>NC_091768.1:69066163-69691163 GCF_029378745.1 Bos indicus | reverse complement strand
TTTAACATCAATGTATTTCCTAATTTAAACTCCTTTATAAAAGAATTTCCTCTTGCGGTGAATTTGCTGAGAGCTATTCTTATCCTTTCTCTCCTAGGAATTTCACTAAGCTGTCAAAGCAGTAGACTGGTCACTGCCACGGGAAAGAAAAAAAGGTAGCTCCCCCTGAACAAGGGTGAAGAAGAGCCTGTTAATTACCAGGAACAGAGGTGAGCTCAGCAGTTTCTGAACAAAGAAAGCTCTGCCTTGAGAACACCCACTCCCTATGAGTGCTCTGAGCTCTGGGCTCAGGGTGCTTTCCCTGTCTCTCTGCTGCATCCAGATAAGGAGATGAGCACCCGTAAACGAGAAACACCACAAACAACACTCTCGGAGACTACCTGAAATGGGAAAGGGACCTGTTAGTGGGTCTACCCTGTTAAGTGACAATAGCAATGTAAATCTTTGTTTCTAGAAGCCTTCTTTTCATTCCACCTCCAGAAACAAAGAACAAAAGAAGTGAAATATATATGAAAGGATTAGAATAAGGAAACAAATGTATTCTTAAAATCATCAAGTCTTACTATTAGATTTAGCCTAAAAGGAAACGGCAACCCACTCCAGTATTCTTGCCTATAGAATGACATGGACAGAGGAGCCTGGTAGGCTACAGTCAATGGGGTCGCAAGAGTCAGACACGATTTAGCGACTAAACCACCACCACCACCACCCTTCCCATATGGGGGCTTCCCAGATGGCTCAGTGGATAAAGAATCCGCCTGCAATGCAGGAGACTGGGGTTCGATCCTCAGGTGGGGACGATCCCCTGGAGGAGGACATGGCAACCCACTCCAGTATTCTTGCTTGTCGGCTACAGTCCATGGGCTCACAAAGAGTCAGACACGACTGAGTGACCAAGCACAGCAGCACAGCACACTCTCCATATGTTTTTAGAAACATGAACATATACTTTTGTGGGCCACAGCCTGACCACTGGCATTTGTCTAAGTTGTGCCGCTTTCCTTATATCTTTCCTAGGTTATTCAACACATTTTTCTCTGTAGCTTCAGCTCTCAGTGTTTAGCTCAGGAAACATTGTTCTAATGACACATTTGGATCTGCTCTATTTTCTTTGGCATAGAAAACCAGAGATACTCACTCTCAGGTTTGCTGGCCATTGCTACTTTCAGATGTAGAGATTCACATTGCCTGGGCAACAGAGGTAAAAACATTTTCCTCACCCATCATAGCAATAGATGACCCTTATCTTATCAGCCTACTTTCTCCGTGTGTATCTTAAATATTAATTTCCTTATAATGCTTTTGACTTTATAAAAACCACTATCAGTGTGGTGGGTCCCCTTCCTGTTCCTGGGAAATCACCAAACCCCATTGTGAGTCTATAGGAGGATAAGCCTCTTCTTAACCCAGTCACCTTGGCCCTAACTGACTGGCTCAGGGATAGTGACCAATGTCCAGTTGGGCCATTAGAGTCATTTTCTAGTTTTCTAACTGTACTTGAGGGGAAAAAAAAAAAAACAATAATCCTTGTTACGGGTTGACTTCTACTAAGAGTATATTCTTTAATTTCCTCAAATTTGTGAATTTTCCAGTTTTCCTTCTGTTACTGACTTCTAGTTCTATTCCATTGTGATCAGAGAAGGTACTTTGGATGATTTTAAACTTTAAAAATTTTACTGAGACTTGTATTCTAACATATGGTCTATCCTGGAAACTGTTCCAAATGTACTTGAGAAAAACATGTATTCTGCTTTTTGGGGGATGTTTTATATTTGTCTCTCATGTCTAGTCTGTTTATGCTGTTGTTCTTTAGTCCCTAAGTCACATTCAACTCTTTTGTGACCCCATGGACTGTAGCCCTCCAGGCTCCTCTGTCCATGGGATTTCCCAGACAAGAATACTGAAGTGGGCTGCCATTTCCTTCTGCAGGGGATCTTTCCAACCTAGGTATCAAACCCATGTCTCCTGCACTGGCAGGTGGATTATTTACCACTGAGCCACCAGGGAAGCTTCTTAGTTTATTTACAGTGCTGGCCAAATCCTTAATTTCTTTATTGTCTTCTGTTTAGTTGTTCAGTCCATTATAGAAAGCAGGGCATGGAAAACACTCAACTATTACTGTAGAACTATTTCTCCCTTTAATTCTTCCAATTTTTGTTTCATACACTTCAGGTCTCTGTTGTCAGGTGTGTGTATGTTTATAATGGCTATGTGTTCAGCATGAAGACTATCGACACTTATTCAGAAACTTAAAGAAAAATGATAACTTTTTCTTCAAGATGCCCAGGAAATTTAATAATAGATTGGGTAGCTCTATTTTTGCAGCTTAACATTTAACATAATATTTGAGATACATATATATGAGTTGTCATAATTCAAGGTCTAGAAGCTTTTGTATAGATAATTAATTCACATAAGGAGTTTTTTAAACAGTAAAAGAAAGATTAAGACAATGAAATGGATTTCTAATCAAATTTGAAATGGAAAGCAATTATAGAAATGCCTGCAGAATTTCTTCCTTTGTGAAAATGCTATCTTATGCAATTTATACATATGCAAAAGCTTTTATATATATACAAAAGATTCTTTGTAAGGCACCACTCACAGTAGATGAAATTTATGTCTGTAAATGCCTGTCATGATGTTCATGTAGTAATTTTGTAATCCAAAAAGTGAATCTTCTATATAGTATTTTTAAATGCATCTTCTAGCTCTCCAGCATAAAAAAGTAATTTGCTCTAGTTCTAGGCAATGAAAAAAAAAAAAAAAAGTTCTTCTCTGTTCCTTTGCTGCTTTTTTATAGTGTCCTCCTGTGTAATTGATCCCAGAGCCTGGATGTGAGGTCTGCTGTTTCTTCAAAACTTTAAAGAATTAGTTCCCTATGCTTTTGATCCCTGTCAGAAAATTTCAACAAGTGAGTTAAGAAGCCTGAATGAATCAGAGAATGTTAACTTATGGACTGTATTCTGGTGCTCCAAATAGGTGGAATAACCCCCAGACTCACAAAGGTCATAGATGATCCCTAAAGATATACTGGTATGAGCTACTTTTCCTTACAATCTTCTCAGTCCATAATTCTTCCATTTGGAAATGCATTTGTCCTCTCCCTGGAACAACAAGGGGTAAAGAGAGTCCCAGACATAATTAGTAGCCTAATTCTTCCTTTGTCTGTCACCACTTCTCTCAACATACACACACACACACAATCACACACATCATTTTTACTTAGCCCTTATGGGAGACAGAAATTGCTCCAGAAATGAGCGGGGGCAGGGCCAAGGCTTCTATCACCAGATCTGAGGCTGAGCAGGGACTAAGAATGGGCTTCTCTGCAAAGGAACAAATGAGTCGATCTGAAGTGGGGTTAGGTGGCCTGAATCTTCCAGGGCCCTCCTGAGCTGCAGCTGACCCACACTGCCAAAAAGCAGGTGGACAAAGAGATCAAGATCAGAGAGAGCACCAGCTGAGATGGTCTGATGGAGAAAAAAGAGGTGGGGACTGGCCAAGCCTATGTGGGCAACACGGACATTTATGTAACACTTTACGGTTGATGAGTGTTTTTCATCTTCACTGTGCCTTTTTTTTTTTTTAAGCCACTGAATTACATAAGAGGCAGATAATGTTATTATTCCTAGATAATAGAAGTATCCCGGTTTACTTTCATGAATGCAGAAATTGAGGTTTGCCCAAAATCACAATTTTAGTACGGGCAGAGATATAACTCAAACCTATATCAGTTCATGACTCTTAAACGTGTGTTGTTTGGACCTACCCCCAGTAGATCTACTAGGTCAGCTGTGAATCAAAACACAATGCAGTAATTCAAGTCTTCCAATATGAAGTTTGCTATGGAGGTGGATGGTAAGTGGCCAGGTTGGGCTCGTTGGCTGTTTTCAAGAACTTGTAATTTAGTCTAAAGGCAATGGGAAGAAAATATTAAGAGTCCAATTCAAGTGAGTCTGAAGATGTCTGAGACTCTAGCCTGATGGGGGAGACTCTAGGAGCATCTTCATATGAGAGTGATGGGAGCAAGATGGGAAATACATCTTAAGGGACAAGAGAATCACTGTATTGACATCTTCATTATTGATAAAGTTCATCAATAGTATTTCACCAAACTCACTGTGAGGCAATGAACACAAGGTATCAGCATCTTTGGCACTAAGAGTTACAATCTTATTTAGAGGCAAGCACTGGTCCATATCCTTGTCCTACATTTAATGCAGCAAACTTCAGTAGGCATTTGTTCCTCTTTCACAGTTGGAGAAACAGGCTTGAGATACTGACTTTCCTAAGATCACACAGCACCAAGTTCCACATTGGTAAAGCCAAAACTATCCTAGATACCTCTCTAATGATAGAAGTATATTATCAGTCTACAAATTCAGGTGTACAAGAAAGTCTTAAAGATTTCTTTAACTTGGTTCAGTTTCTATTTTAAGCCTCACCTTGAAACTTCAACAACTATTAACCTGGGCCATTCAAGATTTCATCCCTCTCATTGTACCCTGAGTTAATGACAATGTTTAGGGGCTGATGTGGCATAAAGGCATTGGGTGCGCCTTCAACCTTAGCAATCTGCCCCACAGTAAGTAATATCAACACAGTCATTATTCCATTCAATGTGGCCCCTGGACTGTGGGCCAAAACTTGTCAAGTACAACAGATTGGTTTCTTTTGTGCTCATCGAGAAGGGGATGACAGAGGATGAGATGGTTGTATGGCATCCCCGACTCAGTGGACATGAGTTTGAGTAAGCTCCAGGAGTTGGTGATGGACAAGGAAGCCTGGCATGCTGCAGTCCATGGGGTCGCAAAGCGTCAGACATGACAGAACATTTGAACTGAACTGAAGTGAGAACTAGATTGCCTTTGGGCAGGACACATACTCTAGAGTACAAGCCTCACTCTTCTCCCGCTCAGCTTCCCAGGTGGCGCTAGTGGTAAAGAAACTGCCTGCCAATGCAGGAGACATAGGAGACACAGGTTCTATCCCTGGGTCAGTAAGATCCCCTGGAGGAGGGCATGGCAACCCACTCCAGTATTCTTCCCTGGAGAATCCCATGGACAGAGGAGCCTGGTGGGCTACAGTCCATGGGGTCACAAAGAGTTGGACACTCTGAAGTGACTTAGCATGCACACACAGTCTTCCACTCACATCACTTCCAATCCTCACACATATGTTACCCACCAGGAACCTGAACACATTGAGTTTATGAGCCTGGTTAGAGAACCCACAACACCTTGGTCTCCATGGTCTTGCTTGCCTTAGTCCCTTCTGCTTGTGAGACCCAAGACCTTCTCTGCTAGTAAAACAAGGAAGTAGGGCATGAACTCACCCATCACTTTGTTCACAGCCCTGGGCTCTGGGGACTATATCTCATCTGGTGGAACATTTACTCACCATGCTTATTAAGGTCACTTTCTCTGGGCCCACAAATTTTCTCCTCCCTTGAGGGCTTAGGATTTGGAAAATAAAAGCCAGGATTTCCAAGTTTATCCAGCCCCTTCCTCTCTGGAGGTGGCCAGGGCGGTGGCTGGGAGTGGGGGTTTGGAGGTGGGGGGTGGAGACTTGTAAGCTGTTTCAACAAAGAAAATACAGGGAAGGAAAAATACAATAATCCAGGGTAAAATAATACCAAAATAGTATCTTGCCACTTGGAGTTCTTTAGAAAAGAAATGCCACTTAACTGTAAGGAACCAAGTATAGAATAAAGGTCTTAGGATGATTTGGATGAGGGTTCCATTGACTTTTCTTCTGGCACCAACCCAGTAACCACAGAGGGCAAAATTTGTAAAATACAGCACAGTGCCTTCAGTATTCAAGATTAGAAGCTGAAGAAGCTGGGCTCTCACAGAAGAGCAGCTTTACAAACCTCTTCCCGGCACAAATTCAGGAGCATTGTCAGAGCATGGCAAAGCGCTCTTGGGTGGCATGAGTTCACAGGGCACTGATGCCATTTCATTCATTGTCCCATTTCTGATATGTGCTGCATCAGGGCTCTCATAAGTGGAGTCAGCTTTCTTTTAAATTACAGGTCAATTTTCTGCATCCTCTTTGCTTTTCTATTTCTCCCAAGGTGGCAGCTGGGAAAAAAAGATATTAAAAAATGATGAAGGACCAAATACAGGAGTAATGTAGTCTGGCATCTGTAGGTTTTTGTCTACTTTTACCTAAGTATAGCTCTTCAAGGAGTCTCATGTGTCTATTATCAAGTCCTTCATATGAGATATTATCTCCTAAAAAAACAAAAAAGTGATCATTTTATTTCTTCTGCAATTTGGCACTCAAAAAGCCCAGATCAGCTTTCAGCTCAAGACATTGCTATCTGTACCAAATCATATATGAAAATATATCCCAGGCCTATAGCCTAGGTTCAGAAGTATAGAATGTGGAGATTTAAAAAACTCCTTGAACAACTGATGTGGAGGTTGGGGCAGGTAGGGGTATGGCAGGTAAAAGATGAGACAGAGAGACAGTGAGGGTCTGGGAGGACAGGCTGAGTTTAGCATCCGGGAAGTGCAGGTGTAGGGACCCAAGAGGACATGGAAGCATTGAACATTGAGAACTTCCTTAGGCAATAAATGGCAATGACACAGGAGGCAGAAACCACCCCAGCAATGGAAAACCTAGACGTTAGTCATGGGGTTGAGGCCTCTGAGCAATGGAGAAAGAATAATGGGCAACCAGACCTCAAAGTGTTGTTGATTTAACCTTGCACAACCATTCTGAGTAAGCATTTTCCCTGTGTGCTGAAATGAGGGAAGTAAATGTCAAAAGGGAGTTAAATGAATTGCCTGGTCATAGATTTAATGAGGTGATTCAGACTAGAGTGCACCCCAAGTCCTTTCAAATCCACTCAAAAGCCTGAACGTTTTTCAACTTTACCAAGACTGACAGGGTACAGACCTGAGGACCTGTCAGGCAGGATTCTGTCCCAGTGGTTCTGGAGCTTGTAGAATTTCTCAAAACATGATCTGTGAACCCTGCCCCCAGTAAGAGTCACCCTAGCCACTTGTGAAAAATAGTACTTCATGGGACTGTTCCCCAGACATTCTGATTCAGAAGGTCTGGAGTGAATTTCAAGAATTTTAACTTTCTTGGAGATCCATATATAGAATATCCAATGCTCCATTATCCTGATCGCTGAAACAAATTATGGTTGGGCATAAGACCTAAGCAGAGCCAACTGGTGTCTTCTCTTGGTGGACTATAGCCCATGGGGTCGCAAAGAGCCAGACATGACTGAGCATGCATGCACACACACACTAAGGTTTATATATATAATGTATATGTATATATACACACACATTTGAGAGTAATATTCTTTCCATTGATACTGCTAAGCTTTGAGGTTGTAAGCTGGGTTGACTGGGGTTCCTCTTGTCTACTATGTAGAAACAGAGTCTCTATACATATTTACTAATCAGAAATAAGCTTTTGAGTCCCTTGGATGTCACGATATCTAAAGTCTACCTTGGATCTCCTACTTTTTGAGCCCAATCTCCTTTTTTTTCCCTTCTTAAACTAGTTTGAGTTGGGTTTCTGCCACTTATAACCAGGTGGCCTCACTAGAGTGTGTGCAAAAGAGACCGAAAGGTTTATATGAATGCAGTATGAGTCAGCAGTGTAATAGGACTTCTAAATTCACCAAGGTTATCCTTGGGCTTAAAAACAAATGGCCTAAGTCACATGTTTTTCTTGTACTTCTTGATCCTCACACTGTCCTTGACTGATACTGTCCACTTTGGTGCCTTCAATTATAATGATTCAGAAACCAATATCTCCATCTACATCTTTGATCTTTGGTTGTGATTCAAAGTCTGCAGAACATTTCCACTTGGGTGTCCCCAGGCAGCACAAATTCAATGGGTACAAATACGCATTAATGATATTTTCCCCCCTCAAGAGTTGATTAACCTCTTGCCCTTGTCTCTGTGAAAAGCACAGTCATCCTCCCAGGTCGAAAGCCAGAAGCCTGGGCACTCTACTTACACCTCCCTTCTCATCACCATCCCAATGCTTCTACTATTATGTCCAGTTTGTTCTGCCATCTAAACTCTAAAGACACATCTAAATACCCAAATACAGCTAACAAAGCTGTTCATAATTTGGCTGTTGCTTACCTGGATTGTTCCATTTTTGTCTTCCTTTCCTTTTGAATTTTTTGTGCTAGCCACTTTAAAGCTTGAAAGACCATCCCATACTCTTTTGTCTCTAGGTCTTCGTATAAAATGACCAAGTTGCCTGTAAGTCTCTTCCCTCATCTTTCTCTTTGCCCAGTGAACTCCTATTCATTCTGTAAGGCCTAACTAAGATGTCATGTTTGGAAAGACTTGCCTCTGATCCTGAGTATGCCTTAAGTTCCACCGTTGTAAGTTCTCACAATGCCCCAATAATTCCTCATTGCAGCAATAATCAGTATGTTTTTTTTACCTCACTATTCAATTTTTTAAGAGATAGAAAATGTACATAAGTGGAAAGAAGTATATGTCAAGGATGGAAAACTAAATCATTTCTTCTCAAATTAATTTTTAAGCTTAACACAATATGATCATCCACAGTTGGATGTCTTAATTGATAAAATTATCCTAAACTTCATCTAGTTGTATAACTGGGCAAAAAGAGCTTAAAATTTTCAAAAAAAAGGGAAAAGTAAATAACAGAAGATCAGCCTTATCAGGTACCTAACCTGTTAAACACATAAATGTTGGAACACTGCTTAAATTTACTCAATGACTTTTTATTTCATTAACAAAACTCCTTAGCAAGGACCTGAGTTGCATTTATTTGGTGGGGCCTAATTTCTGTCCAGGCTCCTACCTACAAGACTGTCTGGGAAGTATAGTGTTAGCTTTCCAGGCTGTGCAGAAAAGGGAGACAAGCTAGAAGGAGGGGAGGATTGGAGGCTGAGTTCTAATAAGCTGTATCCACCCAAGAATTCTGCTCCTGGTTCTGAGTTTGTTCCTGGTCCCAGTCTCAAGTCTTATCATTGTAAACTATCTTCTTGGGAGGGGGATCTTCCCCATGCACTTCTTCCATTTCCCAGCATAAGCTTTTAAGGCCAAGAATTATGTCTATGTTGTTCATTATTATATCCAAAGTGATAATCAATAAATTTGATTTTGATTAAAATGTAAATAAAAGAGGCCTGACTGAGCCTTGAACTATTAGACCCACTGCTTCAGGCAGTGATCCTTTTTGAAGACATCTTAAGGGAAAGACAAACAAGCTGGGCTGAATTACAAGAAGATGGCATTGATGATGAGAAGCTACTAGTACCTGGTCATACAAGGAATGGAGAAGGAAATATTTTACCTAGAGACAGACATGCAATAATTTGGAAGTCTGTTACATGCAAGAAGAAATAGACAGGGTTTTGCTGCTTCAGAGAGTAGGACTAGAACCAACAGATGGATGGTACAGGGAATCAGAATTCAACTCAGTATCAGAAAGAATTGCGGCCTATTATATTCACCCAGGAGATGGTGACTGTCTTCCCACAGGAAATGGCCCTACTCAGGGATGTGGTTCCTAAGGATGTGGGCTGAATGATTTCTGAGGCCTCTAGGACCTTCGAATAAACTAAAAGTGCATGTGTGGGTGCGAGCGTGCTAAGGCGCTTCAGTCGTATTGGACTCTTTGCGACCTTATGGGCTGTAGCCCTCCAAGTGACTCTGTCCATGGGATTCCCCAGGCATGAATACTGGAATCGGTTGTCACGCCCTCCTCCAGGGGGTCTTCCTGCATCTCTTATATCTCTTGCATTGGTGGTGAGTTCTTTACCACTAACACTACCTGGGAAGCCCAAAATGAAAGTAGACATATCTTTTCCAAAATCTTATTGAAACACCTGATTATGCAAGTTGCTAATGTTCTATTTCTTTAGGACTAAAACGAGCGCTTCATGCCCTTAGACCATGACAAAGCGTTCGAAGGATTCCAAGCTAAGCATGGCTGAACTGTAGTTCTGGAAATACACCTGGCTACTTGTCATCCTTCCACCATCTTACATCCAGTCGGTTTATCATTCCACATGGCTCTTCACACAGTATCAGCAAGGCAATATCAATTATATGCATTTGCTATTCACCCCCCATACTCCTTTGGTGGGAGGCCAATATTATTCTCCTCACCTTAAAAGCTAGCAAAGGTACAGACATGTGAAGTAATTTTCACAAGGTCACTGAAAATTAGATGAAGGCCCCAGGAGCTGATCCCAGCGCTTAATTTCCTGAGTCACGCAGCCCCCACTGCTCCTCTGCAGGAGGCCTGGGCTGAGAGCTCAGGAAAACATGGCAGTGCATTTATTTCTGCTTTTTCACTCATGCTTTTTAATAGTAATGCAATCATCGTGTTTTTCCAAACAGATTTATTTTTTCAGAAATAAAGAAACTCAGAATCAGGAGTAGAATTCTTTGACAGGAAGCTTCTTTTGCAGTACAATGCCTGAATTCTGATTACTCTGTTCTTGTTTAGAGGATTCCAGAAAATAGCGCTTGGCTAGTAGGTGTTTTAATAAATACCTCATACACATAGTACTTTAGTGGAGAAGTGATCTTATTCTTCGTCCCAAGAACTGCATTAACTGTGATGGAACTGGCTAGGGAGTGTTTAACAAAACAGTGCTTATACGAAGGGACACTCAGTTTGTAGCTATATGTGTCCTTCCATCTGCCCATTCGTGAATTATTCAACCAACATGAAACAGCACTGTTTGGGGGTGGGTTTTTTTTTTCCAACTGGCGGAATTTAAATAAGCTCTATTCCCCAAAATAACTTAAGAAAAAAACCCTACATCAGCACCTCCAACACTCCAGCACAGGCAAAGCTGGCCAAGGGCTGTATTTATCATCACAGGCTCTGCAGGGTTTTTAATTTTTTTCCAAGAAAATTGAAGGAGGTTGGTTTTCAAAGAAAAAATGACATTTTAAAAAATCCATTCAATTCTTAACTGTATTATCCAACATTCGTATCTTGATTTTGAGGTCATTCTCCTTGGAGGAAGATAAATGATAGATTTGTTCCTTGTAGATGTTTCCCTTAGTCAGAAAGTTCCCTCTTTTTGACTATGTTAATGACTCTAGAGAGAGTCCCACATGGAGAGAGGATCAAGGAAAGGAAAAGTTAGTACCAGACCTCACCCTGCTTGTAGGAGGCATGACCTGAGAGCAACAGCAACCCTGCCAGGAGACTTGCCTCTCATCTCAAAAGTGAAAGTAAAGCTGTCAGTCACTGAGTGGTGTCCAACTCTTTACAAGTCCATGGACTATGGCCCACCAGACTCCTCAGTCCATGGAACTCTCCAGGCAAGAATACTGGAGTGGGTAGCTGTTCCTTTCTCCAGAGAATCTTCCCGACCCAGGGATCAAACTGGGTCTCGTGTATTGCAGGCTGATTCTTTACCATCTGAGCCACTGGGAAAGCCCCAAATACATTTAAATGTTTTAGGGTCAAGCAATGGCACCCCACTCCAGTACTCTTGCCTGGAAAATCCCATGGACAGAGAAGCCTGGTAGGCTGCAGTCCATGGGGTCGCTGAGGGTCGGACATGACTGAGCGACTTCACTTTCACTTTTCACTTTCGTGCATTGGAGAAGGAAATGGCAACCCACTCCAGTGTTCTTGCCTGGAGAATCCCAGGGATGGGGGAGCCTGGTGGGCTGCCGTCTCTGGGGTCACACAGAGTCAGACACGACTGAAGCAACTTAGCGGCAGCAGCAGCAGCAGTGCGTGTTACACAAAGGTGAAAACCTTTCTGGAACAACCCCAATTTGAAAAATCAGTGTAGTATGTCTTTAAAGTCACTCAAAATGCAGTCCAGTTTCTGCTACTACTTTTTCAAAGACTCAATGACAAAATTTCGTAATGTGCAATATTTAACTGCTCAGAGTGTTGAAAACACTTTGTAAGAGTAAGAACATCAGAATTCAATCACAAGTACCCACATGTTGAAGGGCAGTTTAATAAGATATTGTGGCATTTTTTGTTTTCTTTGCTACTCTTGCTTGCTTTCTATTTTACTTGTTTGTCTGTGGAAGAATGAGAAACAATGAGGAGTATTTGTCCTTCCCCCACAATCCCGACCTTGATGACGAACAAGGATTGAAGTCCAGAAGACTCAAGGCTTCCTTTACTCATGGAAAATATTTGCCTTTTGGAAGTAGTGGATGAGGAAGGGTGGGTGGTTTATGGGTTGGGAATGGGGGTGCAGGGTACTGCCTAAACTAAAAGAGCTTGCTCTGACCAGGAAAGCAGATGGGGGCCTATGGAAGGGACAGAAACCCTCCACACCTAGGCGGGTGGCATTGGGCAATGGGAGGACAGAGAGAGAAGAGCTACAGGGGAGATGGCAGTTCCCCATGGGGTGGGAACGTCTGTCGGTGGCATCTAGACAGCCCCTCCCTGGGAAGGAAAACAGTACTTGGCAAAGATCTCTCTGCCCCTCCCCTCAGTTGATAAACCAGTGGAACCAACTGTTCTCTGTGTGTTCCCATCACAATCAGCAGTGACCATGAAGACTAAAGACCAAAGGGCCCTTCACGTAAGACCTGGCCTGAATAAGATACTTTGGACCTTTCAATAACCCTGGTGAAACTAGGGGAAGAGAATCTAGTAACGAATGAGATTGAATTTCCCATCATTACAGAAGGATGGAGGTTTAGAAATATTACATTTTATTTAAATGATGACAGAAAATTATATATTTTGCATCCTGAAATTAAGGTATTTGGTGGTGTGTGTGTGTTTATATTTTGTGTTCCAAATTATCAGGAAATTGCAAACCAAAAGTCAATTCTAATAATATTTCAATAGTTTGGAACTATGAAGATAGTTATCCATGAAACTATGTTTATACATAGAAAATAGATCACCAGACAGCCTTCAAAGATTTCATTTCATTTAAAATTAAAATCATTTCATTTAAAATGCTATGTATCTAAACTGGAAAATATTATTCCAATATGGTAATTAAATAAAAGAAGGAAAAGTTGGGCACATTTTTGATTATTCTTTGTTGTGAATGTTGGCACTTGAGGAAAAGCAGATTGTTGGGAGTTAGGTTTTGTTCTATCTAATTTGCTCAAGAAAGTAGGAACAACTTTCAGCTTAGATGGTTAGAGCGCTAGTCGCCAGATGGTGACATTGACCCATCACTGTTTGGTTGCCATTTCAGGAAGGTCATGGAAACATCGTCCCTGGGGAGTATGGCAGGGCACGGGTCTCAGGGGCAAGAGGCAACCATTACCAGGTGTTCTGCAGAAGGCAAGTCTGACACGCAGTCCTCTCGGGAACTTCGTATGCCCCCTTTTGCTCCATGAGCTGGGAGGCCACTTGCTGTTGGTCCATCACAGTTGCACACGGTGCTGCACTTCCATCGTGCTGAGCTTTCGGGATAGCTTTATACAAAGACAGTGTGGGCAGCCATTCTGCTGTGTGATTTGAGACACATTAGGCCAGAACCTTGCCAAAAAATAATCCACCCTCACTAACCCTGCAGCGTATAAGGTAGAGGTATTAATGTCTTTGGATGAGGGTCCCTGATAAAATGCACATATCTTCTGGGAAGGTAATCCCTTTTGGAAGAATTTGCATTAGTATCTTACTTTCACATAGAATGGAAATAGGAAAACATGCATTTGTTAGATGATTAAATATTAACAATGGATATTTTATAGGGAAATTTTTCTTCTCAGTTAAAAATAGAATAAAAATTACTAATTACACGTCATGCAGACATCTTTTTCTGTCTAAACAATATTAAAATGGTGAGGACAACTCATAACAGTACCAGTCACTGAGAAGGACCTTTCTCAGCTAACAGCATGGGCAGCCTTTGAATGTTCCAGCACAGGGGCCAGCCTGTTGTAGCATCCTAGGAATACCAGTGGTTCTTCTGCTCTCTGCATGCTACACCTGCAGAAGCAAAGATGGAGCCCTGTTGGGAGTCTGGGGGTGTGCCAATAGATAAGAGGAAAAGTCATATTTTTATAATTCAAAAATTTATGAGATAATTACTCCAGACTTAGCCCAGGGTTCAATTATTCTCACAACAGGATTCCTGTCTTCTTAACTTATCTTATATTTTAAACCATTTTAAATAATTATGCAGGTTTTATATGAATTAACATATTCACTGGCCAGTTTGAGATTATATAAATAAGCCCTTATCTTGAACTATTATTACACATGCATTCACTTGCCTCAAATTTTGAAATAATTCTCCTGAAGCCTTCTTTGGAGCTTCAAATAAATGATTAGCCTTTCATTGTATTATTTTAAGTCTCAACCAAAGAACTGACCCAGATGGCAACCCAGGTAGCAACTAGGAGGGCGGTAGCAGGAGGACAGGGAATTCTGTGTGCTTAAGGAAGGGGGATGGTCGAGGTCAGGGCTTATGTTAATTTTCTAGGGCAGCCATAACAAAGTACCAGAAGCTAGGTGGCTGAAAACAACAGACATTTATTGTCTCACAGTTCTGCAGGCCGGATCTGAAATCAAGTTTTGGTAGGGCCATGAACCTGACAGGGAAGGGTCCTTCCTTGCCTCTTCCTAGCTCACAAAAGTTGCCAGCAATCCTCGGTAGTCCTCGGCTTATCCCTGGATCACTCCAGTCCTCCATCTTCACATGTCTGTCTTTCCTCTGTACCTGTTTGTCTCTGTGTCTAAATTCCCCCTTTTTATACAGACACTAGACAGACTGAATGAGGGTTCATCCTGATAATCTCATTTTAACTTGATTACCTCTGTAAAGATTCTATTTCCAAATATGATGACAGTCTGATACTGTGGGTTAGGACTTCTGATATATCTTTGGTGCAGGGTATGCAGTTCAGGAAGCAACAGTTAGAACTGGACATGGAACAACATGCTGGTTCCAAATAGGAAAAGGAGTACGTCAAGGCTGTATATTGTCACCCTGCTTATTTAACTTCTACGCAGAGAACATCATGAGAAACGCTGGACTGGAAGAAACACAAGCTGGAATCAAGATTGCCAGGAGAAATATCAATAACCTCAGATATGCAGATGACACCACTGTTATGGCAGAAAGTAAAGAAGAACTAAAGAGCCTCTTGATGAAAGTGAAAGAGGAGAGTGAAAAAGTTGGCTTAAAGCTCAACATTCAGAAAATGAAGATCATGGCATCCGGTCCCATCACTTCATGGGAAATAGATGCGGAAACAGTGGAAACAGTGTCAGACTTTATTTTTGGGGCTCCAAAATCACTGCAGATGGTGACTGCAGCCATGAAATTAAGACGCTTACTCCTTGGAAGGAAAGTTATGACCAACCTAGAGAGCATATTAAAAAGCAGAGACATTACTTTGCCAACAAAGGTCTGTCTAGTCAAGGCGATGGTTTTTCCTGTGGTCATGTATGGATGTGAGAGTTGGACTGTGAAGAAAGCTGAGTGCCGAAGAATTGAAGCTTTTGAACTATGGTGTTGGAGAAGACTCTTGAAAGTCCCTTGGACTGCAAGGAGATCCAACCAGTCCATTCTTAAGGAGATCAGCCCTGGGATTTCTTTGGAAGGAATGATGCTAAAGCAGAAACTCCAGTACTTTGGCCACCTCATGCAAAGAGTTGACTCATTGGAAAAGACTTTGATGCTGGGAGGGATTGGGGGCAGGAGGAGAAGGGGATGACAGAGGATGAGATGGCTGGATGGCATCACTGACTTGATGGATGTGAGTCTGAGTGAACTCCGGGAGTTGGTGATGGACAGGGAGGCCTGGCATGCTGCAATTCATGGGGTTGCAAAGAGTCGGACAGGACTGAGCGACTTAACTGAACTGAAAGAGTATGGCCCTGCTGACATCTTGATTTTGAACTTCTTGTCTCCAAAACTATGAGGAAATACATTTCTGTTGTTTTAAGCCACCAGTGCTCTGCTTAATCACTCAGTCATGTCTGACTCTTTGTGACCCCATGGACTGCAGCCCACCAGGCTCCTCTGTCCATGGGGATATTCCAGGCAAGAAAACTGGAGTGGGTTGCCATGCCATCCTCGAGGGGCTCTTCCCAACCCAGGGATTGAACCCAGGTCTCCCGTATTGCAGGCAGATTCTTTACCATCTGAGCCACCAGGGAATCCCTTAAGCCACCTACTTTGTGGTAGTTTACTGTGGCAGCCACAGGGCACTAATATACAGTCATTACCTTATGTAGTTTTGGAGAAAGCCAGAGGCTCTGTTTTTGTAGTGTCAGTTCTGATGGTCCAAGTTTGAGTTATAAGGCTTTCCAATTTAGTTTGTAAGTCACACTCAGACTTCTGTGCACATATGAGATACTTGATGAAAACAAACAAAATGAAAACAAGTAGGATAATACTTATTAATTCAAGAAATATTTCTGGAACACTTACTAAGTGTTCAAGGTACTGGAAACAGCCACAGATAAAGCCTCTGACCTCATGAAGCTTACTCTCAAGGGAAGGATCCAGAAAATATGCAAATAGATAAAAATGAATGCAAAGAGACACAGATGTAAAGAACAGTCTTTTGGATTCTGTGAGAGAAGGCGAAGGTGGGATGATTTGAGAGGATAGCATTGAAACATGTATATTATCATGTGTGAAACAGATTGCCAGTCCAGGTTTGATGCATGAGACAGGGTGCTCAGGGCTGGTGCACTGGGATGACCCTGAGGGATGGGATGGGGAAGGAGGTGGGAGGCAGGGAACACATATACACCCATGGCTGATTCATGTCAATGTATAGCAAAAACCACTACAATATTGTAAAGTAATTGCTAAGTCACTTCAGTCGTGTCCAACTCTGTGTGACCCCATAGATGTCAGCCCACCGGGCTCCTCCGTCCCTGGGATTCTCCGGGCAAGAACATTGGAGTGGGTTGCCATTTCCTTCTCCAATGCATGAAAGTGAAAAGTGAAAGTGAAGTCGCTCAGTCGTGTCCGACTCTTAGCGACCCCATGGACCGCAGCCTACCAGGCTCCTCCATCCATGGGATTTTCCAGACAAGAATACTGGAGTGGGGTGCCATTGCCTTCTCCGGTAAAGTAATTAGCCTCCAACTAAAATAAAAAAAAAAAGAATGCATCAGACTGGTGCATTGCAGTACAACAGGATGAAGGAATACAGTGACTAGATTAGGGGGCTGGGAGTTTTTTAAAGTAAAATGGTTAACAAAGTCTCCTTTGAAGAAGAAATGGTATTAGAGATCTGGAAGAAGTGAGAGTGAGCCATGCACAGGTCTGTGGAAAGTCATTTCTAGACAGAAAGAAAAGCAATGCACGTTGGAGTACATGTATCTTTTTGAGTTATGGTTTTCTCAGGATATATGCCCAGAAGTTGAATTGCTAAGTCATATGGTTATTTTTAGTTTTTTAAGGAAACTAACAACCTAAATGCCTATCAACAGAGGAATGGATAAAGAAGATTTGTGGTTTATATGTACACACACACATACTGGAATATTACTCAGCCATAAAAAGGAATGAAAATGAGCCATTTGCAGAGACATGGATGGACCTAGAGACTGTCATACAGACTGAAACAAGTCAGAAAGAGAAAAACAAATAACATACAGTAATGCACATATGTGGAATCTAGGAAAGCGGTACAGATGATTTTATTTGCAAAGCAGAAATAGAGAAACACACATAAGGAACAAACATGGATACCAAGGGGGAAGGGGGGGATGAATTGGGAGACTGGGTTTGACATGTATACTACGTATAAAATGTATAACCAATGAGAACCTGCTGTATAGCACAGGTAACTCTACTTGGTGCTCTACGGTGGCCTAAATGGGAAGAAACTACAAAAAAGAGGGGATATATGTAAGCATTCACTTTGCTGTAAAGCAGAAACTAACACAACATCGTAAAGAAACTGTGCTTCACTAAAAATGTTAAAAAAAAAAAAAAAAAGAAAGAAAGAAAAGCAGGTGATGAGGCTGAGCTGCTTTTTTTGAGTAACACCAAGAAGGCCAGGGAAGGGATCGAGGTGACGATGATATGAACCTTTAGATGAAGTAAGGACTTCGGCTCTGTTCTCAGCGTGATGGGTAAGGGATCAGCTCTGCCCCTCCAGAAGGAGAGTCGTTTGTGGGTAACAACTGCTGCTCATTGCACAGCAGCTCACCTCCTCCCAACTGTGGAGATAGCAGTTAGTTACCATGCCTGGTTCCCCTGACTGTGTGTCTCTGCTTCACCCAGCCCAGATGTGGTGTCCCCGGATCCCATGCCTTGGAATCCTTCCAAGGCCTGATTTCTTTACAGCAGGGGTCTGAAGCAGCCTGATTGTTAAGTGAAACTTCCCTTTTACCTAACTGATTGGAGGGTTATTTAGCAGCTGGAAGCCTGAACAAAAATGTTGAGTCAGGCTTTGAATCCATTTTCTCAGAACCTAAAATGCTCCCAAATGAATGGATTATGAATTCAGGAGAGAGTAAGAGATAAAGCAAGTTGCTTCTGGGACAAGAAGCTATGATGTTCACAAGTTTGGCACTGTTGAGTCTAGAAACGGGCATGGAAAAGGCTACCACAGGCCGCAGTGGTAGTCTTGACTACAGTCTCAAGACAGTTAGTTCAAAAACCTCCTGACAGGACAGCTTAACCTGATCTGAAAGAGCTCAGAGGAAATAGTTTTCCATCATAAGTAATTAATCAAATTATGTGTACAAATAGGAAACTTGTATTAGTACATTTATATAGCATTCAATAAATATTCAATAAGCACTTATACATTCAGACACAAATCAATGAATTAGATAAGTGTTTGAGACCATTCCAGTTGCAGAAAAAATTACTGGAGAGAATCATACTTGTCTTATTTAGGTTGAATATCCAAGACAACAGATGCCAGGGTACAAAGTAAGGTCTGAAGCTATTGTACAAGATTTGAGGAAGGAAATTTCAAAGATAGTGTTTTGAACACAAACTGAGGTTGGAGGCTAGAGAAGCCAGGAAGGTGGAGAGAATGTCTAGGGTCTGGTGGTTACTGGACTTGATAAGTGAAGTGAAGTTACTCAGTCATGTCCGACTCTGTGCGACCCCATGGACTGTAGCCCACCAGACTTCTCTGTCCTTAGGATTTTCCAGGCAAGAATACTGGAGTGGGTTGCCATTTCCTTCTCCAGGGGATCTTCCCAGCCCAGGGATTGACTCGATAGCCTATCCCTGAATAGAATGCTTGGGTCTCCCTGCTTCAAGTCTTTGGAACCTGGGGAGTTTGGTGAGTATCCCCTGAACACCCAAGGACTGATGTCCAACACATATCAGATGAGTTTAAAAGGGAGGCGGGCTGGCCAGATGCTCTGATATTGGATCCAAATTTTGGATTTTCTGTATCAATGCCTTATAATAATGGCTACTATCTAGTCTAAGTCACCTAGATATATCAACTAATTTGGTCCTCAGAACAAACGCATGAAGTAGTAATTATTAGGTTACTTTATTATACAAGCACAGGTATGTTCACAGGGGTCCACTCGTTCTTCTCAGTGGGAAAGGTGGCAATGGTGTGTCACACAAAAAGATTATTCCTCAGTGACTTTCCTTATTCATTGTGCAGTCTGTTTATTTTTCTTTCCTACTGACTCACCTCTACTGAGGAAGCATTTAAATTTTCATAGAAACAACTCTCTTTGAACTCAACTGTCATTAGTTTATATAATATTTAACTAAATCTTATATTATTAAAAGGACAAGTACAATAGGCTTAGTTTCAGGTTAGTAGTAAATACACCTGAATTATAATCACACGGCCAGACAAATGGAAGCTGTGTGATTTTACCCGCTGAGTGTTTCAATTCTGTGGGCATCCATCAGAAGGCTGAAGACAGGGCATGTTTCATCCAGAGGGTTGCAGTTCATCCACCAAGTCAGTTTAGACGAAATCATTGCAGTCATTTTTTCTTTTTGGAAATGTTATTACCCTTTTACCTATTCTCTCTCCATGTTTGGCCTACCTACAGGTGAGCTTCCTGAAACACTCCATCCCTCCAAGAATTTCACAGTATCTCTGGGGGGATAGTTTGTATTTTAATGAATGTCTTATCAGTTAACACACATATGTAACAGAACGCAAATCATGTATGTACAGCCTAATGGGTTATTATAAAATGAACACTTAGTGTAACCATATAAAAGGAAAAGAACATCATCAGACACCCTGTACCCCACATCATGACCCCTCCCTCTCCCCGTCAGGTAGGCATTATCCTTCTCTAGTATAATACTGAATCTATATAATGATCTCTTAATTAGTGTTTTTAAAATTTTGACTTAACAATTTCCTTTTGATTTTTTAAAATATAGTCTTCTGGTCCTCTACTGAAATTCTTCATCATATCATGTAATTTCTAGAACTTATTGATGACAGCTATTTTTCATTCTGTGTCTGTAGACTCCATAATTCAGACCTTCTATGGGTCATTTCATGTTTTCTGGTTTTTCTCTTGGCATTTAGTCATTTCATCTTATTTCCTATATGCCCGATAACTTTTAAAATTTAATGTCAGATATTGGGTATGGGAAAAACCTGAGTAAAATGTAAGTTTCTCCATGGTGATTCTTCTTTCTGGCAAACAATTAGGATAAAGATGGATCACCTTAATCTAATCATAAATTGAGTTTCAGTCATCACTGGGGCTTCTGCATCTCCAGTTTCTCCTGCTCCCAGTGCATAGCGTTTCTAAAATCCTATCTGAAATCTAGTCCTCCTCAGTAGATTCAGAATCTATTTTTTTTTAACTCCCATCTCTTAAGACTGGTAGAAGTTCCCAGCTTCACAGTGATGCTCATGACTTGGCAAATGCTGTAAGTGGTAAAGCCGGGTGAATGTTGGACTCAGACTATTGTGCTTTTCTTCTCTCTGAGATATTGGACCCCCTAAACTAAGATCATGGCATCTGGTCCCATCACTTCATGGCAAATAGATAAGGAAACAGTGGAAACAGTGTCAGACTTTATTTTTGGGGGGCTCCAAAATCACTGCAGATTGTGATTGCAGCCATGAAATTAAAAAGATGCTTACTCCTTGAGTTATGACCAACCTAGATAGCATATTAAAAAGCAGAGACATTACTTTGCCAACAAAGGTCTGTCTAGTCAAGGCTGTGGTTTTTACAGTGGTCATGTATGGATGTGAGAGTTGGACTGTGAAGAAAGCTGAGTGCCGAAGAATTGAAGCTTTTGAACTGTGGTGTTGGAGAAGACTCTTGAAAGCCCCTTGGACTGCAAGGAGATCCAACCAGTTCATTCTAAAGGAGATCGGTCCTGGGTATTCATTGAAAAGACTAATGCTAAAGCAGAAACTCCAGTACTTTGGCCACCTCATGTCAAGGGTTGACTCATTGGAGAAGACCCTGATGCTGGGAGGGATTGGGGGCAGGAGGAGAAGGGGACGACAGAGGATGAGATGGCTGGATGGAATCACCGACTCGATGGACATGAGTTTGGGTAAACTCTAGGAGTTGATGACGGACAGGGAGGCCTGGCGTGCTGCGATTCATGGGGTCATAAAGAGTCGGACATGACTGAGAGACTGAACTGAACTGAACTGAAGCCAGAGCCACCTTGGTAGGTCTCTGACACTTTCAAGGAGGTATTTTGTGATACTTCATCCAGTGTTTCTAGTTGTTCTTAGGAAAAAAACAGACAAAACAATAATAAAAATAAGCCTCAATGATCTCCAAAAATTTTCTCAAAATCCAGGTTTTCTAGTGTTTAAAAACAGTTTTGTGTACTAAGTTATACTTACATTGAACCCTGACTCATCACGTTGTGGTTCTGTCTTCACTGGATTTGTTTAAAAAAAAATCAGCAAATAATCTATTATTGATAGCAGAAACCTTTATTTGGGAATTATTGTTTATTTTTCACAGTGGAATTCATTTCTAAATTGCTTGTTTCAGTGTAATGGCTGCAAAATGGTTAGATTTAAGTGTTAAAGGAATAGCAGGCGTCAGGATCTACTCCCAGTAAGCATGTGGAGTCCAGTCATTCCTTGTGCTTTTGCTGTTTTCCATTAGAAGCTTTACTAATATACTCTCTTGTGTGGGCCTTCAAGCGCTCTACTAGCTATGCCAGAACTTTAAACCAGGCGTTAGGAATGGCCTTGAATTGATCAAGTTCAAAGCAAAAAAATACCACCTCATTCAAAACTAACAAAGTGTCAGGAAAGTGCCTCACTGACCATATTTTTCCTGTGCTTTGCTTTTTCCTTTTTTTGTGCTTCTTATCTCTGTCAGCCAACTTTCTTTTAATTATTTGTTCCCACCAAAGTGACAGAATTGGGTTATTCCAAATTCTATGTAGCCGATAAAAAATCTCTTGTGCAAGCCTGAGAAGGAAAAGCCTTTGGATCCCAGGTGCTTTTAAGAGAACACAATTAACATTCAGGACTGTACTGAGCAAGACAGTGTGCCTCTTTCAGTGAGCAGAAAAATTAGGGCATTTATTTATAGCTCTTTGAAAAGAGCAGTGTCCATTTTTGCCAAAAAAGTTTCTCTATCCAACTCGACGTACTTTTCTTTTAGACCAGCACTCTTTTTAAATCACTATTGACTGCCAGTTAAGGCACACGTGTAAACTCAAATGTCAAATGATATAACAAAATTATTTTATGTAGCAATGAAGTAGAAGGATGATCTGTTTTATTTTATTCAGCATACTTTTACTGAGTCCCTGTAATATTCAAGTCACTTTTCTAGAAGGGTCTGAAGGTTGCAAACATACATAAAACAGTTCTTCATCTCAAAGGACTTACAGTACAATAACAAGAGATATAATTGAAACATGTAGAAGCAAAGTGTTACTGTACACAGTGGAAATAGGTATTTTTGTTTGCTAACAGAAATCAAGGATATAGGAAATAGAATTTGAGCTGGATTTAAAGAGTAGGTAGGATTTCACCAGGAGAAGGCAATGGCACCCATTCCAGTACTCTTGCCTGGAAAATCCTATGGAGAGAGGAGCCTGGTGGGCTGCAGTCCATGGGGTCGCTAAGAGTCGGACACGACTGAGCGACTTCCCTTTCATTTTCATGCATTGGAGAAGGAAATGGCAACCCACTCCAGTGTTCTTGCCTGGAGAATCCCAGGAACAGGGGAGCCTGGTGGGCTGCCGTCTATGGGGTCGCAGAGTCGGACACGACTGAAGTGACTTAGCGGCTTAGCAGGATTTCACCAACCACATCTTCAGAGTCACTTTTCTTTTTTAAATTTCTTTTTCTATTCTTTTTTGAATTTTTCCCCCATTTAGGTTATTCCAGAATACTAAGCAGAGTTCTCTATACAACAGGTCCTTGTTGATTAATTATTCAGAGTCACTTTTCCATGAAGCAGTCTCTAATGCGTCCCTGAGGTACAATATTTGACCTGCCTTCACACACACACTCACACACACACACACACACACACTTCCTTTATCTTCCTTTATGCCGTACTCTTCACTGAATATATTGTCTACTCTTAGGACCTATAGTTTGTATCATCTAACTATATTGTAAGCTTCTTAAGGGATCTCCAGGGCCTGACAAGTACTAGGACTATTCCAACCCAAAACAAATATTCATAAACATCTGCTTAATTAATTAATTACCTGATTAGTTAGTTATTAGAGAGATTAAAAAGAGAGGAAAATACAGATTCTAGTTTCATAGTTTTTTCACAGGTTGGGATCCCCAGAACGCAGATTGTGATTGCACATGGAATTCACCTGGGAAGTTTTTGTAAAAAAATAACAAATATTTTATTAAGAAAAATTTCAAACATTTATAAAGCAGACCAAATGGTAGAATGGATGTCCTTGTACTCATCAACCAGTTTCAACTGCTGCAGAAATACTGCAAAAGGGCATTCCTCAATGTAGTTTTGCATTTTTATAGTTTTCTTTTTAAAATATGAGTCAATAAGTATTTATTGAGCATGTATTATGCAGAAATTTTAATTAAGTTTTCTGCTTCTCAATTTTTGAAAATTATTAAAATTTCTTATGAGTTTTGCATGACTGCTTAAGTGTTTCAGCAATATTATGGCTTTGGCATCTTATCAGATTCAAGGATAAAAGAACTCAATTTTCATTTTGTTATTTCATTAATACTCTCAAGCAACAAGAAGATAAAAAACAGAGCCATATGATGAACAAAACAAAAAGGTAGATGATTTACACTCTACAGCTGTATCATAGACTAGTATAAAGCTTGAAATCTGTAAGGTTCTCAGAAATTTAAAATATTCTTGAAAATGGCATATTTTTTCAACCCAAACATCATTGCATAATTCATACTCCAAGGGTTTTGAAACCTTTAGGTGAAAATAGTTTGATGACAGATATTCCATTAGGGTGTGAAGCGTTTTTTGGTGCAAATCCTTCCGTTTTGAAATGCTGTCAATAATACTATTATCTGCTTCACATGAAGGTGGTTTTAGATCTAAGAAAACAACTAAGGTGGGGGAGGTGAAGGGGACAGAGAGGCAGATGTACTACTTTTATCTCCCTTTTCAAAGCTGAAAGCAGATGAAAATAGCAGTTAAAAGGTGACTTCTTTAGAATCTACAGTTAATTGAGGAAAATAATGGCTTAAAATAAGAATTGGTTATCCTCAAGTCACCATCAGCTGTAGAGTAGAAGATAAAGTAGTATAAAGAGTAGAGTACAAAGTAAAATATACAGGAATCTCTCTTGGATCACATCTTATAAGTTTAGTCAGTGAACTACTTCTTCAAATTAGAAGAAAAGAGATTGCATGGGTGCAGGGATGGCTTCACTGGGAGGTTAATGAAACTTACACAGCAGCATCCCTCACTTGGTGAGCCCTTTCCAGCATCCTGGGGGAGACCTTAGCAAAGTATTAATTAGACATATGCTTTGCAACATTAAGCTACTTTAATTATAATTGCTTCAGATTAAATTATCTCTTTCCATTCTGACATCCCCTTTATTTTTTTAATAAATTTATTTATTTTAATTGGAGGTTAATTACTTTACAATATTGTATTGGTTTTGCCATACATCAACATGAATCCGCCACAGGTATGCACGTGTTCCCCATCCTGAACCCCCCTTCCCCCTCCCTTCCTGTACCATCCCTCTGGGCCGTCCCAGTGCACCAGCCCCAAGCAATCAGTACCATGCATCGAACCTGGACTGGCAATTCGTTTCATATATGATATTATACATGTTTCAATGCCATTCTCCCAAATCATCCCACCCTCTCCCTCTCCCACAGAGTCCAAAAGACTGTTCTATACATCAGTGTCTCTTTTGCTGTCTCGCATACAGTGTTATCGTTACCATCTTTCTAAATTCCATATATATGTGTTAGTATACTGTATTGGTGTTTACTATTAGGATGTCATTTACAAGCTCAAGAGGTTAAGACCAGAACTCGATATATTTTTGCTGGGCATTATTCAACCTACTAACATTATCATGATGGTTTGATAATCAAGTGTTTTGATAATCAGCATTCACTAGTTAAGATGTCAGTAATGCTTGAAATGGGAAATGAATGTAAGATATGTGAGGCTTGGACATGTCATCACTGTGAAGGGACCCTGTGCACCTATGAGGTGGAGGTACATCCTGTCTTTACCAGGTCACTGACTCCTTCAGGGGCTCAGACTTGTCTCTGTCCTCTGTCCTCCATTTAGTGGCCCTAGAAATACTTTGCCTGGAATGAAGCTTCAAGGTCTTCCCAAGAAGTTACTGTCTCTAATGCCCATGACATACATTCTTATGCGTGCGTGCTAGGTTGCTTCAGTCGTGTCCGACTCTTTGTGACCCCATGGACTGCAGCCCTTCAAGCTCCTCTCCATGGGATTCCCCAGGCAAGAATACTGGAGTGCGTTGCCGTTTCCTTCTTCAGGGAACATTCTTGTAACACCTGCTAAAATAATAAGATCATGCACTGTTATTTTTAGTTATAATTGTAGGATTTCGTGATCAGCATCGAATATGAAAGTGTACATATATGTTTTCTGTTTGGATGTTTGTGACTATTTGTTTCTTACTTTCTTGTTCAGTGTTCATTGAATGAAGTTCAATTTACAAAACTTTTCAGCAGCCTAAAGGTATATTGTGTGTTTATAATTGGTTTAGAAATCATATTGACAGATGGCTAATATAATATTGCAGTTATGTTTGTCTATCTAGAAAAATATTAGGAATCATCTGTGTTTATACAAAGCTATTACAGTTTAAAGTCATATAAGCACCTCATAAGTGGCCTGTAAATGTCTGTGTACTGTCATTATTGATTATTTACTTTGTGTGGGTCATGGAGAAAATGTTTAAAACTCAGCCAATTTCCTTTGGCACAGAATTTTTATTAAATCATTCTCCATGGAAAGAAGGATGCTAAGGACAATTTTGATATTAGCCTAAAAGAGGATACAAATAAAATATGAAACTGTCTTTCGGGGCTTTACTGTTCAACATAACTTATTTGAAAGCAATAAATAAATACTTTGAAACATTTCTCAAAGTGTTTCTTGAAAGATTAATTTTATGGTTGGTAATAAGTAGAATGTGGAAACAGAGTTCTGTGACCAACTATAAATGGAAAATACTAAATTGGACAACCTTCTTGGTAAGGGTTTCATCTCAGACTTGAGTATAAAAATATACATTGTGAGTCTCCAAGAAGGTAATGGCAGAGCATGAAGTAGTTCCCCCAAATTATATGAAAGTGAACTTCTCAGTGAACTAGTGTGCCACAGAATACACTGGGAAATGCTGGCATTTTTACCAGTCAACTAATCAAGATTCCTCCATTGAAGCTGGAGATGGTTCATTTCCTGAACTTGATGTCCTCCGGTGCTTTGCTAGGGAGGAGGAAGTGAGGAACAGCCTCTGAGAACATCCTCTAAGATGCAGCCAGCGACTCCCATCTACCAGATGATTAACTGGGGCTTTTATCCAAGTGTGTTCAGCTCATAAATGGAGAGTCCGTTCCACCCACGTCAGTCTGCTTTGAAACTCTTAATTATCCTACCTTCTACTGCTTTTTGAAATGGTAAAAATAGTACCGTTATTATTTACTGTCCTGAAAATTTTCTGGCAGGTTTCAGGAAGAGTTTAAAGTGAATTCTTCAAACTGGAGACTTAAGAATGGAGCTTTTACCATTTTAATAGCATGGGATTGCTTTACAGAAAACAGTTTTTCCTCTGATATTTAAAGAAGCTTTTCTCCCTTTTATTAACAATTAGATATAGATTTTTTAATTAGTCTCATTTTCTTTCCTTCCCTTTCTCTAAGTTATATTAGCACTGGCCCTTAATTTCAATCACTCTAAGTGACCAAACCAAATGTTACTGACAAAATGGCAGAGGGGAGGGGAAAGAGGATATATGAATGAAGAAAATCTGTTTATAGCAAGAACAGTAAGGAAAAATTGCTGCTGCTGCTACTGCTAAGTCGCTTCAGTCGTGTCCAACTCTGTGTGACCCCATAGATGGCAGCCCACAGGCTCCCCCGTCCCTGGGATTCTCCAGGCAAGAACACTGGAGTGGGTTGCCATTTCCTTCTCCAATGCATGAAAGTGAAAAGTGAAAGTGAAGTCGCTCAGTCGTGTCTGACTCTAGCGACCCCATCGATTGCAGCCTACCAGGCTCCTCCATCCATAGGATTTTCCATGCCTTTAAGCTAGTGTTATACCCACAATCATAACTTTTAAGGAACTGAGAAGATCCAAATGTAATAATTAATATTAACAGTGTGGGTATCAATTTCATAGGCTATAAACTGAAGTGCTTAGGAAATGTAACTCCAATTCTTTGTAACTGGACATAACTCTCTTCTTGGCCTCCATTACTGCTAGATGGTGGAAAACTTAACCTGGTCATTTCTGCATAAGTCAGTTTCAGTAACTTTATAGCAACATGGTAATTCCCCATCCCTTCATTTACAACAAATGGACAGAACCTTGTCAAAATCAACTTTTAAGAAAGCTCCATGCTGGCCAAAATCTGACACATCCCAGTTTGTGTTCAGCCTCCCAGGGAGCAATTTGGCACCCTGGTCATCACTTTTGAGGGTTTGAAGCTGAGTCTTCCAGCTGCCCCCATCCCCAGTCACACACACAGACAGACAGAAACCACAAATCCAACAGAGTGTCTGGCTCCAGATGACAAGCTCTTTTCTGCTACATTTTGCAACTCTCATCAGCTAGCTGTCTTCTATCCCTCCACCTCCCATTAAAATGAACCTGTCTGTGTCTCTTTCTTTCCCTAGATTCCAGTGTGTGTTGCCATAGACATAACTAATGGTGTTCTTTGTTTCAAATGAAATATTTCAGTCCACAAGAAACAAGTTTATTTTGAGCCCCTCCATGTGCTGAGTTCTAATGTGATATGGTTCTTGACTTTAAATAAAACAGTACATGTAAAACAGTTTTGGCAAATTGTAAAGCAGCTAAAATTACTTGTCTTCGCTGAGTTGTAGCCATATTTTTCAAGGAATAAATAGTCTATTACAGTATGTATCAGGATTAAATTTTGTGCAGCAGTTTCTTCCAGCCCTGCCTCTCACTCCACAGTCAAGGAAAGACAATCTCACCCTGTATCACCACTCTAATCTTTACTCTCTGCTCTCTACTCTTTGGGTTTCTCCCATTCCCTTGCATGAATATTGCCAGAGTCTCTGATTTGAGGAGCACCCTCCCATCCCTTTTTTGAAGAGGGGACAGGTGTAGGGTGGAAAGAAAGGTAATATTTTCATTCACTTCACTTCCCTGCCGTAAGTGAACTCTCATCACTACCAACCATCAATATTTTTACTGGTCCTTGGTCATTTATCTTGTCCATCTCCTCTAGAAACTTTTTAGAGCTTTGCCACTTTCTTTAAGCCCTTTGTTCAGGGTTCCCCCAGCTTACTGTCATGCTAAGTCGCTTCAGTAATGTCCAACTCTTTGCGACTCTATGGACTGTAACCCACCAGGCTCCTCTGTCCATGGGATTCTCCAGGCAAGAGTACTCAAGTGGGTTGCCATGCCCTTCTCCAGGGAATCTTCCCAACCCGGGAACTGAACCCAAGTCTCTTAAGTCTTCTGCACTGGCAGGCGGGTTCTTTACCACCAGCTCCACCACAGATGAGAACTGAGGCCACTAGGCATGGTCTGTTTCAACATCCTGCCCTTTTAACCTACAAGCGTGTGTACATCTTTAGTTCTTCCATCACCTTTACATCTACTCACTCCCAAATCCTGCCAATTTTACAAATCCCCCCACCTCTTCCTCCCCACTGCTATCCCCTTAGTTCAGACTCTCATCATCTCTCCTAAATGACCATTCTGCCTTCTCTGTTTTCTTTTTCAAGTACATCCTTGCTACAGCAGCCCAATTAATGCATCCAAAAGAGATATAACATCATCATTCTTAAAATAAAAGTTCCTTTCTCACCCACCTCTCCAGACACATTTTTCACTTTTACTTTGGAATATGGAAATGATCCTAGTTATACACCCTGAGGTACACAAGGCAAACCCTATGACTTTTTCATGTGGTTCCATCTCCTCAAGACGTTGTCGCCTGACTTTTAACCTGATTAACTTTTAATCCTCCTCTACGTTAAAGCACAGAATCATTTCTGGGAAGAGTTTCTTGAATCCTCAAACTGTCTTGGGTACTACCTGCTATTTCTACATTTCCCTACACAGACCTGGACCTCTATTACTGCTTCACAATGTTGTAATATAATTACCAGTTTGCCTACCTGATTCCCTCACTTAGACTAAGAACTCCAAAGGATAGCAACTGTGTCTGTTTCGTCTTTCCCGTTACCCAGCACATTGCTGGAAAATAAATAGATAAGTAGCTGGAAGTTGGGAATCTCACATTCTGTTGCAGGCTGATGAGGAAGCTCTTGGGGGGTCAGGGGAGGTTTCTTAATCCTTCAAATAACACTACACAACCTAATTTTTGATCCTTCCTACTAAGAACAGATAGTGAACAATTCAATTATATTTTAAGTTATCTCAAAGGCACAGTGTGGAAATGAACACATACTGATAAACTTCTGTTTGGTGATGAACATCTTTTTCTTCAATGAGCATCAAAAACAAACACCTCTCCCCCTTCTGAATAGTAATATTCTGCTCCTTTTAGAAACGCCCTTCTCTTAGTAGGGCAGCTTCATTACTAGAACAAGGTCATCCACAACCCAAGGACAGATTCAAAGCATAATGCACAGGAGGGCAGCACAATTCATGCCTACAGGTTGCAGGGAGATGAGATTATACAGAACCAGAGTTTGTTAAAATACCCACACACAGTTTTACTATTTAGAAGACGTAAAATACAATCAGGAAAAATATCCATGTATTGTGCATTCCGAATAAGTATCCTGAAATATTCTGTACTATATAAACATTCTTGAGGAAGAAAAATAACCCTTTGAAGATGAATTGCCTTATCCTAGTATATGCCTTATTTTTCATGATCTTAATAGAAATGGATGTTAGTGACCTACACAAAACAGTCTGAAAGGGTGGTCCAGAGCTGTTCTTTTGGCCAGCATGGTATACTCACTTAATTTTTAACAGTTGTGAAATATAACATAAGCATCATAAAAATGCTTAATACATGGGAACATAGTTCAATGAATAATCATAAATTACAGACCTCTGCAACCATCTCCCAGGTCGAGAAACAGAACATCAGCATCTCCATGTCTATTATAAGAGGAACTATACCCTCCCCAAATTCTTATGTTGAAGCCCTAAGCCCTAATACTTTATAATGTGAGTGTATTTGGAGATCGGGACTTTAAAGAGATAATTCGGGTTAAAGGAGGTTATTACGGTGGTGCCCTAACCCAGTATGACTGATATCCTTATGAGAGAGATTCTGGAGGTACAGAGAGAGCACACACACTCAGGCATAGAGGAAAGGCCACTTGAGGACACAGGGAAGACAGCCATCTGCAGCCAAGCAGAGATGCCTCAGAAGAAACCAAACTTGCCAACAACTTCAATCTTGGACTTCCAGCCTCCAGAATTGTGTGAAAATTAATTTCTGCTTTTTAAGCCACCCAATCTGTGGTATTTCTTTATGGTAGTCCAAGCAAGCTAACACAGCACCACCAGAAGGACCCTTGTGGCCCTTTCAAATGACAACAGCCTCCCTCCCCTGCTTCAGACATGGTCACTGATTTTTTTAAGCTTTTTTTTATATTGGGGTATTTATATTGTAATATATAGATCTGAGCCATACATATACATGTGATATGTATGTACATACACATATATGTATATGTACATATATGTGTACATGGACACATACATATATGTGTAAGTGTACATGTATACATGTGATATGTCACTAATTTGATTTATCATCATCAGTAAACATGTCGTCAATTTTTATTGCACTTATGTTTGCCTCCAAAAAAATCACACCTGTGCTCGTATCCAAAAAGTATATATATAGCTTAGCTTTGCTAGTATTTCCATGTTTTTTATTAATTTGAATGTGAATGCCCTTAGGCAAAGCATCCACCCACTAACTCACAGCATCCGATATTTCCTCTTTATCTTCCCCTGAGTTGTTCTTGGACATGTGTGTCTCCCACTCCTTGGCCTCATGCCCAGCCACCTGGAATGTGCCTCTTTTAATGGCCAATTATCAACTCAAGAATGACAGAGCCAATGATTCTAACAATCACACTCCTCCATTCCCACCTGTTACAAATGCTAAATGTCAACTTTGGGGTTTTGAATTACAGTTGAAATCATTTTGAGAATTTCATGACATCTATTGAAATAAGCAATGTCACCCTGAGTGTCACAATCTGAGACAGAAAATCACTAGTTTAGCCAGGGCAATCTTTATTTAAAGACACAACAACACCCAAACCCTTTCTTTGCCCATAACACTCAAGGTTCCAAAGGAAAAAAGATGAACAGTCAAGTGAAACTACATCAGGAAGACTTTATTTACAAAGAAACTCACTACAGAAGCAGGAGAACCATGAGGAATAGTGCAGGAACCTAGGAACAGAGGGAGAGTGATGACAGAAGCCAGAAAGGGGGAGATTGTCAGGAAGAGAAGTCCTTGAGAGTGACCTTTGTTAAGAGTCCCAGCCAGCCTGAGGCGACTGCTCAGGAAGGGAGCCAGAGAAGTAACAACCTGTGCTCTCTTTTCTCCCTCTGACCACCTTCCTGGCTCCCCATTGACTTCACCAACCCAGAAAAAGAGTCGGACACGACAGAGTGACTAACACTTTCACTTTTTCTGGAAGTTTGGGATGACCAGATAATAATAACCATGGCGGAAAAGAAAAGGCAGGTCTCTTCAGTATTTAGATACAGTGTGCTTTTTAGATATCTAGCTACTGATTAGATTGTATGACATTTGCGTTTACTAATTTTAACACTCCAGACACTCTACTGTCAAATGCCAAAAATGATTAGGAGTAGGATAGACAACGACCATCTGGAAGGGCTCATATGCTTTTTAGGAAAGTGAGGGTGACCTGTACTCACATTTGGAACCAAAATTAGCTAATCTTCAAGCATATGTCTCTTCTTAAAAAATATACATATACATATCAAATGCCTTTGCTAACAGAATGGCATAACAGTATCTCATTACATTTAATACAAAGGTCACCTTTATTTCTAGGTGATTTTTATTACAATGAAATACACATTAAATATGTAATTTAATTAAATGTGAAAAAATATAATTTATAATATACAGTACTTTAATCCTATTTGTAAATGTGGAACTGGATATGAAGAAGATCCATCTTGAAATCCAGCCAAAAGATTTTAGCTATTGAAATACCAGAGTAATCACCCAATAATCTAGAGGCATAAAATACCAAAGCAAGTGATGAATTAATCTCCTATCTGTCCTCAGAGACAGTTGACATTTGTAATCCAATAGAAGAAAAAGCGGAGAAGGCGATGGCACCCCACTCCAGTACTCTTGCCTGGAAAATCCCATGGATGGAGGAGCCTGGTGGGCTGCAGTCCATGGGGTCACGAAGTCAGACATGACTGAGCGACTTCCCTTTCACTTTTTACTTTCATGCATTGGAGAAGGAAATGGCAAGCCACTCCAGTGTTCTTGCTTGGAGAATCCCAGGGACGGGGGAGCCTGGTGGGCTGCCATCTAGGGGTCACACAGAGTCGGACACGACTGAAGTGACTTAGTAGTAGTAGAAGAAAAAGAAAAAAATGACTCAACAAAGAATGAGATGTGATACACAGAGTTCAGTTTGTTAAACAATAAACCAAACCCTTGGAAGAGTTGGGGTTGCGTCCCAAATTTACCTTCTTCCTTAAGTTAGACTACTTGTAAATAGTTAATGGGATGTAAAATGATTCAGCCACTGTGGAAACAGTATGGCAGTTCCTCAAAAAGTTAAACATAGAGTTATTACATGACCCTGCAATTCCATTCCCAGAAATATAATCAGAAGAATTGAAAATAGGGATTCCAAAAGATACATGTAAACCAGTGCTCACAGCAGAATCCTTCACAGTCGCCAACAGGTGGAAACAATCTAAGAGTCTATCAATGGACAGACGGATAAAAAAAGTTAAGTATATACCCACAAGGAAATATTATTCAGCAAGAAAAGGACTGAAGCCACGATATGTGCTACAACATGCATAAACTTTGAAAACATAAGGCTAAGTGAATTAATCCAAATGTAAAAGGACAAACATTGTCCTTATATGAAATATCTAGTATAAACAAAGTCATGGAGACAGCAGGTAAATTAGAGGTTACCAAGGGTTAAAGGGAAAGAGATGGGGAGCTATTAACCAATGGATACAGAGTTTCTGTGTGGGATAACTAAAGGGTTTTAGAAATACATAGTTGTGATGGTCATACAACATGATCAATGCACTAATACCACTAATTGTACATGTAAAGTGACTGAAAGTCTCACAGATATTTTTATTTTTCAGTAACTCAGTCATGTTCAACTCTTTGCGACCTCATGGACCGCAGCACACGAGGCTTCCCTGTCCATCACCAATTCCCGGAGTTTACCCAAACTCATGTCCATTGAGTTGGTAATGCCATCTAACTATCTCATCCTCTGTCATCCCCTTCTCCTCCTGCCCTCAACCCTTCCCAACATCAGGGTCTTTTCAAATGAGTTAGCTCTTCGCATCAGGTGGCCAAAGTATTGGAGTTTCAGCTTCAACATCAGTCCCTCCAATTAACACTCAGGATTGATTTCCTTTGGGTTGGACTGGTTGGATCTCCTTGCAGTTCAAGGGACTCTCAAGAGTCTTCTCCAACACCACAGTTCAAAAGCATCAATTCTTCAGCACTCAGCTTTCCTTATAGTCCAACTCTCACATCCATACATGAGTACTAGAAAAATCATAAGCTTGACTAGACAGACCTTTGTTGATAAAGTAATGTCTCTGCTTTTGAATATGCTATCTAGGTTGGTCATAACTTTCCTTCCAAGCAGTAAGCGTCTTTTAATTTCATGGCTGTAATCACCATCTGCAGTGATTTTGGAGCCCAAAAAATAAAGTCTCTCACTGTTTCCACTGTTTCCCCATCTATTTGCCATGAAGTGATGAAACCGGATGCCATGATCTTAGTTTTCTGGATGTTGAGCTTTAAGCCAACTTTTTCACTCTCCACTTTCACTTTCATCAAGAGGATCTTTAGTTCTTCTTCACTTTCTGCCATAAGGGTGGTGTCATCTTCATATCTGAGGTTATTGCTATGTCTTCCAGCAATCTTGATTCCAGCTTGTGCTTCTTCCAGTCCAGCGTTTCTCATGATGTACTCTGCATGTAAGTTAAATAAGCAGGGTGACAATATACAGCCTTGACGTACTCCTTTTCCTATTTGGAACCAGTCTGTTGTTCCATGTCCAGTTCTAACTGTTGCTTCCTGACCTGCATACAGGTTTCTCAAGAGGCAGGTCAGGTGATCTGGTAGTCCCATCTCTTTCAGAATTTTCCACAGTTTATTGTGATCCACACAGTCAAAGGCTTTGGCATAGTCAATAAAGCAGAAATAGATGTTTTTCTGGAACTCTCTTGCTTTTTCAATGATCCAGTGGATGTTGGCAATTTGATCTCTGGTTCCTCTGCCTTTTCTAAAACCAGCTTGAACATCTGGAAGTTCACGGTTCACGTATTGCTAAAGCCTGGCTTTTGAGCATTCCTTTACTAGCGTGTGAGATGAGTACAATTTTGTGGTAGTTTGAGCATTCTTTGGCATTGCCTTTCTTTGGGATTGGAATGAAAACTGACCTTTCCCAGACCTTTTCCACTGTTCAGTTTTCCAAATTTGCTGGCATACTGAATGTGGCACTTTCACAGCATCATCTTTTAGGATTTGAAATAGCTCAACCTGAATTCCATCATCTCTACTAGCTTTGTTCATCATAATGCTTCTTAAGGCCCACTTGCCTTTGAATCCCAGGATGTCTGGCTCTAAGTGAGTGATCACACCGTCATGACTATCTGGGTCATGAAGATCTTTTTTGTACAGTTCTTCTGTGTATTCTTGCCACCTCTGCTTAATATCTTCTGCTTCTGTTAGGTCCATACCATTTCTGTCCTTTATCGAGCCCATCTTTGCATGAAATGTTCCCTTGGTATCTCTAATTTTCTTGAAGAAATCTCTAGTCTTTCCTAATCTATTGTTTTCCTCTATTTCTTTGCACTGATCACTGAGAAAGGCTTTCTTATCTCTCCTTGCTATTCTTTGGAACTCTGCATTCAAATGGGTATATCTTTCCTTTTCTTCTTTATTTTTCTCTTCTCTTCTTTTCAAAGCTATTTGTAAGGCCTCCTCAGACAGCCATTTTGTTTTTTTGCATTTCTTTTTCTTGGGGATGATCGTAATCCCTGTCTCCTATACAATGTCATGGAGCTCCATCCATAGGTCATCAGGCACTCTGTCTATTAGATCTAGTCCCTTAAATCTATTTCTCACTTCCACTCTATAATCATAAGGAATTTGATTTAGGTCATACCTGAATGGTCTAGTGGTTTTCCCCACTTCCTTCAATTTCAGTCTGAATTTGGCAATAAGGAGTTCATGATCTGAGCCACAGTCAGTTCCCAGTCTTGTTTTTGCTGACTGTATAGAGCTTCTCCATCTTTGGCTGCAAAGAATATAATCAATATGATTTTGGTGTTGACCATCTGGTGATGTCCATGTGTAGTATCTTCTCTTGTGCTGTTGGAAGAGGGTGTTTGCTATGACCAGTGTGTTCTTTTGGCAAAACTCTATTAGCCTTTGCCCTACTTCATTCTGTACTCCAAGAGCTTCCCTTATGCCTTAGTTATCAATCAGGGGATGTTAATATATCATTAGAACATTAAAGAGAGTTGATAAATAGATTATTCTTTAGTATTACTAAATTAAATTCTTCCAGCCTTTTCTTCGGAGAAGGCAGTGGCACCCCACTCCAGTACTCTTGCCTGGAAAATCCCATGGAAGGAGGAGCCTCATGGGCTGCAGTCTATGGGGTCACTAAGAGTCGGACACAACTGAGCAACTTCACTTTCACTTTTCACTTTCATGCATTGGAGAAGGAAATGGCAACCCACTCCAGTGATCTTGCCTGGAGAATCCCAGGGACGGGGGAGCCTGGTGGGCTGCCATCTCCGGGGTCACACAGAGTCCGACACTACTGAAGCGACTTAGTAGCAGCAGCAGCAGCAGCAGCTTTTCTTGCTAAGACCCTAAAATAAGGGTGTTTTTTAAAAGGCTAAACAGAACAATAATTTCTGGATTACTGGTACCCAAGTGGGAAATGAAGACAGAGGCCAAGTTGCCTTGTCAGAGGTGATGAAGATTTCCACCCCTATCTGATTGGAGGAAGCATCACATCCTTCTTTCTCTGGCTGAGCCCTAAGTTGGTTTCCCTCTCCCACTCTGCAGTATAATTATCAAGAATCATAGCTTTCATTTTGTTAATAAGCAGACTTTTGTCAAAGGTTTTAAAATAGTAACTACTGATGTTTCTAATTTAAAAAATAACACATTTTTATTATAATGATTTTAGAAAAAAATACAGACAAGTTCAAGGAAGGAAAAATAAATTACCCATAATTTTACCATCCAGATAGAATTATGATTAGTAGTGTGATGTTTCTGCTTAATGTGAGACTTACTTGATTAATTTTAGTCAAAAACCATAGCGCCCAACTTTTCTACATTATGAAACAAACAGTTTTGCATTGGAAAAGTATAATATACATAGAGCAATCTTCTCATATGAAAATTGTCCCCATTACCATTTTTATGTGTTCTAACCCAATCAGCCAAAGGCTGCTAACAGATAGAGCTGTAGTCTGAAAAGTCGCATCTATTGACTTTTTTTTTTAACAGTAAGGGAGACCACAAACCACAGGAACCATGGGGGTGACTCACCGAGGAAAGAAAGAAATGGGATTTAAGAGAAGCAATGCTTTGATAGGCTCAGAGAAAAGCAGAGCTGTGGATGAAAGAGTCAACATGAAGTCTGGTCTGCAAAGTAGACCCAGAGTCCTTTTTCCTTGAAAACCACAAAGTGAAGATAGATGTGAAATGATGTGTCCAGAAATCCCTTATCTGAAACAACACATGGGTTGGACGTCAAGGCTGCTTCTATGGGTCAAAGGACGGAAATCTTTCCAGCTAGGAGAATGGGGCACTTCATTGTCATTCTTACGATTTCAAAGAGCAAATTTTCTGACCGTCTAGACATTAGAAAGCAAGATTTTTCAGTAAGTCAGTAAGTGTCCCTTGAAGAAGGAGCTGTTAAGACATTTATAGATGCAGCATAGCCTTGGGAGAAACGTTTTCTGTTAACTTAGCTGCTGTTTTGATCTTGATCTGTACCTGTCATTCCATTCCACCTGGATGAGTACCTTCTCAGTGAGAGCTCATTTTTGTTTTTTCAGGAGTTTTTCTCTGTTTTTTTTTAATGCCTGAGTTTTTGGTCTAAATTGTGGCAATTTTGTGTATCCACTTGTGGATCAATGATTTTATTCTTAATACTATTTTATTAGGCTTTTTATTTAGTTACCTAGTCTTTAATACACATGATTTTAATAGCTAAATGCTGGCCCTCTTATAAGTGGACCAAAGATCACTTACCGAATCCAAGTTGGTTATTGCCAATTTTTAATTCAATCATCAATCCCTAATTTCATTTCAAGTTACATTGTGACAGACATCTGCATGAATATAACTTGATGCAAGCAATTACTGGGTCTGTTTTTCTAATATTTATTATTTATCTTTTATTGGCTGCACCAGATCATCATTGCAGTGTGCAGGATATTTAGTTGCAGCGTGCAAACTCTTAGTGGCCTCATGTGGGATCTAGTTCCCTGACCAGGGATAGAACCCCAGGCCCTTTCACTGGGAGTGTGGAGTCCCTCATGTGGGATCTAGTTCCCTGACCAGGGATAGAACCCCAGGCCCTTTCACTGGGAGTGTGGAGTCTTAGTCACTAGATCACCAGGAAAGTCTCTACTGGGCCTAAATTTAATTTGCATTTTGTGTATTATTAGTTAGTTTTCCTATATTGATCACTAATTCCAGTTGACTCTTCTATTTTTTCAGAAACTTTTCCTCAATGAAGTATTAAGGAGCTTAGAGTGTTTCCCATCAAAACATATTAACTCTTTACATTGTGAAAATACTATGTATTCACATACTAATTTACTCTGTGTGGTAATAGATGTTAACTAGACTTATTGTGGTGATCATTTTACAATATTTGAATCATTATGCTATACATCTGAAATGAATATGTTTGTATCTCAACTTCTTAAAAGTTAAAATATTGATTCTTCGTCATGTTAGCAGCAATTATATTGTTTCTTGCATATAGTTTACAACAAGTCTTTGTGAGGCTGTTCTTTTGCTCTTCTGAAATTCTTAATTACCCCAGAACCTAAAGTTGGCAACCAGAAATCTAGATCATCGGGTTTCAGTATTCACCTACTGATGGAAACTGGTTTGTCATGATGGTTGCTGAGTTTGACATCTATAATCTGTTACAAATTAGAAATACAGCTTTTGATCATTGTTTCTTTAAAAAATAAATTCTAACAAATTCAAAGTTCTTCTATAATATTGTTCCTCATCTTCGAGTGTTCTTTCTTAAGAGCAATCAATGAGCAGAGTTCCAGTTAAGTCACATGGTGACAGGATATAGCCAGTAAAATCAAAGCCACGAAAACCAATGGACGTGGTGACTGTGAAATACTGTAGTGTTTTTCCATATGCAATTCATGTTTTGTATGTATCTCAGACAAAGAAGGGAAGAAAGACTGAGTTAAATCATAATATATCCTAAGGCTGGATCAATGAGTAACTCAGGAAAAGAAGGCTTAACACAGAAACACTTGCTACAATTTAAAATAGCCATTCTGATCCCTTTTTGTCTCCTATGTGCTTTATTTTGTACGTGTGTCTTAAGTCGCTTCAGTCATGTCCAGCTCCTTGCGACCCCATGGACTGTAGCCCACCAGGCTCCTCTGTCCATGGTATTCTCCAGGCAAGAATACTGGAGTGGGTTGCCATTTCCTCCTCCAGGGGATATTCCTGACTCAGGGATTGAACCTGCATTTCTTGTCTCCAGGCATTGGCACGCGGATTCTTTACCACTGCGCCACATGGGAAGCAGTGCTTTATTTTAGGTGTGGGATAATATCATTCCCACATTGCTCTTGGGGCCACAGTTAATTTGAATAGTTACCTCAGTGATTTCTTTAAAGCCTGTGTCATTGTAGTTGTCACAGTGATTTTAATTTGTCCTGTCCCCAAATTTCTCTGTTCCCTCCATTCTTATCACTGCTAACTGAATATACAAAGTTCAAGAACTTGAAATATCTCGAACATCTTATCTTCATTTTTTAATGCCCTTGATTCATTTAATCGCTTAATAATTGATGGGGTAAAAACGGCCTTGGTTGAAAATTCACTTTGGAAAACCACATGGCTTAATAAAGGTGAGGGCTGAGTTGTGGAAAGGGCTAAACGTTTGTGCTAAACTTCAATATTTCTCTTATTTCATGCCAAACTTGAGACTACACTGTGCAAACAGTGCAGATAAACTGTGTTTGCAGAATGGCTGATAACCTTGCAAATCTGGGATCACTGCAAGTGTGATAAAGAAATAAATGTGAGGAGTGTTTGGCTGGGGTGGGCAGGGTGGGCAGTGAGGCTTCTCAGTCTATATCTAGGGACGTATGGGATGTCAAAGCCATTCTTCAGCCCTCCCTCCCAACTTCAACCTTTTTATACAGATGGAAGAAGCTTAATGCAACCATCTGGAGTGGTCTTGAAAAAGGAGGGAGCAAAGACATCATGAAGAAACAAAATAAGTAGTGTAAGTCTGTAAAAGATGCAGGAGGAGGTTTGTTCTAACTGCCTCCTTTGTTGACTTCGTGGGATACCACTTGGCCTGCCACCTCTGCCTGAGTCTTCTTGTAACTTCTGTACAAGTAAGAAGCCCTAGAAATTACATTTAAATTGCTTTTACAGATTAATTATGTAAGTGGTGGGTTCACTTGCATTGTTTTTCTTTAATTTCACAGATCTATTTGAAGTCATGGTAATGATGACTACTAGGTATTAGTCAAGAATAATGATAATCTTCTATTTTAAGAAAATTAAAAAGACAGTCACATGCAGAATTAAGAACTGTTAGCATTTACTCATATTTGCTTTTCTATCTCATCAGAGGAAGAAAATATCACAATGTAGTTGAAATTTCCTTAACACCAACTTCCAGTCTCATTTCCTTTCTCTTCCCCAGAGGCAACTATTACATTTTCATTTCATCTCTGTGTATATTAGCATCTCTCTATTTTGGAGAGACATTTACATACCTTTGTGTGACAGAGTCTTTCTAATTTACATAAATAGTAATAGATAGATATACCTGGGCAAAAACATTAGGTTTTTAAAAATTTATCCAAGTAAAATGAGCTATTTAATAGATATTATGTATTAAATCTTATCTCTTTTAACTGCTATGTGGTATTCAGTTGTACGAATCTTTAATTTATGTATTTCTCTTTGACATATTTTGAGTGTCAGATTCTTGTTATTATGAGAAATCCTCAAATAAATATCCTTGTATATGCTTCCTTTGCTTGCATGCAAAAGATATTTTACAGAGTACACAGGAAGTGAGTTATTAGGTTGTAGATGAATACATTTTCAAATTTACTCAATATAAACAAATTTAGCTTCATAGGAATTATACAATTAAGTTCTACTAGTGATTGTAAATTCCTATTTCTCCTCATTTTGACTAATATTCAATACTGTCATACTTCACAATCTTTGTCAATCTGAGGCAAACTGTATTATTTGAATGTGCCCTTCCCTACTTGGGCTTCCCTGATAGCTCAGCTGGTAAAGAATCCACCTGCAATGCAGGAGACCCCAGTTGGATTCCTAGGTTGGAAAGATCTGCTGGAGAAAGGATAGGCTACCCACTGCAGTATTCTTGGGCTTCCCTGGTGGCTCAGCTAGTAAAGAATCTGCCTGCAATTCGGGAGACCTGGGCTCGATCCCTGGGTTGGGAAGATCCCCTGGAGAAGGGAAAGGCTATCCACTCCAGCATTCTGGCCTAGAGAATTCCATGGACAACAGTCCATGGGGTCACAATGAGTCAAACACGACTGAGCAACCTTCACTTTGCTTCCCTACTTATCAGTGCAGCTGGTTATCAACTCATGTTTATTCACCATTCAGGTTTGTTTTTGCTTTCCTTTCTGAAAACTGTCTATTTGCTTCCAAATCTACTTGGAAGGTTTACTGTCTGCACTTAGGAAACAGAGGCCCAGAGGAGCCAAGTGATCTGATCAAACTCATAGAACAAGAGGGAACTTCGAGCAGGATGTAATCTCAGCTTCCCCCTTCAAACCATTTCTCTTTTCCCAACACTTCTCCAGACCATGATCAATCCATTTTAATCCTTTTTGTCTCACTGTCCTCAACCTCCTCATCTGGGATGATTATCTAAGACACTCATGTAGAAAGTGACTTGTCTGTTTGAGGTTCTGGCAAATCCTGTCCAGAATGGTGACCAGGCGGTGCCCAGATCTAAAAGTTTTTTTACTTCCAGTCAAGCTTTCACAACAATCCTTTGAGTTATGCACCATTATAATCATCCTTTTACGTATGAGCAGTTACACACTTGTTTAATGTGACTAGACCAGGAAGGGAAACCAAGAAAAGCATTTAAAGATCTTCTAAGTTGGAGGAAGATTGATCAGATTTGTTTAGGAAAAGCAAAGGAGAAAAGGAAAGATATAAACATCTGAATGCAGAGTTCCAAAGAATAGCAAGAAGAGATAAGAAAGCCTTCTTCAGCGATCAATGCAAAGAAATAGAGGAAAACAACAGAATGGGAAAGACTAGGGATCTCTTCAAGAAAATCAGAGATACCAAAGGAACATTTCATGCAAAGATGGGCTTGATAAAGGACAGAAATGGTATGGACCTAACAGAAGCAGAAGATATTAAGAAGAGATGGCAAGAATACACAGAGGAACTGTACAAAAAAGATCTTCACGACGCAGATAATCATGATGGTGTGATCACTGACCTAGAGCCAGACATCCTGGAATGTGAAGTCAAGTGGGCCTTAGAAAGCATCACTACGAACAAAGCTAGTGGAGGTGATAGAATTCCAGTTGAGTTATTCCAAATCCTGAAAGATGATGCTGTGAAAGTGCTGCACTCAATATGCCAGCAAATTTGGAAAACTCAGCAGTGGCCACAGGACTGGAAAAGGGCAGTTTTCATTCCAATCCCAAAGAAAGGCAATGCCAAAGAATGCTCAAACTACCACACAATTGCACTCATCTCACATGCTAGTAAAGTAATGCTCCAAATTCTCCAAGCCAGGCTTCAGCAATATGTGAACTGTGAACTTCCTGATGTTCAAGCTGGTTTTAGAAAAGGCAGAGGAACCAGAGATCAAATTGCCAACATCTGCTGGATCATGGAAAAAGCAAGAGAGTTCCAGAAAAACATCTATTTCTGCTTTATTGACTATGCCAAAGCCTTTGACTGTGTGGATCACAAGAAACTGGAAAATTCTGAAAGAGATGGAAATACCAGACCACCTGATCTGCCTCTTGAGAAATTTGTATGCAGGTCGGGAAGCAACAGTTAGAACTGGACATGGAACAACAGACTGGTTCCAAATAGGAAAAGGAGTTCATCAAGGCTGTATATTGTCACCCTGTTTATTTAACTTCTATGCAGAGTACATCATGAGAAACGCTGGACTGGAAGAAGCACAAGCTGGAATCAAGATTGCCGGGAGAAATATCAATAACCTCAGATATGCAGATGACACCACCCTTATGGCAGAAAGTGAAGAGGAACTAAAGAGCCTCTTGATGAAAGTGAAAGTGGAGAGTGAAAAAGTTGGCTTAAAGCTCAACATTCAGAAAACGAAGATCATGGCATCCGGTCCCATCACTTCATGGGAAATAGATGGGGAAACAGTGGAAACAGTGTCAGACCTTATGTTTCTGGGCTCCAAAATCACTGCAGATGGTGACTGCAGCCATGAAATTAAAAGACGCTTACTGCTTGGAAGGAAAGTTATGACCAACCTAGATAGCATATTGAAAAGCAGAGACATTACTTTGCCAACAAAGGTTCGTCTAGTCAAGGCTATGGTTTTTCCTGTGGTCATGTATGGATGTGAGAGTTGGACTGTGAAGAAAGCTGGGCGCCAAAGAATTGATGCTTTTGAACTGTGGTGTTGGAGAAAACTCTTGAGAGTCCCTTGGACTGCAAGGAGATCCAACCAGTCCACTCTGAAGGAGATCAGCCCTGGATTTCTTTGGAAGGAATGATGCTAAAGCTGAAACTCCAGTACTTTGGCCACCTCATGCGAAGAGTTGACTCATTGGAAAAGACTTTGATGCTGGGAGGGATTGGGGGCAAGAGGAGAAGGGGACCACAGAGGATGAGATGGCTGGATGGCATCAGTGACTCGATGGATGTGAGTCTGAGTGAACTCCGGGAGTTTGTGATGGACAGGGAGGCCTGGCGTGCTGCGATTCATGGGGTCGCAAAGAGTCGGACACGACTGAGTGACTGATCTGATCTGATCTGGAGAAGATAAAAGTAAGTGTCAATGACAGTTTTTTCCCTCATTCAACATTCCCCCAGATTCAGGCTTTGTAGAGTTGCAGGGCAATGTAACTGGAAAGCTCTTTCATAGTATGTTTTAAAATGTTTTGTCTCTCTTCTGTAAAGAAGCTGAGGTCATTATCTAATCTACAGGAGATAAGTAATTACAAGAAAGCACTGGCAGTCACCCTAGTCAGGACTAGGAGGCTAGGATGTATGCGGGTGAACATGAACACATTTCAAAGCATGATGAAACTTCATCTTGTGAGCCTTTCAATTGAACTTTTTTTTTTTTAACAAAGACTCTCAGTTAATAAGGAGCATAGCCCCACTCCAAATCTAGATAAAGCAGAGATAATGGTTTAAAGAGTCTGTGAGTGAGTGAGTGAATGTGTGTGTGTGTGTGTGTGTGTGTACATGTGTTTGCAGATCTAATCTTCAGCACACAGTTGTATATCTTTTGATTTCCCAGCACTAAGAATCTACTTTCTCATTCTGATATATATCATCCAATCCTGATACCTTTTTAAAATTGGAGGCTTATCCCCCCGCCTCCCCTCCCCCCCAACCTTATAGCTCCAGAGAAAGGAACAGGTTATGTATGACCAGTGGAAAGTGGAATATATGATGTAGGAGGGTGTTAAGGATGGAGAGAAGAAAGACCATCCCTTCTCATTCTGATGGCTTGTGAGAAGTAAAAAGGGAAAAAAGCAAGTCCCTGGTAAGACAGAATGCTGCACCTCCTCTCTGGCCAAAGTCCTGGAAGGAGGGGCAAGAGAATGGACTTGAAGAGCGGGACCCTTGCCCCTTTTCATTTGGAAGTGTAGGAGAGGCCATCCTACAGGTGGTCCCCACATCCTGCTGACAGGCAGACGGCAGACCTGAGTTTGACTCTCCCAAGCCATCCTCAGTGTCTACATGGCATGGATGGGATCCCAGAATCTCCTAAATGTCCCAAAGTGTGTTCTGCAATGTAGTCAGCCTTTATCTAGATACTTGATGGACGAAATCACCATCTTTAGTATAAAGAGATCCTGGACCTAGAATGGGAAACACAACAAAAATTTCAAGGGCTGACCACAAGAACAAGAGCTGAAGAAGAAATGAGTCAATAGGCAGGGCTTACCACACTAGCAAGGGCTTCCCAGGTGGCACTAGTGGTAAAGAATGGTAAAGAAACTGCCTGCCAATGCAGGAGACATAAGAGACTCAGATTCATCTCCAGGTTGGGAAGATCCCTTGGAGGAGGGCATAGCAACCCACTCCAGTATTCTTGCCTGGAGAATTCCATGGACAGAGGAGCCTGGCGGGCTACAGTCCATAGGGTCACAAAGAGTCAAACACAGCTGAAGTGACTTAATACGCACACACCAGGCTAGCTAAACAACGCCAAAACAGGCCTTGAGCTATGCTGGCTTGCACATTTCAGCAATGGATGCCAGAAGGACACTGAGTTGAGTAAGCCTTCTAAATTCCCAGACACTGTTTTAAAAAGAGGAGTGAGGGGGAAGCAAATCTAAAATATAAAACACCAAGACATTTGTGGAATATGATAACTGTAGTCTCTTTAATAAAGTCATCAGATTACACTGAGTTTACTGAATATGTCTAAAACACAGTTTTCTCAGTAACCAGGGAAACTCTTAAAGAAGATTAGACCTGTTTTCAAGATGAAAAGTATCTATATTTTCTCTGCTTATCTAATTGTAATGTGAGCAATTTTCAATGCAATGACTTCAGCTTACATGGAAAGGGAAAGAATTGACCCATAACGACCTGGAAATAGCACTTGAAGCCATCAGGGAATCCAAGCATCTGTGTGTTTCTCCTCCACCCTCTCTCCCCCTCCCAGCTTCATGCTCATATAGCTACTTGTTTGGCCAATCAAGAAAACTATCCTTCAATCGCAATCCTAATCACAAACTCCATAGGTAGTGAGTCAGAGTCACAGAAACTAAATATGGCTGCTGAAGGGCATCCCTGTGCAGCTGAGAGCATGGTTATTACAGAATTGAGTTCAACATCATGGTTGTCTACTAGTCCTTACCTTTTCTTTCTAACTTAACATTAAAATTGGCTCGTATAATAAACTATTTCATGAAAATATTTTATGCATATGTCTGCATAATTGTCCATTCCCCTGTTGTTGGTTATTTCATTTTTAACCCCAAGTATATTTAGTGTTATATAAATACTACTATGTTGAAATGCTTACACAAATTTTTGTCCTCATATTTGATTATTTCCTTAAGACTGTTTCATACAAATGAAAATGCTGATTCCTAAGGATCTGGAATTTTTAACTATGTCTAATAGTGAAAATTCTTAAACTCTTATTGTTTATATAATATCATTTTAAAATAATGGTAGTAATTGTCAAATATCCAAAATATTCACTCATATATATGGCAAAATTATTATATTAATTAGGGTTTGTAAATTAGTGTAAATTGACATAGTTTTCCATTTCAAAATGTAATATTTTAGGGTTGTGATTGTCTTTCGGTCACATAGAATTCATTTTGGCGTTGCAAGTATCAAAAGCTGACACTTTTCAAAAACTCAGTAAGTTCTTTTCAATGCAAGACTTTGCTATAAATATCTGCAAGTACCCCGCCTCATTAGTCAAGGCCGTGAAGATGCTTAGCTTTGGAGAAAGCATCTCGCAGAGTAAAGCATCACCTTGTTTAAACATGAAGGAGTCTGCAGCATCTAAGAGAATAAAAGATACGCACATTTGAAAATGTAAACACTTCTAGATCTATCATAGGCAGATATAAGCCCCAAAAGGAGCATGAAGCATGTTCAGGAGGGAGAGGGCACTGGGCCACTAAGAGAATATATGTTAATGCATCTCTTATCTAACATCTTCCCTCCCAATTAGACAGGCATCCTGCCTTGTTTATTTACTTATCCTTCATCTAGAATGAGAATTCAATATGTGTTTGTTTTTTAAAGATTTTTGATGTGGACCATTTTTAAAGTCTTTACTGAATTTGTTACAACACTGCTTCTGTTTTATGCTTTAGGTTTTGGGTTTTTTTCAGTCACGGGCATGTGGGATCTTAGCTCTCTGACTAGGAATTGAACCCCTACCTCCTGCATTGGAAAGCGAAGTCCCTCAACATGTGTTTGTTGACTTGCTTAGTAGACTGATGACCAGATGGACAAAGGGATGGTAGTGATTGCTTAGCACCTGAGTCATGGTCCTTAAGGAGCTGGGTGACAACTATACTTCTCATGGTCAGACTTAGAAAGGAAACCTGCAAGAGAAAGAGGAGGGGTGTCCGGTCTTCTGAACCATTCCTCTGACTTTTATTATCCTTGGAAGGACTCAACCATGGATAGGATGGATAGAGGCTGAATTTTTCCACACCTGTACATCCATTGTCTTGCACTGATTAACATTTTGTATCGGTTCATTTATAGTGAAGAGGCCGGGCTCTGGATCCAGCAAGGTCATTATTAACCCCTAAGGCTCTAGACTTCATCTATAAAACAGGAATAATAATAGAAAAGACCTCATAGTGATCTGAGGCTTGAAAGAGAGAAGGAAGAATGGTGTTCAGCCTAGAGCCAGGCCCACAGAAAGCATCAGTCAGCACCAGCCGTCATGACATCCAGAATCAATACGATTCTTCTTCTGTCACTTTTCACATTTTCAAATTTGTATTTTCAGCTTTTTTTTTTTTTTTTTCCAGGTCAAAACCCCATGCTGACTCAACTGAGGGAGGTTGATTTAAAATGGAAATGACATTTGATGAATGTGTTTATTATCTAAGATTCATGAAATGCTGAAAAACATTTTTAAAAACCTAAAATTTCTTTCCAACTGGATTCAAAAATTCTCCCGAAGTTGTATGAAAACCTCTAGAAAAATAAATTCCTCTGGAAGCATTTTCAGCCTCCAGACCTTTATTAAGAACATGCATCTACTCTCTATAATGGTCATTTGCTTGGACATAAAATATAGCCTGTGTGCATGTGCTAAGTTGCTCAATCATGTCCGATTCTTTGCAACCCCATGGACTGTAGGCTGCCAGACTCCTCTGTTCATGGGATTCTCCAGGCACAAATACTGAAGTGGGTTGCCATTTCCTCCTCTAGGGGATCTTCCCTATCTGGAGAAAGAACGGATATCTCTTATGTGTCCTGTATTGCCAGGTGGGTTCTTTACCACTAGCACCACTTGGGAATATAATATAACCTACCCTGTTTTTAAAAGATAAAAGGGAAACCTCTATTGCCTTTATATTTTAACCAATAACCCATTGAACATTCCAGGTGATATATGTCTACATCAATTTCCTTCTAAATAAGTTGTAAATTTGGGCTTCTTAAGATAATAGCTGTGGCCATTCTCTTGTTAGTAGCACCTCAGGGAAAAATCTTGCCAAAGAAGTAAGGTTGGTCAAGTTTTGCTGATCTTTCCTCAGCTTTGACGCCATGGGCTGCTATCAAGTATGAACTAAGTTCGTTGAATTCCAACTATAACTTCAACTATTGATTTTAATGGAGAACTAGCTCCTTATCAGTACAAGTGTCAGGGCCTCTGGGAACATTCTACACATGGGTCTGATAACAATGTTTATTGAGAACATAAGGGGCACGCCTTGCTCCTAGGACCCAAATAACTTGAGATCACACTTGTGGATGAGCTGGATGCATACAGAATAAAACAATAAGCATTCTTCCACGTGCAGGCAATGTGATTCATGTCACAAAACAGTAGTTCTCTTAACAGAGCCTGGCCCTGCTATGTATAGCCTAATTAGAAATAAGAGCTAAAGCCAAATATTTCCAAAGCAAAAGTTGCAATTTTTGGAAATTAACTTTTAACACTTTGAATCCATAACTCATTCAGTTAACTAAAAGTATATTTTATAAGTACAGAAAGTATCCAATAAGAAGGAAACAACAGAATGAGAATGACTAGAGATCTCTTCAAGAAAACTAGAGATACCAAGGGCACATTTCATGCAAAGGTGGGCACAATAAAGGACAGAAATGGTATGGACCAAAAAGAAGCAGAAGATATTAAGAAGAGGTGGCAAGAATACACAGAAGAACTATACAAAAAAGATCTTCATGACCCAGATAATTGCAATGGTGTGATCACTCACCTAGAGCAAGACATCTTGGAATGTGAAGTCAAGTGGGCCTTAGGAAGCATCACTACTAACTAAGCTAGTGGAGGTGATGGAATTCCAGTTGAGCTATTTCAAATCCTGAAAGATGATGCTGTGAAAGTGCTGCACTCAATATGCCAGCAAATTTGGAAAACTCAGCAGTGGCCACAGGCCTGGAAAAAGTCAGTTTTCATTCCTATCCCAAAGAAGGGCAATGCCAAAGAATGCTCAAACTACTGCACAATTGCACTCATCTCACACTCTAGCAATTAATTCTCAAAATTCTCCAAAGCAAGCTTCAACAGTATGTGAACCATGAACTTCCAGATGTTCAAGCTGGATTTAGAAAAGGCAGAGGAATCAGAGATAAAATTACCCACATTTGCTGGATCATCAAAAAATCAAGAGAGTTCCAAAAAAGCATCTACTTCTGCTTTACTGACTATGCCAAAGCCTTTGTGTGGATCACAAAAAACTGTGGAAAATTCTTCAAGAGATGGGAATACCAGATCACCCGACCTGCCTCCTGAGAAATCTGTATGCAGGTCAGGAAGCAACACTTAGAACTGGACATGGAACAACAGACTGGTTCCAAATTGGGAAACGATTACATCAAGGCTATATAGTGTCACTGTGCTTATTTAACTTCTATGCAGAGTACATCATGAGAAACGCTGGACTGGAAGAAGCACAAGCTGGAATCAAGATTGCTGGGAGAAATAGCAATAACCTCAGATATGCAGATGACACCACCCTTATGGCAGAAAGTGAAGAACTAAAGAGCCTCTTGATGAAAGTCAAAGAGGAGAGTGAAAAAGTTGGCTTAAAGCTCAACATTCAGAAAACGAAGATCATGGCCTCTGGTCCCATCACTTCATGGCAAATTGATGGGGAAACCATGGAAACAGTGAGAGACTTTATTTTTTGGGCTCCAAAATCACTGCAGATGGTGATTGCAGCCCTGAAATTAAAAGATGCTTGCTCCTTGGAAGAAAAGCTATGATCAACCTAGATAGCATATTGAAAAGCAGAGACATTACTTTGCCAACAAAGGTCTGTCTAGCCAAAGCTATGGTTTTTCCAGTAGTCAGGTATGGATGTGAGAGTTGGACTGTGAAGAAGGCTGAGTGCTGAAGAATTGATGTTTTTGGACTGTGGTGTTGGAGAAGACTCTTGAGAGTCCCTTGAACTGCAAGGAGATCCAACCAGTCTATCCCAAAGGAAATCAGTCCTGAAAAATCATTGGAAGGACTGATGCTGAAACTGAAACTCCAATACTTGGCCACCTGATGCAAAGAACTGACTCATTGGAAAAGACCCTGAAGCTGGGAAAGATTGAAGGTGGGAGGAGAAGGGGATGACAGAGGATGAAATGGTTGGACGGCATCACCGACTCTCCGGACATGATTTTGAGTAAGCTCTGGGAGTTGATGATGGACAGGGAAGCCTGTTGTGCTGCAGTACATGGGGTTGCAAAGAGTCGTACACGATTGAGTGACTGAACTAACTAACTAATGAAGTAAGTTGCAAACTATTATTTTTTAATGAAACCATTACCTAACTTAAGAACTCGGATATGGCTCCACTATGATGAAGTCCATCTGCAGGCTCCCCACCTTCTACCCCAGGCCTCTAGAAAATCCACTATCGTGATCTTCTGCCAGAATTCTCCCTCCAGGTAATGACAGCTTCATCCACTTCAATCCTAAAGCCAGAAATTCTGGAACATCTTTAACTCTCCCCTTTCCCTCAGCCCCTGTGTCCCTCACCCAAAACTCCAGAATTCTTGAATGTGTCCCACAGCATGGTGGAATTCAGCTTCATCTTCCTATTGCCAGAGCCCCTGCCTGAGGCTGACTACCAACTCTCACTGGATCCTACGAAAGCTGCCTGACTGCCCTTCAGTGCGTTCTCCTTCCTGCAACCGGAAGAATATTCTTAAATGCAAAGCTACTGTGTTACTTCCCCACTTAAAACTCTTTAGTTCTTTCCATCACATTTCAGTGAATCTTGGAAGGCCTGTCTTGATCTCAACCCCGTTTACCTCTGGTGCCTCTTCTTGAGCCATCCTCCACATCCACATCTCACTAGATTCTCCAGCCATAGCTACACGACACTTCAGTTTTTTAAGCATGTCATGTACCCTATGGTGTGTGTGTGTTGTGTTCAGTCACTCAGTTGTGTGTGACTCTTTGCGACCCCATGGACTGTAGCCCACCAGTCTCCTTTGTCCCTGGAATTCTGCAGGCAAGAATACTGGAGTGGGTGGCCATTTCTTTCTCCAGAGGATCACCCTGACCCAGAGATTGAACCCATGTCTCCTGCATTGGCAAGCAGATTCTTTACCCATGTTCCACCTAGGCAGACACTCTAAATTGTCCCCAGCATCCATTGTCCTCTTTTTAGTAATAGAACCAACCCCACTCACCCCTAGATTTAATATGACACAGGACACCAAGCTAGTGACGACTTTTGTCAGTCTCCCATGCCATTAGATGTGATCCTGTGGCCAGATTTTTGTGACTGGATTGTGAGAAAGAGCAATATGTGCAACTTTAACTTACTGGCTCAGATGGTAAAGAATCTGCCTGCAAAGTGGGAGACCTAGTCCATGGGTCAGGAAGATCCCGTGGAAAAGGAGATAGCAACCCACTCCAGTATTCTTGCCTGCAGAATTCCATGGACAGAGGAGCCTGGTGGGCTACAGTCCGTGGAGTCACAAAGAGTCGGACACAACAGAGCTACTAACTATAACTTTACTTCCCTAGAAGTAAACTGATTGCCCTTTGTTTCTTCCTTAGGCCTGGAATGCAGAAGTGGAGCTAGAAAATAATGTTTAACCATGTGGATGAGGATATGGGAAGGCTATAAAATGGAAGGAAACCTGTGACTCTGAATGTTCAGGTGCTACGGATATTTGAACAGGTTAAGCTGTGCATTACTCAGAATAGTTTGGGTGATGCTGTAACAAACAAATCTCAAAGCATGGTGGCTTAACATAACAGAGGTTTATTTTTCACTTATGCTCCATGTCTAACCCAAATCAGTAGAGTGGTTCTGCTCAGGGACCCAGCCTAACAGAAGGCTTCATCTAAATATGCTCTTTAATGAACACACAGGAGGCCAACCGTGCTCTGTCGCTTCAAGTTTCCAGCTGGGAATCAACCACATCACTCCACTCAACAGTGCAAGTCACACAGTCTCACCTCATTCAAAGAGGGTTGAGGATGGATAATCCTAGTGTGTTCCCAGAAGGAAGAGAAACCCAGAATATTTGTGACCAGTCCTAAAGACTATCTTAGCTTCTGGCTTAGTATACCTTAGCTTGCGCTCCCCCCAAAAAGGTAAACTCTCTTCCTCTTGCTCAAATGTTTATAGGATATTTTTTGTTTCAGAATGTATATTTTTAAAATTTCACAAGACTATGTCATCTCATTAATTCTTCCCACAATCTTAACCCTTGTTAATTTGGGAATCCTAAATTAACTATTTCCTTTGTGTAAATACTTCCAAATATTTATCTAAGTATCTGATCTCTTTCCAAAGCTCCAGGACTAGGTTTCCAACTGCCTCCTACCTGTCAAATTTGACAAGCTAAAACCAATTGACTATATTAATTTTATTCTCCTCTTAAATTTGATTCTTCTAACCACATTTATAGTCTTTTTATTTTTAGTTTTATTTCTTTTATCTTTGCATCCCCAGTCCCTAGAATAGTGCCTGGCTTGAAAAGGGGCATTGTATACCTGATGAATAAATGTATATTATCATGATCTGTCAATGGCCCCCCAAACCTGCAATCACCCCTGACTCCAATCCCCTCCTTACATGTCTGCAGCATGGCCCTACTACCTGTCACTTCTGTGTATTTAAATGCCCATCACCTATCAACTAGATTATTACAATAGTTATCATCATCTCCAATTTTTCCATTCTCCTGTCCATTTTATGCAGCCTTCTCATATTAATTTCCTTGAAGCATGTGTCTAATCTATCATTTATTCTATAATCCTATAAGGAGCATGCATCTTATACAAGTATCTGAAGATAAAAACAAGTGAAGCAGTCGCCATGCTTGAGTAGCTCATGTTCCAGAGGGAGGGAGAGATGTGTCTAGAGACCCAGAGCAGGGACAGCAGGGCCAAGACAGAGGAGCACAGAAGCAAGCGACAGATGTGACAGACGCTGAACCAGTCAAGAAGTCACAGGAGAGAGGACATTTACGTCACGTCCTAACAGACAACTAGACATTTTCAAGCTTGCCATTAGACAGAAATAGGAACTATTCATCATTTGAGTCAGAAGAGAAAAAGGAAAGAATGTATGCTAACCGAGGTTCGTTTAGAAGTGGGGATTAAGGAAGAAAATTGACAGTGATTATATCTGTGGACCTCTGTTTTCTCTCTGACACATAAGAGGGATGAAGACCGAGTCACTGGGCTGTGTCATCTTCCAGTGAGATGTGCTGCCAGCTGGTGAGGACGACTTCCAGTTCCCCACACCTGCTGGAACTCTCTAGCTATTTCCACGACATTCGATTTCTGCTGATAGTATTGAATTCACCCACATTAGGAAGCTGCCGTTCCCTGCTCTTCCTTGCACATTCCCACCATTCAGGCTGCAGTCTGGCTTTCCCCGGAATGCTTAGATAGACATTGCTTTCCAGGGGAGGGAGCCTTTAATCAAGTAAATTGCTGCATGGGTTTCGTAAATTCACAGCAGACCCAATTGCTTGGAAGCCATAGCACTGTTTTTATTTACATAAGCCAGGCTTTTTTTGAGAGAGAAAATAGGAGAGTTTTCTTCTGGCAGGGTGGGAGTATGTGGGGAATATTATTTTTGGAATTCTAAGGGCTGATCTTTGAATATAGTGCCAAAGCCTGGAAAATCAAAAGCATAGATTTTATAAATAAGTCACAAAGAACAGAAAGATCACAAAATAACAGTTTTTGCCACATGACATCATTTCTGCAATATACACACACACCATCTGACCAGCAGGCAGAAAGAAGTGGAGTTTTATAATTTAAGTGCCTCTTGTATGCAAGGTTCTTGGGTGATAAAAGAAAATTAGGGAGAGGGGCGATTCAAGGGGGAGGGGACATATGTATGCTTATGGTTGATTCACGTTGTATGGCAGAAACCAACACAATATTGTAAAGTAACTGTGCTCCAATTAAAAATACCTTTTTAAAAAAAGAATCATATAATCCAAAGAGAGTGATGGACAAACCCTCTTCACAGAGACATGTAAGGAGTGTCTTTTGTCTTCATATTGACCTAGACTTTGCTGTGATTCCTGGCTCTGTGCTTGTGCTTCCAGAAAGCATACAGTTTTTGATAAAATTTTCCAGAAATGTTCACAGACTTTCCCCTGATGAATTTTCAGGAGAACTAAAAGTGTGACCAAAATACACAGATCATCCAAATAAACTATCAAACACCAGCAGAAACAGGGGGATGGATTGAGCATAACATCCCCTGTCTTTTGATAAATACTTAGAAACAGCAAACTGGAGGCTTTTAAAAGAGAAAACCTAAGCCCTAACAGTTCTCCAAGGCATATGCTTGAAAGCCTTTGTAGCTAAGTAATAATTATTAGGCAAATTAATTAAATTACCTTTACAATCAGAAGTACACTACTCTGCTTATTCTAAGAATTATACAGGATTACCTTGAAATCTCCTTGAAATTGGTCTAGAATTGCTTTCTGGTAAAGAAATTCTGAAAGACAGAGGTTTTCCTTTTCTTTGTGTTTTTTGGTTTGTTTGTTTGGTTGGTTTCTTATTTTGTGGGCAGATCAGTGAGAAAAAAATGAATGCCATGAAATTAGCTTCTCTTTTGAAAGGACTAATACCACCCCCCCTCCACCTTTTTGGAATATAAATTTTACTATTGCTCAAGAAAATATAGACCTGCCAAGGGACCTTTTTAAAAAAAATCCTTTTGATTCAGAAAGAAAAATAACCTAGACAGATGGGAAAAAATCACAAAGCATTTAACCTTAATTAATAATTACTGGAACTGAGAGAAAAGCTTAGAGTGCTGTTCAAGTTCCCTCAAGGAAATGTCAACCTCTCATCACCAGAGAAGATGTTTACTCAACATCCAGGACTCCAAGAGAAGGAGGGATATGAGGAATTTCACAAGCTATTTCAGTTACGTGGAATTTTCTTAGGCTAGTCAATTCTGAGCATGCATGTTGTGGGTGCAGCTGGGGTCCCGCCCAGATCCCCATCAGCTGACCGCAGCACCCACGTCCCAGCTGCTGGAAGCGTTGGCCTCGGAGGTAGTGATGGTTGCCCTCTTCCCAAGCACAGCTGTCTCAACTGAGTGACAGTGTCCTGTCAGGAAGGTTGTGCCCCACCCCGGGAAGGGATGCAACTGCTGGCAACCAAAGACTGTCTGACACGGAGACACAAAGGCTGGGCTCTGCCTCCCTGTGAGAAAAACTCTGTGGGACATTTGTGGCCCAGAGCATCCTGTGGGGCCCGGGTGATACTAGTCTGCAGGAGAACTTTTCTCAAGTAGCCTTCCTCTCCTGTCAGTTCTTGCTTTCCCAATTTTTCTTTCTCCTGAGAGTATTCCCTCAACAAATCTCTTCCACAAGAATCCTTGTTTCAGGCACTGCTTCTGAGGAAGCCAACCTGAGACAGTGCAACTAAATAAAATCTGAAACACTCTTACACCATTTCTACAATCCCCTTTCTGCTTCCTTTTCTCTATGCTAACAAATATTCCAGTTTTTTATACTTTCTTTCTTTCTATATTTTCAATCAAGCTCTTCCCTCAGAAAATGATCTGACCGAGTCAGCTTCTTACACTTTTTTAAAAATCTATTTATTTGACTGCACCATATGGCATCTAGTTCCCTGACTAGGGATCAAACGCAGGTCCGCTGCACTGGAAGTGTGGAGTCTTAGCCACTGAACCACCAGGGAAGTCCCAGCTCCAAACACTTTTATGATAGCAGGTTTCAGGGTTTCTCTGTCTCTCCTGAGGTATTGCATTATATTGCATTTTAACAAGATGCAAAGAACATGACTGGAATTAAGGGATTCATTGTTAGTAGCTAAAGACTTTTGAGGCAGTGGAGTTAACTTTTCAGCCCCTAAAGCAATACATCACAGGTCTGTACACACTCTACCTAAACACAAGTTTCACCTTAATTAGAAAGGTTTGGTGTCATTTGTTTTTGTAAATTGATAACCCCTGACATCACTGCAAATACACCGAAGAACCCTTCCACTTCCCCTACTCTTTGGAAGGCATGGAGGGCATTCTGAAGGCAGGAGCCAAGGATCTCTCTCTTTCCCCCACTCCCGTGTTTCCTGGACTCATCCTATCCCAGGAATCACAGACAATAAGCTAATCTGTTCAGCACTGTCCCTTGGAGTCTTATCTGCACTGAGGGAGGGGGGAGGAAGTCACAATATCGTTAATATACTAAATCCAAAAAGTACAGAAGTAAAAAATCCTATTTAACTTACTAAATCTGAATTCTTTTTTTTTTTTTTAAACTTTACATAATTGTATTAGTTTTGCCAAATATCAAAATGAATCCGCCACAGGTATACATGTGTTCCCCATCCCGAACCCTCCTCCCTCCTCCCTCCCCATACCATCCCTCTGAATCGTCCCAGTGCACCAGCCCCAAGCATCCAGCATCGTGCATCGAACCTGGACTGGCAACTCGTTTCCTACATGATATTTTACATGTTTCATTGCCATTCTCCCAAATCTTCCCACCCTCTCCCTCTCCCACAGAGTCCATAAGACTGTTCTATACATCAGTGTCTCTTTTGCTGTCTCGTACACAGGGTTATTGTTACCCTCTTTCTAAATTCCATATATATGCGTTAGTATACTGTATTTATGTTTTTCCTTCTGGCTTACTTCACTCTGTATAATAGGCTCCAGTTTCATCCACCTCATTAGAACTGATTCAAATGTATTCTTTTTAATGGCTGAGTAACACTCCATTGTGTATATGTACCACAGCTTTCTTATCCATTCATCTGCTGATGGACATCTAGGTTGCTTCCATGTCTTGGCTATTATAAACAGTGCTGTGATGAACATTGGGGTACACGTGTCTCTTTCCCTTCTGGTTTCCTCAGTGTGTATGCCCAGCAGTGGGGTTGCTGGATCATAAGGCAGTTCTATTTCCAGTTTTTTAAGGAATCTCCACACTGTTCTCCATAGTGGCTGTACTAGTTTGCATTCCCACCAACAGTGTAAGAGGGTTCCCTTTTCTCCACACCCTCTCCAGCATTTATTATTTGTAGACTTTTGGACCGCAGCCATTCTGACTGGTGTGAAATGGTACCTCATAGTGGTTTTGATTTGCATTTCTCTGATAATGAGTGATGTTGAGCATCTTTTCATGTGTTTGTTAGCCATCTGTATGTCTTCTTTGGAGAAATGTCTATTTAGTTCTTTGGCCCATTTTTTGATTGGGTCGTTTCTTTTTCTGGAGTTGAGCTGTAGGAGTTGCTTGTATATTTTTGAGATTAGTTGTTTGTCGGTTGCTTCATTTGCTATTATTTTCTCCCATTCTGAAGGCTGTCTTTTCACCTTGCTAATAGTTTCCTTTGATGTGCAGAAGCTTTTAAGGTTAATTAGGTCCCATTTGTTTATTTTTGCTTTTATTTCCAATATTCTGGGAGGTGGGTCATAGAGGATCCTGCTGTGATGTATGTCGGAGAGTGTTTTGCCTATGTTCTCCTCTAGGAGTTTTATAGTTTCTGGTCTTACGTTTAGATCTTTCATCCATTTTGAGTTTATTTTTGTGTATGGTGTTAGAAAGTGGTCCAGTTTCATTCTTTCACAAGTGGTTGACCAGATTTCCCAGCACCACTTGTTAAAGAGATTGTCTTTAATCCATTGTATATCCTTGCCTCCTTTGTCAAAGATAAGGTGTCCATATGTGCGTGGATTTATCTCTGGGCTTTCTATTTTATTCCATTGATCAATATTTCTGTCTTTGTGCCAGTACCATACTGTCTTGATAACTGTGGCTTTGTAGTAGAGCCTGAAGTCAGGTAGGTTGATTCCTCCAGGTCCATTCTTCTTTCTCAAGATCGCTTTGGCTATTCGAGGTTTTTTGTATTTCCATACAAATTGTGAAATTATTTGTTCTAGCTCTGTGAAGAATACTGTTGGTAGCTTGATAGGGTAAATCCGAATTCTTAAACTTACCTCTAGAATCGGATTTTTATGACTCATAGTTTAGGAAACACCAATATGATCCAGTGTCCTCATTTTACACATAAGAATTTGAGTCTCCTCCCTCCCTCTACCCTGAATGTCCCTTCTCTGTTTTGCCAGCTCCCTGGGTGTGGACTAGCCCCAACTCTGCAGGGATGTGCTGCATCCTAGAGCCCAAGCTGTGTCCCTGCTGACCACGTGCTCCGTGCCCTCACCAGTTGCTGCGCCACTCTCACTGGTAGACAATTCGGACTGCATGTCCCACCTTCGAAGATGACTTTCCCTGGTTCCCAAGTCGGTGTTTGCAATGTGAGAATCAGGCCTCCTGCTGCATGTGTATGAACAGACAACATTGTCCCATATCCAAGTTGGCTAAACAAGTAACCTGTTTGCTTCTATTGGAGGTGTTGCTATGGAGCTGAAATGCACCCTCACAGACCTTTTTTTGTGGAATTACACCTGTTTGAATTCACAACAATTCTGTTCCAGTGACTTTGAGGATTCAAGGTATCTGTTTCCGTCAACATTTTTTTTCAATGATCCATATTTTTTAAACATTTAGTGATTCTAGATACTTCTCCCTCCTTGTTTAGACTATCAACAATCACTGTTTAATAACAGCTTGACTTTTTGATCAAAGAAGTCAAACTGAAAGGCGCTTATTCTATGAAAAGGCAAAGAATTTACATTCAAAATCCTTTGGCTTGTCTTTCAGCTCTAATCATAAGAAAAGGACACAGGGTTCTTCAGGGACATGCCATACTATCTGCATATTTATAAATACATGAGAGCCACGGGGGTCGGGGGGACATCTTTAGAAATAAACTCTCAGACTTCAAGTTCAGGTAAGGAAACTGTAGCAAAATGCACCTATGGCTGAAAAGAAAATCAGTCATTTTATACCCTGTTTAGTATTCAGCCTTTTATCTGGAGCAATGGCAACCCACTCCAGTGCTCTTGCCTGGAGGGTCCCATGGACGGAGGAGCCTGGTAGGCTGCAGTCCATGGGGTCGCTAGGAGTCAGGCACAACTGAGAGACTTCACTTTCACTTTTCATTCTTGTGCATTGGAGAGGGAAATGGCAACCCACTCCAGTGTTCTTGCCTGGAGAATCCCAGGGACTTAGGAGCCTGGTGGGCTGCCGTCTGTGGGGTCGCACAGAGTTGGACACAACTAAAGCGACTTAGCAGCAGCAGCAGCAGCAAGCAGTATTCTTGCCTGGAGAATCCCATGAACAGAGGAGCCTGGTGGGCTACAGTCCATGCTGTTGCACAGAATCAGAAATGACTGAAGCAACTTAGCATGCACACTTGCATGTTTATAAAGAAACTATTAGGACAACTTGCTTTTTCTCCACTCAAATTGTCCCACGGGCAAACAGCAGTGAGGCCTCCCAAGGCTAGTCTGTTGCAGCCCACGGCCACCTTCACTAAGCACAGCCTCCCTCCAAATTTCACAGAGAGCAGCCTCAATGCTGATCACTATTAGGGCCTGCTAATTTGTTTGGGGCTTCACACCCCTTTTCCCTTCCAACAACATGAACAAGAATGATTTCCTAACCAGCCATGCTCCTAATTCATTCTCTCTGCAAATAGGGTGAGGAGAAGAGCAAAGTGAAAGGCATTTACCCACGATTATATGCAGAGATATAATATTTGAAAGTTCAGTTTAGTTCAGTCGCTCAGTCGTGTCCGACTCTTTGTGACCCCATGAATCGCAGCACGCCAGGCCTCCCTGTCCATCGCCAACTCCCGGAGTTCACTCAGACTCACGTCCATCAAGTCAGTGATGCCATCCAGCCATCTCATCCTCTGTTGTCCCCTTCTCCTCTTGCCCCCAATCCCTCCCAGGTTCAGAATCTTTTCCAATGAGTCAACTCTTCACATGAGGTGGCCAAAGTACTGGAGTTTCAGCTTTAGCATCGTTCCTTCCAAAGAAATCCCAGGGCTGATCTCCTTCAGAATGGACTGGTTGGATCTCCTTGCAGTCCAAGGGACTCTCAAGAGTCTTCTCCAACACCACAGTTCAAAAGCATCAATTCTACGGCGCCCAGCTTTCTTCACAGTCCAACTCTCACATCCACACATGACCACTGGAAAAACCATAGCCTTGACTAGACGGACCTTTGTTGGCAAAGAAATGTCTCTGCTTTTGAATATGCTATCCAGGTTGGTCATAACTTTCCTTCCAAGGAGTAAGCGTCTTTTAATTTCATGGCTGCAGTCACCATCTGCAGTGATTTTGGAGCCCAAAAAACTAAAGTCTGACACTGTTTCCACTGTTTCCCCATCTATTTCCCATGAACTGATGGGACCGGATGCCATGATCTTCGTTTTCGGAATGTTGAGCTTTAAGCCAACTTTTTCACTCTCCATTTTCACTTTCATCAAGAGGCTTTTTAGTTCCTCTTCACTTTCTGCCGTAAGGGTCGTGTCATCTGCATATCTGAGGTTATTGATATTTCTCCCGGCAATCTTGATTCCAGCTTGTGTTTCTTCCAGTCCAGCGTTTCTCATGATGTACTCTGCATAGAAGTTAAATAAACAGGGTGACAATATACAGCCTTGACGTACTCCTTTTCCTATTTGGAACCAGTCTGTTGTTCCATGTCCAGTTCTAAGTGTTGCTTCCTGACCTGCATACAGATTTCTCAAGAGGCAGGTCAGGTGGTCTGGGATTCCCATCTCTTGAAGAATTTTCCACAGTTTATTGTAATCCACACAGTCAAAGCCTTTGGCATAGTCAATAAAGCAGAAATAGATGTTTTTCTGAAACTCTCTTGTTTTTTTGATGATCCAGCAGATGTTGGCAATTTGATGTCTGGTTCCTCTGCCTTTTCTAAAACCAGCTTGAACATCAGGAAGTTCACGGTTCACGTATAGCTGTAGCCTGGCTTGGAGAATTTTGAAAGTTAAAGGGGACCTTAAACATGGTCTTGAAAAGTACTTTGCTTTCACCCAGGAAAATTCTGCTGTTTCAGGAAGGCATGTCATCATTGTTTCTCTCCATGCACTTCTGGAGCAGGTGTGTTTTGTAGTCATTAGCAATGTAGCCAGCCTCTCCCTTCATAAAACTTCAGTAAGGATTTGAGCCTACACACATGCACGCACACACATTTCTCTAGGGAGTGGGAATGAAAGGCAGTGTGAAATAAAAGGGAAAATAAATGATGTTAATGAATGGAGTTCAGAGTCAGCTGAGCAACTCTTTGGGTCCCATGGAAGATTCCAGAAGCACTATGTTTAGAAGTTTGATAGGCTACCGGCTAAGGCTGAGGTTCAACAGGCTTCAGCTGGTGCAGTCTGTCTCCCCAGTGTGCTTCGAGTCCCCTTCCTGCTCCGACACACACCTCACTCCTTTTATTTACAAATTTAATTTAAATTAGTACACGTGGGTCTTTGAGAAAATTGTTAAACAGCTGGAATAACAGATGCTGTAAACTGAAAAGAAAGTGTTCATTTTGCTAAAGTGTATTTGTGTGTGCGTGTGTGTGTGGCCAGAGCTAATTCTGAGCAGATTTTGCTTTTGACTTCTCCAGGAAAATATTTATTTTCTTTGGAGTGTGGAATTACTGTTCATTCCTGGCGAGAGCTGATTGTTTGCTTATATTAGTTTGCCAGGGCTACCATAACATAGTACTCTGGACTGGGTGGTTTAAACAACAGAAATTTATTTTCTCCCAGCCTGGAGGCTAGAAATTCAAGATCAAGGTATCCACAGGATTAGTTTCTTCTGAGAAAGAAAATGAACTGTCATTGATAGTTACCAAATCTGAATTCTTGTGCCGTTAGCTTTCAGGTTAAGCTGAATGGAAAATTTCTTCAATTTAAGATTCTCCAAGAAGACAGGAAATCTAAACTATATGATAATCCATAGGGTCATCTTTTTAAGTGCTTTTTCACATTGCAAATGTATCTTTTCAGGAACAGTTGCCTTATGTCTATAAAAGGTATTAAGCAGTAATGCATCTCACACTTTATGATTGGTTTTCTCTTGACCTCACCTTCAGTCTACAACTTAGCAGAGTGTATCTACAGTTTCCAATGGAAGATGTTAGGGGCAGAGTTCTACTGGAGTTGACCATGAAGTTAATAAGCTTTTCCTCACTACCCAACACACCAAAGCTTTATGGAAGAGAACACCATTTGTGACTTGACTCTTAAGCTCAATTATGCTTTATTTTGTTTTCTTCCTCAGGACAAGACCCTTTGAAAAAAAACAGCTGGGTTTGAAGCAAGTTGAGAAAACTATAATGTGTATTATTGATTATTTTCCCATCTCTGCAAAGGCAAAGATACTAAAAATAGTGAAGCCACTTATCACAGCCTCCTCCAAGGCCCTGTGCTGAATTTCACATTTGTACTTTCCTATTCTAAAAGAGAACCTCCCCACTGCCTAATATGCAGGCATTCTAAAACCTGAATTCATTCTTGAACCTGTGAAAATCAGGCCACACCAGCCTGGGAATAAAGTCAGAGACAAAAGGATATTTTTCTAATTCTACAACATCTTGTTATGTTTAAAATAAATTAACAGAATTTGGTTTGGTTTGGTTCCTTTTTTTTTTTTTTTTTTAGTATATTACAAATGTGTAAAAATCTTCCCTCAAATGCTGCTAAAGTGGGCAGCAAGAACCATGAGACATCTATCTTTGTTTTTCTTTCTAAAAATGAGTGAAGAAAAACTGTTGCAAAAAATTTGTGCAACAAAGCTGAATCGTAATGATTCAGCTGCAGCTTAAAAACTTTCAATAATTACAGTGTAATCTTGGACATGGAAGCCTGTTTGCACCCTTGTATTAGTGTCATACGGCTGTCAGAACAAATCACCACTAACTTGGTGGCTTAAGGCAACAGAAATTTATGCTGTCACAGTTCTGGAGACCAGAAGTCCAAAATTGAGACGTCGGCAAGACTCCCTACAATGACTCTTGGGGAGAATTTTTCCTTGTCTCCTCTAGCTTCTGGTACCTTCTGGCCTTCCTTGGCTTGTGGCAGCATAATTCTGCCTTAGTCTTCATGTGGCATTCTTCTGTGTCTCTCTGTGTGCAGATCTGTTTCACCTTTCTCTTAAAAGACAGGTCTTTGGATTTAGGCTCACTCTAAATCCAGTGTGATTTCATCTGGAGACCTTCAAGAATTCTGTCTGCAAAGATGTCGTTTCCAATAAGGTCACATTCTGAGACTCTGGGTGGACATGGGTTTTGGGCAACAATAGTCAACTCCTGACAACTTGTGGGATAATATTATTAGCTATCTGTATTTAATTGACTGTGGTTACAGCCTTTGACCGTATGGATCACACCAAACTGTGGAAATTCTTAAAAAGATAAAATATCAGACCCCCTTACCTGCCTCCTGAGAAACCCATATGCAGGTCAAGAAGCAACAGTTAGAGACACATAGGGAACAACAGACTGGTTCCAAATAGGAAAAGAAGTACATCAAGGCTGTATATTGTCACCCTGCTTATTAAACTTACATGCAGAGTACATCATCCAAAATGCTGGGCTGGATGAAGCACAAACAGGAATCAAGATTGCTGAGAAAAATATTGATACCTCAGATATGCAGATCAGTTCAGTTCAGTTGCTCAGTCATGTCTGACTCTTTGTGACCCCATGGATTGCAGTATGCCAGGCCTCCCTGTCCATCACCAACTCCCAGAGTTTATTCAATCTCATGTCCATTGAGTTGGTGACGCCATTCAATCATCTCATCCTCTGTCATTCCCTTCTCCTCGCATCTTCAATCCCTCCCAGCATCAGAGTCTTTTCCAATGAGTCAGTTCTTTGCATTAGGTGGCCAAAGTATTGGAGTTTCAGCTTCAACATCAGTCCTTCCAATGAATATTCAGGGATGATTTCCTTTAGAATGGACTGGTTGGATCTCCTTGCAGTCCAAGGGACTCTCAAGAGTCTTCTCAAACATCACATTTCAAAAGCATTATTTCTTCGGTGCTCAGCTTTCTTGATAGTCCAACTCTCACATCCATACATGTGTACTGGAAAAACCATAACCTTGACTAGACAGAGCTTTGTTGGCAAAGTAATGTCTCTGCTTTTAATATGCTGTCTAGGTTGGTCATAACTTTCCTTCCAAGGAATAACTGTCTTTTAATTTCATGGCTGCAGTCACCATTTGCAGTCATTTTGGAGCCCCCCAAAATAAAGTCTGCTACTGTTTCTACTGTTTCCCCATCTGTTTGTCATGAAGTGATGGGACCAGATGCCATGATCTTAGTTTTCTGAATGTTGAGCTTTAAGCCAACTTTTTCACTCTCCTCTTTCACTTTCATCAAGAGGCTCTTTAGTTCTTCACTTTCTGCCACAAGGGTGGTGTCATCTGCATATCTGAAGTTATTGCTATTTCTCCCAGCAATCTTGATTCCAGCTTGTGCTTCATCCAGCCTAGCATTTCTCATGATGTATTCTGCATGTAAGTTAAATAAGCAGGGTGACAATATACAGCCTTGATGTACTTCTTTTCCTATTTGGAACCAGTCTGTTGTTCCATGTCCAGTTCTAACTGTTGCTTCCTGACCTGCATACAGGTTTCTCAAGAGGCAGGTCAGGTGGTCTGCTGTTCCCATCTCTTGAAGAATTTTCCAGTTTGTTGTGATCCACACAGTCAAAGGCTTTGGCATAGTCAATAAAGTAGAAATAGATGTTTTTCTAGAACTCTCTTGCTTTTTCCACGAGCCAGCGGATGTTGGCAATTTGATCTCTGGTTCCTCTGCCTTTTCTAAAACCAGCTTGAACATCTGGAATTTCACGGTTCACGTATTGCTAAAGCCTGGCTTTTGAGCATTCCTTTACTAGCGTGTGAGATGAGTACAATTGTGTGGTAGTTTGAGCATTCTTTGGCATTGCCTTTCTTTGGGATTGGAATGAAAACTGACCTTTTCCAGAACTTTTCCACTGTTCAGTTTTCCAAATTTGCTGGCATACTGAATGTGGCACTTTCACAGAGTCATCTTTTAGGATTTGAAAGAGCTCAACCTGAATTCCATCATCTCTACTAGCTTTGCTCATGGTGATGCTTCTTAAGGCCCACTTGCCTTTGCATTCCAGGATGTCTGGCTCTAAGTGAGTGATCACGCCATCATGACTATCTGGGTCATGAAGATCTTTTTTGTACAGTTCTTCTGTGTTTTCTTGCCACTTCTTCTTAATATCTTCTGCTTCTGTTAGGTCCATGCCATTTCTGTCCTTTATTGAGCCCATCTTTGCATGAAATGTTCCCTTGGTATCTCTAATTTTCTTGAAGAGATCTCTAGTCTTTCCCATTCTGTTGTTTTCCTCTATTTCTTTGCACTGATCATTGAGAAAGGCTTTCTTATCTCTCCTTGCTATTCTTTGTAATTTTGCATTCAAATGGGTATATCTTTCCTTTTCTCCTTTGCTTTTCTCTTCTCTTCTTTTCACAGTTATTTGTAAGCCCTCCTCAGACAGCCATTTTGCTTTTTTGCATTTCTTTTTCTTGGGGATGATCTTGATCACTGTCTCCTGTACAATGTTACAACTCTCCATCCATAGTTCTTCAGGCACTCTGTCTATCAGATCCAGTCCCTTAATCTATTTCTCACTTCCACTGTATAATCATAAGAGATTTGATTTAGGTCATACCTAAATGGTCTAGTGGTTTTCCCCACTTTCTTCAATTCAGTCTGAATTTGGCCATAAGGAGTTCATGATCTGAGCCACAGTCAGCTCCCAGTCTTGTTTTTGCTGACTGTATAGAGCTTCTCCATTTTTAGCTGCAAAGAATATAATCAATCTGATTTCAGTGTTGACCATCTGGTGATGTCCATGTGTAGAGTCTTCTCTTATATTGTTGGAAGAGGGTGTTTACTATGTCCAGTGCATGCTCTTGGCAGAACTCTATTAGCCTTTGCCCTGCTTCATTCTGTACTCCAAGGCCAGATTTGCCTATTACTCCAGGTGTTTCTTGACTTCCTACTTTTGCATTCCAGTCCCCTATAATGAAAACGACATCTTTTTGGGATGTTAGTTCTAAAAGGTCCTGTAGGTCTTCATAGAACCATTCAACTTCAGCTTCTTCAGCGTTACTGGTCAGGGATAGACTTGGATTACTGTGATATTGAATGCTTTGCCTTGGAAATGAACAGAGATCATTCTGTCATTTTTGAGACTGCATCCAAGTACTGCATTTCAGACCCTTTTGTTGACTACGACGGCTACTTCACTTTTTCTAAGGGATTCTTGCCCACAGTAGTAGATATAATGGTCATCTGAGTTAAATTCCCCCATTCCAGTCCATTTAGTTTGCTGAATCTTAGAATGTCGACGTTCACTCTTGCCATCTCCTCTTTGACCACTTCCAATTTGCCTTGATTCATGGACCTGACATTCCAGGTTCCTATGCAATATTGCTCTTTACAGCATCGGACCTTGCTTCTGTCACCAATCACATCCACAACTGGGTATTGTTTTTGCTTTGGCTCCATCTCTTCATTCTTTCTGGAGTTATTTCTCCACTGATCTCCTGTAGCATATTGGGCCCCTACTGACCTGGGGAGTTCCTCTTTCAGTATCCTATCATTTTGCCTTTTCATACTGTTCATGGGGTTCTCAAGGCAAGAATATTGAAGTGGTTTGCCATTCCCTTCTCCAGTGGACCACATTTTGTTAGAACTCTCCAGCATGACCCGCCTGTCTTGGGTGGCCCTACATGGCATGGCTTAGTTTCAGTGAGTTAGACAAGGCTGTGGTCCATGTGACTAAAATATGCAGATGACACCACCCTAATGGCAGAAAGCAAAGAGAAACTAAAGAGCCTGTTAATGATGGTGAAAGAGGAGAGTGAGAAAACTGACTTAAAACTCAACGTTCAAAAATGCTAAGATCATGGCATCTGATTCCATCACTTCATGACAAATAAAGAGAGAAAAAATGAAAACAGTGACAGACTTTATTTTCTTGGTCTCCAAAATCACTGTGGACAGTGACTGAATCCATGAAATTAAAAGATGCATGCTCCTTGGAAGAAAAGCTAAGCTGAACCTAGACAGCATATTAAATAGCAGAGACTTCACTTTGCCAATGATGGTCCCTCTAATCAAAGCTATGGTTTTTCCAGTAGTCATGTATGGCTATGACTCATGTATGGCACTGACTCATTTGAAAAGACCCTGATTCTGGGAAAGATTGAAGACAGGAGGAGAAGGGGATGACAGAGGATGAGATGGTTGGACGGCATTATCGACTCAATAGACATGAGTTTGAGTAAACTCCAGGAGCTGGTGATGGACAGGGAGGCCTGGTGTGCTGCAGTCCATGAGGCTGCAAAGAGTCAGACACGACTGAGCAACTGAACTGAACTGAATTGAACTGATGTATGGATATGAGAGTTGGACCGTAAAGAAGGCAGAGTGCTGAAAAATTGATGCTTTTGAACTGTGGTCTTGGAGAAGACTCTGGAGAGTCCCTTGGACAGCAAGGAGATCACACCCGTCAGTCCTAAAGGAAATCAACCCTGAATATTCATTTGAAGGACTGATGCTGAAGCTGAAACTCCAATACTTTGGACACTTGATGTGAATAGCTGATTCATTGGAAAAGATCCTGATATTGGGAAAGACTGAAGGCAGAAAGAGAAGGAAGCAACAGAGAATGAGATAGTTGGATGGCATCACTGACTGAATGGACATGAGTTTGAGCAAATTCCAGCAGATAATGAAGCCCAGGGAAAACTGGTGTGCTGCAGTCCATGGGGTGGCAAAGAGTCAGATATGACTGAGCCACTGAACAGCAACAACATCTGTATTTAATAAGTACTGCATGTAGAGTATGAAAATGAAAATGAAAGTCACTCGGTCATGTCCTACTCTACAGTCTATGGGATTCTCCAGGCCAGAATACTGGAGTGGGTAGCTGTTCCCTTCTCCAAGGGATCTTCCCAACACAGGTCTCCCATATTGCAGGCAGATTCCTTACCAACTGAGCCACCAGGGAAGCCTACAGAAACCAAAATAAAAGCAATTTCTATATCTGAATTCATATCTTTAGTTCATTTCATCTGCTAAAGGTGACAAGATGATTTAACATGTTGAGTGTCAGTAATTTTGATGGTTTAAAGGACATTACTATCTTAATTTCTCCAAGTCAGACAGGTAAATAATTGCAGCACTAACAATTATACCTTCTGCATCAAACATAAATCAAACAGCAAGTCCTAAAGTGTACCTGGGTTTCTGTTCATGAGCACAGAGTGAGCTAAAACAAATACGATTGTCTCACATTCCCATAAGCTCTTTGCTTGTAGCAAAAGACCTAAAACTAAATGTGAACTTGTGCGGTCTGGCCCCTGGGTCTGACCAATTCCCTGAAGAGGTCTCCCACATTTCCATGCACACCTGTGCTGATACACTTTTTTGGATGATTATATAATATCAATGAGCACAATGAAGGCAGAAACCCAGTCTGGTTTCCGTTGTGTCTCCAGCATTCAGCACAGAGTATGTCACATAATCACTATTCAAGCTACGGATTCATTGAATGAATTAACAAATGACAAGATCACTATACCCATTCAAACTTTCTCATCTCGCTTTGTTGGCTGGTGTCCCTAGATACAATCCCAAGTATACCTGCATTGGATTCAGGACAAAAATCCTTTGGTAATCTAAGCAGCCTTGTCCCCACTGAGAAAATGATAAACCTGAACAATAGCTGAGGCTTGAGAAATCAAACATGGCTTTTGAAGAGTCAACAGAGATTTTCACAGTGTGCTATTACTTTTTCCCCTTTGGAAAATTAGCAATCTGCTATTGCCCAAGTAGGAGGTATGCAATGGACAGAAATGGCCAGGGACTGGGCAGGGGGCCATGGTGAATAGCAGGGTATGGGATCAATTGACAACTTCTGAGCCCATCCTCAGAGTCCCCCCACCAGATTGGATTTGAATTGGTCACATCTTCCCCAACAGCAGGCATCCCCCTTCTGTGTGGGAAACTGATGGAATTCTGCACTTGCAGCTGCCTGCTAACTCACAGCCAGGCTTTGTTGGCCCGGGCACCAGGAAGTCTTAGTTTCTTAAAGGCAAGCAACCCGCTGTTTAAACTTATGTTGGCCTTCAACTGCCACAAAGGCGATCTGCCGAAAGGTTTCTTTCAAATAAAAATAAAAAGGAAGCGTCTTAAATGAACCCAGCTGTTTGTTTCAGTTCTCATTTTTTAACTGGTTGAGTCAAGCACATTAATTTTCAAGGGGAAATAAAGGTTACAAATGTGTACAGCCCAGGGTATTGATTTGGGGAGGGAAATTGAATCAAATAACCAACAAGTCATTTCTGGGTGAGAGTCCCCATCTCTTCAGATTTTTATTGGAAAGTGATAAAGCCCTCCTTCCAGTGGACTGACGAATGAATAGGAAATGATTTTCCTTCCTCTCTGGAGCAAGTGCTCCCTTAGAAACTAGAGGTCAAGAATACCCTAGGGGGACCTCTCTTTGTTCATTACTCTCCCGTGGTTTTGGTTTTGGTCACTGGACTGTGAAGGAAAGTAGAAATGTCTTTTTCATACTATAGAAAATTCTAGATCAGCAAGTTTTAAAAAATGCAGATTCCCAGGTCTCCTAACAGGAGATCTTACTGTAGTAGGTTTAGGATGAGAGCCAGGAACCTGCATTTTCAACACACTTGGCATTGAGCTCTGAGTGTGAAAGACATCCTTCTAAACAGCTGTCGCAGCACTTCCCTGTCTTGTTGATGTCGTGGCACATGTTACAAATGAGTCTTTGCACCACACACTGGAATGAAGAAATGTACTTTTTTTAAGGGTTAACCGAGGTAACAAGGGGAGGAAAATTCCTGGATTATCATGGTAATTCTACCATAATTAACTGAATTCTGCAGAGAAGAAGCAAATATGGACTTTGCTAGAAGCTGGGACTCTACCCTCTTCCCCACACTGCACCCGCATCACAGCGATGTACACCCACAACCACCTGCTAGCCAGACTCTCTTGAATTACTGGCTGAAGCTCTACAGTAAGGCTGAGTCTGGATCACGGATGGGTGGGGTCCCCCAGCAAAGATGATGGTCAATGAACTGTATGTGACAAAGAACACGCAGGCGTCACTGTGCTTCAATGATTCTCAATCCAATGGCTTTGTACCCTCCTCCAAGCACCTATTCTCTTCCATGCCATGGGACCCTTAGCAATGTCTGGAGACATTTCGATCGTTGCTACTGGCATCTATGAGTAAAGGCTATGCATGTGTGCTAAGTCACTTCAGTTGCATCTGATTCTGTGTGACCCTATGGACCATAGCCTGCCAAGTTCCTCTGTCCCTGAGATTCTCCAGGCAAGAATACTAGAGTGGGTTGCCATGCCCTCCTCCAGGGGATCTTCCCAACCCAGGGACTGAATCCACATCTCTTATGTTTCCTGCAGTGGGAAGCGGGTTCCTTACTAGCGCCACCCGGGAAGCCTGAGTGAAGGCCAGAGATGCTATTTACACATTCTACCATGTACACACCAGCTCTCCACAGGAAGAATTATTCAGCCCCAAACGGCCACCTTGATGAGGTTAAGAAACTCTGCCCTCCATGAACATACACTGAGAGGAGAGATCATGTTCAAAAGAAGAACATTTTTTGTCTGTGAATAACAGTCTGGCCAAAGGAACCGTACTTTGTTAAAGTGAAGTCTGGAAAGACACGCATATTTAAAATATTGTCTGCTGGTAATTGTTTGGATTTTTGACTTGGTGACTCTGACAATCTAACTATGTACAAACCATTCCCACTAGAACCTGGGCACATCAGCCCTTAGAGCAAAATGCAGAGCCATCAGAACAGAGGTAGAAGTGTAACAACTTTTTTTTTTTTTTTTTGGAACAGCATCACTGCCTTCCACACATAGGCATTAAATCACTATAACTGATTGTAAAGAACATTGTTGTTTTTGTGTTTTTGTGTTCCAACTTTGCAATCCCATGCACTGCCACTCTGCCAGGCTTCTCTGTCCATGGAATTTTCCAGGCAAGAATACTGGAGTGGGTTGCCATTTCCTACTCTAGGGGATCTTCCAGACCCAGGAATCAAACCCACATATTTTGCATCTCCTGCACTGGCAGGTGGATTCTTTTCCACTGCACAACCTGGGAAGCGTCATATATTCTTTTCCCCCTTTTCCTGCGATATAATTGACACATAACATTGTATTAGTTTACAGAATAGAACATAACGATTATATATATATATATATATATATTTTGCAATATGCAAAATGATATGCAAAATGATCACCACAGTAGGTCTTAGTCAACATCATCACTTTGTTAACATCAGAAAAGCATGTTGTTTTTCCTTGTGATTAGAAGTTTTAAGGTCTACTCTCTCAGCCGTTTTCAAATATACGGTGTGTGTACTTAGTCATTCAGTTGTATCCTACTCTTCACAAACCCATGGACTATAGCTGGCCAAGCTCCTCTGCCCATGGGATTCTCCAGGCAATAACACTGGAGTGAGTTGCCATTTCCTTCTCCAGGGGAACTTCCTGACCCAGGGACTGAACTCAGGTCTCCATTGCAGGCAGATTCTTTACCATGTAAGACACCAGGGAAGCCCCCAAATATACCATACAGTTTTATTAACTATGGTCTCCACATTGTATGTAACATTCTCAGAACTTATTTACTTTGTAACTGGAAGTTTGTACCTTTAGATACCTTCACCTTTCCCCCTACCTCTATCTCTTCCCCTCTGGCAACCACCAGTCCTCTGTTTCTAGGAGTTTGGTGTTTTTTAGATTCCACATATAAATGAAATCATACAGTGCTAGTCTTAAAAGTGTGTATCCTTTGTCCTGCCTTATAACCTACTATTTATTCCATGCTACAGTGGCTGACTTTATTTTTCTGGGCTCCAAAATCATTGCAGATGGTGATTGCAGCCATGAAATTAAAAGATGCTTACTCCTTGGAAGGAAAGTTATGACCAACCTAGACAGCATATTAAAAAGAAGAGACATTACTTTGTTAACAAAGGTCCGTCTAGTCAAAGCTATGGTTTTTCCAGTGGTCACGTACGGATGTGAGAGTTGGACTATAAAGAAAGCTGAATGCCGAAGAATTGATGCTTTTGAACTGTGGTGTTGGAAACGACTCTTGAGAGTCCCTTGAACTGCAAGGAGATCCAACCAGTCCCTCCTAAAGGAGATCAATCCTGGGTGTTCATTGGTAGGATTGATGTTGAAGCTGAAACTCCAATACTTTGGCTACCTGATGGGGAGAGCTGACTCATTTGAGAAGACCCTGATGCTGGGAAAGATTGAAGGCAGGAGGAGAAGGGGATGACAGAGGATGAGATGGTCGGATGGCATCACCAACTCGATAGACTTGGGTTTGGGTGGACTCTGGCAGTTGGTGATGGACAGGGAGGCCTATCGTGCTGCAGTTCATGGGATCACAAAGAGTTGGACACCACTGAGCGACTGAACTGAACTGAGTCAATCCTTCTGAAGGACATTATGGAATTTCTTGTTTTCAGAGTAAAGAAATAATGGCCCCCAAAAGATTTTCTAAAAGAGAAAATTCACTAATAAAAACACAAATCTATTTTCACAAGGAAAAGCAAGCATATTCAATCAGATATAGAATTTCCAAATCTAAATCTCCACCTCTGACTCCTATGCATCTTTTAGGTACCTCTGTCCACCTGGAGTCCGCAGTTTTGGGGAAACTAGTAAAATTCCCAGCTACACATCTTCCCACCATGAGCAGCCTAGGGGCTTTGCCTGACTACATGTGCACAAGCTTCTTTGACAGGACCACTCAGGACAGGGCTAGACCAGCTTTCAGGGGGATTTCCTTCCGGTGTGAAAGTAAATGGAGGCAGACAGAAGACCCGCAGTCCCTGGGTTCACCCACATCCCTTCCACCCTAAGAAAATGGAAGAAGAAAAGGAAAACTTTGCTTCTGGCCTTTCCCTCCACTTCCATTTCCCTTTTTAACCCCTCAAGCCAGAAGATGCAGGGTACATTTTTACTTCCCTTTCCCATGAGAGATTCTTCCTTTGCTACACCCACACCAGAAGGACAGCCTGTATTCCTTCTTCTTCCCCACTTCCATCTCAAGGCTAAACTTAAGGACATGGAGTTGGGGGAAGAAAACCCACAGAGTACCTCAGATGAGAAATGATTTTTAATATCACACCCATTATGTTAGATATGATTATCACTTTTTTACTCCTGAGAAAAGAAGGGTCAAAAGGACATAGTTACCTAGTTAGTAGGTAGTGAAGGCAGGATTCAAACTCAGTTCTCTTTCATCAGACCTGTTTTCTTCCTGTTACATCTATGGAAAAGCACCAATGGGAGGATTCAAGTCTACCTCTCATTAGCTGTGTGACCTCTCTATCCCTCAGTTTTCTTATCTATAAAGTGTAAACAAGTATAATAATGCCTGCTTCCTGGGAATGTTATAAAGATCAACCGAGTTAATATATGACAAGTGGAAAGCATAATGCAAATGTCAGGAGGAATTATTATTGTGATAAATTCTGCAACTACCCCATTGGTGATAAGAGAATTTGCTTTCACTTACTGGTAATGCCAGGGGCTTTTTTTTCTACTGCTTTTAGAAATTATGCTGCCTAATTAAAATCTCCATTAATGGTATTAGTTTTTGGAGTCATTATCTAAAGAGATTTGCTATCAAAACTCTGCCTTGTAGACTCCAATTTCTTTGTTCAAAAAAAAGTATCTTGTTCCTAATAGCTGTAGGTGCACTGGGTTAGTCACTACATACTGCATACGTGCTCAGTCATGTCCTACTCTTTTCAACCCCAGGGACTGTAGCCCTTCAGGTTCCTGGGTCTATGGGATAATCCAGGCAAGAAAACTGGTGCAGGTTGCCATTTCCTACTCCAGGGGATCTTCTCAACTCAGGGATTGAACCCATGTCTCCTGAACTGGCAGTATATTCTTTACCACTTAGTCACCAGTCTCCTCTATCCACGGAATTTTACAGGCAAGAATACTGGAGTGGGTAGCCTTTCCCTTCTCCAGGGAATCTTCCCAACTGAGAGATCAAACCCAGGTCCCCTTCACTGCAGGCAGATTCTTTACCATCTGAGACACAAGGGAAGCCCCTGGTCACTACAACTGCCCCTAGAAACATATGTCATAACATACTGTCTCTGTGAATATAGTGTGAGTTTTCTTAAAAGGAGATTTCCTTTTCCATTGGACTACATTAAGTCTATTATTAGGGCTTCCTAGATGGTGCTAGTGGTAAAGAATCTGCCTGCCAAGGCAGGAGATCCAAGAGATATGGGTTCAATCCCTGGGTTGGGAAAATCCCCTGGAGGAGGGCATGTCAACCCACCGCAGTATTCTTGCCTGGAGAATCCCCATGGACAGAGGAGCCTGGAAGGCCACAGTCGATAGCATTTCAAAGAGTCAGACATGACTGAAGCGACAGCACAGCACAGTCTGTTATTAACAGAATTTTGTATTACCCTAGGATGGGCTTCCCTGGTGGCTCAGACAGAAAAGAATCTTCCTGCAATATAAGAGACCTGGGTTCAATCCCTTGGGTTGGGAAGATTTCCTGAAGAAGAGAATGGCAACCCACTCCAGTATTCTTGCCTGGAGAAGTCCATGGACAAAGGAGCCCACGACAGTCCATGGGGTCACAAAGAGCCTGACACGACTGAGCAACAAAATCTCACACTTTCAGGGTGTGTGATCACCTAAATTCTCTGGGAAAACTGAGCTAGCAGCCTTATTATTATACTTCTGTCTCCTTTTGTATTTATCATCTATATTACATGGCCAGTACTTAGGTCATCGGCACTACATCCCACAGTGCACACCTGACGAGAACCCTCTCTGCTTTTCCCAGCCATTCTATTAATAGGATACCTCTTTACCAAGGGAAATCCTTTTCAGGTGGTTAGGAATCCTCAAAGAACCAGATTCTCTTCCAAAAGAGCCTGACTTGGGGACAAGCATATGCAGAGCCTGGAGAATAAGCATCTTTATTTCCAGGGACTTTTCTGTTAGAGCTTTCCAAAGACACATCTCCAAGGAGTTCTTAAACAGTCAGGTATGAGTCTTGATATCTGGAAGCTATCTTGTCAAGTACCTGGGGAACACCTGCCCAAGGAATGAAGTCAAGCAGAGACAAGGTGAGACGGAAAGAGGTAACCAGAGCCCTGACAACAGCATCTAGGTTTCTAGAATCTGCCAGTCTTAAAGCCTGTGATTTCCCAATTATGTGTCAACAAATTCCTTCCCTCTTTGCTTTGTTATGATTTGAGTTGAGTTTCTGTTGCTTACAACTGAAAGCATCCTAATTCACAGTCCAATTGAACGTTCGATTTTTATTTTTAAAAAAGTGATATACATGGATAACATCATGTAGTGTCTGACATCACAGATATAACTACTATACGTGCGTACTAAGTTGATTCAGCCATGTCCAACTCTTTGCAACCCCATGGACTATAGCCAGCCAGGATCCTCTGTCCATGGGATTCTCCAAGCAAGAACACTGGAGTGGGTTGCCAGCGCCCTCCTCCAGGGGATCTTCCCAACCCAGGGATCGAACCTGTGTCTCCTGCATCTCCTGAGTTGCTGGAGACTAACTACTATAGTCAGTGGGACACAACCAATGACACTGGTCTCAATGGTTGAAGGACTCCACAGACTTGTCACCTACCAAAGAAGGGTCACAGCCCAGGGGATTGTTATTAACGAGCCTCCTCTTCCCTTCTCCCTTTAACTCTTTCACAGAGGCTGACATGGGTTTCCTCTTAGATTTTCTGTAATACATGGCATTTTTACAGTTCAGTGGAACTGGGAGACCTGGGTCCTTGTTCCTACATCCTTGTGTGATACTGGAAAAATCACTTATTCTCTCAGCTTCATTTTCACCACCTACCAAATTAGAGTGGTGGACTAATCTTAGAAAATCACTATTAATCTTATGAAATTATTATGAGTCTTACCTCCTAGTTGTCCCTTGAATTTGTTTCATCTTCCCACACAAATTACAAACTCTTTATATGCAGAAATAACATATTAAACTTCTTTTGTGTCTTCAGCATCTTTGGTTTTATATCACTCAGAATATTTTGGCAGGCCAGATTAAATGTTTTTTGAAATAAAATTACTGTTTTATTAATAAAACAATTGACAGTAAAGTGGTGAGAAAGTACAGGGATCCTTCATTTCTTTCAGAGAAAATGGAGTTGAGGAACCCAGAAACTTCTAGTTATTAATACTAGAGTAAAATCTCCCAGACTGGAAGTAATAGTTGAAGCAGAAACCCCATCAAAAATAGGAAAATGTAAACCACAGAAGAATAATCAAGGCTAATAATTTTTTAGCACAAGTTACTTAAATATTTTTAAACTGTACTTATTTTTCTTCATTATAGAATTAGGAACAATTTTTTTTAAGTTTGAAATAAAATTTTTTAAGAAAAATCTTTTATAATTTTATGCAGGAAAAATTAAACATTATAATCTTGTCTATTCTTTTCAATCTTTAGGTAAAAATTGACTATTTTTTTGTCCTCAACTAGGGAGCAAATGGTGGGAGAAGGTCGTGAAGAGTCAGACACGACTGAGTGACTTCACTTTCACTTTTCACTTTCATGCATTGGAGAAGGAAATGGCAACCCACTCCAGTGTTCCTGCCTGGAGAATCCCAGGGATGGGGGAGCCTGGTGGGCTGCCCGTCTGTGGGGTCGCACAGAGTCGGACACGACTGACGTGACTTAGCAGCAGCAGGGAGCAAATGGTATGTCCTACCATTTTTTTTTCACTTAAATTTAGGAATAATTTTTCATATCATTAGTCTCTGCAGTCATGATTTTCATAATTAAAAACATTTCACCATGTAAACAAATCATAATTGAGTTTCAACTCCTACAAAGAAGCATTAAAGTCTTTTCTAATTTTACCTTATTATAAATAACACTCCAATGAGCATTCTAATATACAAATCTTTATGTGTATCTTCTGTTATTTCCTTAATTGATATTAACTTATACTAATGATTATGATTATGATGTATGATGATTAGTTAATTAAATGCACTTACTTAAATTAAAAAAAAACTGAGATAGTTAATGGCCAAAGTTTGAAACAGGTTTCACAGCCAATGAAGACACTGTTTCAATGCTGTTTCTTGTAAAGACCCTAATTTAAAGCCAAGTGTAGAACATTAGGGTTCTATTTAGTCGAGGTGACTTTGAGAGAGACATCAGTGCTACATTTTTTGTCATGTCTTGCAAAATCTGATAGAAATATCCTCAGGACTAAATGCTTTAGAGGTTCAGAATTGTGCTGTCCGTCCAATATTCATCCTCACGAAAGTTTCACCATTTGATTTTCCTATCATGTGACATGAATAAATATTTCACGTGATATCTTGAGGTATAACTTACCAGGCACTTTCACATACACTATTTGATTCCTACATCAACTGTCATAGCAGGAATATTTTATCTCATTTCTAGCTGAAGTAGCTGAGGATCAGCATTATCTTTCAGAAAAGTAAACCTAACTGTGTCAAACCCTGTCCCCTCAGTTTGAAAGTCTCTGAGATGGGACATTGTATTAGATATATTCTTACCTTCACAATAAAACCCTCCATAGTAAAAGTGCTCTTCTGCATGCAACCTAAGACCTTCCCCCACTGACTCCAAGCTCTCCCTCTCCACCCTCTTCTCCCACCTTATCATCTGCTTGTCTCTCAATCCAGCCATGCTCTATGCATCTCCCTGTGGGCCCCTTCCTCATACCCTGAAGGCCTCTCCCTCCCTCAACTGGTAAACCACATTCATCCTCTTTGTTCCAAATGGTACTTTGCAAGAAGGCACTCTTGAAGGCATTTATTTTTTATTCAGAGTCAAGATCCTCTATTCATGTTGCTGCTGCTGCTGCTAAGTCGCTTCAGTCGTGTCTGACTCTGAGCGACCCCATAGATGGCAGCCCACCAGGCTCCGCCGTCCCTGGGATTCTCCAGGCAAGAACAATGGAGTGGGTTGCCATTTCCTTCTCCAATTCGTGAAAGTGAAAAGTGAAAGTGAAGTTGCTCAGTCGTGTCCGACTCTTAGTGACCCCATGGACTGCAGCCTACCAGGCTCCTCCATCCATGGGATTTTCCAGGCAAGAGTACTGGAGTAGAACACTGGAGTGGGGTGCCATCGCCTTCTCTATATTGGGCCCTTATTACCAAGCTTATTGCATCATCTGTATAGTATATTTGATTTTATATGCTTTTCTCCAACTCAGCAAAGCCCCATTTGCAGCAAAAATCACTTCTTATTTATCTCTATAATCCCAGTAGCTAGGACACTGCTTGGTGCTTTGTTGAATGAGTGTGTTCAGTGGAAGAGCTCAGATCCTTCTCGTCTATTGATGCAGTCTAAGTATTCAGTGGAATCACTCGAATCATGAGAATAAAAACATTTGGAGAAAAGCAGTGATGGAAAAATATAAACATCTTGAGTATTTTGACTGTATGTCCTTGCCCTCCATCTAAAGTTTTATAATTTGAAGCAAAGCTGAATTTTATAATTAATTCTTAAAGGAATTTTAAGAAAGAAAATGCTAAATAGACTGAAGAATAATTTCACATGGCACATGGTAGAAAAAGTCCTTGTCTGGAAACCATGACGCTTGGTTTTTGTCTTGTTTTGGCCACTGTCTAGCAATGAATGAATGAATTGACAAACACAACACATTTCTAGGCTTGATTCATCATCTAAGAAGAAAGGATCTGGATTAGGTGACTCTAACCCTATTTCACCTCTCTTAATTAACTATGAAAACACTCTGATGTGTCCACATAAAATTGATAAGTATATTATTTTATAATTTTGTTTTCTCATAATTCTTGGTCGCTAAATTTTCACTAAAATTACCTAACTCAAGTCTGTTAAAGGCTTTTCTGTATCAGAGGGGAAAAAATGAAGACTTTACAGGGTCTCCTTCTAAATTCTCTAAAGTAGTTCCCTCTGTCCAGGACAGGAACCTAAGGCCTTCAGCTTAGATATGTGTGAAATAGATCAGGAATGGCTCAAATTCAGAGGTGCTTCTGCTATCAGAAAGGACTAATAATCCTTGTGTTTTAGTCAGACTTGCCAACTGAGTCTATTACAACAGAGCCAATTATAGTCTGAGTTAGCTTAGGAGCTGCCCAGAATACTGATCTATTAGTAACATTAAATCATCATAGAATAAAATTAAATATGCAACATAACTGAAGAAATGAAAATTGTCTCCAGCAGAATTGAAGTAGACAGTGCATTTATGGGAGGAAAAAGAAAACCACCCATCAAGTATTTTTGCTGCAAACCCAAGAGGCGCACCATCTGTTGGCCTCATCATTGCACTAGGTCAGCAGCAGACAGTTACCTGAAGTCAACAGAGTCAGACAACTGACATTCTGAAAGACAACAGTACTGTCAGCCCTCCATAGCCTTGGGTTCCACATCCCAGCTTCAACAAACTGTGAATCAAATATATTCCCCCTAAAATTTCAGAAAGTTCCAAAAAGCAAAACTTGATTTTGCTATGTGCAGCAACTACTGATATAGCATTTACTATGTATTAGGCATCATAATCATCTAGAGGTGATTTAAAGTATATGGGAGGATTGCATAGATTTTAACCAAATCCCATGCCATTTTATAAAAGGGAATTGAGAATCCACAGATTTTGGTATCCTCAAAGATCATGGAACAAATTCCTTGTGGATCCCAAGGAGTAACTGTACATGATGTTGCACTCTTTATAGAAATGACTCGTTCATTCTAATATTGCACTTTTGGACAATTTACTAAGCCCTCAAGTAGTCACCTAGTTGGAAGAATAGCATGTAATTTGTCACAAACATTAAATAAGGCATATAGCTTGCATAAATGTCAGATTAGTTCCTCCATATGTGACAGTTACTTTTATGTGTTGGTTGATTACGCTATGGTGTCCAGTTGTTTGGTCAAGCACCAGTCTAGATGTTGCTGTGAGGGTATCTTTTAGATGTGATTAACATTTATGACTAACCTAGACAGCATATTAAAAAACAGACATTACTTTGCCAACAAAGGTCTGTCTAGTCAAAGCTATGGTTTTTCCTGTAGTCATGTATGGATGTGAGAGTTGGACTATCAAGAAAGCTGAGCGCCGAAGAATTTATGCTTTTGAACTGTGGTGCTGGAGAAGACTCTTGAGAGTCCCTTGGACTGCAAGGAGATCCAACCAGTCCATCCTAAAGGAAATCAGTCCTGAATATTCATTGGAAGGAATGATGTTGGAGCTGAAACTCCAATACTTTGGCCACCTAATGCGAAGAACTGACTCATTTGAAAAGATTGAAGGCAGGAGGAGAAGGAAATAACAGAGGAGGAGATGGTTGGATGGTGTCACTGACTCAATGGACATGAGTTTGAGCAAGCTTTGGGAGTTGGTGATGGACAGGGAAGCCTTGTGTGTTGCAGTCCATGGGGTCGCAAAGAGTCATACACAACTGAGTGGCTGAACTGAACTGAACATTTTAAAGGGTAGACTTTGAGTGAAAGTGGCCCAGACAGTAAAGAATCTGCCTGCAATACAGGAAACCCAGATTCAATCCCTGGGTTGGGAAGATCTCCTGAAGAAGGGAATGGCCACCCACTCCAGTATTCTTGCCTGCAGGATTCCATAGACAGAAGGGCCTGGTGAGCTACCATCCATGGTGTCGCAAAGAGTCAGACACGACTGAGCGACTAACACTTCCTTCCTTTGAGTGAAGCAGATTACTCTCCATGACAGGGGTGGGCCTCATCCAATCAAAGGCCTTAAGACCAAAGACTGAGGTTTTGCAAAGAAAGAAGGAAGAAATTTATCCTTAAGACTGCAACATAGAAACCCTACCTGAGTTTCCAGACTGCAGATTTTAGACTCAAAACTTCAATGTCAACTCTCTGAATTCCCTACCTACCAACTTGCCCTATAGATTTCACACTTGCCAGCCTTCACATTTGTTGTCATTGTTCAGTCACTCAGTCATCTCCAACTCTCTGCAACCCCATGGACTGCAGCATGCCAGGCTTTCCTGTCCTTCACCATCTCCTAGAGTTTGCTCAAACTCATGTCCATTGAATTGGTGATGGATAAACCAATTCTTTAGAATAAATCTCTCTCTCTCTCTCTACTTCTCCATATGTGGGTGTGTGTACATATATATCCTATTATATTTCTCTGGAGAACCCTAGTACACTATCAGTTCAGTTCAGTCGCTCAGTCGTGTCCGACTCTTTGCAACCCCGTGAATCGCAGCACGCCAGGCCTCCCTGTCCATCACCAACTCCCGGAGTTCACTCAGACTCACGTCCATCGAGTCAGTGATGCCATCCAGCCATCTCATCCTCTGTCGTCCCCTTCTCCTCTTGCCCCCAATCCCTCCCAGCATCAGAGTCTTTTCCAATGAGGCAACTCTTCGCATGAGGTGGCCAAAGTACTGGAGTTTAAGCTTTAGCATCATTCCTTCCAAAGAAATCCCAGGGCTGATCTCCTTCAGAATGGACTGGTTGGATCTCCTTGCAGTCCAAGGGACTCTCAAGAGTCTTCTCCAACACCACAGTTCAAAAGCATCAATTCTTTGGCACCCAGCTTTCTTCACAGTCCAACTCTCACATCCACACATGACCACTGGAAAAACCATAGCCTTGACTAGATAGACCTTTTTTGGCAAAGTAATGTCTCTGCTTTTGAATATGCTATCTAGGTTGGTCATAATTTTCCTTTCAAGGAGTAAGAGTCTTTTAATTTCATGGCTGCAGTCACCATCGGCAGTGATTTTGGAGCCCCAAAAAATAAACTCTGACACTGTTTCCACTGTTTCCCCATCTATTTCCCATGAAGTGATGGGACCAGATGCCATGATCTTCGTTTTCTGAATGTTGAGCTTTAAGCCAACTTTTTCACTCTCCACTTTCACTTTCATCAAGAGGCTTTTTAGTTCCTCTTCACTTTCTGCCATAAGGGTGGTGTCATCTGCATTTCTGAGGTTATTGATATTCCTCCCAGCAAACTTGATTCCAGCTTGTGCTTCTTCCAGGGTTTCTCATAATGTACTCTGCATATAAGTTAAATAAGCAGGGTGACAATATACAGCCTGGACATACTCCTTTTCCTATTTGGAACCAGTCTGTTGTTCCATGTTCACTCATAACTGTTGCTTCCTGACCTGCATACAGGTTTCTCAAGAGTCAGGTCAGGTGGTCTGGTATTCCCATCTCTTTCAGAATTTTCCACAGTTTATTGTGATCCACACAGTCAAAGGCTTTGGCATAGTCAATAAAGCAGAAATAGATGTTTTTCTGGAACTCTCTTGCTCTTTCGATGATCCAGCAGATGTTGGCAATTTGATCTCTGGTTCTTCTACCTTTTCTAAAACCTATACCTCTAACCAAATTCAGTTGGAACTTATATTCAAAGTGTACCCCACTTGCTGAGACATTAAACTCTCCACCAATGAAGGAGTATGGGTGAAGGGTGGAAAGGCAAGATCAGGGGCAGCAACTCTGCGTGAGGATCAGGCTCTAAGGCTAATTCCGTGGAGAAGAAGTAGCTCCTAGGTATGGTCGGTCCCCAGGTGTTAGGATAATCTATGCATATCTGTCCAACAGATAATTACTGTCCCCGATGAGCACTTTCCCTAGGTCAGGCACAATTCCAAGCTCTTTACGAATGCTAACTCATTAATCAGGACAGCAGCCCTAGGGCAGTAGGAATACTTGTATCCTGTAACACATTTGAGGAAAGTGAGTCTTAAGGACCCTGAGTAATTTACTGACCTAATTGTGGACCCAGAGCCTAGCCCTAGATTGTCTGACTCCTGGTTAAGACCAGGAGGCTAAAACTGTTTCCACAAAAAAGAAACAAGGTATGCTGAAGGATCAACTGAAGGAAAAAATAACCATTTTAACAGCAAAAATTTGGGACGTGCAATGAATCTTCTCATAATTGGAATCAGAGCTTAGCTAGTTTGGTCTGAAGGCTTTGATATTCCAACTTTAGTGCTCTTGGCCTTCTTATTGATTAAGAGAGGTCAGGAGTAGGGAAGGGGAAAGAAAATGAACTTATTGAGTGCCTGCTATGTGACAATTATTTTATGTAAATTTTCTCATTTAATTCTGACAACACTTCTATGGGAGCAGGGTGGGGGGGGACATATTATTACCCCATTTTTCAGATGAGAGATCTGAAACACAAAGAGATGCAGTAGTTTTCTCCAGGATGAGCCTGTTGGTATAGTGTATCTGAAGTTCAAAACCAGGTCCCCTGATCTTAGTTTATCCATTTTTCGATCACTGCTCTGCCAACCTCCTACAAACAAAATGTGCAGAAGAGCACAGTTAGCCATTTACTAGTTGTAGTTAGTAGTCAGAAGTCTAAATGTGGTGTGTTTTGCTATAAATGTCTTTGTGCTTACCCTTTTTGGAATTTACTCAGCTTCTGAAACCTATAGATTTATGGCTTTTTGCCAAATCTGGGGGATTTTTGACTATTATTTCTTTGAGTACTTCTTCAGTCTCATTCTTTCTCTCCTCTTCTCCCAAACCTCCAAGATAACAAATGTTAAATCTTTTGTTGTAGCCCCATAGATCCCTGAGAATTAGAGCTTTTTCCCAGTCTATTTTCTCTCTATTGCTCACACTGGGAGATTTTTACTGTTCTTTCTTCCAGTTCATTGATTCTTTTCTCTGACTCTTCCGTTTTCTGCTGAATCTATGCACTGAGTTTTTCATTTATTTTATATAAATGTTATATTTTATATTTTTATTATATTTTTTGCTTACAAAGTTTCCACCTGGTTCTTCTTTACAACTACTCTTGCATTGTTGAGACTTTTATTTCTTTGCTGAGGCTTCATTTTTTATTTGTTTCAAGTGTGTTCATAACTGCTTACTGAAGCATTTGTTGATGGCTGCATTTTTAGTCATTAATTTTAAAATTTCTGACATCTTAATGTTGGCATCTATTATGTGATGATAGCACCTTCCTAAATTTATTTGTTGAAGTCTCAACCTCCAGCACCTCAGAATGTAACTGTATTTGGAAATAGGATCTTTAAGAAAGTAGTTAATGTTAAATGAGGTCTTATATGTGGCCCTAATCCATGTGACTGTATTTAGAAATAGGGTCTTCAAAGAGGTGATTGTCCTGCTCTTTGCAACTCCATGGACTGTAGCCCACCGGGCTCCTCTGTCCATGGAATTTTCCAAGCAAGAAGAATATTGGAGTGGGTTGCCATTTCCTACTCCAGGGGATCTTCTCAACCCAGGGATGGAACCCAGGTCTCCTGCATCTCCTGCATTGACAGGCAAATGTTTACCACTGTTCCACCTGGGAAAGGCTAATAGAGTGGAGCCCTAATCTAATATGATGGCATCCTTACAAGATGAGGAAGAGACACGAGGGGTGTGTGTGCATAAAGTAAAGGCCATGTGAGGATACAACAAGAAGATGGCCATGTGCAAACCAAAGAGAGAGCTATCAGGAGAAAGCAAAGCTGCCAACACTTTGATCTTTGACTTCTAGCCTCCAGAATTCTGAGAAATAAATATCTGTTGTTTAAGCCACCCAGTCTCTGAGATTTTGTTATGGCAGCCCTAGCAAAATACAGTATCTATTTATTGTTTTTTTTCACTGTTTGAGATCTTCCTAGTTCTTGATATAATGAGTGATTATGGATTGAAACCCGTTCATTTTGGGTATTACATTATGAGACTCCAGCCCTTATTTAAGCTTTCTCTTTTAGCTGGCTTTCACTGACACCATTCCAGCATAGGAAGGGGAGGCACCACCTCCAGGTGGGGGAAGAAGTTCAAGTTCCCCATTTGGTCTCCATTAAAGGTGAGGAGCCTCTTCATCACTACTGGCCGCAGCCAGGAGATCCAGGTACCCACCCAGCCTCCTTGGATACTTCCCTGGCTGTCAGGGTTGGACTGCTTCGATTCTATTCCCCATGTGGCTTCCACTAACACCACAGGGAAGGGAGTGACCTTGTTACTGCCGGGCACTGATGAAAGGCCTGCCTCTCCAGTAAACATTCTCTCTGCAATGGGGCTGGGTAGAAGTCCAGGCCCTCCACTGGCCATTACTGATACCATGAAGAACGGATCTTGTACTGAAGGGGTGAAAGCTCTCGTTCTTTCATCAGCATTCTCTGACACCATCCTAGCAGGAAAATCGACTCCTTATAGCCTAACAGAGGTAGAGTCTAGACTCCCCACTTAACCTGATGGATGATGGACGGGTAGGGGTGAGGCTGAAGTAGAATAATTATTGTCTAAAAGTTTTTGTTTTGCTAGGCTGCTCCTCTCCTTATTCTTTGGCTAGAAAGAGCAGACTTTTGTCAGGGCTTTTTTTTTTTTTTGGTGGATTAATCTACACTCACGGGCTTTTCTGGGTGATGGTTCTTTCAGCGCCTGGTCTGAGATACATGAAACTAAAACAAAATCCAAAGAACTCACCATGTATCTTTCTTTCCTGTGTCCCGAGGTCCCTAGGCAGTTTGCCTTCTTCTTTCCACATTTCAGAGTCTGCTTGTGTTTCCTATAAATATCATGTCCAGGACTTTTAGTTGTACTTTCAAAAGAAATAGGGAGAAATGTGCCTATTCCATCTTTCTGAAAGCAAAAATTTTGACTAATTTTTAAGCATCCGAAAAGCCAATTTGTCTAAACATTTTACAAATAACTTTAAGTGAAAGAGTTGTCAGTTCAGTTCAGTCGCTCAGTCATGTCTGACTCTTTGTGGCCCCATGGACTACAGCACGCCAGGCCTCCCTGTCCATCACCAACTCCAGGAGTTTACTCAAGTTCATGTCCATTGAGTCGGTGATGCCATCTAACCATCTGATTCTCTGTCATCCCCTTCTCCTCTTGCCTTCAATCTTTCCCAGCATCAGAGTCTTTTCAAATGAGTCAATTCTTCACATCAGGTGGCTAAAGTATTGGAGTTTCAGCTTCAACATGAGTACTTCCAATGGATATTCAGGACTGATTTCCTTTAGGATGGACTGGTTGGATCTCTTTGCAGTCCAAGGGACTCTCAAGAGTCTTCTCCAGCACCACAGTTCAAAAGCATCAATTCCTCGGCACTCAGCTTTCTTTATAGTCCAAATCTCACATCCATACATGACTACTGGAAAAACCATAGCTTTGACTAGACGGATCTTTGTTGGCAAAGTAATGTCTCTGCTTTTTAATGATCTTCGTTTTCTGAATGTTGAGCTTTAAGCCAACTTTTTCACTCTCCTCTTTCACTTTCATCAAGAGGCTCTTTAGTTCTTCTTCATTTTCTGCCATAAGGGTGGTGTCGTCTTCATATCTGAGGTTATTGATAATTCTCCCAACAATCTTGATTCCAACTTGTGCTTCATCCAGCCCAGCATTTCTCATGATGTACTCTGTATATCAGTTAAATAAGCAGGGTGACAATATACAGCCTTGATGTACTCCTTTCCCGATTTGGAACCAGTCTGTTGTTCCATGTCCAGTTCTAACTGTTGCTTCCTGACCTGCATACAGGTTTCTCAAGAGGCAGGTCAGGTGGTCTGGTATTCCCATCTCTTGAAGAATTTTCCACAGTTTGTGGTGATCCACACAGTCAAAGACTTTAGCATAGTCAATAAAGCAGAAATAGATGTTTTTCTGGAACTTCCTTGCTTTTTTGATAATCCAACAGATGTTGGCAATTTGATCTCCGGTTCCTCTGCCTTTTCTAAAACCAGTTTGAACATCTGGAATTTCACAGTTCACATACTGTTGAAGCCTGGCTTGGAGAATTTTGAGCATTACTTTACTAGCATGTGAGATGAGTGCAATTGTGTGGTAGAGTCGTCACCACAGTCTTAAACACATTTCTCTATCCATTAGCAAGCATTTTCACCTAATTAGAACCAGATTGCCATGATCTTTCTAGATCTCTCTTTCTTTCCCTTTCCCTTTTCTGTTCATTAATCTTCCCCCTTTCCATTTAGAGCAAACCAGCGAATCGTCTTGCCCACCTTTCCCCAAAATTTTAGTGACATTTATTGAGCCTTGTGGCTCAGCTGGTAAAGAATCTGCCTGCAATGTGAGAGTCCTGAGTTTGATCTCTGAGTTGGGAAGATCCCCTGGAGAAAGGAAAGGCTACCCACTCCAGTATTCTGGCCTGGAGAATTCCATGGACTATATAGTCGATGGGGTCACAAAGAGTCGGACACAACTGAACAACACTCACTTTCATTGAGAGCCTACCATGTCCCCAGCAATGCAGAATGTGCTTGGCTAAAATCTTCCTTCAGCTCTGAGCAGAGGGAAAGCTGCTAAGGCATTTCTACCTTATTGTTTATTAAGTGATACTGACTAGTTCCTTAATTAAGTCACTGATAATGATTCTTTTCAGATTCATTTCATATTATCTTCTAAAATATTTCCATCTTAGAAGAGACCACTGTGTGCTCTAAAAGATCAGTCATTCAAAGTCATCTTTAGAAAAATAGCGACAAAATGAGATTTGGGCTTGGTGCCTTCTCTGCTTAAGTGATATGATTGAAGTAATGGATTAAGCCAATCCTGCTCCAAGATATCCTTCTCCTTTATTCCCTTCATAGTACTCAGCCCCTCCTCCCCCGAAAGATTTTCCCTATTTGTTTACATATTCACAGTCTTGCCACCACGCAAAGCAGGAGCTAGACAGCTCTCTTGTCAGCAGTCATTTCCCAGGGGTAAGACTGCTGCACTGAGATTTATGTGCCAAATTCAGTATGCTGACCCAGTAAATCTGTCCACTATGGCACTCCACCCTCTTCCACCACAAACATGGGCTAGCTCATCAGAATCCTCCCCAGAAAGGTGTATTTCAGAGTTTGGGGAAAATACTCTTTATACTTTTGTCATTAAACTGTCTGGGGCTACAGACAGTTAAACAGTTACACAGTCTATAGACAGTTTTACAGTTTAACAGGCTATAGACAGTTTTGTCATTAAACTGTCTGGGGCTATAGACATGACTGAGCATCTAAGCACAGGCAGATAACCATCTTGCTTGACAAGTAGAGAGACCCATTAAGGGAGGAAATGACAGAGAAAAGAAGAAGAAGGAAAAAAAAATTGCTCCGTTGTGTCCGACTCTTTGCGACCTGATGGGCTGTAGCTGGCCAGGCTCCTCTGTCCATGGAATTCTCCCAATCAAGAATATTGGAATGGGTTGCCATTCCCTTCTCCAGGCACTCTTCCCAACCCAGGGATCAAACCCAGGTATCTTCCATTGCAGGTGGACTCTTTACTGTCTGAGCCACCAGGGAAGCCCAAGCCCTGGTTATACAGTTGAAGCACCTGGATTTAGCCATGCCTGAAGCCATATTCATCCTCAGGAGTCACAGAATTCCTAAGTTGGCATGAGCCAGATTTCAGTCACTGTCAGCCAAAAGTATCTTGACTCTCTCATAAATATTTTCACCGTGATTGTTATATAAAAAACATCAAGTGGGATTTATGGTTTGGCACATTCAAAATCTATGAAAAGAAAATTGGAAAGGAGACAGCAGAGGAAGGGGATGCTATAGAATTCAGTCAGTGCATGTGTCTCATTGACAGGACCCAGCTCTCTGTTCCTGACAGTGAGCTCTGGGTTTTGCACTCTTTCGTATTCTGTATCTTTACAGTCGTATCTGCAGTAGGCACTTGATGCATGGGAGTGAGGACCAGGCGATGTCGGGAAAGCAGTGACGTTAGTTGGTCTAGTAGCAAGTGTCAAGCCAGGTTCGGTCACATGTTGAAACCTTATAGACATAATTTTAGTTCCTGGGAACAAGTGTGAGAGAGAAGTTCTTTGGAAGATAAGGCAAGGAATGTTCTTGGAAGAAATTGGAGACTAATGTAGCTTGATGGAAACAAACAAAAATGCTCCATTGGCACTCAAATCAGTTTGAGTTCATCTTTACAAGCAATAGAAACTATATCTAGCTAAATTAGGCAGAAAGAGGATTCATTACAATGGTGTTGGATGACTCACAGAATCTCTGGGTAAGCCAGAGAAGCAGGCCTGGGGGCATTCAGACAGGGCCACCTGCCAAATCACAAGGTAAACCTGATCCAGGGATGATGCCAAGCACTGCTTGTGCCTCAGACACTACCAGCTGCGGATAAAATATGCAGCTGCCGCTGTCCCCAGAGTGCGTTATATATGGCTTCTGCTTCTTTGTGTCATTAGCTTCTAAAGCAACATCTGTGTGACTTTAGGGGCATTGATGGGGTTGGAAGTAGAGGGCAGGCAGTGGCACAGGACTGACAGAGCCAAGTGCATGCGCCATGCCCTAGCTGAAAGGGATGCTGCAAAAGTGGATATAGGCACTGCCACCTTCTATCACAGCACATGAACTCAGAAAATAATGTGGAGTACTCTCGGATGCAAGGACATTCAAATGATGGGTGGCCAAGAATAATGGCAAACATACCAGCCACATTAAATTTCCATGTGGGCAGTGATGAAGGGTGTAGGCTTTGGAATAAGATGGCCTACATTCAAGTTCAGAGTCTGATACTTCCTTGCTCTTTAATTTCTCTAAGCCTCATTTTACTCATCTGAAAACGGAGATAAGAATAGAACCTAGCCCAGAGCTGGTGTCAGGATTGAGAAAGGCAACGCTCACGTGAGGAGCAATTTATCATCCTGAGAATGCCCAGCCGGTCCCCTTCTTTGTCTGCTAAAGGAGATTCTGCCAGTGGCCTCTAGTTCATTTTGCTCCCATATCTTCCAAGGAATGCCTGTTATTGTCATAGCTGTCCCTAGAGCTTTTGTGATACAGAATTGGGATAGAAAATCAGGAGGAATATAACTAAGATGTGCCTATGCTAGGACAAAGATAAGAGAAGAAATTTTCAGGAATTTTGGAGAAGAGAGAGACTAGAGATATGGTGATACTAGAAAAGTGGATAGGAGGGAAAGGGGCTTTTAATAATATTGCCTTTAAAAAGATAGATAGGGGACTTCCCAGGTGGTCCAGTGGCTAAGACTCCATGCTTCCAATGCATGGAGCACGGAGTCTCATTCCTGGGTGGAGAACTAAGATCCCACATGCCATGTCGTGTGGCCAAAAAAATAAAAATAAAAACATAAATAGATGGAAGATCTTATACACATAATTGTATATATTGTATATAATCTCTTAAGGTATTGAGGAAATTCTAGTCATGAGTATGGTAATTTTACAATTATATTGTGATGGCTGACCATGTTTCTTTTAGGTAACATTGCCTTAAGAGTGAATTAAGTGGATCCTAGAGTCATCAAGAAGGAAACTGAAATACAAATAAAACACTTCACATAGTGCTTGGCATGTACTAAGTTGCTGTATACGAGGTAGATGCTGTTATTGTCAGAACTGTATCAAAAAGTCAGAGAAAGAGTGATATGATGCAAGCAGTCACTTGAGCTATTGAACCAGAACTTCGTAAAATCCTCTGAGGGAGAACAGGATTGATGCCAAACCTCGAGGCAATACTGAGCTGAATCTGCTGACAGCCGACTGCAGTGCCTTCATCATTATCTTCCATCTTCCACCTAGAAAGCAAAACTCTTTGTTATGAGCTGAACTGTGCCCCCTGCCCTCTCCCATTCCTATATTGAAGTCCCAAGCCTCAGTACCTCAGAATGTGACTTATTCAAAGCTAGAACCTTCAATGTAGTAATTAAGGTAGAATGAGGAGGTGTGTGTGTGTGTCTTAGTCCAGTAGGTTTGAAGGAAGAGAGGATATCACAGACAGACATAGGTAAAGGGTAAATCACGTGAAGCCATCAGAAGACATCTACCTACAAGCCAAAGAAAAAGATCCTCAGAAGAAACCAATCCTGTGGACACCACGACCTTGAACTTCTAGCCTCTAGAACTGTGAGGAAATAAATTTCCGTCGTTTAAACCATCCATCTGTGGTCCTTGCTATGGCAGCCCTACCAAACAATTACACCTATAAATCAGTATCACCCAAGTTCAGAGCATCTTCAGTGAGCCCCACTGTACCAGCCAATGTGCTTAGGAGGCAGGGGGCAGATGCTCAGTAAGTACTGGAGGTGTTACCCAGGTTGGTAAATGTCAATCTGGAGAAATAATCCAGAAGCTGTTAAATGGTAGAAATGAATTTGGCAATATTCACTAATCATCATCATCATCAAGTAATACTAAAACTTTTTTGTCTTTTTTTAAGTCACTAAGTAAAAACTATTAACAGCCAATAGCTATTGAAGGTTTTAGCATACTAGATGCTGTTAATTTACTATATTAACTGGTTTAATGTTCACAACCACCCAATTTATATTCAAATGTCGAAATATTCAGTTTTTGTGAGTATGATCAGCACTCTGATTATATTCTGATGTTAAACCCCATGTACAGACGAATAGGTGAGACACAGAGAATTGAGGTAATTTCCCCAAGTTCCCAAAGCAGTAATTGGCAGAGTCTAGCTATGATTCTAGCTCCAGTGTCTGCACTCTTACTTATACTGCCTCACCATACAATGTGCTTCTTATATCTAGAAAATATTAAAAGAAACATAAAGAAAATAAAAAGCACCAAGAGTTATCTCCGAGTTTGTGTATGTACTTGTGTGACCTTGATAACCTAGAAAGTAATCCTCTTGCTTTCTGCCACTTGAATCCTTGACCCTTCAAAGGTAAATATTGTGAATGATCTTTGGCCCTAATAAATATCAATGTGAGACATTTTAAAAATTTTTAACCAAAAAGACATTAATGTGACTATTCCTTCAATAATGGTCAATGTTAAAGGAAAAAATATTATTTGCTGAGCTTTAATTATCCTCCCATGTAAACCAATTCCTTTGTCATCCTTTCCTTGATATGAACATCCTCATTATTAGTGTGAATAAGATTAGCATTCTAATTATACATTTGCACAAAGACCTCTTTTTCACTTTTTTCCCACCCACGGTTTTCAGTATTTGGCAATCTTGGTGCTGAGAGTCAGAGTCTGAAAGCCACTCTGGACCCCCCACCTCCTTTATTCACAACTTCCCACAGTTCCCAGTAGCCATAGATAGGTCCTTAGGCCTTGTCTATCATAGATTTCTTTCTGGAGTGCATGAGGAGTGACCCAGATTTTTTAAATGCCTACAGTCTCCTCTGAAATAGCAGTTACTTCAAAGGAAGGATTTGTTATGGAGAATACAAACAAACTATTTCATCTGAGAGCTACTCAGAGATTTTATAATTTGCCATTAAATAGGATTCTTAGCACTGGAAACAGAAGGCATTCTGCCATAGTGAACCGTTTCAAATCATCAGAGTTCATCATCATGTGGACTAAGAAAGTAGAAATAATCTTATCCTCCATCTAACAAGTAATTCAGACAGAATGCATTATAACACAACTAAAGCATGCTAAAGCAGGTTGTGATAGAAGATAAGACCTTTGTGATGTACTGAAATCACTGCTAATTTTTCCAAGTCATTGGTCAAATGATTTTTTTCTAGGTACTACGTGAGAGCAAAAGCCCCTTTTCTAAATTCCTTTTGGAAGTGGGATATTAAAAAAAATTACCCATCTTATTTGAAATTTTGTTAGTCTCTTTCTGGAACACTCTTTGACTTAAAACAGCATAATATACCCTGCAGACAGATTAAATTTATAGAGTGGGACTTTTTAATCTTCATCTACCCAACTGTGTTGAGAATAGTACCTTGGATTCATTGTGTTTTCAAATTAAATTTAAATCCATAAATTTCTTATGCATGTGGTGCAAAACAATCCATGCCATGATATTTATTTGTTAGATAATTGTGCTGTGCTTGCTGGAAATCACAAGGCAAGGCTGTTGTTCTTGACTCGTACAAGGAGCTTTGTTAAGTGAAAAATTAGGGTTTAGAAAGACCAAACAGGGAAAAAATAATTATAGCCCATTTGGAACTCAAGCACATTGTTTGTACAGACTGCATTAAAATAAAAATCTGAGTCATTGCTAGCTAGTATACACACCTTCAAATTGTATTTAGTATTTTACATTAATTTTAATACTCCTGACACCTTCACTGGAGCTTCCTGGGTGGCTCGGGAGTAAGAATATACCTGCAATGCAAGAGACATGGATTTGATCCCTGAGTTGGAAAGATCCCCTGGAGAAGGAAATGGCAACCCACTCACTCCAGTATTCTTGCCTGGAGAATCCCACGGACAGAGGAGCCTGGAGAGCTACAGTCTATAGGACTGCACAGAGTCAGACACAGTTGAAGTGACTTAGCACACACGCACCCATTATTTAGGATATTCTGGTTATTTGAAAGCTGCTGAAGAAGGTAAAAATGTGAATATGGTTGCTTACATAACTAATTTATTCTAAGGCCCAGCTAGTCAACAAATCCCTGCTCTGGCATGGGCTCGGCAGTGGATAATCTCCAGTGTTGCATCATACACTGTGATGTTGTTACAGAGCCCCTACACCCTTGCCTTCGTATCCCTAGAAACACAGCGTATTTCCTGGCAAGAGACCACCATCCTAAAAGTTGAGAGGGAAATACAGCCTTTTTCCTACACTTGATGGCACCCCTTCATCTCCATATCCCCATCACTCTCTATAATTCCTTCTGCTATACCCAGGAGAGGAGTCAGGAACAGAGAGAATTTTTTTGATAATAAAACACTTGCGTACTCTCCAATTTCAAAATACTTGCAATCAACTAAAGAAACAGCATGGTATAGTGGATTTGGATCTTGACTGTGCTATTTACTAGCTTTTTTATTTTGGAAAACTTCCACATCCGGTATGCAAAATGGGGTTAGCAATAACTGCTTTCAGCCATTTTTGGAATGATGGCTAATGTAATTGAAGTACCTAGTGGTCCCTGGCACATGAAAAGTACTCAACAAATGGCCACATATTATTTCTAGGGGTATCAGAAAAAGTATAGGACACAAGGTAAATTTTCATTTCAGATAAATAACCAATAATTTTAAAGTATTTTTAGTATATTGCATGGGGCATAGTTAAATTAACTTCATTTTTATTTGCTAAATCTGACAACCCTAATTATTTCATCTGATCTTTAGGACAACCATGGAAGTAGGTATTGTTTACATTTCACAATGGTAAAAATGGTAAGGACACAAACTCAAAAAAATAAGTGATGTAAAATCATCATAAACATAAGTAGTAGGATCTGTTATTTTAATACAGGTTTGGGATTTGTTTTTTCTCAAAAAGAATGCTCTTTTGTGTTTTGTGTCTTTTACTTCCCTCTCTCTTTACCCTCAGTTCACCAGCAAAAAGCTTACCACAACCACCTAAACACGGATACTCTATGTATGGACTGTCTACATGGACAGAGAATAAGGGGGAGCGTGGGGGACTTCCCTGGAGGTCCAGTGGTTAAGGCTCCATGCTTCCACTGCAGGGGGCACAGGTTCAATATCTGGTAGGGGAACTAACATTCTGCATGCCACATAGTGAGGCAGCTCCAAATGAAGGGAGTGGCATGAGACTGAGGTACATGTGGTAGAGTAAGAGATCAAACAAGATCTCCAAAGAGGAAAACTGTCTTTAAACATAAAGGTTAAGAAATTATACTTCAATTAAAAAATAAAAACAAAACACACAAGGGTTGAGATGAGATGAATTAAAAAGAAAGATAGATTTTAATTCTGTTATTACTTAATATTGATAGTTCTAGTAAAGTCGCTCAGTTGTGTCTGACTCTTTGCGACCCCGTGGACTGCAGCATCCCAGACTTCCCTGCCCATCACCAACTCCCAAAGTTTGCTCATACTCATGTCCATCGAGTCTGTGATGCCATCCAATCATCTCATCCTCTATTGTCCCCTTCTCCTCCTGCCTTCAATCTTTCCCAGCATCAGGGTCTTTTCTAATGAATCAGTTCTTCACATCAGGTGGCGAAAGTATTGGAGATTCAGCTTCTGCATCAGTCTTTCCAGTGAATATTCAGGACTAATTTACTTTAGGATTATTCAGGACTGATTTCCTTTAGGATGGACTAGTAGGATCTCCTTGTAGTCCAAGGGACTCTCAAGAGTCTTTTCCAACATCACAGTTCAAAAGCATCAATTCTTTGGTTCTCAACTTTCATTATAATCAAACTCTCACATCCATACATGACTACTGGAAAAACCATAGCTTTGACTAGATGGACTTTTGTTGGCAAAGTAATGTATCTTCTTTTTAATATGCTGTCTACGTTGGTCATAGCTTTTCTTCCAAGGAGCAAGCGTCTTTTAATTTCATGGTTGCAGTCATTTTCAGTTCAGTTCAGTTCAGTTCAGTTGCTCAGTCGTGTCCAACTCTTTGCGACGCCATGAATCACAGCACGCCAGGCCTCCCTGTCCATCACAAACTCCCGGAGTTCACCCAGACTCACATCCATCGAGTCAGTGATGCCATCCAGCCATCTCATCCTCTGTCGTCCCCCTCTCCTCCTGCCCCCAATCCCTCCCAGCATCAGAGTCTTTTCCAATGAGGCAACTCTTCGCATGAGGTGGCCAAAGTACTGGAGTTTCAGCTTTAGCATCGTTCCTTCCAAAGAAATCCCAGGGCTGATCTCCTTCAGAATGGACTGGTTGGATCTCCTTGCAGTCCAAGGGACTCTCAAGAGTCTTCTCCAACACCACAGTTCAAAAGCATCAATTCTTCGGCACTCAGCTTTCTTCACAGTTCAACTCTCACATCCATACATGACCACAGGAAAAACCATAGCCTTGACTAGACGAACCTTTGTTGGCAAAGTAATGTCTCTGCTTTTGAATATGCTATCTAGGTTGGTCATAACTTTCCTTCCAAGGAGTAAGCGTCTTTTAACTTCATGGCTGCAGTCACCATCTGCAGTGATTTTGGAGCCCAAAAAAATAAAGTCTGACACTATTTCCACTGTTTCCCCATCTATTTCCCATGAAGTGATGGGACCAGATGCCATGATCTTCGTTTTCTGAATGTTGAGCTTTAAGCCAACTTTTTCACTCTCCACTTTCACTTTCATTAAGAGGTTTTTTAATTCCTCTTCACTTTCTGCCATAAGGGTGGTGTCATCTGCATATCTGAGGTTATTGATATTTCTCCCGGCAATAATGATATTTCTCCCGGCAATCTTGATTCCAGGTTGTGCTTCTTCCAGTCCTTTTTTTAGCCCCCCAAAATAAAGTCTGTCACTGTTTCCACTGTTTTTCCATCTAATTACCATGAAGTGAAGAGACCAGATGCCATGATCTTCATTTTCTGAATGTTGAGTTTTAAGTCAACTTTTTCACTCTCCTCTTTCACTTTCATCAAGAGGCTTTTTAGTTCTTCTTTGCTTTCTGCCATAAGAGTGGTATCATCTTCGTACCTGAGGTTATTGATATTTTCCCTGGCAATCTTGATTCCAGCTTGTGCTTTATCCAGCCTTGCATGTCACATGATGTACTCTGCATATAAGTTAAATAAGCAGGGTGACAATATACAGCCTTGACATACTCCTTTCCCAATTTGGAACCAGTCTATTAGTAACTTTCAGGGGCTTCCCTGGTGGCTCAGACAGTAAAGAATCTGCCTGCAGTGCAGGAGACCTGGGTTTGATCCTTGGATCAAGAAGATCCTGTGGAGAAAGGAATGGCTACTCACTCCAGTATTCTTTCCTGGAGAATTCCATAGACAGAGGACTGTGGGGGGGCTACAGTCCATGGGGTTGCAAAGAGTCAGACACAATTGAGTGACTAACACCAACAAAACATAGTAACTTTCCGGCAATATCTTTTAAGGCTGTACTTACTAGAAGGTGCATATGAAGTAGTGAGCTCCCTCAAGGTAGATGTGAAGTTGGGGGTCAGCGAGATACCATAGATAACCCATTAAGATCCACAAAGTCAGGAATCAGGATTTGTTGTATCTTACCAACATATATTTCCCACTTGTCTCACTTTTTCTATGTCTTGTTCCTCATGGTTTATCAGCATCTTCATCAAACAGTGACTGAAGAAGATAAAGCTCAAACTAAGTAATGTCAGCTAACACACCATTACAGCTGAGGTTTGGGTTGTGGGAGAGATTTCGCTAACCCAGGTCAGAGTTACAATAACCATCAAGAGTTGGCCTTATCAATAATGATATTAGAGGAGGTGGAAGAAGAACTTCAAAATCAGCTTTGAAATGCCTTCTTTCAGGGATGCACCAATTTAAAAACATCCACCATAAGCCAGGACATGGAAGCAACCTAGATGCCCATCAGTAGATGAATGGATAAGAAAGCTGTGGTACATATACACAATGGAGTATTACTCAGCCATTAAAAAGAATACATTTGAATCAGTTCTAATGAGATGGATGAAACTGGAACCTATTATACAGAGTGAAGTAAGCCAGAAAGAAAAATACCAATACAGTATACTAATGCATATATATGGAATTTAGAAAGATGGTAACAATAACCCTGTGTACGAGACAGCAAAAGAGACATTGATGTATAGATCAGTCTTATGGACTCTGTGGGAGAGGGAGAGGGTGGGGAGATTTGGGAGAATAGCATTGAAACATGTATAATATCATGTATGAAACGAGTCGCCAGTCCAAGTTCGATGCAAGATACTGGATGCTTGGGGCTGGTGCACTGGGACGACCCAGAGGGAGGGTATGGGGAGGGAGGAGGGAGGAGGGTTCAGGATGGGGAACACAGGTATACCTGTGGTGGATTCATTTCGATATTTGGCAAAACTAATACAATATTGTAAAGTTTAAAAATAAAATAAAATTAAAAAAAAATAAAAATAAAAACATCCACTATAAACGTAGAGATCAAGAGGGCTATATCTCCTGATCCCCAAGGTAGGGAAGCTCCACATAGTGTCATCTCCATAAAGTGTTCTGCCCTCCATTTTTTAAGGTCTCTTGAGAACTTTGATTTATTTCAGCCAGCACACCAAAGACTTTTCTCTATTGTAAATATATACTCAGAAAAAAATGTAACACACTAAGCATTTATATATGGTGTTAATTTGAGTGCCTGAAACAGGTACCTACTCATAGAGAGAACCGAGTCCTGTGTGTCTTCAAATTTCCACTGCACGCAGGAGGCCCACACCGCTTTTTCTGGAGGGCATTTTGCTGACATTTTCACAACTATGCCCACTGCCTCTTTTACTGTACAGTGCTATCCTTTTCTGTATATTTTAGTATTTATTTTTATTGATTTACTTGGAGTGCTAGAGAGGCTGAACTCGGGGTATGATTTTTAATCTGCATGAAAATATTTCCCTTTCCATATTTATAAGATCCTTACTTGGCATCTCTGAGAAGGAAATCACTATACAGTGTGGAAAATGCTTTCAGCAACCTGAAGAGTGACAGGCCAATTGGGCCCCAAAACTCTTCTTATTGACAACAGCTGCTATCTCAGCTCATGTCTACGCACCTGGACTGGAAATAGCCACCGTGAAATTTCAATTGTTTACTCTGCAATAAATCTGCAAACTGCTTAGCTCAAGATCTAGAGTTTTCTCAAAGCAGCATTTCTCAAACTGTGGACCATGGACCCCCTGCATTACGCTCATCTGAGGTGCTTAGAGAGAAGGCAATTTCTGGGCCCCTGCTGCAGACCTCTTATTGAATCAGAATCTGTAGTTGACAACAATGAGTCTTTAAACCCTCACCTTAGGGGACTTCCCCAGAGAAGGCAATGGCACCCCACTCCAGTACTCTTGCCCGGAAAATCCATGGTAGGCTGCAGTCTATGGGGTCGCTAAGAGTCAGACACGACTGAGCGACTTCACTTTCACTTTTCACTTTCATGCATTGGAGAAGGAAATGGCAACCCACTCCAGTGTTCTTGCCTGGAGAATCCCAGGAACAGAGGAGCCTAATGGGCTGCTGTCTATGGGGTCGCACAGAGTCGGACACGACTGCAGCGACTTAGCAGCAGCAGCAGCAGCAGGGGACTTCCCTGGCAGTCCAGTAGATAAGACTCCATGTTCCCAAAGCAGGGAGTCCAAATTCTATCCCTTGTCAGAGAACTAAGACCCCATAAGCGGTAACTAAGCCCTTGCACCACAATGACAACTGTGCAGACCTGGGTGCTAAGTTGCTTCAATGGTGTGCAACTCTGTGTGACCCTATAGACTATAGCCTGCCAGGCTCTTCTGTCCATGGGATTCTCCAGGTAAGAATATTGGAATGGGGTGCCATGCCTTCCTCCAGAAGATCTTGCCAACTCAGGGAACCTGCACTGGCAGGCAGGTTCTTTACCACTAGCGCCACCCGGGAAGCCCACAGGGAAGACTACGTGCAGCCAAAAGAAACCTTGCCTTAGAAAATGTACAAATGTGACCTGAACGGAACTTTACGACTTTTCCTCAATTGATCAACTAATACGGTGTGGCTAACTACTGCCTGTGATTTCATCGTTTCCCTGCCTCCTCCGGCCCACGCCCCTGAGTGGAAGGAGCTATACAGTGATCATGTCTGAGAGGAACACTGAGCAGCCCCGAGGACCCAGGCTAGGTGAGGCCAGCAGTCTGTCAGCTTCATCGAGGCCAGTACTGATGTGTGTGATTCTACTGCATCTCTATACTGGGTTCAGTACCTGCGGGACCATCTGGCTCAGATGCCTCCACTTACCTTACACCTGTGGAGAGAGACACCCTGTGCGCTCTGTGCTCAGTCACTGAGACTCTGTGACCCCATGAACTGTAACCTACCAAGCTCCTCGGTCCATGGGATTTTCCAGACAAGAATACTGGAGTGGGTTGCTATGCCCTCCTTCAGGGGATCTTCCTGACCCAGGGATCAAACCTGCATCTCTTGCATCTCCTGCATTGGCAGGTAGGCTTCTTTACCACTGCACCATGGGAAGCCCATGGAAGGAGACGCACATACATTAATTCTTCTCACAAACAACAAGCAAACTTATTTAAAAAGTAACTTAATCATGAATATGTATGCCAATTCATTGAAACTACAAATTGAATATCCTGTGATTTTTCTATTAACTTTCAATTCCTCCTCATTGGGAATCAGTAAAATCATTAGTCAGAGATGGCTAAAGGAATTATCTTTTTCCTGGTCTGGTCTGAGTCTTTTTTTTTCCGTTTGTCTGGCACCTGCACGTTGCCCTGATCCTCTTCTATTTTAGGCTAGTCCTGCTGGAATGGTCATTTCCTCATTAGATGACATTTAATGCCAGCATCCCAATATTTCCAGGCTTCCTATAATAGCTCAAAGCCTGGCTCTTAGACACGGCAACTGTTCAATTGAATTTCCGTGGTCTATCTCACTCCCTAATTACACAGAATTAAAGTGGTTCCCTCAGGGTCCCAATCTCTCTGAAAAATGTCTCTCCCCAGAAGAAAATGAGCAGTTCACCGTCTACTCCTCAGCTCTGAGCCTCCTGTGGATTGCCTGTCACTGGTTCAGGGAGGCTGTGTGTTCCCTCAGTCTGGCAGGTAAGAAGACCTTCTAAATTGAGCTTCCCTTCCGTGGCCTGGAAAAATTCTCTATCTGCACAAAAACGCTCACATTGTATCATACTTTCTGTGACCAAACACTCTCAAAGGCACCTGAGGTGATCCTGCCTCTATTGTGTGAACTACCCTACCAATGTCTGCATAAGCCTCCCAACATGTTTGCAGGTGGGAGATAAAGTGACTGCTCCCTTCTCAAAGGGCACAGCCATCCTGTCGTGCTCCCAGATGGGACAAGAACATGGAAATTGGGAGAAGCAGGAGTTCGTGCTCCCGATGGGACAGGAACATGGAAATTGGGAGAAGCAGGAGTTCATGGATACTTCTTTGTCTAGTAAGTGTTCCACCTTCATGGAGCAGCCAGGAGATAAGGCTCAGGGTCTCACATTATCTCCAGAGAAGATCCTGCCCCTGTTTGCTGTGTGAGTGGTGAAGAACTCACCATCCAGGGTATAAGTAATAGGAGCTTTGGATGCTAAGGAAGAGGCCATCATGGAGGAGGAGGAGCCTCTTCCCCTCTCTCTTGGCAATGAGGACCGTAAATGACCACCTAACTTCAAATAGTGATAATCATGGGTGGGAAGATCTAGAATTTTCATCAGAATTTAAGGCATGGTTGTCTTCAGGTGACAAAAATAACATAAGGAATAGAAACATGGACTCTTACTGGGTACATTGTTACTATTTGATGGGTTTTATAATGAAGTCCTCCAAAGCAAGAAGTTGAATTTTAAACTGTTCTTGGATTTTGTTCAAATTCCATTTTCAAAAGGATGCAGTGCTAACTACAAGATTTTAATCACTCCAGAAAACGTGCTCTCAAAAATGGTCTATTCCTAAAGGAAAACATTTTATAATGAAAGGTGATAAAGTGCTGTAATTGCATGAAATGAGAATTTTCTAGTCAGTTTGGGCAGAAAAATTGAATCGAGCTGGAAAATCTGTGCTGCAAATCTTCAATCCTCCAACTAAATAAAACAGTAGAGATGTTTACATTTTACTGTTTCCTGTTTTTTACTAGAATTATTTTGATGATACTACATAGGCCTGAATTATCCAAATAGAAACCTGATTTACTGGAATGACCTTTCTCAGGGAAAGAATAAAAGTATTATCCCTATGATTTTTTAAAAATGAATTTAACTGAAGAAATCTCAGGCTTCCTTGATCCAATATATTCATTTGTTCATTCAATATATAATTACTTGATCAGGATGTGGGCTAGCCAGCACATATAATGGACATTCCTTTTCTTTAGTCTTTGGATCAAACACCTATACAGGCTTACAGAAACAGTTCCAAAGATGAAGATGCTTGTCAAGTAAAATTAAGTTTCTCTCCCATCTCATCTCAAATTGGTATTAATAACACTTTGTATCCCACTGAAAATTTCAAATGATTCCTTCTATACTTCATTTAAATAATCATATGCACATATATTTATCATTTTCTTTATACTATTCATAAGACAAATAACAATATGTATATTCATATTATTTTGTAACTTTTTCACTCTTATTATATACTGAATGACATCCAAGACAAGGTACAGAGGATATGCCTTGTTATTTTCCTTTACTACATGGAATTCGATAGACTAAAATTTCATCATTTAAATATTCAATCATTGCCTTGTTGACAGGTCTTGGGATTTTTTTCTAGCTTTTGTAAATAAGAAAATTGCCACAATAAATGCTCTTTAATGTATACATTTATATTCAATTTTTTTCTACTTTATATATTGTCAGAAGCATACACAGCTATGTTAAAGATATATGCATTTTCAACTTTAATAAAAATGCCAGATAACTTTTGTACAAATTATGGCAATTTACAGTCATACCAACAATGTATCTGAGTTCCTCATACCCTAGCTAACATTTGATATTATCATTTTTAATTTTGGAATCTAATGGTTAAGCATGATAGCTTGCTTTTGTTTCAGTTTGTATTTCCCAGATGACAAAGGTCCACATACTCATTGGACATTTTCCCTTTCTTTTCTGTGGACTATCCTTAGGCATTTTTCTATTGGATTGTTTATAAGCTGCTTGCACATTTGCTAGAAGCTCTTTGAAATACAATCCTTTGCTATGTTTACTGCAAGCATCTTTCCCACACTGTTGACTTCTGACTTCTTTGGTGTTTTCTTTTGCCATACTGAAGCTTTTAATTTCTATGTAGAAAAACTCTGTCAAATTTTATTATTCTCTTTTCCAAGAAGTTTACCCCCCAAACAATCTCCACCCCAATAGTACCCAGACCTCTGCATTATGTGGACTTTACAGCTGCAGGTTCCTATGACATCTTTTGGAACCAGCCTCCGGTTTCGGGTTTCTTCCCTCAACCTTTTCCACGTGGTCTCTTGCTCCACTCTGTTCTCTAAATCACTCTGGGTTTTATGTGGAGGAGGGGTTGTTTCTTTTCCCTGTGTTTTGTTTTGTCTTTTGTTTACAGAAAATGTGTTCTGTCAAAGAAGAAAACAATCTGGAAATATTACTGTTAGGATACTTTCAATTTATAAAGGGCTAGAGAAAGACAGTGTATAGTGCTAGGAGGACAAATACAAGAGAACCAGGGTTCCATCACACGTCACCTTCTGCCACGCACACCTGCTCCTACACGTCAAAGCTTTACAGCATGGGGCTTCCCTAGCAGTCCAGAGGTTAGAACTCTGTGAATCCGTCGCCAGGTGCCGGGTTCAGTCCTTGACTGGGGAAATAAGATCACACAAACTGAGCAGCTCGGCCAAAAATACCCAAAAAAAAAACAGGAAAAAAAAGAGAAACAGACAAAAAACCACTTTATAGCATTCCTATACACCCTGGGCCCTAAAGTCCTTACAATAAAGCACAGGCACAGATGGCATTTCTCAAAGAGAATCACAACCGTATCTCTCATCTTGTGTGTTTCCTAGAACCTTGTTGCTCCCCCACCAAGAGGTGGGGTTTAATTCCCCTCCTATTGCATCTAGGGATATTTGTGACTCACTTGTAACCAACATCACATAGCAGATGCAATTGTGCTGGCTTTCCAAGGTTGAGTCATAAAAGGTGTCATAGAATCTGCCTTCTTGGCTGAAACACTCACTCTTGAAGGTGGGATACACATCCTTGAGGTCTTCAGTCATTCAGTTGCCCTGAGGCCACCGTGCAGTGAGGAAGGCTAGCATAAGACTGCGTATATATAAAAAGAGAGAGAGATGCTCTGTCAGTCCCCAGCTGCTCCAGACCTCCCCTGCCCCAACCACTGTCTGACTGATCCACATGAGAGACCCCAAGCCAGACTCAACCAGCTGAGCCCTTCCTGAATGCCTGTTCTACAGACACAAAGAGTCATAAGAAAATGTTTATTGTTGTCTTAAGCCTGTAGGTGTTGGGATGGTTTGATACACAGTCATAAATAATTCGAATGGCACACTAGATAGTGGCAACCCTGGGAATGCGGGTGCCCATGAATTGAAATCTATTAAATACCCCTTGCCTAATTATAGGTGAAATTTTAGGCATCTGTAAGTAAGATTTTTTTAAACACAGAACTTTTTATAGGTTCCTTAAGTCACTCAGTGATTGTTTTTTCTTTAATTCTTGGATATAATGCTGGCTCTGCTACCTTTCCAGAAAAGTATTCCCTACATTATCACCATGTCTACTCCTCTATTAAAAAAAAAAAAAGCATAAGAAATCTGTGGGGTAAAGATCTAGAACTGAGTGCTGGGGCTGCAAGGAACAGTCTACATATTTTCTTCTGGTTCCTATTAGCCTTTCACTCCAAGTGCCCAGGCAAAAACCCTTTCAGCAAGAGCCTAGGAGTTGTCTGTGCTACATAAGCCCCCTCAAAGGTATGAAGGAAAGTTAATATCTGTACACATCTTTCCATAATCTTAGAGACATTCAAAACAGTGATGGCATCCATGCTTATTTTTTATTTTTTGGCTTCCAACTGCCTTTCTTCCTTCCTTTCCCTACACAACCCCATCTCCAAGGTAACCCATTAGCCACTTTACATGTATCCATGCGTCCTACCATTTTTTGTTGTTGTTTCATTTTGGGTCACTTGGCTTGCCAGATCTTAGTTCCCTGACCAGGGATCGAACTCAGGGCTCCAGCAGTGGAAGCACTAAGTCCTAACCACTGGACTGCCAGGGAATTCCCTCCTGCCATATTTTAATCTGAGCTTAATTAGTGTTACACAGCCAGAGGGGCATCACAAGCATTACCACATGGAAAGCTAATGCGTGTCGTCTTGTTAACCATGTAGACTGTTGTTAGCTGCCACACAGCTCAGAGCCAGCTCCAGTACCTCCATGCATTATACCTGGATCCCACTCCCACTGCTTTTCTCTCCCTTCCCACAGAGCTTGTTTCACTTCACATCATTTGAAGCCAAGACATTGCTACTTATGTTTTCATCTCTCCAACCCTCTTTCTTCCCTTCTGCCACGTTCTTCCTAGCAATGTTCACTGATGTTCTTTATATTTCTTCCCAAGGAATTTTGGCAGTCACACAGGTAAAGATTGGGCACATGCAGGAACTCGAGACTAACTGTTGGCAAACGCCCTTATGCTTCTTGATTTGAAACAAAGACTGTGCCTTGCTGGATGGGTTCGCTGACCTCTCCCTTCAGTAAATGCTTTGCTGCTGCTTCCATGTCTGATACACATTCCAGAAGGCAAGTTGGAAAAACACTATTAGTTTTCCGGCTATCATTGTTCTATTGTCACCATAGCGACAGATGTGATGTGAAATCAGCTGCTTTATTGAGAAAACAGTGTAGGTTGAAAGCTGGCCTTGGGGATGTTGCAAAGAACATGAGATTCAATTCCGATATATTACCTTGTGGATTTTCTTTTCTATATTAGTTTTTCTTTGAAATATACTTTATTGCAAGGCAATAATATAAAAGGTCAAAGGGTGGCGGATTCATTTTGATATTTGGCAAAACTAATACAATTATGTAAAGTTTAAAAATAAAATAAAATTAAAAAAAAAAGGTCAAAGGGTCATTTTCTAAATTTGTTCAGTGGTTACTCAATTCCAATAGTATAAGAACAGGTCAAAAAAAAAAAAACAAACAGGTCTTGGTGGACACCTTGAGAACAAAATCAAATATGTGCAAATTCAAGAACTTCAGAGCAGCCAAAGAAACCATAATGGTTAATGTGTTGTGTACTGAAAGCTGAGGTGATTTCACTCTTCTGAACATTAAAATGTATTCCTGGACCAAAATTATAAGTTGAAAAACACATACTTTTGAAATCTGGCACCTTTTGGATTAACTATTGATAATTAGAATCCTGATTCAGTGTAAATGAGATATTCAGAATCCAAATGGCTGCTGGTAAATCAACTAAATAATGGCACTATCAACCTTTGAATTCACCCAAATTTACATACATATCCAGGAGACAATAGTACAACGGGGGTCAAAAGAGAGGAGTAAGAAACTCATGTTATCATCACCAGTTTGTGCCAACAGGGAATTCTGGAGGCCTGTTACCTACAAAGCATGTTTCTGCAAGTGACTAGAGTGTATCATTTGCTGAATAAGCAATCAAAGTCAGAGGGACTTTAAAGCAGATTTGATTTCTAAGACATGAAAAATTCATGATCTTTTGCATGAAATTCCCCAGGAAGGATTCAGGTATAAGACAAAGAAGTTTATGCCTTCCGGAAACCTTAGGAATTAGAGTCAAATGATTCAATAGTTAGACATAAAGTGTAGTTTCCATGTCCAGTCATGTCATTTCAACCACAAATTAGAATTTAGGCATATGGCCAAGAAAATTTATGAATTCTCAAAAAATTATGGATAGCAAGTAGAGTACTCATACTATCAGCCTGTTTCCTTGATGCTAAATAGCATCATGTATGGCCATTAGTAAAGACAACATTTTAAATTAGGAAATTAGAAAACTGTGAAAATCAAAGAATGAGATCTAATGAATCTTGAGGAAAGGCAAGACTACAGTTATGTATTTATGAACCTAAATCTGACTAAGGAGACTTTCTGGGAAGATAAGGCACTAGTACCAAAAACCTGAGTTCAAATCTTGAATCTGCTTCCTACTAGCTATGGGGTTGTTTTTATCTGTAACATCCACCTCTCGATGCATTGTGAGGATTAAATGGGAGGAGGCATGAAAAGAGCTTAATTCAACTCCTGGGACACAGAACTGTTACTATTGCTATTGTTGGCATCCAGCTGTACAGTCCACCCCAAAATTTTAACAGCTTTTTTCAAACCTTAGGAGTTTATAGATAATAATCAATATAGATTTTAAAGCTCACTTTATTAGTGTTTGTTTTGAACTAGTATGAAAGATACACTTATTGTGCTTCACACTGATGCCAGATAAGGTCTGAAATGTATATATTACATCATCTGGTATTTCTGGATTAGAAATTGTTGTAGAAAATATTTGAGTTCAATCTGAAAAGAGTTTCCCTAGAGAGGCTGCAGTAATCTGAGAGATATCAGAATAAAATAGACATTGAAGCACTAAGAGGAAAAGAAATTGGAAATAAGCCCATGTGCATAAAATACTTATTTGCATGATAAATATTAACCCTACATTTGTAGGATGATGTTGAAAGAAGATAAATGTCAATTTATTTGGAGACGAAGTTGCCTAGGATTTAAATCAACAAGTTAATATCATTGGTAAATGTTCCTTCAGCAATCTGAGGCAAAAGAAGAGTAATTGGGAAATAATGAAGAATTATACAATTATACTACATTTGCCTAATCTAATGAAATTGACAGATAACTGTTTACCTCTGAAATTGGTTTCTGAGAAATGAAAAGAACACAGGGAACATGTATAGAAATTAAATTAGCTTTGGTTAAGAGCTTTTAAAAAGGTACTTTTATTCAGAAAGCTCAGGTACTTCTATCCTGAGCCTTGTTATTTCAGAACCACAATTTGTATCTGAAGTAACAGGGAAACCAAGCAGGATCCTGTGGGGTCCTCTGGGGTAACAAAGCCCCTCTGTGTCCTCCATTTCTTTTTTGTAGAAAAGGCTGTAGTCTCCTAGGTATTCCCTGAGTTCCAAAGAAAAAATTCAAGGAGTTACTAACTAGGGAAGTGAGGGAAGACGACAAAAGTCCATCTAGTTAAAGCTATGGTTTTCCCAGTAGTCATGTGTGGATGTGAGAGTTGGACTATAAAGAAAGCTGAACACCGAAGAATTGATGCTTTTGAACTGTGGTGCTGGAGAAGACTCTTGAGAGTCCATTGGACTGCAAGGAGATCAAACCAGTCAACTCTAAAGGAAATCAGTCCTGAATATTCACTGGAAGGACTGATGCTGAAGCTGAAACTCTAATATTTTGGCCACCTGATGCAAAGAACTGACTCACTAGAAAAGACCCTGATGCTGGGAAAGATTGATGAAAAAGTAGGAGGAGAAGGGGGTGACAGAGGATGAGATGATTGTCCATTACCGACGCAATGGACATGAGTTTGAGCAAGCTCCAGGAATTGGTGATGGACAAGGAGCCTGGTGTGCTATGGTCCACGGGGTCGCAGAGAGTCGGACACAACTGAGCAACTGAACTGAACTGAAGTGAGGGAAGGCAGAAACAAAGGAAAAGCAATTAAGCAAGAAAAGTAGTAACAGTTCAGCAATAAAACAGAATCCTTGTTCTTCCTCAAGAGATATACTAACAATCTGACACATGTCTGAGTGGTTCTGAAGGAACTAAGACCTCCACCCAGGTGGAGGTTAGTGACTGTGTGACCCCAGGTTGATTGGAACCAGAAGGTTGATGATTGAGTTTCCTGAAACACCACCCTTTATCTCACCAACAGCTAACCAGAAGAGAGCCATGCACGCACAGCCCTCATCCTAGATGTTGCCTTTAAAAGCCCTTCCCTGGGTCTTCCCTAGTGGTCCAGTGATTGAGAATCCACCTTCCAATGCAGGGGACACAGGTTCAATTCCTGGTCTGGGAAGATTCTATGTGCCACGGGGCAACTAAGCCCATGTGCCACAATCACTGAGCCCGAGTCTGTGCCCTGCAACAAGAGAAGCCATGGCAATGAGGAGCCCAAGCACCAGAACTAGAGAGCAGCTCCAGCTCACTGCAACTAGAGAAAGCCCATGCACAGCACCAAAGACCCAGCACAGCCGATAAATAAGTAAACACCTTTAAAAAAAAAAAAGTTCCCTGAAAGCCATCGGAGACTTTGGATCTTTTACCCATGAGCTGCCTGTTCTCTTTGCTGACCCCTGCACTAAACACAGTACTTTGCTTCACCACAACCCAGTGTCAATAATTTGCTGCTCAGCAAGTGGGCAGACCCAAGTTCAGTTGGTAACAACATGATTTGGAAACATATCAGACCTTTCAAACATTACTGTTTTCTAAAGACTAACCTGAATGTCCTCTGGATCATACCCTCCACTCATATGAAAACATCTTTGGCATTTTCTTCTGAGTGTCACATCAGATCTGCAAAGACTGAAGGGGAAATATTCAGGGAAGAGCCTGGAGGTGCAGGTCTATCTCCAGTTCTTGTTACCCAAGATGCTTCGTTGTCTCCATGGGTCACGGGCAGGGACACTCCCTCCCCTGCCAGTACTGACCTGGAGTGCTGTCTGTGACTCCCAAGGACTCGTGACCACACCCTCTGAGCCACAGTCCTCTTCTCTATCACCCCACCCTAAAAAGTACCACTTAGCTTCCATTTTCCATCCTTCACACGTGTTTCCTGTGATAGAAAGGCAGTAAATTGTAAGGCAACCCTGAAATTATGTGATTTTCCAGCTGTCTAGGGTTAGGTTAAATTTGATGTCTGATGTGGAGAGAACATACTCCGTCACTTGTTTTGACCTCTTTCACAGACACAAATCCTGCTCTTACCTAATCCTAGGACAAATGATTCTAACATCCGTGGGTACAAACATTATATGTGATCCCATTCAGAAAAAGCCTTTAGGAGTCTGGGTTGGCCCAGTATCTTCTCTAAAGCATCTCTTCATGTGGCTCTCCTACTCTTCTGTCTCTGGGTAGTACTATGATAGCAATATCCCAGGGGACCCCAGACTGTGGAAGTTCCAGGGTTTCCCTGGGTCCCCAGGGCCTATCATGCCTGTCGTGTTATCCCTACCCAAGTGCTGGGCTAGAATACTGGGCTGGTCTTAGTGAGTACAAAAGAAAGGGGTGACACATTAGGCAGATTCCTATGAATGGTGAACTTCAAAGAAAACAGATTTCCTCAAGGAAATCAGATAGAGAAGCTTAGAGAAAATCATTGTTCATGGATTCCCCTATGGCACAGTGGTTAAGACTGCACTTCTAATGAAGGGATGCAGAGGGTGTGGATTTGATCCCTGGGTGGGAAACTAAGATCCCACATGTTGTGTGGCATGGCCAAAAAAAAAAAAACAACCACCTCATTATTCTGTGTTTCCTTTTCTTCAGCTGAAATGTTTTTCATGGAAATTTAGATATGCAGAGTATTTAGAGTTGGGGAGACTAAGAATTCTACAGCTCACTGCATGTTTACACATGAACCCCATCTGTTCCTTGCATTAAAGCCACACCCAGGCATCCTAAAACTATATTCTAGAGTAGGCAGAAATCTTGACCCTTTAAACTCTCTTTGTTATTTGAGCTTTACTCTGGATTCAATTTTAATTTCTGACCAGACATGTATTTTTGTCTTGAAAATGCCTCAGTTTAGAAATAAATCTTTAGTATCCCAGACCTGAGGTCTGGCCCTTTGAACAAAGAGGATATTCTTGAACAAATTTGCAAGAAAGCATTTCTTCCAACACCCAAAACCCCTGTGCCAAAGTGGCTTGGCTCATTAGGGAAAATTTCTGGTAAACATCCCCCAACATCTGGATATTCAAGCACTGAGGTTAATGAATTCTGTGACCCTTTGGTTGTTGTTCACCTTAATGGTTATGAAAGCCTGGAACATGTTTAAGAATCAGAAGGAGCTAAGTGCTTTTAGCAGAAATTCAGAAAACACCCCAAAGAAGAAAAACAGGCAGTTCCTAGAACAGCTTAAGAGGGCACAGGTCTGATATCAGGTTAGGCATTCAGTGAGATGGGAGCACAGTCCCCTGGATTCACTGATTTTTCAGTCATCCCCTGCTTACCTCCTCCTCTTTTCTCTGCCTGGTTCCCACCTCCCTGGGGCAAAAATACTGGGGCAAAGGCTGCCTAGTCTACCATCAGACTCTTAGGTTTGTCCAAGTTTGAGCATTATCAATGAGTTTATACTAATTAATATATATATTTTCATCCCAACTTGAGATCACTCTGGGCCTAAATGAAAATGGAAAGCTATGAGGTGTTCAAGATAGTGTCAATGCTTTCACTCTTATTAGATAGTCTTTGCCAACAAAAAGGAAATGCATTTCACTTCTTTCTGAAAGCACTGGATTCTCCTCCCTGCTCTGTCTCTCCGTCTTCTCTTAGTTCTTTGAGCCCTAAACAGACTTCCAGAAGCCCACTCTCTGTCTGGTTTTTGTGACATCTCTCACTGACTATTAAAATAACTATTCATAAAGTACTGAAAGATTGTAAAACTGAGAGTAGTAACAGCTGTGTTATAGGACTTTTCCTCATAGTGAACTTTCAGTTCAGTTCAGTTCAGTTTAGTCGCTCAGTCATGTCTGACTCTTTGCAACCCCATGAATTGCAGCATGCCAGGCCTCCCTGTCCATCACCAACTCCCGGAGTTCACTCAAACTCACGTCCATCGAGTCGGTGATGCCATCCAGCCATCTCATCCTCTGTCATCCCCTTCTCCTCCAGCCCCCAATCCCTCCCAGCATCAGAGTCTTTTCCAATGAGGCAACTCTTTGCATGACGTGGCCAAAGTACTGGAGTTTCAGCTTTAGCATCATTCCTTCCAAAGAAATCCCAGGACTGATCTCCTTTAGAATGGACTGGTTGGATCTCCTTGCAGTCCAACGGACTCTCAAGAGTCTTCTCCAACACCACAGTTCAAAAGCATCAATTCTACGGCGCTCAGCCTTCTTCATAGTCCAACTCTCACATCCATACATGACCACTGGAAAAACTATAGCCTTGACTAGACAGATCTTTGTTGGCAAAGTAATGTCTCTGCTTTTGAATATGCTATCTAGGTTGGTCATAACTTTCCTTCCAAGGAGTAAGTGTCTTTTAATTTCATGGCTGCAGTCACCATCTGCAGTGATTTTGGAGCCCAGAAAAATAAAGTCAGCCACTGTTTCCACTGTTTCCCCATCTATTTCCCACGAAGTGATGGGACCAGATGCCATGATCTTCGTTTTCTGAATGTTGAGCTTTAAGCCAACTTTTTCACTCTCCTCTTTCACTTTCATCAAGAGGCTCTTTAGTTCCTCTTCACTTTCTGCCGTAAGGGTGGTGTCATCTGCATATCTGAGGTTATTGATATTTCTCCTGGCAATCTTGATTCCAGCTTGTGTTTCTTCCAGCTCAACGTTTCTCATGAGGTATTCTAGTGAACTTCAGGAAATCACAAATCTAGAGAATTTACATTTTTCATGCCTTGAAAATAGAATTAAGTTTTTGATGGATAAGATAAAGGAAATTGCCATGTTACACACAGTTCAAAACATGTACTGACTAAAAAAAATTTTTAAGTTCACCTAGTTTTTTCTTTATTACTTAACTCAGGAAATGTTTTAATTTTCATTATAAAAATAGATTATGGTTTTATGAAGGAAAAGATATTCCTGAAATTTAGGTGTTCTCTGGGTAACTTATATGCAGAGTACATCATGAGAAATGCTGGGCTGGAAGAAGCACAAGCTGGAATCAAGATTGCTGGGAGAAATATCAATAACTTCAGATACGCAGATGACACCACCCTTATGGCAGAAAGTGAAGAGGAACTAAAAAGCCTCTTGATAAAAGTGAAAGAGGAGAGTGAAAAAGTTGGCTTAAAGCTCGACATTCAGAAAACTAAGATCATGGCATCTGGTCCCATCACTTTGTGGGAAATAGATGGGGAAACAGTGGAAACAGTGTCAGACTTTATTTTTCTGGGCTCCAAAATCACTGCAGATGGTGACTGCAGTCATGAAATTAAAAGACGCTTACTCCTTAGAAGGAAAGTTACGACCAACCTAGATAGCATATTCAGAAGCAGAGACATTACTTTGCCAACAAAGGTTCGTCTAGTCAAGGCTATGATTTTTCCAGTGGTCATGTATGGATGTGAGAGGTGGACTGTGAAGAAAGCTGAGAGCCAGATAAGTGATGCTTTTGAACTGTGGTGTTGGAGAAGACTCTTGAGAGTCCCTTGGACTGCAAGGAAATCCAACCAGTCCATTCTAAAGGAGATCAGTCCTGGGATTTCTTTGGAAGGAATGAGGCTAAAGCTGAAACTCCAGTACTTTGGCCACCTCATGTGAAGAGTTGCCTCATTGGAAAAGACTCTGATGCTGGGAGGGATTGGGGGCTGGAGGAGAAGGGGATGACAGAGGATGAGATGGCTGGATGGAATCACCGACTCGAAGGACATGAGTTTGAGTAAACTCCAGGAGTTGGTGATGGACAGGGAGGCCTGGCATGCTGCAATTCATGGGGTTGCAAAGAGTTGGACATGACTGAGTGACTAAACTGGAACTGGAACTGGAACTGGGTTATTTATTGGTGCCAGGACATAATTAAATATGAAAATGTTAGTTGCTCAATCATGTCCAACTCTTTGCGACCCCATTGATTATAGACCACCAGGATCCACTGTCCATGGGATTCTACAGGCAAGAATACTGGAGTGGGTGGCCATTTCCTTCTTCAGGGCATCATCCTGACCCAGGGATCAAGTCAGGGTCTTCTGCATTGCAGGCAAATTCTTTACTATCTGAGCCACCAGGGAAGCCAGGCCATAATTAGGTGTTCCAGAACTGGAAAGTCGTCCCAGCATATTAATTAGATCAGTTAGAAAATAAATATTGCCAACCCTACTCAGGTTGAGTCGCAAATATTACAATCTTCCTTTAATATGTAATACATGGGAGTGGGGGAGGAATGGATTAGGAGTTTGGGATTAGCAGACACAAACTTTTATTTATAGAATGGATAAACAACAAGGTCATACTATATAGCACAGGGAACTATATTCAATATCCTGTGATAAATCATAGTAGAAAAGAATATGAAAATGTATATACACACATATATATATATATTTGTATAACTACATTATAAATCAACTATAGGGTTCCCAGGTGGCTCAATGGTAAAGAATTCACCCGTCAATGCAGAAGATGCAGGAAGCACAAGTTAGGTCCCTGGGTTAGGAAGGAAAATCGCAACCCACTCCAGTACCCTTGCCTGGAAAATCCCATGGATAGAGGAGCCTGGCAGGCTACAGTCCATAAGATCACAAAGAGCACACATGCACACAAATCAACTACACTACAATCAAATAAATTTCTTAAACAATATATAGTGCAGCAAATTATCTATCCCCAACTCTAAGTTCTTTCTTCTCAAAATTTTTGTTATACATTTTCATCAATTTCTCCTTTTTTATTACATGTATGAGTCATTCCTATCAGGAATCATTAGGGGGAAAGGAAATCTGAAGAATGAAAATGTATTCTCATGTTCAGTGGAGGTATAAACTAGTACAAAATTTCTGGAGGGCAACTGAGCAGTGTCTAACAAATGTCTTTAAAATGATAATTTTGACAGAGAAATTTCATTTGTACAGTTATATTTCAACAAAATGCAAAGGCTTAGCCACAGAATATTTAATACAGCTTTTTTTTCTTAAAAGGAAACATATTAGCAGCAACATCAGCATCCTACAGCAGGAGAATATATTGAGTAAACTAGCTGTAGTCCACACAACAGGATAATATACAATCGTTCAAAAATTATAGTACAAATGGTTAGTGTTAGAGAATGACTTTCAAAAGGTTTTTAAAAAAATGAACATGTCAAGGTTTTAGTTAACTCATTACTTAACCAAGGGAAAAGTAAGATATTAAAACTGGACCAAAGGGCATTTAAGAAGGTAGGCTTTTATGGGCAATTTAACAAAGATTTGGGTAAGAGGCAGATTAGAAACAAAATTAGTTATTATTTATTGACTATGCCAAAGCCTTTGACTGTGTGGATCACAATAAACTGTGGAAAATTCTGAAAGAGATGGGAATACCAGACCACCTGACCTGCCTCTTGAGAAATCTGTATGCAGGTCAGGAAGCAACAGTTAGAACTGGACATGGAACAACAGACTGGTTCCAAATAGGAAAAGGAGTGCGTCAAGGCTGTATACTGTCACCCTGCTTATTTAACTTATATGCAGAGTACATCATGAGAAATGCTGGGCTGGAGGAAACACAAGCTGGAATCAAGATTGCCAGGAGAAATATCAGTAACCTCAGATGTGCAGATGACACCACCCTTATGGCAGAAAGTGAAGAGGAACTAAAGAGCCTCTTGATGAAAGTGAAAGAGGAGAGTGAAAAAGTTGGCTTAAAGCTCAACATTCAGGAAACTAGGATCATGGCATCCGGTCCCATCACTTCATGGCAAATAGATGTGGAAACAGTGGAAACAGTGGCTGACTTTATTTTTCTGGGCTCCAAAATCACTGCAGATGGTGATTGCAGCCACAAAATTAAAAGACACTTACTCCTTGGAAGGAAAGTCATGACCAACCTAGACAGCATATTAAAAAGCAGAGACATTACTTTGCCAACAAAGGTCCATCTAGTCAAGGCTATATTTTTTCCAGTGGTCATGTATGGATGTGAGAGTTGGACTATAAAGGAAACTGAGTGCCAAAGAACCGATGCTTTTGAACTGTGGTATTGGAGAAGACTCTTGAGAGTCCGTTGGACTGCAAGGAGATCCAACCAGTCCATCCTAAAGGAATCAGTCCTGGGTGTTCATCAGAAGGACTGATGCTGAAGATGAAATTCAAATACTTTGGCCACCTGATGCGAAGAGCTGAGTGATTGGAAAAGACCCTGATTCTGGGAAAGATTGAGGGCAGGAGGAGAAGGGGACAACAGAGGATAAGATGGTTGGATGGCATCACCTATTCAATGGACATGAGTTTGGGTGAACTCTGGCAGTTGGTGATGGACAGGGAGGCCTGGCGTGCTGCAGTTCATGGGGTCGCAAAGAATCAGACACGACAGAGCGACTGAATTGAACTGAACTGAAGAGGACAATAAACCATAACTTTTGGGATCATCACTGTCCCCACATCCCCAGACCACCAATCCAATAGAAATCTCAAGTTACATCTCAACACAAATCTACAAGTTAACCTCTGCCAGTACAAAGTATAAAAATAGTCTACTCAGGCAATAGGAAATTAAATGTGCAATTCCAGCAATACCTTGGAAAAACACCACTGATCTCTTTTACATATTTCCAAGCTTTAGATAATTTTTCTGGTACTACCTCTAGGGCTGACATATGAATTGCACGTGTTAGTACATGCTAAGGACATACTCTGGCACAGAATAACCATTACCAATCGTTATCATCATCACAGCTGTGCTTTGGGCTTTTGTTCATTTTTTAAAAATAGTAGTAGTACCAGCATAGTTGCTCAGCCATGTCCGACTCTTTGCGACCCTGTAGACTGTAGTCTGCCAGGCTCCTCTTCCATAGGATTCTCCAGGCAAGAATACTGTAGTGGGTTTACTTATAAAAAAAACAGCGACAAAGTGAATGACAGAATAGAAGTTTTCTAACGAAACCATATCCTGAATTGCAGGCAGATTCTTTACCGTCCGAGCCACCAGGGAAGCCCTATGATTTATTGGAAGCTGAGAAAAAAAGTTGTCACAGACCCAAGTCTTAGAAATAAGAGAGGGCATTAAAGCATTCTTAGGTACTATTTCACTCTATTTGTATTTAGAACACTGTTGACTTGGGGGCTGGGGATCAACAACTTCAAGTAACAAAATTTAAAGGTCTTGAACATTTGGACCAAGATTGAGGCAGACCAGGCAGTGGGAGGCAGGATTCTAAGAGCTTTTTAGAATGCATATTATCAGCAGCAAAGCCAGTGAATTTGAAAGCAGCTCAAGGGGGATAATGAATAAGTTTCTCCTATTAGAAAGGGTAAACGGAAATTAATTTTACAATGCCCATAATTACTCTTTTAAGACATAAAATGTTACTTTAACTTGCTGTATCTAACATGTCACTACTATTATGTTGCTTTAATAACTTTACAGCATATCGTAACAGCTTTCATGGTTTCACCTGCCACCTCAATTTTCCCAACTCTGCTTTCCTATAAAGGCTTAGGTTCCTTAGAGTCACAAATTCTTACATCACAATGATTTCAAGAATCATCATGATTTGGCAAATCTCATTTGTACTTCAGGGTCTGTGCAAGAGATCATAGCCTCAAGAACTCTATTTTCCAGTTTCAATTATAAACATTAATTGCAAAAAATAATCTTCACAGAGGGTTGGCTAAAGGTTGTGCTGTGTTGTGCTTAGTCGTGTCCAACTGCGACCCCATGGACTGCAGCCTGCCAGGCTCCTCTGTCCATGGGGATTCTCCAGCAAGAATACTGGAGTGGGTTGCCAAGCCCTCCTCCATGGGATTTTCCCAAACCAGGGATCAAACCCAGGTCTCCTGCACTGCAGGCAGATTCTTTATGTCTGAGCCACCAGGGAAGCCCAAGAATACTGGGGTGGGTAACCTATCTCTTCTCCAGGGGATCTTTCCGACCCAGGAAATTCAACTGGGGTCTCCTGCCTTGTAGGTGGAGTCTTTACCAGCTGAGGTACCAGGGAAGATCAGCTAAAGGTTAGGAAAGCTATTTACTCCAATTGCTCAGATGTTAGGAAATAGACTCCTAAGAATCTGATCAGAGTTTGCGACCTTCTCCCTAGGAAGAGTCCACGTAAGTCCATCCACACAATATTTTGTATATGATTCCAGGAGGGTTACTCAGGCAATGAAGTCCCTCAGTGGGTTAGTTGAGCTTATGTTAAGAACTACTCTTTTAGTTTTGTTTGCTTAATCTTTTATTACACAAAATTTCAAACACTCACAAGAGTAGAAAAGAACAGACAGAATAGTTTAATGAACTTCTTTGTTCATATCACTCAACACCAACAGCTAATCCTCCCAGGCCAGTTCTGTGTTCCTTTTCTCTTAATCTGTCTTTAAATCATCTATACCATCAGATAACCATATATTTCAGATATATTACTGGCCCTTCCACTGCTTTCACCATACAGCCACTAGGCATGAGTATAACTTAGGAAAACCTTGATGAATACTTAAAATGACATCTAGAAAAAATTTGCTTTTGTACTTCTTACAAATTCTTGTTGTGGAAGTTACCCACACCTTACCACTCCACCCCTCCCCAGAGCTCAATACTAGGACAATCTGCATTTTTCTTAAACTACTTCTTTGGGATTATTTTATCAATACTAAAAAATACAATTATTTTATCAATACTAAAAAAATACAATTATTTTATCAATACTATGAACAATACTAAGTTCTTTGGTGGATATTTCAAATATTGGTTGCAATTGTAAGTGACACTTCCTTTTTATTATATTAAAATTCGTATCTGACATAAAGGTTGATTTTTGGTGTGATTATCATGCATTCTGCCATTTCATTGAACTTTAAAATTAATTCCTGGAATTTTTATGTCAAGTCTTTTGAGTTGTATATGTATAAAAATGTACAATAAGTGTGTGATAATGTCATCCAAAAATAATAATGTTGAGACTTCCTTTCTAATTATTAGTCCAGTTTCATATATTATAACATTGACCTGAAATTCTAGAATATTATTAAATAATAATTTTGATAAAGAAAATTACTAGAACTAATCAGTGATTATAGTAAAGTTGCAGGATATAAAATCAACACACAGAAATCCCTTGCATTCCTATACACTAATAATGAGAAAATAGAAAGAGAAATTAAGGAAACAATTCCATTCACCATTGCAACGGAAAGAATAAAATACTTAGGAATATATCTACCTAGAGAAACTAAAGACCTATACATAGAAAACTATAAAACACTGGTGAAAGAAATCAAAGAAGACACTAATAGATGGAGAAATATACCATTTTCATGGATTGGAAGAATCAATATAGTGAAAATGAGTATACTACCCAAAGCAATTTATAGATTCAATGCAATCCCTATCAAGCTACCAACGGTATTCTTCACAGAGCTAGAACAAATAATTTCACAATTTGTATGGAAATACAAAAAACCTCGAATAGCCAAAGCGATCTTGAGAAAGAAGAATGGAACTGAAGGAATCAACCTACCTGACTTCAGGCTCTACTACAAAGCCACAGTTATCAAGACAGTATGGTACTGGCACAAAGACAGAAATATAGATCAATGGAACAAAATAGAAAGCCCAGAGATAAATCCACACACATATGGACACCTTATCTTTGACAAAGGAGGCAAGGATATACAATGGATTAAAGACAATCTCTTTAACAAGTGGTGCTGGGAAATCTGGTCAACCACTTGTAAAAGAATGAAACTAGAACACTTTCTAACACCATACACATAAATAAACTCAAAATGGATTAAAGATCTCAACGTAAGAGCAGAAACTATAAAACTCCTAGAGGAGAACATAGGCAAAACACTCTCTGACATACATCACAGCAAGAACCTCTATGACCCCCCTCCCAGAATATTGGAAATAAAAGCAAAAATAAACAAATGGGACCTAATTAAACTTAAAAGCTTCTGCACATCAAAGGAAACTATTAGCAAGGTGAAAAGACAGCCTTCAGAATGGGAGAAAATAATAGCAAATGAAGCAACTGAAAAACAACTAGTCTCAAAAATATACAAGCAACTCCTGCAGCTCAATTCCAGAAAAATAAATGACCCAATCAAAAAATGGGCCAAAGAACTAAATAGACATTTCTCCAAAGAAGACATACAGATGGCTAACAAACACATGAAAAGATGCTCAACATCACACATTATCAGAGAAATGCAAATCAAAACCACTATGAGGTACCATTTCACACCAGTCAGAATGGCTGCGATCCAAAAGTCTACAAGCAATAAATGCTGGAGAGGGTGTGGAGAAAAGGGAACCCTCTTACACTGTTGGTGGGAATGCAAACTAGTACAGCCACTATGGAGAACAGTGTGGAGATTCCTTAAAAAACTGGAAATAGAACTGCCTTATGATCCAGCAATCTCACCCACACTGAGGAAACCAGAAGGGAAAGAGACACGTATACCCCAATGTTCATCGCAGCACTGTTTATAATAGCCAGGACATGGAAGCAACCTAGATGTCCATCAGCAGATGAATGGATAAGAAAGCAGTGGTACATATACACAATGGAGTATTACTCAGCCATTAAAAAGAATACATTTGAATCAGTTCTAATGAGGTGGATGAAACTGGAGCCTATTATACAGAGTGAAATAAGCCAGAAAGAAAAACACCAATACAGTATACTAATGCATATATATGGAATTTAGAAAGATGCTAACAATAACCCTGTGTAGGAGACAGCAAAAGAGACACTGATGTATAGAGCAGTCTTATGGACTCTGTTGCAGAGCGAGAGGGTGGGAAGATTTGGGAGAATGACATTGAAACATGTATAATATCATATATGAAACAAGTTGCCAGTCCAGGTTCGACGCACGATACTGGATGCTTGGGGCTAGTGCACTGGGATGAACCAGAGGGATGGTATGGGGAGGGAGGAGGGAGGAGGGTTCAGGATGGGGAACACATGTATACCTGTGGCAGATTCATTTTGATATTTGGCAAAACTAATACAATTTGTAAAATTTAAAAATAAAATTAAAAAAAAGGATCATCTATTTTTTTTTATTTTAAAGGGAATGTTTTTGAGTTTCACTTAAATAGGCTCTACTTCATTGATTTCACATTGATATGCTTTGTCACATTTAAAAAAATGTGCCTTTCATTTTCACTTTACAAGGATTTTGCTTACTTTATTTAAATGGTAAAAATGAGGGGGTTCTCTCAAATACTTATTTGACCTACTTTGAGATAAACATATTTCATTCCTAATTATTCATGTTATGTTATTTCAGAAAGCTTCCTCATATTAGATTTAACTCTCAATGTATTCCTAGAATAAATCCCATTATATGTGGTAGGTTATTACTGTACGAGCTACTAAATTCTATTTGATCTTTTGTTTGTAATTTTTTGTATACATGTGTGTGTATGAGATTCATCTATACAATCATATCTGTATCTATTTGATATTGGGGTTGTGCTTATCTTATAAAAATAAAGTAATGTTTAATCTTTTTCTCTATTCCAAATTCCTTTCTAGAGTATAGGAATTAACTGATCCTTAAAAGTAGTAAGCAGTACACCAATAAATCAAGTTTAAAGTCTTTGGAAGAATATGACAGCTTTCCCAATTTATTCTATATTCATGTTTTGTGAAATTTTTGAAAAATCTTAATAAGTGGTTTTACTTTCTAACTTATTTTGGTTTTTGTTAAAATGTAAAGACTTAAACTATGCCCTTACAATGGGTGAATTTTATAGTATATAAATTATACTTCAATTTAAAAAGTGAATTGGGGTCGGGGAGGAGCATAGAAGGAGAAATCAGAACTCTTGGATTTCCTAATGCTTAAAAAATATTTAAGCCTTTATACTTAAATGCAGTTTGTTGGTGTTCAATGATATTTTATTTTTCTTCTGTGGTTGCAAGAATAGACAACTTGGAAGGTTGTTGTTTAAAATAGTTATAATAAATGTTTTCATATGAATCCAGTGCTATATTGTGCTATGATAATGAAAGCAACATAGAAACTGGGATATATGGGTAGCCAAACTTCAACAGTCACTTGTTAATTACTGTAGCATGGAAAAAATCCTAAATTCGGTGCCAATTCCTGGAGCTAATCCTTTTGAATCTCTGCTATGGTGTATTATATTAAAATCTATGGTACATGGTAAGTATTCAGTGATTGTAGAGTCTATTCGTTTATTCACATAATTCTGGTGTTATATTGAGGAAGGTATTTTCAAAATATTCAGAAGGCTATCGAAGGAAACGGAAAAACCAATTGATCTCTTTGGTAAAGGCAGTGTGAATCACTCAGAAAAGAGTACCATCCTAACTTATTCTTTCCGCTGCTGATGCCAAATCTGGAAAAAGAGAGTTGATGACTAGACTGGACAGACAGCAGAATTCTGAGTAAAAGTAATTACGTTAGCTATGTGCCTGGTGCAGGATTTCTTATCCAGTCCCTGCTCAATCTAATAGAATCCAAGCCTCAGCCACGATTTAAAGTGTCACTGGAGAGAGTTAACAGAACATGTGGAAGACCTTTGACGCCTTCTGAGGACTGGTCGGAAATGACTGTCAGCATCACCCAGTCACGGAGGAACTCCTGCTGCCAATTAAGTCTGGTACCTGAATCATTATAGAAAGTATATACTTAGAGTTATATTTAATAACTTTGAGTTATCATAAAATAAGATTACCTAGTTCACTGAGGAGTCTTTTTATACCTTAGTACAAGGTATAAGGTATTTGGCTTGTTGCTGTTGTTCAGTCACCTAGTCACGTCCAACTCTTTGCAACCCCATGGCCTGCAGCACACCAGGCTTCCCTGTCCTTAACCATCTCATGGAGCTTGCCCAAACTCGTATCCATTGAATCGGTGATGCCATCCAACCATCTCATCCTCTGTCACCCTCTTCTCCTTCTGCCTTCAATCTTTCCTAGCATCAGGGTCTTTTCAAACAGATTCAGCTAGATTTGAGAATAACATGAATTGAGATAAAAATTATTGGCTCAAGGCTATGGGCAAGCAGGGCCCAGCAGAGATCTGTCTCCACAGGTAGCAGGAACGAGAATCACTGGGAAAAGGAAAATAAGAGAGGGTGAATAGAAAAGGAGCATCTGGTAGAAATGGGAAAAGCTGTAGAACAACAATCTTTACAACTCAGTACACCTTCAACTCATCACAGAACACAATCCCTTGGTTTGAGACTGGATAATCAATATCCATATTTTACTATAAAGCCTACTGCCAACTTTCTGTTTATAGAGTTTTGGTCTCCAAATTAGTGGAGACTAGTACCTAACAAAGCATTATATGCTCTCAGAAGGCAAGCTACACTAACAAGGATCCAGCTTCTCAGAGTATCACATGGATATTTTCCAACACTCCTTTCAGTGCTACACACTCAGTGGGGTTCTGGCATAATCTCAGAACTCTCCATTGGTTTGGTCAGTCATGTAGACTGTGCATGCAAGTTGATCACTCTGGCATCTAGGGAACATATTTCTTCAGGAATCCACTAAGAAAACCTCAAAACCCCACCCTTCCCATGATCTGCCCAGGGTTTAAAATACAAGAGTGTGCCATTTGCTGCTGCTGCTGCTGCTAAGTCGCTTCAGTCGTGTCCGACTCTGTGCGAACCCATAGACGGCAGCCCACCAGGCTTCCCCGTCCCTGGGATTATCCAGGCAAGAACACTGGAGTGGGTTGCCATTTCCTTCTCCGATGCATGAAAGTGCCATTTACCTAAGGCCAAATCTACATGTGCTCCACATCCCGCACCTCAATTGTACCTCAACTAGCACTTCTCACCTGGGCCTCAACTAGTATCTCAACTGGGGAGAATCCCCTTCCTTCTCTCTCCTATGTCTTCAACCTCTGCCTCTTCACTCTGTCTTTTCTCATTAAAAACAAAAAAGGACATCAACCAATTTCATCCCCACCTAGTTCCCTCTTTCATAACCAAACTTCTCAAAACGGTGCCCATTCTCATCACATCCATCGCTTCATCTGCTGTATGACCCTCCACCTGCTCTTCTGTGGCTGCTGTCTCACTACTCCTCCAAAGAGAGAAGCTCACTGGAGCTCAGCAATGTTGCTAAACCCCAACGTCAGTTTTAGACTGCATTTTACAAGTCCTGTCAGCTGTGGTCAGTCTCTCCGCCACATCCTCCATGCCCCTGCCCTCCCTCTCCACATCCTAATCACAGAGGCTGCCTTCAGTTTTTCCAAATCTAGATTCCATACTTGCTGTCCTGTCTTGTGGCTCAACTGGTAAAGAATCCACCTGCAAAGTGGGAGACCTGTGTTTGATCCCTGGGTAGGGAAGCTCCCCTGGAGAAGGGAAAGGCTACCCATGCCAGTATTCTTGCCTGGAAAATTCTGTGGACAGAGAAGCCTGGTGGTCTATAGTACGTGGGGTTGCAAAAGTCAGATATGACTTACAGAGACTAAACAACAGCAGCAGCAGCAGCAGCTGTTATTCTAGCAGTCTTTCTTTGAGCAACTTTATTGTTCACAACTCTCCAATTTCTGCAAACCTACCACTGTAACCACTCACAAAATCTGAGAAAAACTAGTCTTTGAGAATCAAAAAGAGAATAGCGGTTATACATGGAAACATAAAGTCAAAATCCCTAGAGACTATCTAGAAATACAACCCTCACCCCACACAAATGTGACTGGTCAGCTGTGGGGAATACTGAAGTCTGGAAAGGTTAACTGGATTCTATAATGTCTAGTAGATACTGGGTGGCAGAGTTCAAGACAGATGGTCCACCGGGGCTGAATACCAGCACAGACATTGCATATGCAGTTGCTTTATGTTCCCTTTGACTACTTTGATTAAAAATTTGATCAAACTTCAATTCTGTATGGAAATGGAATCTCAAATATGGAATCTGCCAGGTGTCATCCATGAAACAAGATCCAGACAAGAGATCTAAATCTGGCTTTTTGGCATCATTTGTTGTAACTTTTCCATCTCAAGGTTTTGCTACTAAGCTGAGCAGCATCAATTTATCTCCAGGTTTGCAGCCATGAGCTTTCATTCTGTTTTTGCTTCACGTTGCTCTCTGTGTGACCTTAGGCATATCCCCACAGTGTTCCTTCACCCATTCATTCTTTCACTCATTCACTCACTTAACAGCCCTCTCTTGAGCACTTTGCATTTGCAGGACGCTGTGTTGGGTGCTGTGGATGAAGTAACGATGCAGGAGATGTTGTCTAGTCCTCAACAAACTTGGAAAACAAATGAGGGAGGAAAAAGCAATTTGCATGTGTGTGTGCGCTCAGTCATTCAGTCATATCTGTCTCTTTGTGACCCCACGGACTGTAGCCCTTCAGGCTCCCCCATCCATGGAATTTTCCAGGCAAGAATACTGGAGTGGGTTGCCATTTCCTACTCCAGGGGATCTTCCTGCCCGAGGGATTGAACCCAGGTATCTTGCATCTCCGGCATTGGCAGGTGGATTCTTTACCACTGCACCATCTGGGAAGCCATTTGCATATGCGTGGTCGCTCAGTCATGTCCAATTTCTCTGTTCAAGGGATTTTCCAGGCAAGAATACTGGAGTGGGTTGCCATTTCCTCCTCCAGGGGATCTTCCTGACCCAGGGACTGAAACTGAATTTGCTGTATCTCCTGCATTCCAGGCAGATTCTTTACCCACTGTGCCATCAAGGAAACCCACTATTTGCATATATCAGGATGTCAATAAGCATATAATCCAAAGATTTGCCAGAAAAGATTGAGACAGAAGAGAGAGAAATCCTAAGAAAGAAGGGAAAGCTACTCTGAAATTTCTTCATCCTGGATGAGTGGTTATTCTCAAAGACTAGGTCATGTTGGCCCTGAGACCTAAGAGTGATTAATAAGGTTCTTGACTATGATTTAACAGAAAGAGCAGGACACAAAGATGGAGTTTCAGGGCTGCCGCACACTTATTTGGCATCCGTTAGGCCAGTCAGCCTCATACAGCTTCAGTTTCTTCTTACATCAAACATGGTTAACAGTACTGTAACCTATTTTACAAGTCTGCTGCAATTATATAAAGTGGTCTTTACATTCTAATGACTACATACCCTGCTTTCCCATAAGATATTGTTAGAACCAGATTCCAGATAGCCTGCTAACTACAAGTCAGGGACCACTCCTACAAGACTTTTAGGCTGAGATTCAGGAGAGTATAATTAGTTTTTTACTTACTATCTATGAGGCCCTATATAAGGCACTAGAGTCTATGAGCTTCTGTCTTCATGTCTATAAAATAAAAGTAATGATACTTATGTTACTAGATTCATAGGGTTGACATGAGAATCAAGGAAAGTACTATGTTTTAGATGCCTTAAAATGGTATGAAACTGTTAAATATTAAGGAACAGAAAGAAACTTGTCTGTTCTTCAAATGAGAAATATTTTAATTCTAGATCTACTCATTTTCCCTACAATGCCAGTACCCTGGGAGAGCACTATTCACATTTTGATGGCCATCCTTTCACGACTCTCTTTATGTCTATAAAGCCACTGTACATTCACACACCCCTCTACACACACACACACATGCACACACAATATATCACATGAATGGACTTTAACAATATATGGCTTTTAAAAAACATGGTCACCTTCTCTACAAATTGACCTCCTCCTCACAAATTGATCCCCTCCCCAATGTACTTTCAACAGTCAACTCAAGTTGTGTCTCCTCTCTTGAGCTCCTCCTCAACACTGCCTCTACAAGGCAGAATTTCTCCTTAGCCTGAGACTATGTTGATGCCACCATCATGGTACTCAATGCTTTATGGTACTTCCTTCCTTTAAAGCTGTTTTATCCCTACTTCATATCCCTGACACTTAACATAGCACTTGATACACTGTAGATAATAAATAATCAAGGAATTAATGAGGGACTAAATAGATGAATGAACAAATGAGTGAACTGTTACCCAGGATGTACAGGAATTTTTTATTATTCCTTTATAAATTAGAAGGCAAGTCATAAAATTATTTTTATTATCTATGTCCCAATTACATATAGAGATTTCACTAAGCATATGTAATTTTAAATTATCTATATTGTCAAATATATATAATTGGGAAACCTCAATAATATATTTTGTTGTTGTTTAGTCACTAAGTTGTGTCTGACTCTTTTGCAATCCCATGGACTATAGCCTGCCAGGCTCCTCTGTCCATGGAATTTCCCAGCAAGAATACTGGTGTGGGTTTTCATTTCCTTCTCCAGGAGATATTCCCAACCCTGAGATCGAATTCGTGTCTCCTGCATTGGCAGGCGGATTCTTTACCACCAAGCCACCAGGGACATCCTCAATAATACATTAACTGAGAATAATTCATTATAATTCTAAATCTTGTCAGGGAAAACTGTGAATCAAAGTCATTGGAGATCACCATAACAACCTAGAGGGGTGTGATGGGGAGGGAGATGGGAGGAAGTTTAAAGAGGGAAGGGACATAGGTATACCTATGGCTGATTCATATTGATGTTTGGCAGAAATCAACACAACACTGTAAAGCAATTACCCTTCAATTAAAAATTAAAAAAAAAAATTTTTTTAAGTCATTGGAGATTTCATGTGTTAAGTCTGAACAGAGGTTGTCCTAGTGACATAACACTTATTGATGACAGTCTCACTATTCATTCCTCTCCAGGACAAAATGTGCCAGCCCAGATTGGCAGGAGGCTTTGTAATAGAAAATAGATGTGCAACGCTTCTAAATTTTAACATACATGGAATCACCTATGAATCATTCAAAAATGTAGATTTTAATTGAATCGATCAGGGATAGGGTCTGAGGCTCTGCATTTCTAACATGCACCCTGAGGTTATCCATTTTTCTGGTCTATGAACTACCCTTTGAGAAGCAAGGCAATAAAAAGTAAGACAACATTACTGTCAACTTCATTTCCAAAGACAATATCCTGAGTCTTAAATCACTATGAACCTAACCACTGCCAATTGAGACCATAGTTACTGGACTTGTTTAATGAAAAGGAGGAATAAAGGTATGTTTTGGCAAATAGTGTAACAAATGACCTTGAAATAACTGAACTCAAATACTTATTACTAGCTCACTCAACTATTTTATTTCTTGAGTGGTTTCTATGGAGGCCTAATTTAAAAGCAGAAAATTCTCATAATTTAATTTTAAAGTATCATCTTTGCTACCAAACAAAACATTCTACCCAGACAAGTATATTTCCAAGATATCAAATTTAATAAAAGGTAAGTAAAAGAAAACTATGTTCTATCTACATGCAGTAAAAATTCCAGAGACAATGAACTCAACATCGACATTCCAGCTCAGCAGAACATATAGATGAACCATCTCAAAGGAAAAATCTTGCCCACCTAAAATGAAAGCAAATATTACCTAAAAAGATTGCATTGAATCCATAATTCTAATTCATAAACATGATATATCTCTATTTGAGTCTTCTTTAATTTCTTTAATGTCAATGTTTTATAGTTTTCACTGTATCAGTCTTATACATATTTTATAAAACTTACTCTTAAGCATTTCGTGTTTTTGAATGCTATTGTAAATGATTTTTTTTAGTATCTAATTGTTATTGCTAATACATTAAAGATACAACTGAATTTTATATATTGACCTTGTATCCTAGGACCTTACAAAACTTATTAATCCTTCTAGTTTCTTAATAGATTCTAATTGAATTCCTCTCTATATAAACATGCCATCTGTGAATTAAAACCATTTAAATTATTCCTTTCCCATCTGTATTACTTTATTTTTTCCTTACCTACTCTATAGTCTAGAACCCCCAGTACAAAGATGAGCAGATGTCATCTTGAGTGTGGGCATGCTTATTTCTGGTCCTATGGGGAAAGCATTCAGTCTTTCACCATTAAAGATGATGCTAGTGACGTCTTTTTAATAACTGCCCTTTATAAGAAAGTTCCTGTTTTTCCTAGCTTACTGAGAAATTTTTTAATAATGCAAGTGTTGAATTTTGTCAAGTGCTTTTTCTGCATCTCTTGAAATGATCGTACAGTTTCTCCCTTATTTTAACATGGTAAATTACATTGATTTCCAAATATTAAATCAACCTTTCAATTTTAATGTAAACTACACTTAGGTTATACTTAATACACAAACACACACACAGAGCTAGGTTTTATTTGCTAAGTTTCTGTTATTTTTGTTTGTGTACAAGGCATATTCATCTGTAGTGGTTTTTTTTCCTCCTTGCATTTTCCTTTGTTTTGGTATCATAGTTATGCTAGCTTCATAAAATGAATTGAAAACTATTTTTATAGAAGACTAGATCCACAAACTTTCATTTTCAAAGCCATCGTATATTGCCTTCTAAGTCTAGAAACAATGGGAAAAAAACTATAATTCTCAATATATAAATATTTATTCAAAAATATTTACTGAACTTCTGTGTTTACAAAGAAAAGTCCCTGTCATTGAAGGCCTCCAAGACACCCGAGGGGGAAACAGGTGTGTTAAGCCAGTGCTTATAAGAGTACGTTCAAGGTGTAAAGAGAGCACGAAGAAGCAATTTTTGCTGTTTGGATAGTAGCCAAACCTATACAACTCAAAACAGATCTTTCATTACAACCTTTAAATTTCAAAACAGGGTAGCACAGCCACAAGAAATGCAGTCAATCTGATTTTCTTACACAATTCAAAACAGATCTTTCATTACAATCTTTCTGATTTCAAAACAGGGTAGCCCAGCCACAAGAAATGTAGTCAATCTGATTTTCCAATGAGATACAGACAATGATCTACTCATGTTTTAGTCTCTGATGCAGTACAAACCAGGGAAGGGTTTCCCAGTCTGCTTGGCACAACACAGGGGATAAAAACAGAAATCATATTTCAATGTTCTGCTTGGTTATTGAACTACTCTGCTTCTTGATCACAAACGTTTCATAATTTCAAACTGAAGCATTTAATACACAAATAGAGAATACAGTCAACCTCAAAGGAAATGCAATCAAAAATTAAAACTGAAAACAAATTCCTGTGTAGTTGTAATACTACAACTACACAGAAAATCCTAGCAAGTACAGAACTGAGCTCACTGGAAAACATGAGCAATTCAAATGGCCTGATATTAAGCATCTGAAGAAAGGCAGATTTCTTCATTTCTTCATTCAAGGCTACATTTTCATATAGCCATTCTCTAGGCTCGAGTCCATCTTATGTGCATGTGTGCTAAGTCACTTCAGTCATGTCTGACTCTGTACGACCCTGTGGACAGTAGCCCCACAGGCGCCTCTGTCTATAGAGATTCTTCAGACAAGAATACTGGAGTGAGTTGCCATGCCCTCATCCAAGGGATTTTCCCAACCCAGGGATCAAACCCGCATCTCTTATGTCTCCTGCATTGGCACGCGGGTTCTTTACCACTAGCGCCACCTGGGAAGCCCATTCTTATACATCTCACAATACATCTGCTTCTTTATGGGAGCATACCACTAGAAACACAATAGCGAACGCTTTTGCAATGTACCTTGTTCCCTGAAAGTCCCCTCCCCAACTCCAACAGCACATATGAATGTGTGTGTGTGTGTGTGTGTGTGTGTGTGTGTTTACAGCTGGAAATGAACGTTGCTGCTTTTATTTACTCAGCATGTATGAACTCGATCTGCTAAATATGTTCATTTCTATGGGAATTCCAAAGCACGGTATTACTTTCCTCCGTAAATAATGGTTTCCATTATATGAAAAAGCAGAGCTCAGCAGCAGAGAAAATGCGTTGCTTATAATGGCAGTGGAAGCACACTGATGGAAGCTGGCGGTGCCCCACAGGCCCCTCTCATAGATCCAACTCAATTACGTGTTGCACATAAATGTGCTATGCCACACAGCCTGGGCTGAATAAACTTATGACAGTTTAAAAGGTCAGTGTTTTTCCAAGGAACAAGGAAATATGCTGCTAAGGATTTATCTCACTAGCCATAGAATAAGTTCAAGTGCCCAGATAAAAAATTTAGTTAAGCACTGAATAATTATGTTTCCATATGCAGAGACTAAGGGAAGGCTGCAGGGAGGTGAATTTTCTTTCATCATGTGTCTAGAGTACACATATTTGAACACACCCAAAATAGAAAAGGCCAACCCAAATCCATCTGCTTTAAACAGAAGCAGCTCTCCTTACATATGAAGGAAAACAGTGTTTCTGCAGTGTCTTAATTACTTCTCCATTTCTTTAAAAATGTCAAGATGCTATCCATTTAAGTCCTGTAGTAACTGAGTCTTTTTTGTCTATTTCCTTTATCTAGCATTTAGCAAAAATAAACATTCTTTTAAAAATAAAAAACATTTCTGTATTTGATAAGTGAAAGAACTCAGTCTCCAATGGGTAGGAATCACGAACTCATATTCTATGATTTCACTTCTGTGGCATTTTGAAAAGGCAGAAATATAGTAACAGAGAACAGACACGTGATTGCCAGGGGTTTGGAGTGAAGGGAGGGTCTAAGAAGAAAGGGATAGCTGGAAGGTATTCTTTGGGATATTAAAATCATTCAATATCTTGGCTATGGTGGTCATTATAAGCATCTGTATGGGTAAAAACTTTTAAAACTGCATATTAAAAAAGTGAATTTTGTGAAATTTTTAGTTGGTTTAGAAGTAATTTGAGTCCGTGTTTTGTAGCAATACAATGAGATTCTCCTTGCTGTAATGATGCTGAGTTTTAATCAGCATCATTACAGCATTATTGTTTCACATCATTAAATGTCACTACAGCAGTATTTTCAGTATCACTACACCATTGTTAATTCAGCATCACTTGAGGTTTTTAAGCCTCTTACCTAAAGAATTTAATCAAACTAATGGTTGGTGTGAAGCATCCAATTTTCCCATTCTCCCGGGTTTCACTTGTTTCTCTCACTTTGCGGCCACCATTCTAAAACACACAACTAGCAAGATACAAGACTAACGGGATATTTTTGTTCTTTTACACCAAAATGGTATGCCTCACCACAATCTGTCTTAATTTTTCTTTCATTCTTCCTTCTTGAAAAGAATCACTAGAAATTGTAATAAAATAATTAGTTTTTTTTTTTTTTTTTTTGAGAAGCAGTTTGTCCTATAACTGGTTATCAATGATGCCAGGACATACGAACCTGGACAACATTCAGCTGAGTGAAATGAGCCAAATGCCTGTGTGCATGTGTGCTAAGTCGCTTCAGTCATGTCTGACCCTTTGTGACGCCGTGGACAGTAGCCCTGAGGCTCCTCTGTCCATGAGATTCTCCAGGCAGGAATACTGGAGTGGGCTGCTATGCCCTCCTCCAGGGGATCTTCCAGACCTAGGGAACTGAACCTGAGTCTCTTACAACTTCTGCACTGGCAGGCAGGTTCTTTACCACTAGCACACCTGGGAAGCCCGAAATGAGCCAAACAGAGAAAGACAAATACTGCATGGTGTCAGGTACATGTGGAGTCTGGTTTTTTTAAGCTGATTTTATAGAAATGAAGAGTAGAATGGTAGTAGCCAGGGCTTGAGGAAGAAGGAAACAAGGAGATGTAAATCAAAGGATACAAACTTGCAGTTACAAGATGAATAAATCCAGAGGATCCAATGTACAGGATGGTGATTATAGTTAATAATACTGTATTGTATACTTCACATTTGATCAGACTAGATCTTAAGCATTCTCACACAAAAAAGTTAAACATGTGAACTGAGGGATATGCTAATTTTCTTGGTCTTGGTCATCATTCCACAATGTATATATATTCAAATCACCACATTATACACTTTAATTATAGTCATCAATTATTTCTCAATAAAGTTGGAAAAAATAAAATAAAACCAACATTTTGGCAACCTTGGTCTTTTCCAAACAGGAACTGCCAGGGGTCACTGTGGGGACATAACTTTAGACTACTAGAAGCCATGGCAGAGTTTGGTCACATCTCTTAGTGCCAGTGTTTGGAAGAAGCTGTTTATACTAAAAGTTTCTGCAGTACTCAGCAGGCCCTCCCCACCAGAAGAGCATGAGGTTTAAAGCACAGCTGCTCCAAATACTTCCTCCTCACAAAATCCTTTTTTACCCCTTTCTTGTGTTCTTAACCTCACTGAGGGGTCTGGGTGTTTCTCTCTTTGTACATATATCCTTCTTATGTATCTAGCTTCCTAGTGCCTCAGTGGAAAATGAGAGTGGACAGGGAAAGACTCCAACATCCCGTTATGTTGCCAAACCTATGGCTTATACCGAGAATTGGGCCATTGGGAGCAGAAAAACCAGAACTATGAAAATCGGCCCTTTGCTTCTCTATTTTGGTTGTAGCCTCCCACTAAAAACAAGGTCTTACTGAAAATGAGGGAAATAGAGATTATAGAGAGAGGAATAAATACACCTATATCAATATGTTGTGTATCATTCCAACATAGATATTTTTGCATACCGAGCACCCAGCTCAATATCTGGCCCAGAGGAAATGTTCAAAAAGTGAGTGAATGCATGAGTGAATGGGGTGAGTTTTGTGAGTAAGGTAATCTTTAGGCACTAATTTCTTACAGCTGCAACATAATGAACTGTGTGATATCTGAATAGATTAGTTTTATTTTAAAATAGCATTTAAGATTTTATCTGTAAGAATAAATGCTTAATATAGATGGTAAAATTACTAAAATCTCTACTATTCTTGCCTGGAGAATGTCATGGACAGAGGAGCCTGGCAGGCTACAGTCCAAGGAGTCACAAAGAGTTGAATACAATTTAGCAACTTAACAACAACAATAGATAGCAAAACTACTAAAATGCACAAATTAGGAAGTAATTTCACTTTTAATCCCACTTAGAACTTATCACGGTTAATATTTAAAAGCATTTATAAACATGTATATTTTTAAAAATGAAAATACCATAAATTATATAATACTGAATGAAATTATATAATATGAAATCCATATAGCCCCAAAATGGTACATCCTCTCGACGCTACTGCCTTTTTGAAAAGCACAATTTAGCTCAAGTTTGCTGTTGTGTTTCAGTTTGACTTGTAGGTCCTACACTAGTTAGCTTTTGCTGCAATACTGCTGCATAACAAAAAAAAGCAGGTGGCATAGAACAACAGGCATCTGGTTCTCACTCACCTGTCTGCAGCGGTGGGTCTCCTAGTCACGACTGCACTTGGCAGGGCTTGGCTCCAGGATGCAGGTCTGGTTCAGGTTTGCGTCACAAGTCTCCACATTTCAAGCCTTTGCCTGCTTCATATTCACATACATCCCATTGGTCAAAGCAAGTCACATGGCCAAGTGAGGTATCACCAGTGGAGCAGAGAAATACACTCTGCCTTTGGTGAGATTCACTGTAAAGCCATATGAAACAGGCAGTCATCTGAGAAGGATACAGGCAAGGAGAAGAACTGGAAGCAATAATCTACCCAAGGCCGAGCCATTCTTGTTTATATCACTTCCTTCTAATTAGGTCTAGGATATTCACTGATTTGGGGCGGGTAATACTTCTCTATGGTAAACAACAAACTACAACAGCTATTTAGCATAAACATTAAAGACACATTCTGAATGCACTAAAGACTAGTAATTTCTCTTAAAACATACAGTTTGAATTCTCCACAATTTATCGCTCATGTATTCATTCTCTTGTGTCTTATTCCTTTGATTTGGATGCTCCACTGAACTTTGTGTTTTCACGTGTGTCGCTTAACTCAGGAAGCCGCTCTTCTCCAGGTTTCAGTAGAGCCCTGTAGGAACAGTGCTTTCCCATTCTATAGCTGAAATCTTTCCATCATATCTGCTCAGGGAAAATTAATATTTTTGGTATATTAAAACATTTTTATATTTCAAACATCTCTCTCAGATTTCTTAGATTAAAATATCTCTACATCTGTTTATTATAAACTTTTGCTCTTCAGCATACTATGCAAAATATTTATTTTTGAATAAAATACATGAGAAATAGCCTTTTTATTATAACAATATGTTAATCATGTCACATAGCTTCCACTTTGGAGGTCATCTGTTTTCATTCTCTAAGTGTGCCCAAAGAATCACAACGGTGATTCAACAATGGTGTCATTATCATCACAATTGATGCTTTCACCATTTTTCTCATGCAGCAACTAGGTGTTTCAATCCATGTCACTTAAAACATACAGGTGGCTTCATTGTTCTGCTTCTATCCAGGAATGTAATAGTGTACAAAGCCCCAATAAGCACGTCCTTTTTAAGACCTAAATTACCTCTTGATAGAATGGGCATGAGAGGAAGCATGTGAACTCTTTTATGCTGTTAGGAGAGCACATAGGGTGTTTCCCAAGTGGGGGTCATGTTGCCCTCACCTAGAGGGGATTTGAGAAATGTGTGGGGATGTTTATTTGTCACAGTAACTGGAGTCTGCTACTGACATTTAGTCCCTGGGGGTCAGGAATGGCAACTTCTTATATCACAAATACCCATCACACACTAGGAGAGATGTCCAATTCAAAATGCCAAGTCATGCCCTGTGTTGAAATACTGACTTACTGGAGTGTGGCCTGTATCAGTCAGGACTTTTAGTTGTAAACAGCAGAATCAGTTTAGCTAGTTTAAGTGGAAAGGGAACTTTATAGCAAAGGATATTCAGCAACTCACAGAATCCCCAGAATGTCCAGAGAATCAGGCTGGGTGGCCAAGTAGCAGGAAAGATGCCTCATTCCACTGTCAGATGCTCTAAGCAAACTCCTGCCTCTACCCTCTGCCAGCATGTGACACCTACATAGGGCACAGGATCCCCAAATAGCGACTTTGCCCCTGCACCATGCAGGGTCTCTCTCTCGCTTGGTGAAACCCAAGGCTTATGGCTGAACCCCAGTGATAAAGGAGACTGAGAAGGAGAGTTCCTGGCCTCTACTGCAGACCTCTTCCTGGAGAAGTGGGGATCACAAGAAAGGGTATTCAAAAGATGCTGCGCAGTCACTGTGAGAAATGCCCACAAAACTATCAAAAGCCCTCATCACATCCTCTTCCATAAAGACATTTCCCAAGCTCAGACCTGATAAGAATAGCCTCCAAAACTGTCTTCCAGAATCTTAAAAAGATATACTTAGTCTCTCCCACTGTTGCATATTCATTGTTTCCCCAACTCAATTAGCATATCAGATAATTCTTGGATTGGTGTGTACATATCACTTCTGTTTCTTTCCTCAGCACTGTAATTCCTATCAAACTGTAAGTCTGTTTTTTTGTCCTTTCACCTTCAACTTTATATATATTATGTGAGCATTTACCAAAAAACTTAAATATAGGGAGAGATCATATATTTGTGGTTAAAAAAGGCAAAAAAAAAAAAAAAAAAAAAAGAAGTAAATGTTCTTTGGTTCAAAGACATAACCATGGTGATTTTGTGCCCATGTGGTTTTTGGCAGGAAGCGTGGGGAGTAATTGGAAATGTCGCACCCATTTACTATATAGTTAAGAACAAGCATGCCGTATGGTGAAGCAGCTTAAATGGACGAGACTGCAAACAAAGATGGGTCAAAGAATTTTACATATAGATATATAGGGCAGTGTCATAGAAGAGTGGGCTTTCAGAAATCATTTGAACCACTAAAGGGAAAGCAACATATGTTTCCCAAAAACAGTGAATCAATTTCTCAGCCTTAGTGTATCTATCTTTGATGCTTTAATAGAACTTCATAACCTTTCAATGAGTATTGAAGTTTACATTTTAAAATCATTCCAAATTGCCTGAATTTATCAGTTACATTTAATGACTCCAAATAAGTAGTTTTGAGGACATTACACAAGAGATGATAATAGCACCTTTCTTCAGCTCTCAAATTACCTTATAAACAAGCTTTCTTACCCCCAAAATGGTGTTCCAGGAAAGAATTGTTGTGAATTTTAAATTCACTGACTCAAGAGCAAGTTGCTCTAATATTCATTTTTACTGTGAATGAATAATCTAGGGGTCTGTCTTGTTAAGAATGTGTGCTGCCATCATATTCATGTAAGGACTTGTAAACTATTTTTTAAAGTACACTGGGTTTATTTCTTTTTTATATGAATACCTGGAAAAGTTGGAATTCAGGAATGCATCCACAATTTGTTCAAAGGTAAGACTGATACTAGGTTTGGAGATATTATAGGTTTGTTTTGAGTATATAATGAAATAAATTTTTGTTATATAACATGGTAACCGGTTTATGAATTGGTGATCAACTATAGAGGTGCAAACATATTGTATTAGTCTTCTGTCTGAAAGGACATCCAGAATATGAAGTCAAAACTGTTTTAATTATCTCCTTATGGGAACATCTGGCTGCTGAGATGACACATAGAAACACCGGAGTTTTAGAGGGTATAGTTTGAATCTTAAGTATGCTCTAGCTATAACCAGTATATTTCAAAGGTCTGAAGTTTAGAACAAAAGGTAGAGTAATACAACAATCATCTAAGATGCTACTGTTGCTATTGTTCAGTCGCCCAGTTGTGTCTGACTCTGTGACCTTGTGGACTGTCACACACCAGTTCTCCCTGTTCCTCACCAGATCCCAGAGTTTGCCCAAGTTCATGTCCATTGCATTGGTGATGCCATCCACCCATGTAATCCTCTGATGCCCTCTTCTCCTTCTGCTCTCAATCATTCCTAGCATCAGGGACTTCCAATGAGTCGGCTGTTCTCATCAGGTGACCAAAATACTGAAGCTTCAGCTTCAGCATCAGTCCTTCCAATGAGAATTCAGTGATTTCCTTTAAGATTGACTGGTTTGATGTCCTTGCTGTCCAAGGGACTTTCAGAAGTCTTTTCCAGCACCACAGTTTAAAAGCATCAATTCCTTGGCACTCTGTCTTTTTTACCACCCAGCTCTCACAACCACACGTGACCACTGGAAAGACCCTAGCCTTGACTATACAAACCTTTGTTGGCAGAGTAATGTCTCTGCTTTTCAACACACAGTCTGTGTTTGTTATGGCTATCTATGCTATAAATAGGACCAAGTTCAAAGCTAGCAAAGTCTTGTCCTGCTGTTTGAAAATATTACTTTTTTGATATTTTAAAAAATATTCATATAGGGTCTACTATTTTACCAGTGACAGAAAATGTTGGAATCTGGTCATAAAAGTCAATTTGTGCCTACATGATGCTGACAAAGCCTTCTAGAAATCTCAGTCTCTTGTTGACAACAGATGTACTAGAATGGTGTAAGCAAGAAGGTCTCACATGTGGGTAGCTGGTTGAGACATGGCATCAGCATGAATACCATCAAAATAAAGTCACAAAGAGACAAGGATCCCTGGAAATCACCTATCACCAAACTGTTTCAATTCAGAAAAGGGAACTGGTTTGTTCAGAATCACCGTTGGTGCGGTCCAGGTCTAGAGACCACAGTCTGCCTCCTGAACCAGACTGACACCCTTTCCCCAACCACGCAGCCTCCCTGTCAGAAGACAAGGCTATGTAACACACTAGACCAATGGAGGACAACACAGTCTGTCTCAGTGACCCAACAAACGATTCTTCTCCAGTTCTGACTAAATGGGGAAAAAGTCATTTTGAATATTTCCCATCACAAACTTCTCTCCTATGTTCATAGAACTTCAGGGCTTCAAGGGAGATGATTTAGTCAAAAGAAAATGACTTCCCTTTGTTCCACATTCCTAACTTGTGAAATGACTTGTATTCGGTGGAGAGAGGAACTGCTGCTGTGTGGAAACAACTTGGCTTTGAAGTAGAATAGACCCATGTCTAAACTGAGCCCTATCTTTGATTAGCTTTATAAATAGCCATTTAACCATTTAGAGCCCCACTTTCCTAATTTCCTAATCTGTAAAACAGTACTAGTAACTTCCTAACAGGGTCACTGAAGGGAAGAAACATAATAATGTGCCTAAAGCATTTGGCTCGCAGCCAGGTATGTAACACCTGGGAGGTATGATGCTTAATCAAAAAAAACAGTAAGTTGTGCAGAAAGTCGTGTAACTCCAGATTGCAAAAAGGATACTTTTCTAGCTTTTCAAATTGCTGGGAAGTGTTGAAGTAGCTCCTTGAGGATAAAGAGATCTATGATATGCTATAAGATGTGCTGTTTCTCCTAAAATACTAATAACTTAGCATGCTGTTTCTCCTAAAATACTATTAACAGGTTATTGAACAGTGGATGTTGAGATGGGGCCCTAGGTCCGAGCACAGGTCCAATTGCCTAGCAGCAGTGTGGCCTTGGATAAAGCACTTTATCTCCTTATGCCTCTTTCCTCTCTTAAAGAACAAGGCTGCTGCTGCTAAGTCACTTCAGTCGTGTCCGACTCTGTGCAACCCCAGAGACGGCAGCCCACCAGGCTCCTCCATCCCTGGGATTCTCCAGGCAAGAACACTGGGGTGGGTTGCCATTTCCTTCTCCAATGCATGAAAGTGAAAAGTGAAAGTGAAGTCGCTCAGTCGTGTCCGACCCTCAGCGACCCCATGGACTGCAGCCCACCAGGCTCCTCCGTCCGTGGGATTTTCCAGGCAAGAACAAGGCAAGCTCCCAAATATCTTTGCTTCCCACCTCAAGGGTTAACTCAAGGAAGTCGTCTACAAACAATAAAACCTCCACCCTCGGAGAGGCTCATGGGAAGCAGCACCCAGGTCTCCACATCTGGATGCACATGCTCTCTAATCTCTGCTACTGACATTGCTGGAGTGACGCGCTGTGAGCAGTTTATGAGATGCTACCGAGATTTTCTTTGCCTTTAATGTTATGTTGATATTCTCTGTGAAGCTGACTGATTTGGAGTGATTTAAAAGTCTAAGATTAAAGGTGCTCTGACAACTGTGCTATCTTAGCAAACAGGATAAGGACACAAAAGTTAGGAAACACTAAACAAGGACCTACTGTATAGCACAGGGAACTCTGCTCAATGTTATGTAACAACCTACGGACAGGGAGGCCTGGCGTGCTGCGATTCATGGGGTCGCAAAGAGTCGGACACGACTGAGCGACTGAACTGAACTGAAGTGAGAAAAGAATTTGAAACAGAATAGGCACATGGATATATACAACTGAATTACTTTACTGTACACAAGAAACTATCACAACATTGTTATCCAACTATATCTAATACAAAATAGTCTTAAAAAACACTGAAACTATCAGAGCCCCTATTTCTGACTTCACTATATTCAGATTCTAAGAAGAAAAAAATAAATGAAGAAAGGCAACAAGGGAAAACAATACATTTATTAAGAGGCATGAAAATGCATAAACTCACTTATAAATAAATGTAATATAATTTACCCAGTGAAAAAATAGCAAAAATCCATGAGTAAACTGGATTTTATCTTTGAAATGATTACATATTTGATCTCTAATAATTTCCTCCTCCAGCATGATCTGTTAGTAGCAGCAATTTTACAATGATCATAGAAAAAGCTGTTACCAGTGATTATCATATGGGAAGGAAAATTTTCAAGAATATTCTTTAAAAATGAACCAGTGCAAGCAAATTCAGATTATAAGGGATACAATAAGACATGGGCTAGCTTATCTTCAGAAAAGTAGAAAATAAAAACCCCAAACATTCAGTAAGAAATGAAAAAGCAAACTACATTTCAATCATTGAAAAATAATACATATGGAAATTATAAAACATTCTTAACCAGTGACTGCAATAATTACATTTATAAATGTTCATTCAAGTACTAGTGATCAATAAACATTCAGTCTCATTAAAAGTAACACTAGATATAGATACACATGAACAATGCTTCTTTTGACTGAACAACAACAAAAGTCATGTTAACAGGAAACAAATAACCCTTAAAATACTGGGTTTTATTTTGTTTTTTTTTTAGTAAATGATTTTTCACAGTCTGTATATTTTATCTGTGAGGACTCAAGGAACATCTCACAACAGCTAATTAAGAAGTCTTTTCTATAAAATGAATCTTGATATTACAGAGATAAACATTCTAAAACACAAGTTTAGCTTAAAAATAACAGTGCAGAATTCAGTTTTCTTTGGAAAGAAATTGTTCATTCCTTACCAAATATTGGTTTGCTGTTGTGCAAACTATCAGAACACTTCTTTGGTATTCACCAAAGAGCTATTTTATGAGCTGGAAAGATATCATAAACTCTAGTATCATGATAACAATGTAGAGTTTATGTCAAAGTTGCACTGAAATCCACATCGTTTCCTTGATTACTGTTGTTAATGAATCTTCCTTCAAAGAGCTCCCTCCTGATTTTGGCCTGAATCTCAGGCTTTAATAAAAGTGCTTTTATCTCCTTCACTTTGGATTGCAGACCCATCCTCTCTCGACGCAAAGCTTCATTAATTAAGTCCTGGATTCCAATAGGTTTCGGGCCTATGGGAAAAAAATTATATGATACATTTCACGTACAAATGCCAATGAAAAACACTAAATATGGCACACTGACTTATCAAAAGAAGGTTAAAAAGAAACCTTTAAAATGCTGCCCACATTTTATAGAAAAGGTTGCATTTCACCAAAATATATCATTTACAAGAATCAAATTTACTGTAAATAATGCATAGCAACAACACACAAAGGACAGACATGAAAACCTGTGGACCAACTTATGGGCAATAATGTCAACAGTGATCATTTTAAGCATAGCACTTGTTAGCTCTGTGTGTTTTGGCCTCAGATAAGGTAGTCAAATGCCCTGCTAAGCAATTGAAATGGCAGTATTCCATTTACATCAAGGCCTCTTCCATGGCCTTTAATTCAAGTCCACAAGGCATAACCCAAAGTCCCCTCTCCCTCAGCCATGGCTGAGGGCAAGTGAAACCAGGGCCATTCTTCCTTCGTAAATTGATTTCCTTTGATAGTCCCAGTTCTCCATTCCTCTTCTGTTGTGCTTCAGAAATGCAAAGACATCAATCATGAAAAGTATTAGGCAATCTTCACGGACTGGACAGGACACTTAGACAGCACAATGCAAATTAGTCCACTGACTCGGCAGAGGAAGGCAGGGGTGCTTCTCACGGAGCAGCGGGGTCCTGCCTGCATTTGGGTCTCATTTCCTGTTGTCACTGTCAGTGCCATTCCTATCAGCCTCTTCAGTTTTCACAGAGCTCCCATCCCCTGGCTTGTTTTTGTTCTGTGTTTCTTCCAGATACTGCTGGACAGCCTTGAGCACTGCATTCTCCACCAGCCTCTTACTGAGCCTTACCAGTTCAGCATCATCAGGCTCACCTCCATTCTTATCACCTACATTCCACAACAGAGAAGAGAGGTCACTGAGATCACATTGCCATAGAAACTCGGCATGCAGGGGCCAGCTAGTTCAGTTAGTTACAAAGAGCAAGCGTCCTTCAATCTGGCAAACTGGATCTATACATTCAAGAATACTGGCTTGGCTTTTCATTTGGTACTTGCAGACTGCCTGTCCCTGAAGACTTCAGGCTGAAAAGAAGTTCATTAGCCCCAATCTAAAAATACCTTACCTAGCAAAGCTGGAAGTTCCCCAGTTCTACATGGGATTTTTGTTTTTCTTTCATCCAAGGCTGATCATTACTACAAAGTCCATGTACCCACCACCGGGAGACTTAGACATGTGAAATCGCCAGCAAGATGTATCTGTTCGTACTTCACCACTATCAAATGTTAGGTAACGGAGATTTCCTAATTAACTAAGCACACAGGATCAGTGATTTTATAATACTTGGCCTGGACAGCTGTTAACAAAGTCTCAGCACTCCCATGAAGACAAAGGTGGTTACTACTGCTAGGAACTAGTTTAAAATAAGCATGTTAAACTAGTATTCTTTTTAATTTCAGATCACTACAATTTAAAAAATAGGAAACTCTTACAGAAGAATTAGGATTATGACAGTAAATTACTAGATGTTAGTATTTTATGGTCATTTTGCTTCCCTGCTAGTGATGATCAAGGTTTAATTATCTTCTCATATTTCTGTAAAAGAGCTGGCTCTCATCTGGTCGAATGCTGCACATTTCGCACTCATTCTCTTTCCTGTCTCCCTTAACTGAGTAAAAGAAAAAAACTAGAGGCTCACCTCTCAGGCCCATTCAGTCCTTCATTTCCTTCCATTGAACTGTGGACCCAGGAAGGCAGATGAGTGACAGCGGCAAAGACTTCTAAGCACCTAAGTCCCTTAAGTGAGTGAGTGAAGTGAGTGAAGTCGCTCAGTAGTGTCGTGTCCGACTCTTTGTGACCCCATGGACTGTAGCCTACTACACTCCTCCGTCCATGGGATTTTCCAGGCAAGAGTACTGGAGCGGGTTGCCATTTCCTTCTCCAGAGGATCTTCCCAACCCAGGGATCGAACCCAGGTCTCTAGCATTGCAGGCAGACACTTTACAGGGAGAAGTAAGTACATTAGGTAAATGCTAACAGATCTCAAGGGAGTGATAGACATCAATGTAATAATAGTAGGGGGTTTAGTACTCTACTTTCAACAATGGATAGATCATTCAGACGGAATATCAATAAGAAAACACTGGGGAAAAAAAAAGAAAACACTGGACTTGAGCTATACTTGAGGCCTAATGGACCCAAGAGACATATAAAGAACATTCCATCCAACAGCACCAGAATATACATTCTTCTCAAGTACATACGAAACGTTCTCCAGGATAGACTGTTAGGACCAAAACAAGTCTCAGCAAATGTTTAAAAACTGAAATCAAACCAAGTATCTTTTCTAACTATAGTGGAATAAACCTAGACATCAATAGCAAGAGGAAAACTGGAAAATTCACAAATATGTAGAATTTAAACAAACACTCATGAACAACCAGTGAATCAAAGATGAAATCAAAAGAGAAATTTAAAACATATATTTTGAAACAAACAAAAATGGAAACACAACGTACCAAACCTTATCATCCAGCAAAAGCAGAGCTAAAAGGGAAGTTTATGGTAATAAATGCCTGCATTAAGAAAAAAGAATAATCTCAAGTAATCGACCTAACTTAATATCTCAAGGAACTAGAAAAATAAGAACAAACTAAGCCCAAAGTTAGCAGAAAGAACATTAAAATCAGAGCAGAAATAAATGAAATAAAGAATAGAAAAACAACAGAAAAGATCAATGGAACAGAGGGTTGTCTTTTTGAAAAGATAAAACAAAAAAGAACAGACCTTTAAATAGACTTACCAAGATAAAGAGAATTAAAAACTATAAAAGAAAGCAGAAACATTGTAACTGATAACACAGAAATTAAAAAAAAAAAATGTCACAAGAGACTACTATGAACAATTATAGGCCACAAATCAGACAACCTAGAAACATACAACTTTCCACAGACCAATAACAAATTTAAGATTACATCAGTAATCAAAAGCCTTCAACAAAGAAAAGCCCAGGACAGTCTGGGTTTATGGCTAAATTTTACCAAACATTTAAAGAAGAAGAATTAATAACAATTCTCAAACCCTTCCAGAAAGAAAAAAAAAACTAAAGAGGATATAACACTCCCAAACTCTTTTATGAGATCAACATTACCCTGATACCAAAGTCACATAAAGGATACTATAAGGGAAAAAAAAAAGGGCAGGCAAATACCCTCATGAATTTGGATGCAAAAAACTCAACAAAATACTTCTGCTGCTGCTGCTAAGTCGCTCAGTTGTGTCTGACTCTGTGTGATCCCATAGACGGCAGCCCACTAGGCTCCGCCGTCCCTGGGATTCTCCAGGCAAGAACACTGGAGTGGGTTGTCATTTCCTTCTCCAATGCATGAAAGTGAAAAGTGAAAGTGAAGTCACTCAGTCGTGTTCAACTCTTAGCAACCCCATGGACTGCAGCCCACCAGGCTCCTCCGTCCATGGGATTTTCCAGGTAAGAGGACTGGAGTGGGGTGCCATTGCCTTCTCCACAACAAAATACTAGCAAACCAAATTCAACAGTATTTAAAAGGATCATACACCACAATCAAGGGATATTTATCCCTGAGATATAAAAGTGGCTCAACATATGCAAATATATCAATGTGATATGCCACATTAACAACCTGAAGGTTAAAAATCACATAATCATTTCAATGTACGGTAAAAACACACACACACACACACACACACACATGACAAAATTCAACATCCCTTCGTGACAAAAACTCTCAACAAACTTGATATGGAGGAACATGTACATGCATGCCAAGTCGCTTCAGTGACGCCCGACTCTTTGTGATCCAATGGACTATAGCCTGCCAGGCTCCTCTGTCCATGGGATTCTCTAGGCAAGAACACTGCAGTGGGTTGCCTTGCCCTCCTCCAGGGGATATTCCCGACCCAGGGATTGAACCCCGCGGTTTTTTTAACGGCTCCTACACTGGCAGGCAGGGCTCTTTACCACTAGCGCCACCTGGGAAGCCCATGGAGGAACACACCTCACCATAATTAAGGCCATATATGACAAACCCACCACATTCAATGGTGAAAGTTTGAACGCTTTCCCTCCAAAATCAGAAACAAGGCAAGAGTGCCTACCCTCACCACTCTTATTCCACACAGTAATGGAAGAACAAGCAAGAGCAATCAGGCAAGAAAAAGAAAAAAAAAGACATCCATATCAGAAAGAAAAACCCCTCTGTTTGCTGATAGCATAATCTTGTGTACAGAAAATACTAAAAATTGTTAGACCTAATAAGTGAATTCAGTAAAGTTTGAAGATATAAAATCAACATACAAGAATCAGCTGCATTTCTATACAGAACAACAAACTATCTGAAAAAGAAATTTTAAAAATAATACCATTTAAAATAGCATCAGAAACAATGAAATATTAAGGAATAAATTTAACCAAGGAAGTGAAATATCTATATACTAAAAACCTGTAAGACTCTGATCAAAGAAAATGAAGACACAAATAAATGGAAAAAAAATCCCATATATATGGATTGGAAGAATGAATATCGTTAATATGTCCTTACTACCAAAAGCCATCTAGATTCAATGCAATCTTTATCAAAATTACAATGGCATTTATTTACAGAAATTTAAAAAAAATTCTAAAATCCATATGAAAACACAAAAGATCCCAAATGGCCAAAGCAATCATGAGAAAGAACAAAGCTGGAAACATCACGCTTCCTGATTTCAAAATAGTATGGTAGTGGCATAAAAACAGACCAATGGGATGGAGTTAAGAGCCCAGAAATAAACTCACATATATACGGTCAACTAATATTTGACAATGACAATAATACAAGAATACATAATGGGAAAAGGACAGTCTCTTTAATAAGTAGTGTTGGAAAACCTGGATATCCACATGCAAAAAAAAAAAAAAAATGAAATTTGACCCCTATCTTACATCATTAACAAACATTAACTCAAAATGAATTTAGGACTTAAGTGTAAGACTTGAAACCATAACACTCCTAGAAGAAAACACAGGAGAAAAGCTCCTTGACACTGGTTTTAGCAATGATCATTTTTGAATATGATATCAGAAGAACAAGTGACAAAAGAAGAAATCAACAAGTGGGACTAAAGCAAACTAAAAGGCTTGTGCACAACAAAAGAAGAGATCAACAAAATGAAGAGACAACACAGAATATGAGAAAATACTTGCAAATCACCTGATTTCATATTCAAAACTTCATGACAAAAATACAAACAATCCTATTAAAAAGTGGGCAGAGAATCTGAATATTTTTCCAACGAAGACATGCAAATGGCCAACAAGAACAGGAAAAGGTGTACTTTCAAATCACTAATCATCGGGAAAGGAAAATCAAAACGACAGGGAGGTACCACTTCACCCATGTCAGAATGGTTATTATGAAAAAAGCAGAAAATAAATGCTGGTGAGGACGTAGAGAAAAGGGAACCCTTGCGTACTACTGGTAAAAATGTTACACTGATGCAGTTATTATGGAAAACAGTATGAGGATTCCTTAAAAAATTAAACATATAATTATCATATGCTCCAGCAATCCCACTTCTGGGCAAATATCTGAAGAAAATGAAGTCACTATCTCAAAGAGCCATCTGTGCTCCCATGTTCATTGTAACGTATTTCACGATAGCGAGAAATGGAAACAAGCTCAGTGGCCATCAACAGTTGAACAGATAAAGAAAACATGGTGTATATCTATTAAAAAGAAAGAAATCCTGCCATTTGTGACATGGATAAACCTTGAGGTCTTATGTTAAGTGAAATAAGTCAGAGAAGGACAAATACTGCATGACCTCACTTACCTATGGAATCAAAAAACACAGAACTTACAGAAACAGAAAGCAGAATGGAGGTTGCCCCTCACTCCAGCGGGGGAGTGAGGCAGGGAAATATGTTGGTCAAAGGGAACAAACTTTCAAGTATAAGATGAATAATTCTGAGGATCTAATGTGCAACATTGTGACTATAGACAACAATACCGTATCCTAAACTTGAAACATGCTATGAGAATTGTTCTCAACATAAAAACAAAACTATAATTATGTGAAGTGAAAGATGTGTTAACTAATCTCGTTGTAGAAAACATTTCATTTTATTTATAGATACATAGATATGTTATCAAACCATCACCACTGAACACTTTAAACTTATATAATGTTATATGTCAATTATTTCTCAATAAAGCTGGAAAAAAAAGAAGTAATTAGAATCCTCACACAGTAAATGTCAGCTCAGTTTTTGGAATAACAGCCATGACCTCCAGGAGCCAAAAGCCCAATGTTATACTTACAACCTTGGGTCTGGGTCAGGCAGACACAAAAGGTGTGAGCAGGAAGATGCACGTTATTTTCTATCCTCACATGTAATAGGGATTGGAATACAAAAGCATATATGCCAAGAGTGAGAACTGGCACCTAAACCCTCCTTCTGAGCCCCACCACTTCTATTTAACACATGTCCAAGGCCAATTATGCTGATACCATCATTCCTAGCAACATCCAAGCAGAAGAGAGATGGGTTACAGGTCCATCTGGACACACTACCAGTGAGGGCCTTAGCAACTGCTGCCTCCTCAAAAGTGAAAATATGGCACTCCAGAGCTATGCTAAAAAATTCCTAGATAGAATATTTGCAGTGTAAAATATGCTTAGAATTGAGTAAATTTCAACTCAGTGATATCCACACAGAAGTTATTAAACATAAATATGTCAAATTATTAAAAGAAAGATAAATAAATTATTATTAATGTGGCACTATTAATACCACATTTGGGAGCAAGAACTGTGGGGCTAGAGAAGACTCTTGAGAGTTCCTTGGACAGCAAGGAGATCAAACCAGTCAATCCTAAAGGAAATCAATCCTGAATATTCACTGGAAGGACTGATACTGAAGCTGAAACTCCAATACTTTGGCCACTTGATGCAGAGAGCTGACTCATGAGAAAAGACCCTGTTGCTGGGAAAGATTGAAGGCAGGAGAAGAAGGGGACAACAGAGGATGAGATGGTTGGATGGCATCACTGACTCAATGGACATGAGTTTGAGTAAGCTCCAGGAGATGGTAAAGGACATGGAAGCCTGGTGTGCTGCAGTCCATGAGGTTGCAAAGAGTCGGACACGACTGAGCGACTGAACAACAATAAGAAGACTGTTTTTATTAGTAAGAATGAATGAGTACATTGCCTAATATTTAAAGGATTCTACCAGTCTTATAACACAATGTTTATACTGTATAGATACCTCCAGGTGTGTTACCTGGAACTATTTTATAGTGGCTCTTCAAATTTAAGACAAAACCAAACTTCAAGTGAAGGAGTACTTCTTAAGTACCCTTCAATACATTGTAAATGACTCTCCACATCTGCCAACCTGTTTGTGCTCTGCATCTAAGCCAGAGACTGCATTTCTGGGGCTCTTTCTGACCCCAGGTGGCTATAAGACAACATCACTCATCACATACTGATACATCATCAATAAGATAACAGGGTTGGACTGGAGTCTAATCATAACTCAGTTTCCAAGATGCCTCTCAGGTCAAAAAGATCTGTGCTGGCTGTGATTTTTCTCAGCCCACAATGAAGTGTCCCTTTTATTTTAAACATTAAGAAATTTAAAACAGAAAAATCTTCCCATAAAACATTAATTTTCCCTTCTGATTTTCCTTTTTTCGTTTATGCTTTTACTATTACATTATCCAAGTCAACCAAGCTCAAACAAGAATGTCACCATCTTTAACTTCTCCCTTTTCCTCATCAATCCACTTCATCACCAAGTCTTATCCATGGGTTTTTTACAACTTCTCCCCTCTTCAATGCATCTAGTATAACACCTCTAGATTCCTATTTCTAAAACATCCTTTTCACATTCCATTGTCTCTACAGGAAAATTGAAATGTGCCATCCAAGGCTTTTCAAAATCTGTCTTTGGTGACCACCCACCCCTGCCACACTTCCACTGTTCACTTGCAGCATCTCCTCAGGAACGTCTTCACAATCCCTTTTCTCTAGGCAGTCCAGCCTGTCTCAGTAACTAAATCCCCTACTTTACAAAGCCTTCCTTGGCTAACCCAGACAGAAGGGATGAACTTCCACTGGATTACAATAACTCTGACTGCATGTATAATACATGGTTGCTCGGTCATTCATTCAACAAGGGTGCATAAAGCACTTACTATATACCTGGCTATTTCAGCCTATGGTGATACAGGAGACAGACAAAACTAAGTCTCACTGGTTTTCCTTTTAAAATTTCATTACAAATTATGAGCATTACTTATCAATGTATTTATTCACCAACTACTGATTCAGTTATCTGCTCTGCTAAAGACACATCTTGAGTGCAGAAACCATGCCCTACTTTTCTGTTATCTCTTGGCTCTGCTACTCCACGGCACAGTTTATTGAATGCAATAAAAGTTCAATAAATATCTGTCAGTCAAGAGAATAGTTGATTAAAGTCCTCGCAGGCAGTAGCAAAACTTTTTAAATGTTCCTATTTTCTAATAAGGATAGCACACAGTGGCCAGAAATTTAAACTTAATATTAAATTTAAATTGAGTGCAGAGAACTCCATTAATCCAAATATCCATATGAAAAATCACCACCCTCTCCACTTGATGAACCTGGTCAGTCTGCCAAAATATCCAGTCAAATATTAACAATCTACAATAACAAACTAATTAACCAACTGACAAAAATACATTTATAAATGAATCTTCCAGATCTGTCCTGGATCCCTGGCTCACCTAGGATTTCCACAAAGCATCCTCAGACTATCAGCATTAGCCCAGGGAAGAGGCTATCAGAAGGCTCATCATAGAGCCCTGTTAAACATACAGTGATTCAAGAAATGTGTATCTTCATTCCACTGAGACCTTATTTGTGTTTTCACTTGTAGGTTCTTAATTCAGATTAATCAGAAGAGGCATTTTAGGAATAAAGTTATGCTATGTTCTTTTTCTGCCTACTACTTGAAAAAAGGTATCTGTCTCCCACAGAGACCTCTAGGATAAATGACTGCATTCATTTTCCCTGAAGCCTAGTTAACAATGGAAGTTCAATGTCTATACGATTTATCATTTGATATTCCAACAAAAGGGGTTCCCTGGTGGCTCAGCAGTAAAGAATCCACCTTCAATGTGGGAGACAAAGGTTTGATCTCTGAGTTGGTAAGATCTCCTGGAGAAGGAAATGGCAACCCACTCCAGTATTCCTGCCTGGGCAATCCCTTGACAGAGGAGCCTGGCGGGCTACAGTCCATGGGGTTGCAAAAGTCGGACATGATTAGAGACTAAAACAACACCACCACCATTTTCCAACAAAAGTACACATAAAATATATTACCAAGGTATGCAACAACCTCTCAACAAAAATATTCTTTCTGGTTCTACCTAGGTTATTTACTATCATACCTATTTTAAATGACAGATTAATCTTTGTCTTTGACACTGTTTTTTTTTTCTTTTTTTTAGAAATCCTCCCCAAAATATCTTTAATTGACTTCTTAGGATAATTCTAAAATTATAAAGGAAAGGAAATGAGAAATGCTATCAAGTCCACCAAACACAATACTTTCCCTAAAAGAACAGACTTAAGAAACTTTTCAATAAACTTGAAGTAAGCAATTCCACTCTCCATAAGAGCTGTAACACCATTAGTCCATGGTATATACCCAAGATTTAGTTTTTTAAATTCTGGTAACAAGTCAGCACTTAAATAAAATTTATATTTGTGATTATGAAAAAGAAAATAAGTGACCTCTTTTGTAGCAGCAAGGAGAGTAGCAATTATATCTACTGGGATAATTTAAGGTCAGTATTAATGTGGGTCAGCTGTTTTTATGTGTGCGTTGACCCAATAATTCCTTAACTGATATCACATGAAGGGCTCCAGAAAGCATCGCTACCCTCCATCCACTGCCAAAATCTAGGTGCCTGTTAGTCACAAAAAGAATAAGTCATGCTAATAGATTTTTTTTTTTTTAAGAACCCAAAAAGTCTTCATTACAACATCATGTAAGACCTAAGGGAGAGAATACAACTACATTAAAAGTTCTAATTTGTTTCAATTTGCAGCATAATGTATCCTCCTTAGAAGCAAACTTCTTTTTATTAGCTGAGCTTACCTTTTCTTTCACCTACCTAGACTAAAAGAAACACTAAGTATAGATCCACAGGCTATTCAAAAGGTTGAGGTGGTATACTTGGCTTCCTTGCACACCACCTGCAACTCTTCTGAGATGAGGGACAGGTCAAGAGTTGTCCCCAAGTGCACACTTACACTGACACTGTCTTCAGACCCTTGTGTGCCAACATGGAAAACAGAGCTGCTGTAACAGAAGCTCCCCTTCTTTTGTCAAGTGCCAAAGCTCTCCACCCCCAGCACACAGCAGAAAATTTTAGAATTAAAACACCAAAACCACAGTTTAACTATTTTCTAGAATATAAAGGCCAAAGTGGAAAGAACCATGCCTTTGTAAATTTTATTCTGAATTCAGTAGTACAGAATAAATTTTAAAATCATGATATTTATGTACAAAAGGACAACCCCTGCAGCTTCTGGAGACCATGACACTCCATTTTTACACTCAACCACTACACTGAGACCACTACACTCAACATTTTTAAATTGGAGGGGTGGGGGTGAGCTGCAATTAGGCTAAAAATCAGTGGTCGCCTTGAGGGGAACCTAAGAGGAGATAAGGTCCAACAGGCAGTGACCTGCAGCTGACTGGGTGGAGGCATGTGGCCCCAGCCAAAGCTGTCATGATGACTAAGGGTTCTGAGCCTCTTGAATCTTTTGTTAGCACAGCTGGCACCTCTAAAGTCTTTCCTTCCCTCTACTGTTCCCCAAGTCACCGCCTAAAGCCTCTTCACCCCTCTCTGTAGGAAACTTCACATCCCGTGGCTTGGGAAGATTTCTATGACTTGTTACCTCAAGACTGCCCGTCACATGGCCATATGACAGATGAGACAAGATATAAGCACTGGATGTTTGTAGGCCAGTCTACCAAAGAACTCTTTCCAGACATACACAATAGCCTTTTAGATAGACTTCTTTTTTGTCTGTAACATCAGTTTTCTGAGTCCATACTATGATCCACACTGTTCTCTATACAATTTCTGCTGTAACTCTCTTATTGGAAACCTAGATAATACAATAGAACTATCAGTGACGTGGCAGAACTCCTCATATGCATGTAAGAAGGGAAAAGTATGACATACATGTGAGTTTGCATTCCAATTCTGCCATTTTCTACCTGCACAGCCTTGTTCATAATCTCTCCAAACTTAAATTTCCCATGAGTGGGCCACTCATGAGGATAATACTCCTTGAACCGCTGCTGTAAACACAAGAGGTGAGGTATGGAACGTGCCTGACATCGTGCCTGTAACACAGTAGGCTCTCAAAATGTAATTATTGTATTAGTGCTTTTTATACATGTGCTATGTTTAAATTTGAGTTCAATTTATTTTAAGAAGAATGGTCTCAATACCTACTAAATACCAATCATCAATCTACCCAAACACCTTACTAAGTGCTTGCTATGTGCCATTACTAAGTATTTAACAAGAAATACAATATAGTCTCTACCCACACATAAGTTGGCCTAGAGGATGACTAATAAACAATGACCTCAAGACAATAGAGCGTGTTCAAGGTCCAAAGGAGTTGGAAAGGGATGACAAGGTTATTGTGCTTCACAGAGGAGGTATGTGAATTTGATGAGGAGGCGTCTATAGGCACAAGGTAAGGGAGGCAGGAAGGTCTCGTAACAAAGGCATGAGTGTGTACATAGATGGAAATGCACGGTGCACTTGGGGAACTGGAGGCACTTCCGTGGTACGGCCACAAAGAGTTCAGAGTGCCATCCGTGGCGTGGGGGTGCTACAGGGAAAAGGCTACCGAGCAGGGAGGGATGAGGGGCTCTACGGACCATGCTGTGGAGTCTAAGTGCATTCTACAGGCAACAGGCAACCACTGAAGGGTTAGCACACTTCAGAAAACTCACTGTGATAGACCGTGAGGAATACAGAAGAAGGACTGGAGAGGGGCAAAACAAAGACAAGTTCTTGTAACAGACAAAAAGAGAAACAATGAGGACCTGAACTGTGGTAAATGCAGGAAACAAAGGGACACATTACAGAGAGTGAAGAAATAGGAATTAAATGCCACTGTGGGCCAATTTAATAAGGAAAGAGAAAGGGGAGTGCAAAATACACACCTGTATAAAGAAATATATGTAATATATATGCTAAGTCGCTTCAGTCGTGTCCAACTCCTAGTGACCCCATGGACTGCAGCCTACCAGGCTCCTCTGTCCATGAGATTTTCCAGGCAAGAGTACTGGAGTGGGGTGCCATCGCCTTCTAATATATATAGAGAGAAATAATGGGCCAAATGTTTGAAATGCAATAAAAACCCTAACCTTAAAATCAAGAAGCTCAGAAAATATCAAGTACAAGCAATGTGAAGAAAATCACACCAAGTAACATGATGATCAAACTCTTGAAAACCAATACTAAAAGAAAATCATAAAAGCAGCCAAAGCAAAAAGGACACATTATACAGAGGAACCAAGACAAGAATGATAGCAGATCCACACATCAGGAACAATGCAAGCCAAAAGACATTAGTACAACATCTTTACTAAAAGAACGGGAAAAGGAACCCCAGAATTCTTTATCTGGACGCATTATCTTTTAAAAGTGAGGGTGAAAGACTTTTTCAGACATGTAAATGCTAAATTAATCCATCATCAGCCAACTAGCACTAGAAGAAGTGTTAAAGGAAAAACTTAAGGCAGGAGGGAAATGCGACCAGATGGAAATTTGGATCTATTCAAAGATGAGAACTAAAACCTGTACATATACAGATAAAAATAAAAAGCTTTCTCTCATTCTTAATCTCCTTAAAAGACATAACTATTTTAAATGGAGTTTATATAATACATAGAAATAAAGTATATGGTAACAATAGGACAAAGGCCAAGAGGGAAATGGAAATAATTGTCATAAGGTGCTTATGTTAAATGTGATAAGAAGAAATAATATTATTTGAAGGCAAACCATCTTAAGGATGTATGTTTTAAAACCCAAGAGCAACTACTAAAGTAAAAATAAAAAAGTATAACTAATAAACTAATAATGAACCTAAGATGAAACCCTAATGCTTTTTAATATAAAATAACACAGTAAACGGAGAAGGCAGTGGCACCCCACTCCAGTACTCTTGCCTGGAAAATCCCATGGACGGAGGAGCCTGGTGGGCTGCAGTCCATGGGGTCGCGAAGAGTCGGACACGACTGAGCCACTTCACTTTCACTTTTCACTTTCAAGCACTGGAGAAGGAAATGGCAACCCACTCCAGTGTTCATGCCTGGAGAGTCCCAGGGACGGTGGAGCCTGGTGGGCTGCTGTCTTTGGGATCGCACAGAGTCAGACACGACTGAAGCGACTTAGCAGCAGCAACATAGTAGAAGAGAAGAAAAAGGAACAAAGAGCAAAGGAGACAAGTAGAAAACAATACGCAAAATGGATGATTTAAACTCACCCATATTGATAATCATATACAACAGAAGATGCTCTAAATATACCAGGAGAAAGTCAGAGATTGTTCATTTGGATAAGAAAACATGAATCAGCTATGATGTCAACAAAAAATTTACTTCAAATATACAGAAACAGAAAGGTTAAAGGTAAAAGGATGGAAAAGGATGTACCACACTAACACTCATCAAAAGAAAGCTAGAGAATCGATACCAGACAAGGCAGATGTCAGAAAAAAAAGAAGGATATTATCTGCCATAAAGAGGGACATTTTATAATTATAGTAGAGTCAAGTTTATCAACAGGGTATAAAAATCATAAATGTGTATGCACCTAATAACAAGAGCCTCAGAGTACCTGAAGCAAAAACCAACAGAACTAAAAGTATAACAGATAATCCACAATTACAGTTTGAGATTTCAAGACCACTTCTATAGTTGACAGAACAAGGAGGGAAAAATTCACCAGAAACAGAGAAGACTTGAATGCTAGTAACCAAATCCACCTAACTACCCATAGATAATTATAGAACACTTCACCCAACAATAGCAACAAACACATTCTTCTCTGATGTACAGAAAACAGTTATAAAAGGACATCATATTCTGAGTCATAAAATAAGTCTCAACAAATTTTAATTTACTGAATTCATCCAGTGCATGTGGTCAGTACAATGGTGTCAAATAAGAAATTAATAACAGCAAGATATCTTTAAAAGATGTTTTTAAAGTCAACTTATATATATTAGTCATAACAACTAGAAACTGAAATTCAAAAATATCATTTTTAACAGCATAAATAGTTAGGGACAATTCAACAAAGTGTATGTAACACCTAAATGCTAATAACTGCAAAATTTCCTGAAAGAAATGAAATAAGACCTAGATAGAGAGATTAAACTATACTCATTTTTCTAAAGATTCACTATCTTTCAGAGGTCAATTCTCCATCAACTGCTCTGTAAATGCAAAAACTACAGAGTTCTGCAATCCAAACCCCACCAGCCCTTTTCATAGAAATTGAGGAGTTCTAAAATGTATATGAATATGTAAAGAAACTAGAACAACAGAAACAATTTTGTAAAAAAGAACAAAGTTGGAAAACTTATACTACCTGATTTTAAGACTCATATAAAGCTACAGAAATAGAGACAATGTGGTATTGGCCTAAAGACAACCATATCGATCAATGAAATAAAACAACCCAGAAATAGATTTACAAACATGTGGCCAACTGATTTTCAACAAAGGCACCAAGACAGTTCAACACAGAGAGAATAATCTTTTTAAGAAACGGTGTTTAGAATGATCATCTATATAAAAAAAGAACCTCAAACCTTATCTCATACTATATATAAAAATGAACTCAAAATGGATAGCAGACTTACTGTAAGAGCTAACTTGTCTAGAAGAAAATATAGAACTTCTCAGTGACCTCAGATTAGGCAAAGATTTTTAACCAGGAGATGAAAACCACAACGTATTCCCTAAAAAGGATAAATTGGACATCATCAAAATGTAAAACTTTTGCTTTTCGTAAAACACTGTTAAGGCAAAAAAAGCAAACTACAGCCTAGGAGAAAGTACATATATTTGCAAAATATATATACATAATACATATATAAAGAAAGTGCATTCAGAATACAAAAATAATTCCAACAACTTAGTAAGACAAAATAAAATAAAAAATGACCCAAAAGAATTGAAATGTTACTTTCCAAGTGATATACAGATGGCGAATAAACATATGAAAAGATACGCAACATTATTAGCCATTAGGAAAATGCAAATTAAAGTCACAGTGAGCTACTACCACTCATCCACTAAAATTAAAACTTAAAAGATAAACAATATCAAGTGTTGGTAAGGATTTGAAGCAAGTGGAACTCCTGTTGCTAGTGGGAATGCAAAAATGGCATAGTCAGCTTGTAAAAACTTTGCAAATTTCAAATACAAGTTTATCTTATGAAAGTTGGCCATACTCTTACCACGCAACCCTGCAGTCTCATTCCTCGCTAGAATTGAAAACAAGTGATATGAAAGCTTATGCTCACATGAAAATCTATACATGAATGTTTATCGTAGCTTTATTCACAAATGCCCCAAACTAGAAACAACTGAAATACCTTCAACTGGTGAATGGATCAATAAGCTGTGGTATATCCACCCAATGGACTAGTACTCAGCAAAACAAAGGAATGAACACTGATACATGCCACAGCACAGATGAATCTAAGGTGCATTACTGCTAAGTGAAAAGAGGCCAGAGTCAAAAGGCTGCATACTGCCTGATCTCATCTTTATGACATTCTGAGAAAGGGAAAACCATCAGTAGTGAAACAGACCAGTGGTTTCCAGGGGCTGGGGATGAGGACAGGAGTTACAAAGGGGCCCGAGAACATATGAAGGGTAATGCAACTCTTCCACTGTTGACTGGTGGTGGTTAAATGACTCTATGCGGTGATCAAAACTCATAGAACTATACACACACAAAAGTGAATTTTTCTGTATGTAAATTCTACCTCAATTAATAAAATACTAATGAGAACAATTTCCTCCCCACGATGAGGGACTATTGAGGGGTTTATTCCACATGTGAACTCGATGAATAGACTGGTGCCCTGTCACTCTTTGCAATTAGCATGAAGTGAGTAGTAAGGATGACTCTCTCAGCTCTTCTCTCTAAGAGTCACGTCTCAACTATGATATCTGTGCTCTCTCCCAGCTGCAGGCTTCAGAGTCTCAAGTGCTCTCTTTCTGAATCATGTTTTTTTCTCTCGTGCTCAATATCAAAATTTGAAAATAATTTCCAGAAAAAGAAACTGGGGTAGTTTCTGAGCATGAATAAACCCAAATCATTCTCATTCTCCTCTTCAGTGTATCAGACACATATCATTTGCACCAATATGTTCAAAGACTGCAAACTAAACTGCTACCCGGTACTTGATTGACAGGTGATTATCATCACTCTGTTGTTGAAATCTATTTCCAAGGGGCACTCTGCTCTCCGTGGTTTGTTTGCTCACTTGTTTTGCCTTGTGTTGTCTGTAGGTGTCTATCTGCTGTTCCGTATCATAAATTTCTCTCTATTAAATAGAAACTGTGGTTGTTTCCTCCTGAATTTTGATTCCTGTATTTGCTCAGGTGGAAATATAAGGAGTTCCCTATACCCCCTGATGGTCTGCTCAGGACCACTCTATGTCATTTTGTACAAAGCTGATTGTGGAGTGCAGTTCGAGCAGTGATAAAGAAGCAGACCTTCCAAACCCAAGTCCTGGTGCAAAGAAGTCGAAACTTCTTCGGCTATCATTGGAAAGTGATTCTCATGGCAAAGAAGAAATGAACATGTTTCAGACATGTACGGAGCATAAATTTTCAAATAATCATGCTCTTATCTGGCAGAGAGACAAGAAGGCTAGAAAATGAGCACTGCTTTGAAACTTAAAATTATTATGTTTATGTTATTCATTCTTTTATTTAGGGCTTTCCTGGAGGCTCAGAGGGTAAGGAATCTGCCTGCAATGCAGGAGATACAGGTTTGATCCCTGGGCTGGGCAGATCCCCTGGAGAAGGGAATGGCAACCCACTCCAGTATTCTTGCGTGGAGAATTCCATGTACAGAGGAGTCTGGTGGCTACAGTCCGTGGGGTCACAAAGAGTCGGACACGACTGAGCAACTACACCACATAAAACTTAAAGGTACAACTAACTAGAATTAATTTTCATGTGTTTGACCAATACATCTGCTCATGATAAACTATACTTTTCTTTCCTAGGCTGATCTTCCAGGGTAGCAGCAGATTCAAGCAGAAATAAAGGTCACTTTCCTGTTTTGAAGGTAATGTTCACCAATGTAATCAGCGGCATAAATGTTGCCATCAATCTAATTGGTGAAATAAATCATAACTATAGATATCACTTCACCTCTTTTATAAGCAAAAAGGATACACCCAGATCAAGAGCTTCCACAGGCTGAGAAAAACCCCAAGGTACCAGGTCACTAACAGCAATAGCAAGAATATATCCTTCCATCTATTTAGGGAACACTTCACCCTTTCCAAAGTGCTTTCAGGAACATTCTTTTATTTGGTCCTCAAAGAAATCTCATGAGGTAAAACAAGTGCTGTTCTTCCATTATTTCAAGCAAGAACATGGAGATACAAGAGCTACATAAAATGCCTACCAATACCATGTAGTAGTGATGGCAATCCACAGCTCCCACTTGCAATCAGAAAGATGAGTTGATACACGACACCCACCCCCCAGCAGATTCTCCACAATTCCCTGTTGCAGCCTTGTCCTGGAGAAATGAAGGTATATGTATGAGAAATACTGTGTCATTTAACAACTGGTTGACTGGAAAACAAAGATTCAGAAGGTTTCGCTAGCAGATTGAAATTTTTATTTATTTTTTTTTAACTTTTAGACTAAATAATGGATTTTGGGGCTTCACTGGTGGCTCAGGGGTAAAGAATCCACCTGCCAATTCAGAAGACATGGCTTTGATCCCTGGGTTGGGAAGATCCCCTACAAAAAGAAATGACAACCCACTCCAGTATTCTGGCCTCGAAAATTCTATGGACAGAGGACCCTGACGGGCTACAGTCCATGGAACTGCAAAGGAGTCGGCCACGACTTAGCAACTAAACAACAACAACAATGGGTGTTGGTGAATGCAGTGAATCCTTTCCTTCCATCTTCCTTCCTTCTTCTCCCCTTGATCTCCTCTTTCTTTCCTTTCATCTCTCTGGCCACACAGTCACGGGCATGGACCCTGCCTTCAGGAAACCTGCAACTGAGTAGAGGTAGAAGTTATTATGTGTTAATAAATAAGGGAAACTTCAGAATGCAGTCTTGTAGGTGGTGACAGAGGAGGAGACAGAGATGGAGAAGGATGAGGCTGAGAATGTGTGCGGGAGGGACCACGGAGGCTCCTGCAGGGCATGCCGTGGAATCTGCTCATCTCTTGTTTCTAGAGCATCTACTATGATCAAATTATACTTCTCAATTCTGACATACACAAAAATTACTATGGCTGGTCTTCAAGGAATTGCTTATTTCAACCCATGAGGTATAATGGTAAAGAAAATCAGATTTTTACAACCCTGCTAATGCTTCAAAATGTAAGCTTGGGTTTCAGAACATTTCTATTATTTTATAGGAAAACATCAGCTATGCCACTAACCAGTGATTCTGCTTCATTCTGTTTCAGGCTTGATGTAAATAACCAGTTGTTAGGCTTAGTGAGAGGGACAAAACCTAAGCTTAACTACAATATGATCAAGAGCACCGTGCATGCCAAGTTGCTTCCGTCGTGTCTGACTCTTTACGACCCTATGGACTGTAGCCTGACAGACTCCTCTGTCCATGGGATTCTCCAAGCAAGAATACTGGAGTGGGCTGCCATCCCCCCCTCCCAGGGATCTTCCCGACCCTAATGAACCCTACATTGTCTCCGGCGTTGGCAGGTGGGTTCTTCATCACTAACACCGCCTGGGAAGTCTTAAGAGCACCATAAATACTTGAAATATCACACACAGGTTGAAAGAAATCAGATTTTTTAAAAGGATTCAAAACCTAGCTCTGTTTAACTCAGCTAACTGCCCAATCTTAAAGCAAATGCTTTTGGTATGATCATGTGGAGTGTGTTTCATGCTAAAAAATGTTCCATCTAATGATTCAACTAGCCAACACAGAAAGTAGGGTAAACTGTTTCTGTTATCTTTCTTTCATGGCTCCCAAAACCTAATTTTCAAAGTCTGACCAAGGAAATTCAGATGCACAGGACGATGTATTTGGCTTGTAAGCCCTGAGAAAAACTGTGGACTGAGTCTAATGGCTATTACTCCAGCAATGCTGCTGGGTCAAACAGAGCATTTCCAGGCTAAACAAAACGTGGAGATGGTTGACCATTAAAACAAAATCAAGAGAAAGTTGACAATTTACGGTCATCCTTGGCCATTACTCTGGGCATACAATAAAAACAAAGAAACAGAGCACAAATTCAAACACTGAATCCTGAGCAAAAAGAACTATTCCTCCACTGTAAAATGGGGCAAGTCATTCTGCTCTGCTGTCTCCACAGAGCTTCCGAGAGGCTCTGAGGGGGACAGAGTGGGCCTACAGAGAGGTGTGGGGCCAAAGGCATTGTCGCTGCTCCCCCACCCCCACCATTTCAGTTCTAACCACCCCCGCTCATCTGAGCCCCACAGCCCTCGCCGTGCGGCCAACTGTTCATCACGCATGGTCTTGTTATATTTTAAAAAATGAAGCTCAGTGAACTCATAAATTGATTGCTGCAGCCTCAGAAATAATGGTTGAGAAAAGTAAATATGAAAGTATATCCTAAAGGTAATCGAGGATATACTTTACTTTTCTCAGTGACCTAAGACTAGGAATTTACTAGAGGCTTCCAAAAAGACAAAAATCAAATGATTTTTTTTACGTTCTCTTTGGTGATATCTACTACTCATCAAGTTCTCTGACTGTGTGAATTGATACTGCTGCTGCTACTGCTGCTAAGTCGCTTCAGTCGTGTCCGACTCTGTGCGACCCCATAGATGGCAGCCCACCAGGCTCCCCCTGCAGGAAGTTAAATGAGCCAGTGAACTTGTTGAATAATCACTGGTGGTCTGTAAGGGTAAATTCATTTCTTCCAGCAATGGAGGTCTGCTTCTCATGCTCTTGGTGTCTAAATGGGGAAGAACTGCTCCTAGCCAAAGGAATTTCAGGAATTGGGTAGAGAGATACACGTGGTTCAGGGGTGGACAAAAGACAGTCACTGCCACACTGGACTGATGTTCCTGGGGAAACCGGGCACCGAAAAGATGCTTAGAAGAAGGAGATCAGAGATGATCTCCACGACATCACCATTCCTCTCTGAGGATGAAACCAGAGCTGCCCCCACCACCACTGCTTAGAGTCTCCTCCCAGGAATTTAGAGGCTGAAGAGCCAAGTTCCTGCATCATCAGCTTCTTCCAAGCTCTAGTAAAGTCCTGTATAATGAGTCCCGAGACTCTGCATACTTATGTTTCCATGACACACAGCATATAACTCTGGCTGCAATAACTGTATTTATGAATCCTTTTAATAATAATAATAATAATAAAACCTAACATTAATTGCCTATTATGTGCCTGGCTTTTTTCCTCACACATTTAAATCAAAAGCTTACAATTGTTATTGCTATTTTGCCCCCACCCTGAACACAAAGGATCAGAAAAGCCGTGAGACTTGCCCGTCTACACAACTAAAGAATGACAAGGTTGTGACTCAAACCACACTTCTGCCATTACACCTCCATGCTTCTCTATCTCCGAAAGTAAAAGTGTTAGTCGCTCCGTCATGTCCTACTCTTTGTGACCCCATGGACTGTACACCACCAGGCTCCTCTGTCCATGGGATTCTCCAGGCAAGAATACTGGAATGGGTAACCATTCCCTTCTCCAGGGGATCTTCTCGACCCAGGGATCAAACCTGGGTCTCTCATGCTGCAGGCAAATTCTTTACTGTCTGAGCCACCAGGGAAGTCCCCCTGTCTGGCAACTAAAAATATTCCTATGATATGTTCTATGATATTTTTAGCTCTAAAAATGAGACTTCCAACCAGAAAATACTTAGAATGCTTCCTTTTTAGTTATAAGGTCAGAATACCTGGACTGGATTCTCACTTCTCCATTCACTAGCTCTGTATCCCTGTGAAACTTGCTTAACCATTCTAAGGGTCATTTTCTGTATTTATAAACCAGGAATAACAGTAGTGTTGTACGAGAATAAAGGGCTGTGAAAATTAAATGAGATAATAACACAAAGCACTTAGCAGAGTGCTCCCCTTACAGTATTCAATAAAATTAGCTACAATTATAGTTTTTATTTAAATGAAATCAATACTGCAACCCTCTTTCAATTTATCAGGCAATAAGGCTATTTGTTTATGAGCTCCCTGCTTAGGGCTCTATAAGCAAATATGATATGGGCAACCTATTCACTTTATACAACTGGAATGACTGCAAATAAGAAAGGTATGCATCGTTCTATATAGCTTACATTCATATTCTTTTGCAACTAAATAATGTTCCTTCTTAGGTAAAGAGAAGGACTACTGCTCATGAATCCGATAAAAAGCCTTCAAGCAGACATATAAACAGACAGTAACTGAAACACAAGATACAGATGGTTTTAAGTTTCTATTAAGCTATTAGGGCTTCCTTGATAGCTCAGTTTGGTAAAGAATCCACCTGCAGTGCAGGAGACCCTGGTTTGATTCCTGGGTTGGGAAGATGAATGGAGAAGGGATAGGCTACCCACTCCAGTATTCTTGGACTTCTCTTGTGGCTCAGCTGGTAAAGAATCTGCCTGCAATGCGGTAGACCTGGATTAAATCCTTGAGTTGGGAAGATCCCCTGGAGAAGGGAAAGACTACCCTCTTTCAATTCTAAGAGTGGTGCTTTTGTGTTTCCAGCGACTACTTACGTTTCTACATGCACCAAATTAAAAGGGAAGCACTGAAAGTAGCAATTTTTCTGTACTTTAAAATCACAATGGATAAAAATAATCACATCAAGTTTAGTGTATATAGACAACGTCCCAGGAACATATCAACATCAGAACATGTGTTATGCACGTGTGGTAACTGTCACAATCTTTTGTGGCTTCAGCTTTACTTTTATCTTCCTGGTAGAAACCATTAGGTACTTTCAGTCACAGTGCTTCTTTGCATCCATTCATTGTCTAATACTCAAAAGACCTGAGATAATTAACGGCAAAAAAAAAAAAAAAAATACAGTAAAAGGTCAGCTCAAGGTCAGCTCTCCACCTTCCTTGTTTGCATATGTAACCCAATAAATTTTCCCTTTTAATAAAAAAAGGATAAATTTGCCTTCATGAATGGGATACATGGTGGGGGCGGTGGCTTCAGGCAACCTCTGGGTCCTCACCTTCTCAGGCTTTACTCAGTGGGAATAGGACTTCTGTCAGCTCTGGGGAGCATTTTTCAGCATTCCAGTAGAATAAGTTTTTCTCTTCTAATCCCCATATATGAAATCTCAGGGAAGATACAGGTTGTAAGCTACATGACCCTAGAGGGCATTGTATGTATCAGAGACGCTGCAATCTATGTTTTATGGCATAAAGTACCTTCAGATATGCAACATCCTAGGTAGCTCAGCTGGTAAAGAATCCACCTGGAATGCAGGAGACCCCAGTTCGATTCCTGGGTCAGGAAGATCCCTGGAAAAGGGATAGGCTACTCACTCCAGTATTTTTGGGTTTCCCTCGTGGCAGCCAGTAAAAAATCCACCTGCAATGCAGGAGAACTGGGTTCAATCCCTGGGTTGAGAAGATCCCCTGGAGGAGGGCATTGCAACCCACGCCAGTATTCTTGCCTGGAGAATCCCCATGGACAGAGGAGCCTGGCGGGCTACAATCTGTGGGGGAGCGAAGAGTCGGACACAACCAAGCAACTAAGCACAGCAGCATGTGACTTCCCAGCATCTAGCCTCTCACTGCCTTGACTTTCTTTGCTGCCCTTCTCTATCTCTGCTCTGACTGACTGGTTCCCAGATCCCTGAAAGAATTCCTCAGATTTTCAAACAGTTTATTGACTGCCTTGTCTCCTGGCATCTGAGCCTTTGATTCTCCTTAATCCCCAAAGTCATGAGAGCACAGCTGACCACTCCCAAACACTCATCCCCACCTGCCTGAAGGTTTAACTCTCACCTAATTCACTAACCTGTCCCTATATCTGTGCTGACGGTGAACGCCTAAAATTTCACATAAGTCTAAGTGAGAAAAGCCTTTAAAAAAAAAAACAGAAGTAGAATCACAGATATAGAAAACAAATGTATGGTTACCAGGGGCAGGATAAATTGGGAGATTGAGACTGACACATTCATAAAACTACATATACAACAGATAACTAACAAGAATCTACTATATAGCACAGGGAACTCTACTCAATACTCTGTATTTGCCTGTAAGCAAAAAGAATCTTAAAAAAGAGTGGGTATATGTATATGTATAACTGATATACTTTGCTGTACACCTGAAACTAACACAGCATTGCAGATCAACCATGCTCCAATAAATATTTTTTAAATTTCAAATACTGGTTAAAAGAAATATGCCAAAATTATGTCAATTTTATTTCAATAAAACTGCAGGAAAAAGAAATATTCACCAAATAAATCACAGTAAAGACTGCAGAATACATACTTAACAAACTTCAACAGAACATATTATTTTTAAAGCATTTCCATAAACTGTAAGTTAGTCTAAAATAACTTGCTGTTTTTAAGTTAAATTCATCTGGGTGAGAGTCCTCCTTAGAAATATCTTATTAACAATTAGTCTGAATTACTGTAACCAAATCTGATTTTTAAAAAAAGTTCCTTCAAAACATGTTTAACTAATTAATTCCCTGTGTTAAATACTCTGTTGAAATAACTGGTATAATTCCTATTTTCTTGACTGGATCCTGACACAAACTATTTCCCCCTACAATGTTGTATTTACAGAGGCCTAAGTCATGAAAAAGTTGGCTTAAAGCTCAACATTCAGAAAACTAAGATCATGGCATCCGGTCCCATCACTTCATGGGAAATAGATGGGGAAACAGTGGAAACAGTGGCTGACTTTATTTTTCTGGGCTCCAAAATCACTACAGATGGTGATTGCAGCCATGAAATTAAAAGACACTTACTCCTGGGAAAGAAAGTTATGACCAACCTAGACAGCATATTAAAAAGCAGAGATGTCACTTTGTCAACAAAGGTCCATCTAGTCAAGGCTATGGTTTTTCCAGTGGTCATGTATGGATGTGAGAGTTGGACTATAAAGAAAGCTGAGAGCCGAAGAATTGATGCTTTTGAACTGTGGTGTTGGAGAAGACTTTTGAGAGTCCCTTGTTGAGATCCAACCAGTCCATCCTAAAGGACATCAGTCCTGGGTGTTCTTTGGGAGGACTGATGTTGAAGCTGAAACTCTAATACTTTGGCCACCTGATGCAAAGAGCTGAATCATTTGAAAAGACCCTGATGCTGGGAAAGATTGCGGGCTGGAGGAAAAGGGGACGACAGAGGATGAGATGGTTGGATGGCATCACCAACTCAATGGACATGGGTTTGGGTGGACTCCGGGAGTTGGTGATGGACAGGGAGGCCTGGTGTGCTGCGGTTCATGGGGTCGCAAAGAGTCGGACACGACTAAGCGACTGAACTGAACTGAAGTCATGAATGACAAAGACAACAGGTACAAAGGTAAAAGCAGCTAGGAGTCTGATTTTTTTAAAAATTAAAACTGCATATTTCATGAACTTGTTTCCTCATAAAACAATTTGTTTGATATGTTTTTTAATTTAATATTCAAATTTCATATAGTTTTACATATCTTTTTAGGTTTTGTTTATAAAACCTAAAGATCTGTGTATCTAATTTTATATTGAAGTACAGTGTGGTATACAGTAGTGGGTATACAACAGCACCACAATGAATTTTTATCTTAAATTCACTAAACCCATATTATAGAAAATTAATTTTAAAATTGATGTAAATCTGGACAAAATGCTTTAATAAAAATTTCATTCATAAAGACAATCATACAACACACAGTATGCCTTGGCTTGTTATCTCTAGGACTTATGGATACCAAATACTCGCTATTACTGGGCTTCCCTTGTACCTCAGCTGGTAAAGAATCTGGCTGCAATGCGGGAGACCTAGGTTCGATCCCTGGGTTGGGAACATTCCCTAGTGAAGGGAACAGCTACCCACTCCAGCATTCCAGCCTAGAGAATTCCACGGACTGTATAGTCCATGGGGTCGCAAAGAGTCTGACGTGACTGAGTGACTTTCACTTGACTTCACTTCTTCACTCACTATTACTATGGAGTTCAATATTCAATATTTTATGTGGTGCTTAGGTAAGATGACAATGTACCTAGACAAGAACCCAAAGTTGTCTATTTCTATTTTAAAGCAAGTTTGTTGATCCTAAAGGCACTAATTTAAAATAGGCATTAATAGTAATTATAAAATATGAATTAATAAAGAGGCAATTTTTTTTTTCCCATAAAAATTTTGGTCTTCCATTTAAAAAGACTTCCCTGGTGGCTCAGATGGTAAAGCATCTGCCTACAATGTGGGAGACCTGGTTTCGATCCCTGGGTCGGGAAGATCCTCTGGAGAAGCAAATGGCACCCCACTCCAGTACTCTTGCCTGGAAAATACCATGGACGGAGGAGCCTGGTAAGCTACAGTCCGTGGGGTCGCAAAGAGTCAGACACGACTGAGCAACTTCACTTCACTTCACTTAAAAGAAAAAGTTTGATGGCTAAAAATAGTCTGAAAACTCTGCCTTAAATTATCTTCTTTTAGGCAACATATTAAAAATTATTAAGGTAAGACCTGATTATAACTTCTTTCTGCTTTAGGGCTTCACTTCAGTATTTTCATTATTTAAAACAAGAGCTGTGCAAATATAATTAGAATACTACTGGGTTTAATGTAGCTTTACCATTTGGCTCCTAAAATCACCAAAAGAAAATGAGTTAAAATGAACACTCACTGTCTTAATTCTACCACCCTGGAGCCATAGAGAATATCTTCTTTCCCTTCCACATTAAAGAAGCCTCCAAATATTATAAGACAATTAACTGACTATCCTAGATAAGCAGCCGGAGTCTGTAAGCCTTCCTCTTATGATGTGGTTTCCAGCCTCCTCGCCACCCTGGCCTCCTCAGGACACAATCCTGATTGTCAGAATTCTAAATAAGGTCTGACTGCTACAGATCTAGATAGAAAGTTTTAGATTAACAGATCATCTACTTGCCAGTTTATTACTTATCATAAACATCAATCAAAACTCTTCAAAAGCTAAGCTTCACAGCTAAATTTAGCTGAATATTTTAAATGCTTAGAAAGTGTGAATTTTATTTTTGCTCTAACAGTCAGATGTAAGATATCAAATTGAAACTTGGTGTAATTCACATGGCAAATGCCAACACCAACTATCTTACCACAAAGTCGGGGTCGGGGGACACAGGCTGCTGAGATGCATTAAAAAAGTCAATCACCCTTTTCCATCAGATTCTTACCAACTGGGTGAGTTCTTTCTTGGGAATATGAAACCCTCCCTCCATGTACTCAAAGCATCCTGTGTTATACCACTTTCTCCCAGCACTCTAATTTTCATGTATACATGTTTGAGGTTAACAAATGTCCTTGACTAAAGTCATAAGTTTTGAGGGAGAGTGTGCAGAAACAGAAAATTGTAAGCTTCAAATATCTTTGACTCAGCCTTTAGTAAAATTAACATTATTTATATCCTAGTTGGCATAGACTATACTGATTCTTTATGTTTTCATCATATAATTAAAACTATACTTATTCTTTATATTTTCATCATATAGTTCCGTTTTTGCCTATGACTATTTGCTAAGGGCAAACAACATTACTATATGCCAGAAAGGTTGGCTTTGTAGTTCCAAGGTCTGCTAACTTGTACCTTTGACATTATAAATGTTTGTTAAGGAAAACTGTATTTGCTAAAATGTCTATTGTAGAAACTGTGATTGCCTGAGTCAAGCTGTAACCACTGCCTGTGATAAGAGCTTGAGGTAACTTCTACCCTGGGTGGTAATTAACTCACTTTCAATGGACTTGGCCGGTAACTTCTCTGAAATGAATGGGTGTGGTTTTGCTTGTTAGACTGAGAGCATCATGATCTTTCATCCCCAACTTTCTCCCTTCAAGGCATGATAAATACTGGAAACCAACACATCTCTTTTTAAAGAATCAAGTGAATTTAAAAAGAAATCCTCCAACAATAAGGACCATGTATCATCATTGTATCTTCCTAACACTTGGCTCAAAGCTTTCCAAATGTGATGTGTTCAACAATATTTATCAGTTGAAGTGAACTGAATTACTCTTCCTAACAGCTCCCATAAATTTCATTGCCACTAAAATGGAACATGAAAGTTCAGAAGAAATCAAAGACTTTTGGTTTCTTTACTAGGTTTAGAAATATTTGTTCCAGAATGGATGTACTCTTAGATACACTGAGTATCTTCCAGAATATATCTGAAGCCTTTTGGTTGCAGGTGATAACAATTTAGCCCAAGCAAGTTAAACCGAAAAAGAGGGGAAGGATTTATTGCTTCACAAAATACAGGTCTTAGTCACAGCTGAACTCAGAGACTCAAACAATATCATCAGGACTGTCTCTTTTTCTCTCTCCTTCTCTGGCCTCTTTCTTCTGTGCTTCACCCTCAGGAAGATGCCCCCTAACTCCCTATCAGCTAGCAATCTTGTGCTTACATCCCTTTCACTCACAACCCAAAAGGAAGACAGATCCTTGATCAACTCTTAAGAAAGTCTCTGGTCAACTCCACGTGGACCACATGTCCCTTGAACATGTGCACATGTCCCAGGGCAGGGAAGCCTAATGTCATGATGGACAGACCCCACAGAGAAGGGGAGGGAGTCCCCCAGAGGAAGGGCAGCTACACAGATAAATGCCGTAAGGCTGCTCAACAATTAAAGGCCTAAAATCCCGAGTCCCTTCCCTTCCTGGCCATGATGGAAATAAAAACAGTCTTCCAGGCTGACATCTAAGGTGACTACAGTTGTACAGTACAGTCTCATTCATTACAGAGGAATTGTATTTACTGGGTCTATAATGAGCCGATAATCAAATTCCAAATCATCAGAAACAAACTATCTTCAGATTAGACTCATATTTATAAAATAGTACAAATGATCTGTTTAACTCATCCCACACAGAAAGACTCAGCTATTTGTCAGCATTACTTTGCCGATAAAGGTCCATCTAGTCAAAGCTATGGTTTTTCCAGTAGTCATGTATGGATATGAGAGTTGGACCATAAAGAAAGCTGAGCGCCAAATAATTGATGCTTTTGAACTGTGGTGTTAGAGAAGACTCTTGAGAGTCCTTTTGACTGCAAGGAGATCAAACCAGTCAATCCTAAAGGAAATCAACCCTCAATACTCACTGGAAGGACTGATATTGACCTGAAGCTCCAATATTTTGGTCACCTCTTTTGCGAACAGCTGACTCATTGGAAAAGACCCTGATGCTGAGCAAGAGTGAGGGCAGGAGAAGGGGGAAACAGAGGATGAAATGAAAGGATGGCATCACTAACTCAATCAACATGAGTTTCAGCAAGCTCCAGGAGTTGGTGATGGACAGGGAAGCCTGGCATGCTGCAGTCCATGGGGTCGCAAAGAGTCAGACACGACTGAGCAACTGAACTGAAATGAACACAGAATGACTGTATTGAAACATATTTCATATATAAAAGTAAAAGGTCTATGTATTATTTAAACACATACTTATAAAATTAAGACGTTTCTTGTTAAAATACATATTCTGTGTGTGTGTGTGTGTGTGTGTGTGTGTGTGTGTATTTGTGTGCTTAGTTGCTCAATCATGTCCAACTCTAAGCAACCCCATGCCCTGTAGCCTGCCAGGCTCTTGTGCCAGGCAAGAATATTGGAGTGGGTTGCCATTTCCTACTCCAGCAGATTCTTTACCACTGAGCCACCTGGGAAGCCCTAAAATACATACTAATGCTCTTATTTTCAGCATCCTAGAAGGCCAGGGCTAGAAAGTAACTGAGCTGTCAGCGCACCCAACCATTAGCTGTTCTATCCTCCGCTAACACATGTCGCTTTGACAAATCACCACAGGATGGACATTCACCTGTTTCATTCCACATAAAGCAAATGTACTTCAAAATGGGAAAATTTGCAACAGGAAAGGAGCAAATAAAACGCCTTCTGAATTAGCTACAGAGGTATCTCTTATAGTGATTAAAGCTTCCTTTTCAGGCTTTTAGTGAGACTGACAAACTGCAGGGGCCAATAAGCTTGTATTCCTGTTCAAGAACAATCCCTTCAGGAAGCTCACTAAGAGACAATGAGGTAAAATTCAAAGAACACAAGTACTGTAAAAGACTTCAGCAAAAACTTCATCAGAGACTATTTACAACACTGATTAATCCTACAACATCTGCAGAAACATTTCATGGTAAGTATGGTCCTGTGTAGCAAGGGAAAGTGCTTAATCTTCCAAGAAATACGCATTTATTGTCAGTCTATTCTACCTATTGTGGCCAAAAAGTATACAGTTTGAGAAAATGTTCCACTGCTGGGGCCTTAAACAAAATGGTCTAGCTGCTTTGTGCTGCATTTACTGAAAAATAAACTATGATGAATTCTACTAGATTTGACTACTCACCCCATTATCAAGATTTCTGGCTGTGCATACAGTTAACTTTTTACACAAACATCACCCTTGCACAAGTTGATTTTTTTTTAATCATTTTGCTTGATTAAAATAGTAGCACTAATAAATCAATGAGATGAGAACACTTTCTCTCTACCACCACCAAGGGCAAAGGCAGGATATAACAGCAGCAGGAGGGGAAAGGGACCATTTGACTCTTACCACTCGGCCAGCTGGGTCCCTCCCTTCTGTATCTCTGCAGGACTACAGAGGATGGGCTTTCCAACTCGCCTGTGTTTTGGGAACGACAACCACAAATGTAAACATTTACCAAAAACTCATTTAATTCCTCATTCGAGCTGCTCTCAGAAGGTACATTCTGGGGTCATCACCCTTTACAGTGGAATTAGAAGGGCATGGGCATAAGCTCTCTTGTGCTCTGCTCCTGGGAGGTCCTCACTTAGCTCAGAGCAGGCTAACAAGGCTACTAGGTGGGCTCACAAAAATGAAAAAGACCCAGAAGCTTACTGCACAACCCAGTAGCAAGATCAGGCCCTCCCAAACATCTAATATGGGTTCTTTTACACGCAATCAACACAACTTATGAACTGAATATTTATGTTAGTGCTAATTTACATGTTTCTTCAAGCACGCTGGCTAAGAATTTCTCTGCCTTTTTTTTCAAGTCCCCTTTTTAAGTACTGGTAGACCATCAGCATAGCAGTGCCTGGCAGAGAACCTTCTCTTTAGACCACCCTGTAGCAAAGAAATTAAACACAACACCAGACAACAGCTGATGGGGTATATGAACACAGCGTGAAGAAAACAGTGAAGCAATGAGAAAATCAAAGACAGATGAAAGAATAACGGGGAGAGAATGGGGACGATCCAGGGGCCAGTAGGCATGAATGAGAGGAGAGGGGGCACAAATGCTTCGATTCTAACCATAATTTGCACTTTGGGACTTGAACTTCACTTCAGACACAGTGGCTTGTCTTCGTTTTCTTTTTAAAATGTTGTAAGTTGAGAAAGGAAGCCCCCCAAAGTACTTCCTGTTGATCAATATTGAGAGGTGCTGTATGTAAAACAAAAGACTTTGCATTCCCAGGGTCATAGGTGAGAAAGAAAAGAGCAAATTCCTCATCAAGGTAAAGCCTGGCTTCTATGATTAGAGAAGAGAAGGCTGCTCACAGACGGGAAAAGAGAAAAGAGAACACAAGGAAAGCAGGAACTCTAGGAAAACCTGGAGCAGTGGACTAGGAAGTGGAGAAAGGGAAGAATTCACTCTGCCTACATCTGTCCAGACCAAGGTTTTTCCTATGCAGATCTACCTCAAGGAATCAATCAACCAACCAAAGCCCTCAGTTATACAAATGGATCATTCTGACAAATATCTGAAAAGTTTCACGGTGCCGAATGCATATCAGTGCTCACTGTTAGAAAATGAACAGCTCTGTTGTACAAAGTCATATCAGGTGTTCAGCTCAGGACCACTGTATACTACAGAGTATCATTTTCACCAGTAAAATTTACAGCACAGCTGGGGACTCCTGTTAATAAGCAAATACTCTGAAGTCTCCTAACATTTATTCCAAAGCATTCCCAGAAGATTTCTTGTAAAACCTGGCTTATTTTCCCAAGTGCATAGGTATAAGATATGTATTCATTACTTTTAAACCTGTCTCTGGCTAGTTTCCTGAGGAACAGAAAATAAAAGCCAGATGTGAATCTTTGAGTATCTGAATCTGATATTGAGAGATTCTGTTGACCTACTTAAATTTCAATAAAGCCCTGATGTAAAAGAAATGTGGCTGCAAATTTTAATAAGCACGTCTGTGAACATTTTTACTGAAAAAGAAGTAAAAATTCAATACTTGGGGGTAACTAGTGTAAGGCAAATCTATTTGGGATGTTAATTACAATGTGGGTACTGTTTTAACAAAGTTGAAATGTAAGTGAATACACTTAAGTCAGGGAGGAAAACATTTCAGTGCAAATGTCATCACTTTAAGTTCTGTTTTCTGGGCCATAAGCAGATGTGGAACCTGACTGGCATTAGTTTAAGAATATTCAGTGAGGTTTTTGCAGAAGTCAAAGTGGCATCCCTCGTCTGGAGGGATCTTACAGTTACACCCAAATTCCCTCCACGGAGAACAAAGCAAAGGACACACGAAAATATCTGCAAATGTATAATACATGTTATTTCCGAGCCAGCTTTACTTCTCTATATGTTATTATTGAGCACTACTCTGAAAACCTCTCAATTTCAGAGAACACAAATGAAGTCTGGCCTGTATAATTTGTCAAATTGCATGCAGTGACATGCAGAGAAACTCAAAACTAAGACTCTAATGTGATAAAAATAAGCTGTAAAATTCCAACAGAAGGAAGATGAAATTCTAGATCTTTAACACAGCCCTATTCATTGAGTGACTGTACTCTGACGGTTAATTATTAACTATATACCTATAGTTAATACACATGAAATACACATGAAATATCAGAGCTCCTTATTCTCCTGTTTCCCATAAGGGGGAAAAAAAAAAAAAAAAAAAAACAACCACTACCCCTAGAAGAAGACAGTCACTCTAAATAGCCAAGCACTTAGGATTCAGCACAGTGCAAATCCCACTTACTGATTTTTTCCTCGTCTCTTGAGAAAGGAAAGCAGCAGAGCTGGCCCATGGCACTGGCGCTCTCTCTCCCGCCTGGTGTTCTCCCCGGGCTCCCCAAAGAGCAACCGCAGTTTACCCCACGGTCCGCGAGCACACCCTGCCTCCTCCACTCCCAGGAGCAGCACAAGAGCAGGGAGAGCGGCGGCGGGGATGCTCTCCGACGAGGGGGCTCTCGCAGCCGCTGGGAGCAGGCAGGCTCCACCTCCCCGGGCCCCAGCCCCACGCAGCTGATACGCGGCTGGCTTTCGGGGAAGCGGGACTGGCTTTCGGGGAAAGAACCGGCCCTACGTTCGCCTAATTCTCATAAAACTGGGAGCTCTCGCCCTGAGATGAGTGCCACGTGCGCTGCGCGGCTCTGCAGATATGTCTCTAAGAAAGGTAGTGGAGAGCAAACCACAAGGAGTCCTTTCTCCTGCAGACAGATACGGTAATTACACAGGGAAATTCAAAGGGGGAGAGGGGGGGACCATATATTCTGTCTGCTACTTAAAGAGGAAGAGCTTTCTTTTATCCCCAGGAAATTTTTATTTCTTTGTTTCAGAAACAGGGAACCTGACTTTGCAGAACACAGAAAACACAAGTTGGAGTACCAGGAACTTCAAGCTGCAAGAAGGGTAGAATGGCGAAGTGGAGGAGGGATATAAAAGAGACCATCAATTGTCATCTGCACATTACAGTTTATCATTTAAATATCTGCTTTTTTAAACACTGCCGTGTTTCTCTACTAAAGCATTAAATCAATACCATGAATTTTTAAATTAGAGCATCAAAGTATGTCAGTAGCCCAGAAAATGCCCCAAATCACTGAGAAAAAGATCAGCAATAATAGCATCTTTTCTGAATAAAAACACAAGGTGGTTAAGCAAATTCAGGGATGGCAAAATAGCTGATTTCCAGACACGATATATTCTGAACTTCATGTAATCGTTCATGTAAAGATTTCATGTAATTGTGCCAAATCTGTTATCTTGCATAGGGAAGAGCTTTATCTTGCAACACTATGTGAAGGAAAGACTGCTCATGGTGTCAGGAATACCACCCAAATTCTTACTCTATTCCTCGACTTTCCAGCTAGGCACTCACATCCATTCACTGGGAGCTGGAAGGAGAAGGCAGTGGGTGATGATGAAAATTTCCCTGGTTTTGAATGCAGTGTGTCTATTTTCCTACTCATCTGAAGAAAAAAAGTATACAGTCTGGAAGAAAAAAAAAAACTTATTTTTTAAATCCTAACCATTACTTTGTGTGTTAAAGAAATATCTGCAGTGAACACACTTCACTGAGGAACATGAGTAACTCCTGGCATCCCCTAATCCTGGCATTGGTGTAGGGATAGAACCTTTAGAAATAAAAAGCCAGAGGTCTGAATCTCAGATCCGTCCGGTATTAACAGTTCTGAAACGCTGACCTCTCTGAGTTTTGATATCTTCATCTGTAAATCTGGCAAACTCACTATAAAATTTTAATTTGTTATTGCAGAGTAGGTGGTGTTTGGGAGGAGGGAGAGAAGAGAATAGACTGAATATCTCAAGTCTTTCCAGCACCAGCTAGCAATCGCACCTCCGCCTCTCCCAATTCTGGCGCCCTCTAGCTGCCATCTTGAGTTACTGCTTACACCTGTCACGTCCAAGCAAATAGCCCCCTCACTCCAATGCAACCTCCAGGGGATAATGTCCTGTGATAAACTCTACCAACTTGACTTTTATTAATTAAAGTCAAGTTTATTTATTAGTCCCCTGTTGGCACTACTACTGAAAACTTCCAAATATGAAACCTATAAAATGTATTGTTAGCTAAGTAACAGTGTGTATCCCAGGATGTCCTGAAATCCAAAGCGGAGGTGGGGGGAGGATGGAGTTATAAAATGTTGGAGGCTTTTTTCCCCCATAAGCATTAAAAGTGAATTAAGCGTAACAAAAGACTAGAAAACTACTGAAAAACTCAAGAAAGGAATTTTAAAACTGGCTTGCTGCTGCTGCTAAGTTTCTTCAGTCGTGTCTGACTCTGTGTGCAAATAATTAGCATATCGTTTAACCTCAAAGAGGGGATGGAGTCTGTGCTCAAGGTCACTAAGGTTTATCTCAGTTCTAAAAGGCTGCAATTTCACACTGTAGGTTTATGACTACTTCTAGCTCCAATCAGTCAATCCTAAAGGAATCAGTCCTGAATACTCATTGAAAGGACTGATGCTGAACCTGAAACTCCAAAACTTTGGCCACCTGACGCGAAGAACTGACACACTGGAAAAGACCCTGATGCTGGGAAAGACTGAAGGTGGAAGGAGAAAGGGACGACAGAGGATGAGATGGTTGGATGGCATCACTGACATGATGGACATGAGTTTGAGTAGGCTCCGGGAGTTGGTGATGGACAGGGAAACCTGGCGTGTTGCAGTCCATGGGGTCTCAAGAGTCGGACACGACTGAGTGACTGAACTGACTGAGCTTGGGATTTCTAAGAATGGTTTTCACACTGCATAGTTGTGAATTTTTTCAATAAAGATGATTCCTTCAACATAAAATTAAATGTGATTTCACTCCTATAGATTTCATAAGAGCTTTCATATACATAAATTTTTAATTCAAAATAACTAAGAAACTCATGTGTCTGGATTTTTTCATTTAGGAAAAAAACTATTTCATATGTATATGAAGTTCTGGTCAAAAAATAGAACTTTCCCCCCTGCCATTCCATGCCCCACTCCCAAATGTGAATAAGTATCATGCAGAAGGACCTAGAAAGTAGTCATATTTTACCCAATTATTTGAGAATACAACAGTATATAATTAAGTTGAATAGTTTAAGGTAGAAGCCCCACCACAGTTCAGTTCACTCACTCAGTAGTATCTGACCCCATGGACTGCAGCACACCAGGCCTCCCTGTCCATCACCAACTCCTGGAGTTTACTCAAACTCATGTCCATTGAGTCAGTGATGCCATCTAATCATCTCATCCTCTATGGTCCCCTTCTCCTCCTGCCCTCAATCTTTCCCAGCATCAGGGTCTTTTCAAATGAGTCAGTTCTTCGCATCAGGTGGCCAAAGTATTGGAGTTTCAACTTCAGCATCAGTCCTTCCAATGAATATTCAGGACTGATTTCCTTTAGGATGGACTGGATCTCCTTGCTGTCTGAGGGACTCTCAAGAGTCTTCTCCAACATCACATTTCAAAAGCATCAATTCTTTGGTACTCAGCTTTCTTTATAGTCCAGCTCTCAAATTCATACATGACTACTGGAAAAACTATAGCTTTGACTAGATGGATCTTTGTTGGAAAAATAATGTCTCTGCTTTTTAATATGTTGTCTAGGTTGGTCATAGCTTTTCTTCCAAGGAGTAAGCATCTTTTAATTTCATGGCTGCAGTCACCATCTGCAGTGATTTCCGAGCCCCCCAAAATAAAGTCTGTCACTATTTCCATTGTTTCCCCATCTATTTGCCATGAAGGGATGGGACCAGATGCCATGATCTTAGTTTTCTGAATGTTGAGTTTTAAGCCAACTTGTTCACTCTCCTCTTTAACTTTCATCAAGAGGCTCTCTAGTTCTTCTTCATTTTCTGCCATACCTCAGTCTCCCTAACTCACAAATGCAATCAAGTAGTAATTTAAAATTTAAAATAATTGCTAATAGCAAAGGAAACCATAAACAAGATGAAAAGACAACCCTCAAAATGGGAGAAAATAATGGCAAACAGAGCAACTGACAGAGGGTCAATCTCCAAAAAATACAAGCAGCTCATGCAGCTCAATATCAGAAGAAACAAACAACCCAATCAAAAAATAGGCAGAAAACCTAAACAGACATTTCTCCAAAGAAGACACACAGATGGCCAATAAACACATGAAAAGATACTCAACACTGTTCATTATTCGAGAAATGCAAATCAAAACTACATGCTGCTGCTGCTGCTAAGTCGCTTCAGTCGTGTCTGACTCTGTGAGACCCCATAGACGGCAGCCCACCAGGCTTCCCCGTCCCTGGGATTCTCCAGGCAAGAACACTGGAGTGGGCTGCCATTTCCTTCTCCAAAAACTACATGTGGTGTCATGATATATCTGATGCTTTTGAACTGTGGTGTTGGAGAAGACTCTTGAGAGTCCCTTGGACTGCAAGGAGATCCAACCAGTCCATCCTAAAGGAGGTCAGTCCTGGGTGTTCATTGGAAGGACTGATGTTGAAGCTGAAACTCCAATACTTTGGCCACCTGATGTGGAGAGCTGACTCATTTGAAAAGACCCTGATGCTGGGAAAGATTGAGGGCAGGAGGAGAAGGGGACGACAGAGGATGAGATGGTTGGATGGCATCACCAACTCAGTGGACATGGGTTTGGGTGGACTCCAGGAGTGGTGATGGCTGGGGAGGCCTGGTGTACTGCAGTTCATGGGGTCGCAAAGAGTCGGACACGACTGAGTGACTGAACACAACTGTACTGAACTGATATATCTGTCAGAATGGCCATTATCAAAAAATCTACAGTAAACACTGAATAGGATGTGGAGCAAAGGGAACCCTCTTGCACTGTTGGTGGGAATGTAAATTGATACAGGCACCACGGAAAACAGTATGGAGATTCCTTTAAAAAGCTAGGAGTAAATCTACCATATGACCGAGCAATCCAACTACGGGGCATACATCCTGAGAAAACCATTAACAAAAAAAGACACATGCACCCCAGTGTTCACTGCAGCACTATTTACAATAGCCAGAACATGGAAGCAACCTAGACATCCATTGAGAGATGAATGGATAAAGAAGTTGTGGTACATATACACAATGGAATACTGCTCAGCCATGAAAAGGAACAAATCTGAGTCAGTTCTAGTGATGTGGACACACCTAGAGCTTGTCATATAAAGTAAGTCAGAAAGAGAAAAACAAGTATGTATATTAATACATATATACTGAATATAGAAAAATGGTACTGATGAATCAATTTACATAGGGCAGGAACAGAGACGCAGATGTAGACAGATTTGTGGACACAGTGGGGAAGGAGAGGGTGAGATGAACTGAGAAAGTAGCACTGAAATATAGACATTAGGAAAGGAAAGGAAAGTGAAGTCGCTCAGTCGTGTCTGACTCTTTGCGACCCCATGGACTGTAGCCTACCAGGCTCCTCTGTCCATGGGATTTTCCAGGCAAGAGTACTGGAGTGGATTGCCATTTCCTTCTCCAGCAGATCTTCCCGACCCAGGGATTGAACCCAGGTCTCCCGCACTGTAGACAGACGCTTTACCATCTGAGCCACCAGGAAAGTCCATATATAGACATTACTGCCTGTAAAAGAGACCGCTAGTGGGAAGCTGCTGTATAGCACAGGGAGCTCGGCTTGGTGCTCTGTGACGAACTAGAGGGGTGGGGGGGAGGTTCAAGAAGGAGGGGATATGTGTATACTTATGGACAGTGGAGTCTGGCAAGCTACAGTCCATGGCGTTGCAAAGAGTCAGATATGACTAAGCAACTAACACATGGCTGCTTTGCACTGTTGTATGGCAGAAACCAACACGACAATGTAAAGCAATTATCCTCCAATTAAAAATCAACTTGAAAAAATAAAACAAAAATAATCACTAACACTTACTGGACACCTGCCAGGCACATGTTAAGTGCTTTACATTTACTCATTCATTTCATCTTTACCACAGCTCTGAGGTAGATACTATTAATACTAACCCCACTGCACAGGTGAAAAAACTTCAGAAAAACGTTCAGAAAAGTAACTTGGCCAAAATCTCCCCAAGAGCATGTGACAATAATGGGATCTGGGCTCAATCTGTCTGGATGCATAAGCCCTGAGCATCTCATTGCAGAGTTCCATGTTATTTAATATAATTTGTGTGTAGTATCGGGTATATATTGGGTTGGCCGAAAGTTCATTAAGGATTTTACCTAACATCTGACGGAAAACTTTTTGGCCAATGCAAACACTTTATGAAACCTCTTACAATTTCAGAATAATGTTCAGAAAAATAGTTATTTAACCAAGCTCTATGGCAATATGTTTTAAATGCCTTGTTTTCTTATGTTTTTTCACCAAATCCTTTTATTAATGGTGCAAGAGTAATATAATCCTAGTTTAAAACAAAGGACCTAAAGACAGATCCCTTGTTGGAGCTGCCTGCCATGCCTTGGGGAAATGATTCAATGAAGAACACAGGGCACCAGAATGACCCCAGGAAGCATTCATCTTCCAGGAAAAAAGGGCAAGTCGGACCATTCACAAGTGATCCCCAAAAATATTAGTGGGGTTTTATTAAGGGGTTAAACAGACTCCTTTCGGTAATATATAGAGATCTACCATAACTAGATTAAAAAAAGAAGTTTAACGTCAATGATAAAAAAATATCTGCTATGATTTCATGTTCATAAATTTAAAACATAACCTTTTCATGTTATCTTTTCTCACAGGCCTGGCTACAAACCAACCATGGTGACGACAGTTGCCCATATCAGCTATAGCTGTTTGAATTTTTATTATAATGGTGACAATGGCAGGAATACAACTAAAAGTATGAGGGGGTGGCAGCTGTCTCTTCTTCATGTTCTTTGAAATATCAGCTCTGATTACTGTCTCCAGTGAAAAACACAATTCTTAACTATGACCAAAGACTCTATTCTCTGTGTCATTGTTTGGCTTCATGTTCTATCTATAACTGAAAACATTTATATGTGGATTTCTGAGCAACCTTGTTACAAAAGTCTGACTCAAAATAAAGAAAGAAATCTCACTGTAATATTTTGACTCTAAAAAACTGTAGAAATGACCAATTCTTCTGAGACCTCCAGTTCATTAAGAAAGGAAATCTGAGTTTAACAACTTACAGAAACAAATGAGAAAGAAAATAAAAGGTAAATGTTCCTTTAGTCAAAAGAATGGAGACAAAGAGAACATAAAATCATGAAGTGTAAACAGAGGGGGGAAAATGCTTTATCCCTCCAAATTCTGGAACCAAGCCTTAGGAGACGTGCCTTTAAGCACAGAAGACACACTCCAGGCAGACTTCCTCATAAAACAGGTAGCACGCTGATGGGAACTGTTATGCCAAGAAATGTCACCGTTTCAGTGAAAAGGTACGTAAGTTCAAGAAGTGCTTGACAATTGATGGAAATACAATTCACGAAAATTGGGATGTTTTGGAATATATCACAATTTTTCATGTTGACATCAGGGTACCAACAAAACAAACAGCTAACCTGGGCTTGAAAAAGCTGGATGGACTTACTCAAAACTGTTTTGTTTCTCTATGTTCCCATAAAACCCAATTCAGTTTTCAACGATCAATCCACAGTAAGCATATATCTATCATACAGATGAGCTTCCATTTTTCAATCATGCTACATCTGTGTAGCCTTTCTGTACCCAAAGGGCAAGGTTCTGAAACTACAACATTATATATCGATGCTTGAAACCTGTTCTTATGAGTATCTGTCTGCAAGGGAAAAAGACTGAAAAATTATAACTGAAAAGCCTTAAGGATGATCTGTAAATCTCACTGGTGAAGTCCTTTTAAATTACCAGCTAAAAGAACCTTGATCTAACTGAAATTTGGAAGCCAAGAATTATTTTTTACCATTATTCTTACTTAGTCATATTTTCAACAAAGACTTTTAAACTTCTCTCTACAGAGCTTTAGCTGTTTTTCTCAAAAACTGAAAGTTATAGGTATTTCAAACTGCCATATGCTGTACAATTTCAGTATGTAATTGGAAAGAGAAAGTGTTTTTTCATATATGTGAAAAACATACCATATACAGCATATGTGCATTTAGGAAAAAAGAGGAAACAAGCGGACAATCAGAGCAGCACAAGAAGTCCTTCCTTATCAATCCCAATGTCCTTCCCAACCTCTGCTGACGCATGCCTGCCGAGTGCCAGTTTTCAAATGCCTCCTCCATGCTTATCATTCAGTCAGTTCTTTTCTAAGTATGTGGCCCAACCTTAAACAGTGGATGTAGTTGAAGCCTTTTCCTTAATAGTGAGAATAAATTAGGGCGGATGATCTATTTCCCTGCTCAGAGAACAGACAGCAGTAGGGCTGGGAGAAGGCTGAGAATTACAATGTGTTTATACACAGACACCTTGAATTGATATTACACCGTTTTATCAAATCTATCTGATTCCAGGCACTATTTATGAAGCACTGAGTGTATGCTAACATGATAATCACAGCAGCTCTTGGGGTGGAGGTAACTCTTGAGTCGGGGGCTGCTGCCAGAGTAGGTGAGAGAGAAAGCCTGGGCCCAAGGAGGGCAGGAGGCCCACATCTGTAGGCATGATGAAGGGAGCAGGAGAAAGCCCAGAATTCACACTGTTGTAAATCCTATTCGGCAGTTTTATGAAGGCAAAGCAGCACCAGGGCGACAAAGGCCTGTAACAGTCATCTACTCTAGACAGATACTCTTCAGGTCTGCATTTTACAGTCTGTCCTCCTTTGCAGGCAGTAACAATGAATTCACAAAAGCTGACAGGAGTTACTCACAGGCAAGTTCAATGTCTGCATGTTAAAACCTATTTTAAAAAAGAAAGAAGAGCAGAGAATACACTTAATCTGCTGGCCAGTATTTGCATTATCCGACATGGCTGCTTTCTCATTCAAGTGCCTTTAATCCTCTAATGCCATGCACCTTTCAGAGAGAAAGACACATCCTTCACGGGAAGAAAAAAATATTTCAAAAAGCTAACCAATAAGTAATGAGTTTATTTGTAGTTTAACAGTGTAAACAACACAAAATTTGGTTTTACAGTTCTCAACTTATTGGGTTTTTTCCCACAGGTCCTAATTCTTTACGTAGAATATCCTCAAATCTATATTTAGTTCTGAAAGTGGTTCACTGTTTGTCTTGATTCACTGACAGCACAACAGTCAGTCACATTTACTGCGATGTAAAGTATCTGAAGACTTCAAATAAAGGGTGCTTTAATGACTCAGGATATAATGATTAATTCTTTTTTCCTCTAATAACACAAAGTAATACAGAAGAATGAAAGGGAATCCCCAAGATAATGAAAAGAAAATTTTCTTATACTAGATGAAATGCAGTTAAATCAAGATTGGTTTCGGCAGGTCTCAGGACCTGTCATGATCCACCAGGGCCTAGGCTGACACTCATCTGGTACACTACGTCAGTATTCTTTCTGTTTATAGATTCAACCATAAAGTTTTAGTAACTGTCAGAACTGTGTTTAAATATACATAAAACACTGAGTATTTTCTGCTAATACATTCTGTAATTCACATCCAAATTGTGTTATATCTGTTAGGATGCATTCACCTGCAAGTAACGGGAAACTCTTGACTCAGATGGTAAGAAATTTTTAAATGTCACTACCCCTATAATCTAAGGTAGAGTTGCTCTAGGTTGGTTAATTCTGTGGCTTAAGAAGATCATCAAGGGCCGGATGGGAAGCAGGTTCAAGAGGGAGGAGATATATGTATACTTACGGCTGACTCATGCTGTTGTATAGCGGAAACCAACACAACATTGTAAAGCAATTACCCTCAAATTAAAAATAAATTTAAAAAAGAAGAAGATCATCAACAGTCATGTTCCAGTCTCCCATACTCAGCACATCAGGCGTGAAGTCCCCTAGTGTCCCTATGGTTAAGATGCTGCGAAGTCCAGGGTCACATGTATATTCAACAATTTCCAGCTAAAAATAATGATGTCTTCTTCCCAACAAATTACGCATCATCAAAAAAACTTTTCTCTGGGATCCCAAGCAGACTTGCCCTCACTTATCAGAAATGGGTCACATGCCACTTCCTAAACTAATCACTGGCAAGAATGGGACCAATCACCTGAAGGGCTAAAGTGGACCCCACATGCTCTGAAGTTCACTGTCTCAAAGGGAAAGAAGGGCTCTGCCAACCAGGAATCAGGGTGGGAAGAAAATGGACTCAGAACAGGCAAACCCCTGTGGCCTCTAGAGTTTTATATTTAACTTTTAATAGAAATGTGGTATCTACTGTTTGGTCTCTTTAAAATTAGAAAAGTGGGACTTCCCTGGTGGTCCACTGAAGTAACCTACTTCACCAGGTTAGGTTCACACTGTAACCTAGGTAGGTTCACATTGTAACCTGCCAGTACAGGGGACATGGGTTCAATCCCTGGTCCAGGAAGATGTCACATGCTGTGGGGCAACTAATCCCGTGTGCTACAACTACTAAAGCCCGTGCACTCTAGAGCCCGTGATCTGCAACAAGAGAAGCCACCACAGTGAAAAGCCCTTGCACAGCAACGAGACAGTAGCCCTGGCTTACCGCAACTAGAGAAAGCCCACTCACAGCAATGAAGACCCATTGCAGCCAAAAATAAAATAATTGAAAAATGTTTTTTAATTAGAAAAATGATTGAAAAGGTCTAAATAGTTCTGAGCAAAGAAAAAGTCCTGAAAAGTAAATCATCGATAAAGGGTGGCATGCTAATTTTTTTAAACACCTATCCTATATAGATAAATGTATGCCATACTTAGGGCTTCCCTGGTGGCTCAGCTGGTAAAGAATATGCCTGCAATGCGGGAGACCTGGGTTCGAGTCCTGGGGTGGGAAGATCCCCTGGAGAAGGGAACAGTGATCCACTCCAGTATTCTGGCCTGGAGAATTTCATGGACTGTACAGTCCATGGGGTCACAAAGAGTCGGACATGACTGAGTGACTTTTACTCACTCATGCCATACTTATAAACTAAATTCTTGCTAAAAATGCATAGCTGGAGCACAACTGTGAACTCTCTTTCTCTAAAGTGTATTAGGTTAAGACTGACTTAAGTAAAAGCTCTGGCTTTTATGGGAGCTGTTAGCAGTGAAAATATATTTGGCAGCTACGGTTCCCTGGTATGAACCACGTGATAATCAAATGTAGTTTCCTTTACTCATAGCCAGAACCAAAACAAAATATTTCCCTGAATACCGTAGTCAATATAAGATCAAATAGAGCCACAGTTCATGAACTGACAAAATGCTGTTCTTTCTGTTAGCAACAGTTATTGCTTTAGGTATTTTATACAAAACATAAATAACACTATACTGTGTTTTTTTCATAGCCCCCAAAATAATAAAGTCCATTTTCTATCTTTACCATTGTATTTATATACATAAATTACACATAAATATGTATATGCAATATAAAATAATGCAGCTCAGTGGTAAAGAATCTGCCTGCCAATGCAGGAGACACAGGAGACGCAGGTTCGATTCCTGGGTCAGGAAGATCCCCTAGAGTAGGAAATGGCAACCCACTCCAGTATTCTTGCCCGGGGAAATTCCATGGACAGAGGAGCCTGGCAGGCTGTAGTCCTTGGGGTCGCAAACAGCTGGACATGACTGAGTGACTGAGCACGCATACAAAGGTATCTGATGGATAAACACATGTAAGTATATGCATGTGTGTATATACATGCATTTTATTTATATATGGTATTTTTATTTTTGAAATGTACCCATGTTAATACCATGCCAATTTAAGGAAAGCATTAGGAATAAAGCAAATTTATAATAATCTGAGTGGGTGTTCTGATGTCAGGAATAAGTACTGTTACAATAAGTATTCTAATATAACTATTACTGCTGTTAATCTTAATAACTAACATTTTTATAACTTTATGTCAGGCATTGTGCTAAGTAATTTTAAAACATTAATATACTAGCTTGGTTAAAAAAAAAAATGTGTTCAGAGGCAATTAGGTGATGTGATGGGCCAGTTATCCATAATGTTTGGCAATCAGAAGGCTTTTCTAACATTAATTTCCTATATCTTAATGGTTCCCTTTGACTGCAGACTCTGCCTTCTAATCATTTCATTCATTTTTCTTTTTATTTGGAATTCAATATTTACTTTCATGTTTCTTAAAATACACTTAAAGGCTATACACATATATCATCAGTCAGTTCAGTTCAGTTCAGTTCAGTCGCTCAGTTGTGTCCGACTCTTTGTGACCCCATGAACTGCTGCACGCCAGGCCTCCTTGTCCATCACCATCTCCCGGAGTTCACTCAAACTCACATCCAATATCACAAATTATCACTATATCATTCTAGCAGTGATGTTTAATTTGTCAGTTAAATTTACCACATAGCAGTGGCCACAGGACTGGAAAAAGTCAGTTTTTATTCCAATCCCAAAGAAAGGCAATGCCAAAGAATGCTCAAACTACCGCACAATTGCACTCATCTCACACGCTAGTAAAGTAATGCTCAAAATTCTCCAAACCAGGCTTCAGCAATACGTGAACCGTGAACTTCCAGATGTTCAAGCTGGTTTTAGAAAAGGCAGAGGAACCAGAGATCAAATTGCCAACATCCGCTGGATCATGGAAAAAGCAAGAAAGTTCCAGAAAAACATCTATTTCTGCTTTATTGACTATGCCAAAGCCTTTAACTGTGTGGATCACAATAAACTGTGGAAAATTCTGAAAGAGATGGGAATACCAGACCACCTGACCTGCCTCTTGAGAAATCTGTATGCAGGTCAGAAAGCAACAGTTAGAACTGGACATGGAACAACAGACCGGTTCCAAATAGGAAAAGGAGTATGTCAAGACTGTATATTGTCACCCTGCTTATTTAACTTCTATGCAGAGTACATCATGAGAAACGCTGTGCTGGAAGAAACACAAGCTGGAATCAAGATTGCCAGGAGAAATATCAATAACCTCAGATATGCAAATGACACCACCCTTATGGCAGAAAGCGAAGAGGAACTAAAAAGCCTCTTGATGAAGGTGAAAGAGGAGAGTGAAGAAGTTGGCTTAAAGCTCAACATTCAGAAAATGAAGATCATGGCATCTAGTCCCATCACTTCATGGGAAATAAATGGGCAAACAGTGGGAACAGTGTCAGACTTTATTTTTTTGGGCTCCAAAATCACTGCAGTCATGAAATTAAAAGACGCTTACTCCTTGGAAGGAAAGTTATGACCAACCTAGATAGCATATTGAAAAGCAGAGACATTACTTTGCCAACAAAGGTCCATCTAGTCAAGGCTATGGTTTTACCAGTAGTCATGTATGGATGTAAGAGTTGGACTGTGAAGAAAGCTGAGTGCCGAAGAATTGATGCTTTTGAACTGTGGTGTTGGAGAAGACTCTTGAGAGTCCCTTGGACTGCAAGGAGATCCAACCAGTCCATTCTGAAGGAGATCGGTCCTGGGATTTCTTTGGAAGGAATGATGCTGAAGCTGAAACTCCAGTACTTTGGCCACCTCATGCGAAGAGTTGACTCATTGGAAAAGACTCTGATGCTGGGAGGGACTGGGGGCAGGAGGAAAAGGGGACGACTGAGGATGAGATGGCTGGATGGCATCACTGACTCGATGGACGTGAGTCTGAGTGAATCCGGGAGTTTGTGATGGACAGGGAGGCCTAGCGTGCTGCGATTCATGGGGTCGCAAAGAGTCGGGAACGACTGAGCGACTGAACTGAACTAACCCTCTCATATGTAAGATTCCCAAGGCATCTAATATAAATCATAAGGTTTGAAACCAGGCCAACAGATGGTTGGATTTTCAAAACACCCTTCACAGCTGCCACTTTGTGTTAGCATCAGATTAATAACTGATATACCCGTTAAAATACAGTGAGCCATCACTAAGATTAATTTGCTCAGTTACTTATCTTGCAACTTCCTCTAATTCAAGCAGATGTAAAAAAGCAAGCTGGGAGTTCCAACTATTAGTTCTCTTTCATTTTTATTTGAGCATAACAATGAAATTTTAAATAATTTCTTCTTAGTAGACAGGTTTCATCAGGGAAACTTTCTTACAGGTTTCATCAAGAAAACCTGTAAGAAGACTGTTAGATTATAAAAAGGAACAAGACTGGCACTTGAAATATAATATTCTACCATGTCAAAGGTTCTGCTTTTCAAGAACATTATGATTTCTAGGTAGGATGACATAAGTCTGTTAAACCAGGATAACTTGGTTTTCTTGGTTTTCTTCTAACTCAGCAAAGTACACTTCCAAGGGTACCATTTGGATGATAAATTACATGGCCACACAATTTATGTGCCATAGAGTAAATAATTAAACACCTTGCACTCAGCTCTCATTAAATTACATGATAATTTTGAACAGGGAAAATTTCTAGACGCTCAAGTTTTCAGGTGAAAAAACAATGTACAATTCCCTTAGGTGATAAACTGTATTTTTACTTTTCCTTCTTCTAACATGCTTGAAACAGATTCATCTTAAACAGTTTAAGTAGAGATGAAATTTTCTTAATCATTTCCCTGTCAGTCTGTGCAAAAGAAAACAAGACCAAAATTTTTGGCCCCGCCCACCACAAAAGAGGCATTCCTATATTCCTACAGAATATAAGTGTCACATAATATGATTTTAACATATCATTTCACATAGATATGCTATTGTCAGTCTTGGGTATTTTTCTACTTGTCACATTTTTAACCACAGGATGCTAAAATGGAAATTTTAAAGGGATGAACAAAAAAATTAAGGAGAGAGGAATCAAACCATTTATATTTTATAGAGAGATAACTGAGTAGCCATCAAAATTAATCTGTTCAAAGAAATGGTTGGAAATATTGATCAAAATTAAGCTTAGAGAGTTGTCTGAGGAATAAATTTTTTCATAGTTTTCTTGGATATATGTACTGAAGCAAAAGTTCTTAAATGTTTTGGCCTCAAGACTCTGCTACACTGTTAATACTTATCTACAATCTCTCCCACCAAGAGCTTTTGTTTATTTGGTATATTTACTACATTAGAAATGAAAAGATTTTTAAATGTATTTCATTCTTTTCAAATTATCAATGATAAATTCACTATATATATAATGTCATCACAAATGTTTTGTGAAAATAACTATATTGTTAATTAAAAATTTTATAGTGAGATGAATGGCATTATTTTACATTCTTGTGACTTTCTTTAATGTCTAACTTAATCAAAGATTTATCCTCATATCTGTTTCTGCATTCAATCTGTTGCAATATGTTGTTTCATCTGAAGTATAAGAAAAATCCAGCCTCACAGAGAAGTATATTTGAAAAATGCAGGAGAATAATAGCCTTTTCAGATAACTGTGGACATTCTTTGATATTACACTGAAACTCAACAAGTTGTAGTTTCTTAAAGCTTAATTGCAATGTTGAATCTTAAAATGGATCAATAAACTTTCATACTATTTACAGTCAAATCTTTTGGTCTATCTTGAATATTAATGGATCTTTTATCCACACATGTCTTTGTAACAACACGCATCAGTCATTTTAAAAATACAAATTCACTGAGTTACAAAGATTCTCCATATTTTGACATATTTCATTATATAACATCAAAAAATTCATTAATATCACATCTTCTTACTAGGAAAGTCTTTACAGATTACAAAGAGGAGCAAATAAATGTCTGAGGGAAAGGAAATTTTCAGTATCTTGATAATGATAATGGTTTCATAGGTACATACATATGTTAAAAATTCATCAACTTATACACTTTAAACAGGTACAAATCTTGAGTGTAAGTTATACCTCAAAAAAGTAAAAACAAAGTTTGATAGATAAAAACAACCTGGGAAAACCAAGTTCCTTATTCTACTCTGTTCTCTTTCTGTATAAAATTTTCCATTAAAAAAAGTGGGGAAGTTTAGGAATCTGTCTACTCACAGTAATAGATCAGTTTTCTTAAATTCTTACTATTGTCTGAAACCTTGAGTTTTATTATTAGCGGTAAACGATGTCAGTTTTCTTTGATGTGACAGGTTTATTTCAAGAAAATGGCTGCCAAATACCCAAATGTGGAAACAAAAAATGTCTAAAGGTCGTTTTTCGAGAAAAAATGGTGTTCCATGACAGGAAGTGGCTACTTTAATATCATCACTAATATTACCTCTGCTCTGTCCTGCCTCCTAATGTACTGCTTCTCTCCCCTGTAAACTGTACCTATTGTTCCTGGACAGTGTCCTTTCTCTACTATCCATCTCATCCTATTTATCCAAACCCTGAAACTCCCCACGCCCAGCTCTCCTATAAGCTAAAGTTATATGCTCCTTCCACTGTGTCCTATCAAAACCCATCATTGTTATGGATGAAGCTCTATTCATCTACTCCTCCTCCCTCTCCATTTTTCAGATGTAGTCTTAGCTCCCCAGTGACACTGTATACTCTTAAGGACTATGTCTTACACTTCTCTGTATCTTGTGATACCCAAGAGGAGTATACACATCATACACACTCAATAACATTTATTAAATTAATGATGAGTAATTATTATTAAACAGCTAGGGTTCCCAGAAAATCACATTTGTACCTCTGCTTGCTGAAGTTATAAAGAAGTACACGGGCCTGGTAAAAAAAAAAACCTTCTAGACCTTTCCAAATTCTCCACTGCCTCCTATGAGAAATATCTGACAGCTGAAAGTAAACTAGTCTTTGCAAGCACTAAATTGCTCATCAATCTTCCAAAGGGTGTCATTTAGTCAATTATTTTCCCAAAGGAAATATAAATGGAACAGAGCTGCCAGGGAAAAATTAATACACTCAACTCCAGTAAGTAGCTCACAGAGAAGAGCTTTCACCACCCTAGGACATCTGAGCTATATTTCATTCCTGGATTCACCAGGAAGGACTGGTTTTACACTTAAAAAAAAAATTGTATTTTAAATGATTAATGAATGCAGTTAGGTTTGTAAGAAGTTACAGCCCAATATTAAGTAAGCATATTATCAACCAAATTTTTGATGAGAATTAAAAAGTAGTACTTTTTTCTTGCATCTGAATGTATGACTATTGCCTCCATAACCCACCAAACTTCCCCCTAACACTCCAGATAAAGGTGCACAATGACAGAAGTTGGAGAGGAAAATGCTCAGCATGGAAACCTAAAGCAGGCCCAGGGAACAGCAACAGCTGCCAGGAGATCCAAACTCAGATGCTGTCAGGAACCACGGAGGTAGTGTGACTGAGTTAAGCAAATTGTAAAAGAAGAACAAGAGTGAGGGGATGACAAAAGGTAGCTGCTTTCAAGGTGTACCCACCCAGGAAATCACTGCATTCAAGATCGTGAAACAGGTGTGGCCATATTTTTTGATTGTTCAAAGGCACCAGAAACCCAGATTTTTTTTTAAGTAAAATTACCCCTAAATTGGCAACAATTATAAAAACAAACAAACAAAAACCCTGTGTTAGTCCAGTATTAATACAACACGTTGTAGCTGTTTAGTCACTAAGTCGTGTCCAACTCTTTTGCAACCCCATGGACTGTAGCCTGCCAGGCTCCTCTGCCCATGAGATTTCCCAGGCAAGAATACTGGAGTGGGATGCCATTTCCTTCTCCAGGGGATCTTCCCCACCCAGAGATCAAACCTGCATCTCCTGTATCAGCAGGCAGATTCTTTACAACTAAGCCACCAGGGAAGCCCAAGACAACATGAAGGGTTGCTAATTAGTGATCTTCGGAACACACAGTAAGGTTGGTGGGGTGCAAAAAAAATTCTAAAAAAAACTTCCTAAAACTAAAGCTCTATTTCACACCCACTTTTAGTAACTGAATTTCTTTCTTAATCTGAGTGTCTGAGTACTTAATTAATGATCACACCAGATAGATGAAAAGCTCAAATGTAAAAATAACCAAAAAAGCAGAGGAAAATATAAATGAAAATGTATCAAATTTTTAGTTTGGAGATGACTCTAGTCACAATAATTAAAGAAATCACAGAATTTTTGTATCTATAATTTTACAAAACTAAAAAACATCTAATATGAAAAATTTCTTGTGACCAAAACTGAATGCAAAATAAAACCTGGCAAATATCTGAAGCCAATATAGCAAAAGGCTAATCATCTTTACTCTTAAAAAAAAAAATCCTCACAAACTATTAAGAGACACAAGAAGAATGAAATCCAACTCCTGATGGACAAAAATAGCTTGCTGCTGCCAGTTCCTAATACAAAGCAATTACCCTGTGGGACCAGGGCTGAGACATCTGCAAAACCACACATGGGGTTATGACTGGGAAACATACATAGTTAAATGAGTTCTCAGAAAAACTTTAAAAGCACCAGAGAAAATCAAGTGCCACAAGAGACCCAACAAATAGAAGAATTCATAGGAACTGGATCTTCAAATATGATAAGAATTTTCAAAATTAATTATATTGAAATCATCAAAGAGATAAATGAAGGAATGCATCCATAAGCAAAGAGCCGAGCAGGAAAATATGATAAAAATCAACTGCAAATCTTGGAAATGAAGCATATAGTCATTGGTATTTTTAAAATGTCCTAAACAATATAACTGAGACAGCTGAAAAGAAGATCAGTGATTTGAAATCCAGTATTATCCAAGAATGCACCATTAACAAATTAAGATGGGAAATATGCAAATCTAAAAATTCTCTCCGCCAAAAAATTCACATATGTATCTATATATACACTTTTATGAATAATTTCAGGAGGTTCCCAGAGTTCCTGAAGCCGAAATTCTACTCTAGAATTCTGAACACAAAATATCTTATGATCATCTGAAATCTGTCCCATTCTCTGTATACAACACAATACTGGTTATAAGGTTCAGGAAACAGACATTATATTTGAATTAGGATCAAATTAAAGAGCAACCATACCAAATGTCAGCCAAATAAATCTGAACAAAAGGGTGGAAGATCTAAAAAACACCTTTCTCCAAAGAAATCACCCATATGACTAAAAAGCACATGAAAAGATACTCAATATCACTAATTATTTGACCAAAACTACAAATAAGATATCACCTTACACTGGTCAGGAGGGCTTCCCTGGTGGCTCAGACAGTAAAGAATCCACCTGAGATAAGGGAGACCTGGGTTTGATTCCTGGGTTGGGAAGATCCCCTGGAGGAGGGCATGGCAACCCACTCCAGTATTCTTGCCTGAAGAATTCCATGGACAGAGGAGTCTGGTGGGTTACAGTCCATGGGGTTGCAAAGAGTCACAAAAGCCTGAAAGACTTTCACTTTCACACTGATAAGAATGGTCATCATCAAAAATCTATTATACAAACAATAAATGCTGGAGAGGTTGTGAAAAAAAGAGAACCCTTCTACACTGATGGTGGGAATGTAAACTGGTACACCCACTATGAAGAACAGTATTGAGACTCGTTAAAAAACTGAAAATAGAGCTACCATAAGATCCTGCAATTCCATTCCTGGACATATATCAGGAGAAAACCATAATTCAAAAAGATACATGCTCTCCAGTGTTCACAACAGCATTATTTACAACAGCCAGGACACGGAAGCAACCCAAATGTCTATCAACAAAGGAATAGATAAAGAAGATGTGGAACATAGACACAGTGGATTATCACTAAGCCACAAAAAAGAGAAGGAAATAATGCCACTTGCAGGAACATGGATCACCCAGAAATGGTCGAACTGAGTGAAGCACGTCAGACAGAGAAAGACAAATACCACATGACAAACATCATTTATATGTGGAATCTAAAAAAAAGGGTACAATTGTACAAATGAACTTATCTACAAAACAGAAATAGAGTTACAAATGTAGAAAACAAACTTATGGTTACCAGAGGGTAAAGGAGGGCGAGGGATAAATTGGAAGATTGGGATTGACATATACACACCACTATACATAAAATATGTAACTAATAAGGAGCCATTGTATAGCACAGGGAACTCTACTCAATACTCTGCAATGGCTTAAATGGGAAAAGAATCTGAAAAGGGGGAAATACATATATATATGTGTGTGTATATATATATATATATATATATAAAACTGATTCACTTCACTGTACACCTGAAACTAACACAACATTGTAAATCAACTATACTCCAATAAAAAAACTTTTTTAAAGATAATACAAAAAAAAATCTGAACAAGAAATGAAACTCACAAAGAGTCCTGAATCCTGCCCAATATTTTCTGCTGTAAAACTCAGGTAAGATCAAGAAAATCAGTAATTATCCACAGCAAATATAAGACTCTAGTGTGTATTAAAATTGGTTAATGATTATAAAATAATTATCATTTTCAATGTCAACAGTAATGTTCAGAATGGTAGGAGAATACAGATTATGTGCAACAGGTAAAAACCATTTTTTAAATAATCTTAATGATCCATATGGGTGAAATTTGAAAGAAGCTAAATTGCTCTGAGTTAGAAAAGGATGAGAGATAAAGAGCCTGAGAGAAAAAGTCGAGAGAAATTGCCTGGGATAAGGGGAGTTTTAGAAACCGAGCTGGAAAGGAGCAGTAAAAGAAAATTCAGTGAGTGGAGCATAGTAATTTGGGGTGAGCTGAACAGAGCTGTGTAATGGCAATATTGGCGATCCATGCTGTGAGCTGCATAATGCAAGCCCACAATACCTTCAGTAAAATCTACATGTTGCTCTTTTTTAAAAAAATAGGAGTGGGAGAGGCAATGAAGCACTGAGTTCTCCTTCAAGGCTGGCCTAAAGTAATTACAGACAAGATATGGAAAGCTAGCCAAAATCTGTATTATGCAAGAAGGATTTAAATTTGCTTTTTACAGTGAACATAAAGAGAAATGTTTGGTCCGCATCAAAACTTTGATGGAAGCCAGCTCTCTTACAGAGGTTCTGAAAACAAAAAAGTCTTCCTTAAAACACACTTGACATGTTTCAGAACACAGAATTCAAATGACATACTGAATATCTTCTGTTTAAGAGGGCTAAGATCTTTGGAAGGTAAAATGGCTTCTCTGATGAGAATTTAGAAATAAAATTGTCTTCTTGAACATTTTAAAAATACTTTCTGTATAAAGATTCTTTCAGGATGTATATTTCCATAGGTTTTCTTCAAGCTGACCTTGATGGTGGCAAGAAAGTACCTTGGTTGAAGACCCTTGAGATATTTAGATACATGTTTTTATCTTCTCTACTTTCACATCACTTAAAAAGTATACAAATGATGTTGTCTTGAAGTTCACAATTTTGTAAGAAGATTGCCCAGCTTGAAATAGTAAATTTCAATCACAACAGATCAGGTTCCTTTGAAAGACAGCCACATTGCAAACGAGAAATACCCCTGTTCTAGTTTTTCACATTCTTCTTTTGGTGTACATGCTCTGTACTTGGAAACATAACTGTGTATGAATCTGTCTCATCACAAGCCATCTCTCTCATAAGATGACAGAGCATTTATGCATGAATCTTGGTCTCCCCTCAAAACATATTTTTCTTAAGGAAAAAATTGAAAGACAAGTTTTCGATCTCTGCAGGCCACCTATGCTTTTTCTTCTCAGAGTGAAACTTTCTGGCCTGGCACAGTCTATTCCTAATTAAAAGCAGCAAAGATGAAAATAGCTGGCATAGAAGGCTGTAATCATATAGGCCTTCACTGATGAAAACGCTTTTTTTATATTCACAAAATAAAATTACACTGAAATGAATTTTGAATCAACATTTCAAGACTTCACGATGATTATATTTTAAAGCACAGAAGCATAAAAACTATTGGTACTGAAATCTTGACTGATAAATATAAATAATAAATATGTTCCACAAAATTTTTAATGTATTATTGTCAAAACATAATGTTTAGGAAAATATGGCACTGAGAAAAACATACAACATAAACTTTGCCAAAACAAAATGACGCTGAAGAAATCAAAACCAAAGATAATAATTTTTAAATGCCACTCACCAATCACAATTGAAGACTCACAGTGATAATAGCCATTACTTTGCTTTTTCTTCAGCATGGAGCAAAGATCTATACAGTGTACCACTTCTTCTCCAAATCTATGGCCGATAAATTTTTCATATAATTTGGGGTCTATTTTTTTCACTCCCTTGAAATGACAAGACAAAATCACATCAATCAATCATTTCATTTAGGCAACCCATTCATATCTTTATCACTTTCTTAGAACCTGATAGTACATTTTGATATACAGTCTTGCCTGCTGGCATCTGAAAATGGATGCCACAAAATTGCTGTAAAGTTGTTTTTAAAGTCTCTCTGCCTGGAATGAGTTGTATTTTTTTTTTTTAAATTGAAGAGTGTTGAGCAAAATTAATAAGGTATATCAAGTTGAAATTTGAGGTATCAAGGACAGAGTAATCATCTCCAAAGACAATGGAGAAATGGGAGAAATTTTCAATGACATGGAACGTAACATTTTATAGTTTATATATATATAAATATAAATATAAATATATATATATATATTCTTCAAGTCTTTCTCTATGCATGTATGTTATTTTCAAATTATACTTATATAAAGTAAAGTAAAGTAGCTCAGTTGTGTCCAACTCTTTGCAACCCCATGGACTGTAGCCTACCAGGCTCCTCTGTCCATGGGATTTTCCAGGCAAGAGTACTGGAGTGGGTTGCCATTTCCTTCATCCTTTATATATACTTATATAAATCTTACTAAAGTATAATTAGAATATGCACTTTCCCTTTTTATTCACAAAAATCACCAAAAAATTTTAAATGCAGATAGAAAAAAAATTAAAATCACACCAAACTACTACTAAAATTTTATATATTTTATTTTTCCTATGCATGAGTTGTACCATGAGTACTATTTGATAATAAGCTTTTTTCAGTTAATATGTCATATTGATAAGTAATAAATAAATGTGAAAAATATTTCTATATAGTATTCCATTATATGGAGATATAATTTATTCACTCAATTCTTTATTGTTGAACATGTTTATTGTTGAACTCTCTCCGAGTTAAGATCCTACATGCCTCAGCCAAAAAAAAAAAATATATATATATATATATATAAAACATATTTTTGTTGAGCTATGTGTTTCAACTGAGCTCCTGATCTTTCCTAACCACTTCACTCAGACTTCCCCACCTCAGTTAACAGCAACCGTGTTCGACTTGATCAGGCTGAAAACCTTGGGGTCATCCTTGATTCTCCTCTTTCCCTTAGCCCTACTTCCAATCAGATCATGTTGGTTCTACCTTCAAAACACACCCAGTTCTCACCACTCCCCTGCCACCTCTGTCCAAGCACTTCTGTTTCTTTCACCTGGATTATCCCAAGAGCTTCCTGACTGTGTTCTCTTTGGAAGTCAAACTGATCCTATGAAAACATACACCCAGATCATGTCATCCTCTGCTCAAAATTCTCCAAAGGGTCTCCATTTTTCTCAGAGGAGCCAAACTGCCCCAACCCGCCTGCAGGGTCCTGATCTGCTGTCCCTGGACCTCGTGGGCCTCGTGTCCACCACTCTCGCCTTCATCCCTCAGCAGCCTCCCCAACCTCCTCACTCTTCTGTGAACAAGCCAGGTAGAGCCTACCTCACAGTCCCTGTGCTGCCTGTCCCTGCTTCCTGAAATGCTCCTCCCCAGATATCTTCATCATCCATCCTCATCTCCTTTAATTCTCTCCTCAAATATTACTTTCTTAATAGGGCTTCACTTATTACCTTTTTATATAAAAAGATGCCTAAGAAATTGATGCTTTTGAATTGTGGTGTGAGAGAAGATTCTTGAGAGCCCCTTGGACAGCAAGGAGATCAGACCAGTCACTCCTAAGAGAAATCAACCCTGAATGCTCAATGGAAGGACTAATGCTGAAGCTGAAGTTCACAAACAGATGACCCATTGGAAAAGACCCTGATGCTGGGAAGGATTGAAGGCAAAAGGAGAAGAGGGCAGCAGAGGATGAGATGGTTGGATAGTATCATCGATTCATTGGACATGAACTTGGGCAAACTCCAGGAGATAATGAGGGACAGGGAGGCCTGGTGGGCTGCAGTCCATAGGATTGTAAAGAGTCAGATACAACTTAGCAACTGTACAACAATAGGGCTTCACTTAACCACGCCATCCCTCCTCCCCAAGCAGCCCTCCCAAACCCTCTCTCTCTTTCTCCCCCTATACATACTTATGTTTCTCCATAGCACTTACCATCTTCTAATATATTATGTAGTTCATGTTTATGTCACGGTCTGTCTAGCTGTCTCTCTCCATTAGAATAGGAGCTCCACACAAGGATTTTTGTCTGATTTTTATTCTCTGAAATATATATCCTCAGTCCCTTATAGCTTTTGGGCTTCCCTTATAGCTTAGTCAGTAAAGAATCTGCCTGCAATGCAGGAGACCCGGGTTCAATTCCTGGCTTGGGAAGATCACCTGGAGAAGGAAATAGTAACCCACTCCAGTATACTTGCCTGGAGAATCCCATGGATAGAGGAGCCTGGCAGGCTACACAGTCCATGGGGTCGCAAGAGTCAGACATGACTTAGCAACTAAACCACCACCATCCTCAGTCCCTAGAACAGTGCTTGACATGAAGCAGGGCTCGATAAGCAACTGTCACAAGTGCAAAGGAGGATAAAGCTTCAAGAAGAGAATAGTTGACAACATCAAATGCTGTTCATTCAGAGTTCAGCAAGAAAGAAAATGAATGGATTTCTTTTGATTTGGTGAGCAGAAGTCCATGAGGGACAGCAGAGCCTAATGCTGAGGGTCAGTTAGTGCATGAGGGCAAGTCCCTGCTTGGCCACTTCTCAGCCATGTGGCTTCATTTCAGTTTCCTTATCCATAAGATGAGGCTAACAATCATACCTACCTCTAAGTGCTATATGCACTAAATTAGTCAATTTATAAAAGTGCTTAAAACAGTGAAATATGGTAAATGCTATAATATATTGTAGATAATTATTATTAGGAAAGACTACTGAAAATCATAGGTAAGATCTCAGGGGGGAAAAGTTCTGAGTAAATGGAAACTGACCATCTTATTTCTCTTTGAAATGCTTTTTCATTTGTGTGTGTTTGTTGTGTGGGGATGGGATGGGGAAAGGGTGTCATTCATTCCCTTTGAACAGACAAAAGATCAGTGATAACTTAGCAGAAAAATTAAGACCTTTAATTTTCAAGATACCATTGCCAGCATTGTATGGCCACTATAATCTCCATTTCAGTTTTGTAAGATGTCACTATTTTTTTTAAAAAATAAGGAATAAAGGAAATATAAAAGCTACTCTAATCTGTTAGGCTAATTAATTTAGTTTTAGCAAAAAGTAAGTACCAACTATTTTGTAAGAATTCTCCACAGATGACTTCCAACATGAATCTCAAGAAGCTATTTTTTACTGGAGAGTGAAATGAACTTAGTTCTTTAACCCATAACTTACAGAGAGAGCTGTGGTTCAAAGAGGCAGGAGACCTTAGGACGTACTAAAAGTTACATGCTCTGATCAGAAAACATCTTCAATAATAAAAGTATCCAGAACAGCTTTGTCTGTTATATAATATTAGCATGGTCCTTGTTCTCCAGGGAATTTTTTGTTTGACAATATATTTTGCAGGGCTTTTTTAAGGCTCTTTTGTCCCTTGGAAATATATTTCTTTTCTAGTAAAATCTACGTGAATTAGTCTCACTATCCAGCGGCAGCAAGTGGTATTTCTCCTTCATAATAAGGAAAGGACTTTCATTCAAAAAATAAACAAGTACATCAAAATTGGGTATCTATATAGTAAAATTAAGCAGCCTCTAATTTTCCAAATGGATCCAGAGGGTTCTCAAACTATTACCAGGGACATCAGACTGCAAAGCTATATTTTTAAAGCTAAAAAAGATGGTTTTCAGGTTTTGGACCACAAATTAGTCTTTGCTTCCCTTCTTCATAGCCCAGACACTTTCCAAGGTACCTCATCATTTAAAGAAAAGATGGAAGCTTAACATGTTGTTGTTGCTGAGTCTTTAAGTCATGTTAGACTCTTTGTGACCCCATGGACTGTAGCCCACCAAGCTCCTCTGTCCATGCCATTTCCTTCTTCAGGGGATGTTCCCACCCAGGGACTGAATCCAGGTCTCCTGCATTACAGGCAGATTCTTTACCATCTGAGCCACCAGGGAAGCCCATAACATATTAGGAAAGCGCAAAGAAAAGCCTCAAAAATGGTTAGAGGCAGGAAAATCTGACCTGTAAAGGCTGAGAGAGTTGGGATTCTTTCAAACAACATGTAGGGTATCTTCAACAAAACCATGCTGAGGGCGCTGCATCCTGGAATGCTGAATATGCCTGGTGACTGTCTACTACTATGCTTGAAAATTATTTTTGCCTAATAAGGAACAGGGTGTATTTTTAAGGCTTTGTATTGATAACTGTAACCAATATAACTGACTTATCAATTATACATCATAACACTGAAGGAGAAAATAGGAATTTAAAGACAGAATGTCACACTTTGAAACAATAAATTAGTGACAAGAAACATCAAACAAAATTTGTTCAAGACTATCTTAATTAATCGTCAGAAATGACTGAAGTTTTACTTCCCTTTGGCCTAGTTTCGGGTATAGCTTAGGGAGAACTATCAGTGCTGTTCACAGCCACATGATAATTTCTGATACAGTGGACCATGAAACCCGGAGGGACTTCATTCTCGATTGTTACTTGGCACCCAAACAGCCAATACAGGAAAAATGCCATTGAGAGTGTAAGTATTTTTACAATCGTCTGATGGTTGCTTCTGATAACTCATGGGTATTATTTACTCAGGAAGCATTCATCATATCATGATGTGCAAAATTTAATATGTACCAAAGAGGGCTCAGTCTTATAAGCCTATGCATCCATCTCTATTTTCAATTTAGGAAGTAAACAGCCACAAAATAAGAAAATTCATATTAGTTAACAATCTGAATGTGAAAATCATTCAGCTAAGGTTCTGAAAGATAAAACATTTATTATTCAAATTTAGTTTCTACAACAAAGTTATTGTGATCAGAAAAACAATGGGATGCCAGTTTTGTTAAGAAGGTTAATTTTTTTATAATAAAAGATAATTTCATACTGTTACTTGTTATCTTATTATAATGATTACAACCTCCATGATGCAAAAATGTACAGGCTGCATATCAGACCAAAAAGAAAAGAAGTGTCCTTTTGAGGTTAAGTTTGATATTCCTGGAGCTCTGTTATTTTCCAATAGTTTATTTCTGTTACCCAGCAGCTATGAAAGAAATGCATGTTTTCTGTGATAATGGTATGAAATAAAAATTCAAGATGCAAATTAAAACTCAATCCAAACTGGCCTGTCATTTTAGGCATCAGCTGATAAAAGAATGGTAATCTTTTATGTTCATTTTCATAAGTGATAAAAAGTTATATATCTTTAGTGATATGATACCAGTTAGAAAACTAAAATTATTTTTTAAAGTGGGTTTTCAGTGACTTTCTGTTTCCCAGAGAGCCCACACATTTTATTTTTTCTTAATATTTATTCATCTCTCTGTTTCTTTATTTTGCTGTGCCAAATTTTAGTTGCAGCATGCAGGATCTAGTTCCCTGGCCAGGAATTGCACCTGTGCCCCCTGCATTGGAAACATGGAGTCTTAGCCACTGGACCATCAGGGAAAGTCCCTAAACTTATTCTTAATGATCACTATTCCTAGTGAAAAGTTACATATTGGTGATTCAAAGTTATAAAAAGATTCTCTATCCACAAGGGGCTTCCCTGAAGCAAATCTTACTTTACAATTCTTAATGACTCTGTCTCTTGGCAAAACTACATTTTTCACTTATTTGTACTGTTTTACTTCCATCTTTCCCCGGATACAGACACTTGATGACCTCCTTGTCAGCTATAGTCTTTCCCTCAGCCCCTCTCAGTGGGGAAAACGGAGACCCCTCCCATTCAGGCTCAGTCCATCCAAGCCTGTTCATGACAGGGACGGAAAGACATGAGGAGTTTCCACCACACAGCCAGTGTGTTCTCGAATAGCATGGTGGTTTCAGATCCAGTGCCTAGCATCCCTGGCTGAGAACTGCCTTGCAGCTTTCCCATCTCCTCCTCCTGCTGCTCTCAGCCTGCCTGTCAGCCTGGGCTGTGCCTGGACCCTCTGTCTAGCAATGCCTATTTCCTCCCTGGCTGGAGCCCTAACACCCTGCCTCAGGCCTGTCAGTAACTTCAGAGATGAAAAAGTTAACGAGTGATGGGAAATACAAAAAACAGTTCTACTTTGCTCATTGATCTGTACCAATCTGAAAAAAAAAAAAAATGATGCTTTCTACCATCAGTTTCACAATACTAGAAAATACTTCCATAGTATTTACTATGTACAGGCACTACTCTAAGAACTTATTAGCTCAGTTAATAACTGCAATAACCCTCTGAGATTAGTACCATTATTATCCCCCGATAAGGAAATTGATTCACAGAGAAATCAGGTCACTTACTGACGGACACACAGCTAGTAAGAGGGAGGGCTTGGACTCAGATTCAGGGTAAGTGGAGAACACAAATAAATTGAAAAAGAACAGAATGACAATATTCAAGCTCTTTCACTATTTAAAAGATTAAAATTCTAAGAATACTAATCATTCTTAAGATATAATCATATATACTATCATTGCTAAAACCAATGTGAAAATTGCTTTGAGAATTTGTAGCATCTAAAACACCTACATTTAATATGCTGCATTAGTATTAATAAATAAAGTGATAATTATACATCCATAGTAAATGAATTTTATAAAGGGAGATGGCAAAGAGTTTGTAATGTTACTTACACACGGTAAAAATTATCCGAAGTATCCAGACTGTAAGAAGAATTCCTCTACTGCTAACATGCAAATAATCAACTAAAACACAGGCAGAGATTATCTGCATTTTTTAAACCAGCTGTTTGTTTCAGCATCCAGTATTTCTCAGTTCTTCTTTTTAACTTACTTAATGCTAGAGCATCTATGCATCTCACCATGAGGCTTTTCAGAGAGGTCATCCCCTTAATCCCTCTATTTATATACTTGCGTTTAGCACTACTGCTTTGTTTAATCTTGAGGCTTTAGAGAAAGAAAAAGTAGAAACTCTTTACCCCAGCATTATATCTAACATTTACAATACTGCACCTTTCAGCAAGTAGTAAGTAGAAACAAAGCCACTACAGCTATGTTTTGAATCTGTTGTTGACACCTACTTCTCGCTGTCCTAACACTGAGAAGAGATGGATGATCCTTGGGGGTATCAAGTGGCAAGGAAAGCTGTCAGAGAAGAGGTGATAGACAACTCCCAGTAAAACTAGCCACTTCACAAAAAGCACCAAGAGAATATGCGGCATTGCTTCGTGGTATTGTTTTTATGAGTTGCTGGAATCAAAAAGATCAGAGGCAGAAACACGAATTTGGTTGCAGTCAGCCCATTTACACTGACTATGAATGTCATGTTAACCGGAAAAGAACATGTTGAGGGCACTCAGGGAAGTTCTCAAAGTCACAGACAATGCAAAAGCACAGGGAGGTTACAATACCTTTATTTACAACGCAGACTGCTCCCATCTAGGCTCATTCTTTGTCTACTTAGCAAACCTCAATTCCTCCTCAAGATTTCTCAAGTAGAGCATAAGAAAACATATGCTGTTTGGCCATATAACTGTTTCTGATATTTGCATGTGGCTTTTCTCATTTCTCATATGGAAAACTCAGCAGTGGCCACAAGACTGGAAAAGGTCAGTTTTCATTCCAATGCCAAAGAATGTTCAAACTACTACACAATTGCACTCATCTCACACGCTAGCAAAGTACTGCTCAAAATTCTCCAAGCCAGGCTTCAACACTACATGAATCGTGAACTTCCAGATGTTCAAGCTAGATTTAGAAAAGGCAGAGGAAGCAGAGATCAAATTGCCAACATACGTTGGATCATCAAAAACACACGGGCGTTCCAGAAAAACATTTACTTCTGCTTTATTGACTATGTCAAAGTCTTTGACTGTGTGGATCACAACAAACTGTGGAAAATTCTTCAAGAGATGGGAATACCAGACCACCTTACCTCCCTCCTGAGAAATCTGTATGCAGGTCAAGAAGCAACAGTTAGAACTGGACATGGAACAACAGACTGGTTCCATATAGGGAAAGGAGTACGTCAAGGCTGTATACTGTCACCCTGCTTATTTAACTTACATGCAGAGTACATCATGAGACATGCTGGGCTAGATGAAGCACAAGCTGGAGTCAAGATTGCCAGGAGAAAGAAACATCAATAACCTCAGATATGCAGATGATACCATTCTTATGGCAGAAAGCGAAGAACTGAAGAGCTTCTTGATGAAAGTTAAAGAGGAGAGTGAAAAAGCTGGCTTAAACCTCAACATTCAGAAACCTAATATCATGGCATCTGGCCCCATCACTACATGGCAAATAGATGGGGAAACCATGAAAACAGTGACAGACTTTATTTTGCGGGGGCTCCAAAATCAATGCAGATGGTGACTGCAGCCATGAAATTAAAAGATTCTTGCTCCTTGGAAGAAAAGCCATGACCAGTCTACATAGCATATTGAAAAGCAGAGACACTACTTTGCCAACAAAGGTCCATCTAGTCAAAGCTATGGTTTTTCCAGTAGTCATGTATGAATGTGAGAGTTGCACTATAAAGGAAGCTGAGCGCCAAAGAATTGATGCTTTTGAACTATGGTGTTGGAGAAGACTCTTGAGAGTCCCGTGGACAGCAAGGAGATCCAATCAGTTCATCCTAAAGGAAATCAGTCCTGAATATTCATTGGAAGGACTGATGCTGAAGCTGAAATTCCAATACTTTAGCTACCTGATGGGAAGAACTGACTCACTGGAAAAGACCGTGATGCTGGGAAAGACTGAAAGCAGGAGGAGAAGGGGACAACAGAGGATGAGATGGTTGGATGGCTTCACTGACTCTATGGACATGAGTTTGAGTAAGCTCCGGGAGTTGGTGTTGGACAGGGAAGCCTGGCATGCTGCAGTCCATGGGGTTGCAAAGAGTCAGACAGGACAGAGTGACTGAACTGAATTTTTTCATTTCAATGAAGCAGAGACTCATAACTAAGGCATCTAGGAATGCTCCCTAGACAGCCCAATCTCAGCTGGAACCTCAACTCCCCTTGATCAAAGTCCAGCTGTGTTCTTGGCTCAGTGCAGCCTAGGGTTACTCAAGTGTAAACAAGTTATATCCTACTCCTCCTAATCACATCTGTTTTCCTAATATTTTGCTCTTTGGAGCAAATAATAACATGTTCTCCTGAATTTACCAATGTAACCATTTATTTCTATAAACTAAAGATAAAACATAAAATACCCAGTCACCAAATTTCTTCCCAAATACGAACTATAAACTTATAACTCTATTTAAGATGTTTTCATTCTTCATTGCAATAGCTTTCCATTTAATCAACAGTTCTCTCAACATTAAGTAAGTAAATATCAGCAAGTCACTGGTGCAAGAAATTCTCAGGATGTTAACGACGAAAAATGACAGTGAAGCTGTTCTGCAAAAGCTCATTCAGAAATAAGTTCATGAAAAATCCTAATGAATAATTTTAACTTGTCCTGTAACACTGGCCTATATACTGCAACATACATATATTGTGGTTGAATGTGTTCTGCTTTTATAGCCTAGAGATCAGAAGTATGGAATCATTCATATAAATTGATTGGATTATCCACAGACAGAATTTTAGACCAAACTATAGCTTCAGATCCAACCTAAATGAGAACTGAAAACTTAGACAATGTAGCAGGGATTATATATACACTGGCAAAATCTTTTATATGCATCCATAGACATCATTGATGCTCAGTAAGATTGAAGGCAGGAGGTGAAGGGGACAACAGAGGGTGAGATGTTTGGATGGCAACACAGACTCAATGGACATGAGTTTTGGTAAACTCTGCAAATTGGTGATGGACAGGGAGGCCTGGCATGCTGCAGTCCATGGGGTCACAAAGAGTCGGACACGAGTGAGTGACTGAACTGAAATGAACTGAACTGATAAACATCACTTGGCTTACAAGTCAACATTCAGAAAACTAAGGTCATGGCATCTGGTCCCATCCCTTCATGGCAAATAGATGGGGAAACAATGGAAACAGTGAGAGACTTTATTTTTGGGGGCTCCAAAATCATTGCAGATGGTGACTGCAGCCATGAAATTAAAAGATGCTTGCTCCTTGGAAGAAAAGCTACGACAAACCCAGACAGCATATTAAAAAGCAGAGACATTAGTTTTCCAACAAAGGTCCATCTAGCCAAAGCTATGGTTTTTCTAGTAGTTAAGTACGGATGTGAGAATTGGACTATAAAGAAAACTGAGCGTCAAAGAATTGATGCTTTTGAACTGTGGTGTTGGAGAAGGCTCTTGAGAGTCCCTTGGACTATAAGGAGATTCAACCAGTCCCTCCTAAAGGAAATCAGTCCTGAATATTCATTGGAAGGACTGATGCTGAAGCTGAAACTCCAATACTTTGGCCACCCGATGGGAAGAACTGACTCACTGGAAAAGACCCTGATGCTGGGAAAGATTGAAGACAGGAGGTAAAAGGGACGACAGAGGATGAGATGGTTGGATGGCTTCACTGACTCTATGGACATGAGTTTGAGTAAGCTCTGGGAGTTGGTGATGGACAGGGCAGCCTGGCTGATAGTTTGCTGATAGTTAGGATGATAGTTTGCCAAAGATCATAAACACTGGCATATTCCGCTTGCTTTTCTGCTCTACCCAGTATGTTCATCACCCAGGAAACCTAGACCAGCCAAACCTGACACCATTACCTGCATGTAGACCTCATCCCCATTGTGTACAATTTAAGCACATGCCTGTAGGGATATACCTGATAGAAAGTTACAATCTGTTGGGAAATATGTTTCACATGATTTTCGTATCCACTCAGCTAATTACCAGGAGACTACTGCCCCCATATCTGCACTGGAAATCAAGAGCACAAGGTCCTGTTTATGATTCTCTTGATTATCAGGATAGGTCAGGGAGGACGAGGAGCAAGATGGAATCCAAAGGGACCAAGTCATGAAAACAGGATGGAGTGTGAAGGTGGGGGAGGAGGGATGCTGCTAAAGGTCCAGGACCACTAGAGAAAGTCACAGAACATTCTCCCAGGTAATGGCTGATTAAGATCTCACAGCTATGCTGGAGACAAAAGTGAAACCACTCTGAATGAAATGTTCTGCTCTAAATAAAGTTATGTAACAAATCAGAATCAAATTCAGCTGTAGAGAAGGCTGTAGCCAAGGAAGGAAGAAAAGTACCTTCACACACTGGCCATCAGCTTGAGGTCAATGTAAAGACACGATGTACTTATAAGGCCTTAAAGATGGGTCTCCAAAATGATGTCATAGAGTTTACTAACAATTAAAAACGTTGGACTTCCCTGGTGGTACCGTGGATGGAAATCTGCCTGCCAATACAGGGGCCATGGTTTCGATCCCTGGTCCAGGAAGATTCCACAGGCCACAGAGCAACTAAGCCTTTGCACAAAAACTACTGAGACTACGTGCTGCAGCTACTGAAGCCCATAAACTAAGAGCCCGTGTTCTGCGAAAAGAGAAGCCACTGCAATGAGAAGCCTGCACACTCCAACTGAACAGTAGCCCTGCTTTCCGCACCTAGAGAAAGCCCAGGAAAGGAAGGCCGAGCGCAACCAAAAATAAAATAAATAACATATAAAATGTTGCTATAGGTGATACGAGCTAGATGTCTTAAGTCTTTAACTACAGATAATGTGAATTTTTGCCCTTGCAAAGAGAAAAGAGCAATATTATTCATCTTTAATTTATAGGGCTTATCAGTTGGAAGAATTGAGTAATTTAGTATTATTCTGTTTTTGAGGTACCTTTCCTTGGCAGAATATGGTTCTAATAAATGGTCAAAGTAAATCCTTTGATATTTAGGATTGGAAATAAAATTCCAGTGTAAACTAGTTTGCTGCTGCTGCTGCTAAGTCGCTTCAGTCATGTCCGACTCTGTGTGACCCCAGAGATGGCAGCCCACCAGGTTCCTCTGTCCATGGGATTTTCCAGGCAAGAACACTGGAGTGGGGTGTCATTGCCTTCTCCAAAACTAGTTATACATCTGCATGACTCATTTGAAAAGACCTTGATGCTGGGAAATATTGAGGGCAGGAGGAGAAGGGGACGACAGAGGGTTAGATGGCTGGATGGCATCACCGACTCAATGGACATAGGTTTAGGTGAACTCAAGTGAGGGACAGGGAGGCTGGATGTGCTGCGGTTCATGGGATCACAAAGAGGACACGGGGACTGAGTAACTGGACTGAACTGAAGGCTAACTCATGCAACTCTAATTACCTCAAATACTTCATTATTGCATCTTTTAATCCTAGCTCTAAAACTCTGTTTTTTTTAATGGCATTTAAATCAGAATCTTGCCTTGGGATACAAATGCTCGACAGTAAGTAAACTGGCCAGTGAATCTGTATGTTTGAAGAAAAGGTATCATTTAAGCCTGAATGATCAAGACCAGCGTTGCCTAAATGATGTGCTAAAACATAGGAGATGAAAAAAAGGCCACGCTTATCAAGTACATTTAGGAAATGATGCTCAGGTAGGATGTATAATGTTCAAAATATCCACTGCCCTTCTTGTGGTGTCCTTTGCTGCAAGTGGGTTTTATATCCTGCTCTGTTGAACCCGGAAAGGACCATGTGACCTTCTTTGGCCAATAAGACATGACGAGGAATGACGTGCGTCACTTCTTAGCAGAAACGTTCAGCTGTTTATCACCATCTCTCTCTTCCTTCAGTCAAAGGCCAGTGAAGTCCTAGATGTAAGCTGCTAAACCAAGGTCTTGAATAAAGACAACGTGCAACAGAACCACAGATGACCCAGCGGCAAAAAATTAAACTTTTGTTGTTAGAAGCTCTTAAGGTTCACAGTAAACATTCACGTTTTGGAGATCCTAAGAAATCCTGAAATAAAGACTCAGATTAACTTTAACCCATCACTGCTAACATGCACTTGATCACAGAATCCTTACCTCACATAAAATCCTGAGAGATGTCCTGAGATAAAACTTTCAGGAAATGTCAATGAAAACACTTATTTCAAATCTCCATTCCACTCTGCACAGACTTAATAATATTAGGTTGACTGGGTCATTTCTTCTAGAGTTTTCAAATTTTTCAAAATCTCTTAACAGAATAAAGGTCAATCAGGAAGCCATTTTGGTATTTTGACATGAATCAAATTCCAGAATTCTTCCTTAAAAATAATATTGCTTTCTGCTTATTATTTCCTATATATTTCAATGTTCAAAGATGTATAAATTACTGAAAGGTTACAAATGAACATTTAGTGAGTCTACTTTTGAAGACAGCATTTCCAATTTTTAAACAATTAAAAGGCATACTTAGGTTTATCTCAAAACACAGAAACAGACAACAGAACAGCATGAAGCTGAAAAATGCCTCAGAAACAAAACTGAAGTCAGTTGCTATATATAGTGCTCTGACACACAATAGATGACACAGTTGACTAATGGCACCTAGACTCTCAGAAGAAATTACAATTCCATCTCACAGTAGATTGCACCACTTTTTTAGCTTTAAAAAAATTAAAGCAAAAAGAGATACTGTATTGTGTTTTCACTTATTGATTTTTAACTAAGAAAAATCCAAAGAGAATTCCATATTATAGCTTCAGAACTAAGTGCACTTGATAATATGAAAAGAGACTCAAAAACAACTAAAATTTTTAAGTTGTTAGGCATTGGGAGATCCAGGAATAGGTTACTGAAACAATCTGCTTTAACGTCAGTTCAGTTGCTCAGTCACGTCCAACTCTTTGCAGCCCCAAGGACTGCAGCAAACCAGGCTCTCCTGTCCATCATCCACTCCCAGAGCTTACTCAAAAGTAAGCTTTTGAGTCACCATCGAGTCAGTGATGCAATCCAACCATCTCATCCTCTGTCATCCCCTTCTCCTCCTGCCTTCAATCTTTCTCACATCAGGGTCTTTTCTAATGAGTCAGTACTTCACATCAGGTAATCAAAGTATCAGAGCTTCAACTTCAGTATCAATCCTTCTAATGAATATTCAGGACTGACTTCCTTTAGGATGGACTGGTTGGATCTCCTTGCAGTCCAAGGGACTCTCAAGAGTCTTCTCCAACACCATAGTTCAAAAGCATCATTTCTTCAGCGCTCAGCTTTCTTTATGATCCAACTCTCACAGGCATACAGGACTACTAGAAAAACCATAGTTTAGAATAGATGGACCTTTGTTGGCAAAGTAATGTCTCTGCTTTTGAATATGCTAAGTTGGTCATAGCTTTTCTTCCAAGGAGCAAGGGTCTTTTAATTTCATAGTTGCAGTCACCATCTGCAGTGATTCTGGAGCCCAAGAAAATAAAGTCTCTCACTATTTCCACTGTTTCCCCATCTATTTGCCATGAAGGGATGGGACCAGATGCCATGATCTTCCTTTTATGAATGTTGAGTTTTAAGCCAGCTTTTTCACTCTCCTCTTTCACTTTCATCAAGAGGCTCTTCAGTTCCTCTTCACTTTCTGCCATAAGGGTGGTGTCATCTACATATCTGAGGTTATTGATATTTCTCCTGGAAATCTTAATTCCAGCTTGTACTTCATCCAGTCCAGCATTTCACATCATGTACTCTGCATATAAGTTAAATAAGCAAGGTGAAAATATACAGCCTTGGCATACTCCTTTCCCAATTTGGAACCAGTCTGTTGTTCCATGTCCAGTTCTAACTGTTGCTTCTTGACCCACATACAGATTACTCAGAAGGCAGGTCAGGTGGTCTGGTATTCCCATCTCCTTAAGAAATTTCACAGTTTGCTGTGATCCACACAGTCAAAGGTTTTAACATAGTCAATAAAGTACAAGTAGATGTTTTCTGGAACTCTCTTGCTTTTTCTATGATCCAACAGATGTTGTCAATTTGACCTCTAGTTCCTCTGCCTTTTCTAAATCCACCTTGAACTTCTGAAAGTTCACGATTCACATACTGTTGAAGCCTGACTTGGAGAATTTTGAGCATGTGTGAAATAAGTACACATGCTAGCGTGTGAAATAAGTACAACTGTACAGTAGTTTGAGCATTCTTTGGCATTGCCCTTCTTTGGGATTGGAATGAAAACTGACCTTTTCCAGTCCTGTGGCCACTGCTGAGTTTTCCAAATTTGCTGGCATATTGAATGCAGCATTTTCACAGCATCATCTTTTAGGACTTCAAAGAGCTCAGCTGGAATTCCATTGTCTCCAATAGCTTTGTTCATAGTAATGCTTCCTAAGGCCCACTTGAGTTCACATTCCAGGATGTCTGGCTGTAGGTGAGTGATCACACCATCGTGGTTATCTGAGTCATGAAGATCTTTTTTTTACAGTTCTTCTGTGTATTCTTGCCACCTCTTCTTAATATCTTCTGCTTCTGTTAGGTCCATACCATTTCTGTCCTTTATTGTGCCCATCTTTGCAAGAAATAATCCCTTGGTATCTCTTACTTTCTTGAAGAGATCTCTAGTCTTTCCCATTTTATTCGTTTCTTCTATTTCTTTGCATTGATCACTGAGGAAGGCTTTCTTATTTCTCCTTGCTATTCTTTGGAACTCTACATTCAGATGAATATATCTTTCCTTTTCTCCTTTGCCTTTTACTTCTATTCTTTTTTCAGCTATTTGCAAGGCCTCCTCAGACAACCACTTTGCCTTTTTGCATTTCTTCTTTTTGGGGATGGTTTTGATCACCACCTCCTGTACAATGCTACGAATTTCTATCCATAGTTCTTCAGGCACTCTATGTATCAGATCTAATCCCTTCAATCTATTTGTCACTTCCACTGTATAATCCTAAGGGATTTGATTTAAGTCATACCTGAATGGTCTAATGGTTTTCCCCACTTTCTTCAATTTCAGTCTGAATTTGGCAATACGGAGTTCATGATCTGAGCCACAGTCAGCTCCTGGTCTTGTTTGCTGACTGTATAGAGCTTCTCCATCTTTGGCTTCAAAGAATATAATCAATCTGATTTCGCTATTGACCATTTGGTGATGTCTATGTGTAGAGTTATCTCTTGTGTTTTTGGAAGAGGGTGTTTACTATGACCAGTGTGTTCTCTTGGCAAAACTCTGTTAGCTTTTGCCCTGCTTCATTTTGTACTCCAAAGCCAAACTTGGCTGTTACTCCAGGTATCATCTCTTGACTTCCTACTTTTGCATTTCAGTCCCCTATGATGAAAAGGACAACTTTTTTTGGTGTTAGTTCTAGAAGACCTTGTAGGTTGTCACAGAACCATTCAACTTCAGCTTCTTCAATATTAGTGGTTGGCACATAGCCTTGGATTTTTGTGATATTGAATGGTTTGCCTTGGAAACAAACAGAGACCATTCTGTCATTTTTGAGATTGCACCCAAGTACTGCATTTTGTTGGCTATAAAGGCTACTCCATTTCTTTGAAGAGTCTTGCCCACAGTAGTAGATATAATGGTCATCTGAATTAAATTCACCGATTCCAGTCCATTTTAGTTCACTGATTCCTAAAATGTCAATGTTCACTCTTGCCATCTCCTGTTCGACCAATTCCAATTTACCTTGATTCAAGGACCTAACATTCCAGGTTCCTATGCAATATTGTTCTTTACAGTATTGCACTTTATTTCCGTATTACCAGTCACATCCAAAACTGAGTGCTATTTTTGCTTTGCCTCAGCCTCTTCATTCTTTATGGAACTATTTCTCCACTCTTCTCCAGTAGCATATTGGCCATACTGACTTGGGGAGTTCATCTTTCAATGTCATATTTTTTTTGCCTTTTCATACTGTTCACAGGGTTCTCAAGGCAAGAATACTAAAGTGGTTTGCCATTCCCTTCTCCAGTGGACCACATTTTGTCAGTACCTCCCACCATGAGCTGTCCATCTTGGGTGGCTCTACATGGCATGGCTCATAGTTTTATTGAGTTAGACAAGGCTGTGATCCAAGTGATCAGTCATTCTCCTGTTGATGAATGTTCAGCAGTTAGTTGCAATATTGGAGTTCTCACAGGAAAAGATGAGCTCACGTCCTTCTACTCTGCCATCTTGTGAATCAGACTTGCTTTAACTTATACCAAGGATATTTCTAAGATCAGTTTTTGTCTGGAATAATAAAAGTCTGCTCTTACCAAGGGGACCTAAAGTGCCTTCTTTCAGAAAAGAAGACAGAGGCAGTGCAACCTGGCAGGCCCTCTTTTGTTGCATACCTTCAGAGTCATGTGCAACTTTTGTGACCTGATGGATTGTAGTCCACCAGGTTCCTCTGTCCATGGGATTTCCCAGGCAAGAATACTGGAGTGGGTTGCCATGCCCTTCTCCAGGGGATCTTCCCTGCTTTCCCCAACCTCATCATCGTAGGGTCCAATAACTACCCTTCTGTCCTTAGCTATGTGCATATCAAACTCTGCACTCAAAGCAAACCAGTCCAAGTGAAAAAGGGAGCAAACAATTTCAAAGAAGATCATTTCTTTCATTCTAAAGTTCTCTCATTGTCTGACTTTGTGAAACACTGCTATAAGAAAGGGCCAATTAATAACCTATAGCTTTGATAGTTTAAGTGCTATATTAGTAATTTGAAAGAGTTATAACGCAGGAAAAATATCCAAGAAGTCCAAAAAATAATTTATGATTAAACACAACTGTTCTATTCATGAAAAGAGTGCATTTATTGCTCAAAGAATCTGGATCTGCCTTAAGATGCATATTTGATTTGAAACTGGTCTTCTTCTGCCACCAAGTGTTAGCACACACTTCTAACAAACCAGTTTCTACAATGTCAAATCACAGAAATACCAACACAAGGTCACTCAGTGTGAAAAATAAACCCAAAATAAAGCACTATAAAAAGCACTGACCAAAACAAATAGAGTCTAACCATGAGAAACAAACATACTCTGAAGAAATGATACAAACAAGTTGAATTTTAGCTATTCAGAGACAAAATAATTTAAAGAAGCTTTTCTGAGGCTTCATTCATTTGATTTAAAAAACTACTGTTTGAGACCCCGTGAACTGTAGCCTACAAGGCTCCTCCCTCCATGGGATTCTCCAGGCAAGAATACTGGAGTGGGTTACCACTTCCTTCTCCAGGGGATGTTCCCGAACCAGGGATCGAACCCCGGTCTCCTGCATTGCAGGCAGACGCTTTAACCTCTGAGCCACCAGGGAAGCCCTTTGAAAACATAGTGATAATCAAAATAGCTTGAAGATATACAAAACTACTTTCAAGGGAATTCCCTGGCAGTCCAGTGCATAAGACTCCATTCTTTCACTGCTGAGGGTATGGGTTCAATCCCTGGTCAGGGAACTAAGATCCCGCAAGCTGCACAGCCCAGTCAAAAAAAAAAAGCATACTACTTTTACTACTCCCTTATGAGATATATTCCACTAGAATTTCATGAAACTAAGAATATGGACAACTAACATATATATGTAAATGCCTCCTGGTGTTAGAAAAACATATAATTGTCAAAAAAAAAAAAAAAAAAAAAAAAACCATGTTTCCCAGAATCTCAATTAGAAAACTTAATTCTCTAGTTTGAGAACCAGAATACCATACTGGAGCAGAGGAAGTTCCATATCAGGAAATTTGAAGGAGAGTTTTTTATTTGAAGGAGAGTTTTGTTTGCAGGGAATAAGAAAAGGCCAGAAGGATATACTAGTAATGGTACCTAAAAGAGAAATGATATTGGGAGGAAGGGAGAGAGATTGGTGATGAGGGAAAAAAATTTATCTTTCACTCTGTAGGTCTGTATGTAGATAGATTTTTTTCAGTAAGCATATATTCATCTAACACTTTTATAATTAAAATAACTTTTAAAATATAAGTACTTGAAATGACACAAACTTCTTAATATGAGTGAAAAAAAAATTATTCAATATCCCTCTACCCTTTTATTTCATTATCAACCTTAAGTAAACTGAATGTTGGTAATACATTCCATTATTGACTTTATCAATGGTCTCACCCTTGTAAATGAGTGGACCCAGAATGAAAACCCAGAAGAGAATTAGAGAAGAAAATAGATTCTGGATGGGGCTCTGCAACTGAGAACAGTGTGATCTCATTTCAGCCACTTAACCTCTGAGTCTCAGATCCCCTTTCTATAGAGTAAAAGGAGCAGACTCCGTGAAATCATCTGTCAAGAAATCACTTAAAATGCATGCAGTCTGAAATGTTGAAATATAAATTCTAGAGTTAATTTAAGCATCCCTTTGATAAACATCCTTGGGTGCTCTCATTTCAAAGTTAATAAAGACAGAAACATTTTGAAATGTGGGCATTACCTTCACCACTGATTTGTCATTCTGGGATTAAGTTTGAAACCACTGGGAAGAGGACAATCCACGTGAAAGCAAGATAAGAAAGATAATGAGTAAAAGAGTCAACTGTCAGTCTACAAGTTTTGTCAGTTTTCATCATTCCTAATTCCAAAATCTATGATATACACAAATTATTTCTACCTAAATATTCTGGAATGGTATCTAATACAGTTATTATTTAATTTGAGCATAGAGAAAAAAAACATGCAAGATACTGGGGGATAAGGTGATTTTTACAAAAGTTTGTAGTAAACTCATAAGCACAGGATGGCCAACCACCCAAACACATGTTTTACAGGACCAAAAAGACTTTCTGAGCCCAGACGTTAAATACAAATTGTCGAATTTAGAAAAAAGATCTACTTACTAATAAACATGACCTTCATTTATAGAGCTGCAAATCAAGTCTGAACTGCAGCAAAGGGTTATGGAGAGCAGGAGCGAATACTAATCTGCACGCCCATCTCCAAAACTCTGGTACATCAGAGCAGCTCAGCAGATGCTTTAATTCGCATGACAACCTCCCTAGGCTGAAATGGGAGAAACAAGGAAGGGTGCCCTTAGGATTCTAGGAGAATTGCTTGTGACTCCAGACAAAAATTCAAAGTGCCTCCAGCCTCTGAAGAAGAAGGCAATGGCTTAGGAAGGCAGCAAGTCGCCCTGAGATAGGGGAAGTCAAAAGACATGTCCCCTGGCTTGTGTCACTGCTGACCATTCCCAGGGACAAGTACTTTCAAATACTGAGCTAGGGAGGGCGGCCCTTCTGTTACCCTCTTGCCCAGTCCCTGCAACACCTGCTCCACGCCCTCAGTGGAAACAACTGCTGAAAAGAGCAGTGGCTTTGTAGAAACTTCGAAAGAGTTACATAAAAGTGGGGAGGGGAGCAGAGCATGTCCCACCTTGAAGAACCCAGCTACAGGGAGCAGCACCAGTGTATGCAAGCCAGTGGAGGAAGCTTTGAAGGCAGCAGGCTGCAAACAATCAGAAGACAATAACGCAGCAAAACCCAACTCTGGCTCCACCCCCCAAGGCTTTTCCAGGGATGAAGCAAGATGTAGCAACAGATGAAGCAGCAGTAAGTAATGGTCAGTGTGCAGCTAACAGCCACAGAGGCAAAGGAGGAGACAGCAGTAATGGCCTCCATGGAGCCTCATGAGCCAACTCAGCATCCTTGGGAATTGGAACCAAATCCAACTGGAATCCCAGGAGCAATAGTGGCAGGGATGTCGAAAAACACTACACATGTCACTCATGCTGTGGGTGGTGAAACAAGGCTGATAATAAAATGTCCACTCACCTTCTTCCGGAGCCATGGTAACCTGGACAATTTCATGAAGGTCAAATGAGGCTTAAAAGTTCTGCTTTCTCCTGCCAAGATACCTTTTTCTTGAAACGTCCTTTTTGCAGCATCTGAAGAAAATAAAAAGAAGCTTTAAAATGCTACTATATGATACCTTATATGAGAAAAGAATCTAAAAAGGAATAAATACATGTATAACTGAATCAGCCTCTTGAGAAATCTGTATGCAGGTCAGGAAGCAACAGTTAGAACTGGACATTGAACAACAGACTGGTTCCAAATAGGAAAAGGAGTACGTCAAGGTTGTATATTGTCACCTTGCTTATTTAACTTCTATGCAGAGTACATCATGAGAAACGCTGGACTGGAAGAAACACAAGCTGGAATCAAGATTGCTGGGAGAAATATCAACAACCTCAGATATGCAGATGACACCACCCTTATGGCAGAAAGTGAAGAGGAACTAAAAAGCCTCTTGATGAAAGTGAAAGTAGAGAGTTAAAAAGTTGGTTTAAAGCTCAACATTCAGAAAACGAAGATCATGGCATCTGGTCCCATCACTTCATGGGAAATAGATGGGGAAACAGTGGAAACGGTGTCAGACTTTATTTTTTGGGGCTCCAAAATCACTGCAGATGGTGACTGCAGCCATGAAATTAAAAGACGCTTACTCCTTGGAAGGAAAGTTATGACCAACCTAGATAGCATATTCAAAAGCAAAGACATTACTTTGCCAACAAAGGTCCATCTAGTCAAGGCTATGGTTTTTCCTGTGGTCATATATGGATGTGAGAGTTTGACTGTGAAGAAAGCTGAGCGCCAAAGAATTGATGCTTTTGAACTGTGGTGTTGGAGAAGACTCTTGAGAGTCCCTTGGACTGCAAGGAGATCCAACCAGTCCATTCTGAAGGAGATCAGCCCTGGGATTTCCTTGGAGGGAATGATGCTGAAGCTGAAACTCCAGTACTTTGGCCACCTCATGAGAAGAGCTGACTCAATGGAAAAGACTCTAATGCTGGGAGGGATTGGGGGCAGGCGGAGAAGGGGATGACAGAGGATGAAATGGCTGGATGGCATCACTGACTCGATGGACATGAGTCTGAATGAATCCGGGAGTTTGTGATGGACAGGGAGGCCTGGTGTGCTGTGATTCATGGGGTCGCAAAGAATCGGACACGACTGAGTGACTGAACTGAACTGAACTGAATCACTCTGCTGTACACCTGAAACTAACTGATTTACAACAATGTAAATCAACTATACTCCAATAAAATTAAAATGTAAACAAAAAATGCTACTGTGGCTGTCTTTAATTATAAAAATGGCAACTCAAAAAATAAATTATTCTACAACGAAGGTAATATACTGGCTTGAGATATTATTTTTAAGAGAGGAAAAACTACAACGTGTATGATGCCAAATACATTATGACGGTTATATCTGCAATAATGTCAAAGTTTGGCATACGGCAGAAATCAACACAACTTTGTAAAGCAATTACCCTCCAACTAAAGATTTAAAAATAGAATTCAAAAAAAAAAAAAACTTTGGGTAAGCACACAAAAGCAACAATTGGAAAAGGAAATATTTAATAAATAAAATAACTGACTTTATGATGCTGATTTCATGCAATATCCCAGTGACACCCATATATATATAATGAACTAGTTTATCTGTAACTCCTCATATCCAAAACTTCTGCTTCCAACCAACATAGAATAACAGGAATCTGATTTACCCTCCCATCTGAAATGACCGGGAAAAACAAGGACAAAATATACAAAACAACGGTTTGTAAAATGCTGTACACCTGGCAGTGAAGATGAGTGATCCCTTAGAGATGAGAAAAAAACAAGGTGAGCCCTTTGATTAACCAGCTTACATCCCTGGGTGTCAAGGCCCCTATTCAAGGAAGATAAACCCAGATGGAGCCCAGTCATCACACTAGGTTCAGAAAAAAAAAAGCCAAGAATAGAAAGACCAACGCATCTGGAGCTCATGGGACAGAGTGCCAGAGAAATGAGGGCTGCAGAGAAAAAACTCCAGAGATCTGCAAGGGCTCCCCCAAGTGGATTCAGCGGAGAAGTGACCAGCATGGGTCCCTGAGCAAACTACCTGAAGCTGAAAAACACATTTGAAAGGATTAGAGAGAACACTCCCAGCTCTCACCCAAGGTCAGGAATTGTATCTGTTCCCATCAGCCAGACTGGAAAGCCTCAAGATGCATGGGACACTGGGAAGAATAAGGATTTTGCCTCAGTGGAAACGAAAAATGAGCTCTACTGCTAAGTCACTTCAGTCATGTCTGACTCTGTGCAACCCCATAGACGGCAGCCCACCAGGCTCCCCCGTCCCTGGGATTCTCCAGGCAAGAACACTGGAGTGGGTTGCCATTTCCTTCTCCAATGCATGAAAGTGAAAAGTGACAGTGAAGTCGCTCAGTCATGTCCAACTCTTCGTGACCCCATGGACTGCAGCCCACCAGGCTATGCTGTCCATGGGATTTTCCAGGCAAGAGTACTGGAGTGGGATGTCATCACCTTCTCTGAAAATGAGCTCTGGCCTGGTACTATTCTAGTCCCTCCTAACAAATATTAGAAGCAAAACCCAAGAGGAAAAACCTGTATCAAAGTAATTTAGTTGTTCCCCAGCACAGAGCCCAAGTATAATTATAGAAAGACAAAACCATCCAGCACCCGACAAGTGCCTGATATCGGACAACAGGCATGTAACAAACAGGAAAATATGACCCACAAAGAAGAAATAAATCAATTAATCAAAAGCCACTTAGAACTAACATAGATGTCAGAATGAGCAGGTAAGGGCTTCAAAGCAGTTATTCTAATTGTATTCTTTATGTTTAAAAAGTTATACAGTATACTAACGCATATATATGGAATTTAGAAAGATGGTAACAATAACCCTGCGTACGAGACAGCAAAAGAGACACTGATGTATAGAACAGTCTTATGGACTCTGTGGGAGAGGGAGAGGGTGGGAGGATTTGGGAGAGTGGCGTTGAAACATGTGGAATATCATGTATGAAACAAGATGCCAGTCCAGGATAGATGCACGATGCTGGATGCTTGGGGCTGGAGCACTGGGACGGCCCAGGGGGATGGTGTGGAGAGGGAGGAGGGAGGAAGGTTCAGGATGGGGAACACGTGTATACCTGTGGCGGATTCATTTTGATGTTTGGCAAAACTAATACAATTATGTAAAGTTTAAAAATAAAATAAAATTAAAAAAAAAAAAGAAAAAAAAAGTTGAAACGTGCTAGTGATCAAAAAAAACCACATTAAACTTTTAGAGATTAAAAAATGCAAGGTCTGAGAAAAATAGATGAGACACTACAGAACAACAACAACAACAACAAAAAAAACAGTGAACTTGGGAGACATAACAATAAAAACCACCCAAAATAAAACAGAGGAAAAAAAAGAAATAATAACAACAACAACAACAAAAGAATAGTTCACCAGTGAGACGTGAGGCAACTTAGGTTGCCTAATACGTGTGTAAATGGAGTTCCCTGAAAAAAAGGTGAGAGAAGTAGGGAAGTTACTTGAAGAACTAATGGCTGTTGGAGAGTGAGAGCTACCACAACCACAAAGAAAGATAATCTAGGCAGTAACTACTAAAATTTAAGCTGCACAAGCATTTTGACAGCAATTCCAATATTAGGAAAACACACAAAAATAAGCAAAAGTACCAATACGTACGATTTTATATAAAAGATATTTAACATTGCTTGAATTATCACACGCTGAAAACAACCTTCAACAATAAAGAAATGGTCGCTATTGGGTCTCCCAGGTGGTTCAGTGGTAAAGAATTCCCTGCCGATGCAGGAGACGCAGGAGATGCCAGTTTGATCCCTGGGTCGGGAAGATCCCCTGGAGGAGGCCATGATAACCCACACTCCAGTATTCTTGCCTGGAGAATCCCATGGACAGAGGAGCCTAAGTGGGCTACAGTCCCATGGATCACAAAGAGTCAGACACAACTGAGTGACTAAGCATGCATGCATGCATACTAAAAACTGCTATAATCAAAAGAATGAATTCAAGTTACATATATTAACCTGAAAAGACATCTGTGGCACCTATTAGGCAAAAAAAAAAAAGGCAAATTGCATGTTTACTAGATCTGAAACATGATTCCATGATTTAAAAGACAGATGAAGAAACAACAAGGATCTACTGTATAGCACAGGGAACTATATTCAATATCCTGTGATAAACCACAATGGAAAAGAATATATGTGCATAACAATCACTTTGCTATATAGCAGAAATTAATACAACACTGTAAATCAACTATCCCTCAATAAAACAATTTTTAAATAAAATATTTAAGAAGACAAAGAAAATCAATTCTATATATTTATATTTTTATTAGCACAGAATAGTATAGAATACTTTAGGATGGAAGTTGAGATTGAATAGAGGTAGGAGAGAAGAGTAATGTTTTCTTTATACCTTTTTAACTGTATGAATGATTATAATGAGCATGCATTACTTTTGAATAAAAAGTTTAAAAATAAGCATGGTAACAAACTGACAATACATGAGCAATATAAGATTGCTACACGTGCACAAGCATCATGGTCGAGTGCACAGGTGAGAGGGGAGATTACTTTGCCCGACATGTGAAAAATCCATCCCTTTCAAAGACCTTCAGTAAACAACTTCTCATTTGGTCTTTTTATCTTAAAATCAAGGCTAATGCATAAGTCAATTTTAAAGATAAGAAAACTGAAACATAAGAACCTGATGCTCAAGGTCCCACTCCTTGTGAGCAGTAGAGAAGGAAGTGAAATCCAGGTGCCCTAACTTCTACCCTGGTCATGCTTCAAGCTGGCTGAAACCTCGGCTTGAACCGAGGGCACAGGGAAGGGCACAGAAGCTGCCTCTACAACTTCAAGGGGAAGAGGAAGGCAGAGGATTCTGCCATCTCCCACCATACCCATGCACATCGGTTTCAGTCAGAGAAGTTCCCTTCTTCTATACGTTGAGCTCCCAAGTACCATTTCTTTTTTTTTTTTTAAAGAATTCCAACATATACCAAAAAAAAAAAAAAAAAAAGTTTGAAAATCAATGATCAAAAAACCTGCACAGGGTCCCTTCAGTAGAAATAATCCCACCAATAATGTCCATTTAAAAAAAAGGAAACATAGGACTTCCCTGCTGGCCCAGTGGTTAAGAATCTGCCTGCCAATGCAGGGGATATGGGTTCGATCACTGGTCTGGGAAAATCCCACATGCCAAGGAGCAACTAAGCAACTAAGCCTGTGCACCACAATTTCTGAGCTCGCATGCCTAGAGCCTGTGCTTTGCAACAAGAGGCCATCACAATGAGAAGCCTGTCCACCGCAACTAGGGTCGCTCCCACTCACCACAACTAGAGAAAGCCCGCACACACCAAGGAAGACCCAGCACAGCCAAAAGTAATTTTTTTAATAGAAACTGGTAAAACATAGGACGCAGAATATATCTTTGAATCTCAACAAAGACCACATTCAATCTAAATATTCAGTGAGAAATAGTCCTTTTTCAGTTCAGCTAAATCTTATCAATGTTAAATATGTCCTAATTTTTCTAACAGTTAAAATCATGAACTTAATGAAAGATGACCTAATGATTCAAGGAAAGGTGTCCTTAAAAATAAAAGATACACCAGGTACTGTTCTGGGTGCTGGGAATACAATGGGTAAAATAAACCCTCTACCCTCATGGAGCAGAGAGAAAGCACCACAAACAAACACGCAGCATCAGGAATCAATAAGTGATACAAAGAAAAATAAAGCGGTAGAGGTATACAAAGTGATGTGGAAGAAAAGGGGTTGCTGTTTCAGACAAGGTGGTCTAGAAATGCTGTTCTGAAGGTGAGACATTCAAGAAGCCACTTGGAGAAGAGAATCATGTGTTTCTGGGACGAAGGAGCTCACAGCAGAAGGAACAACTTTCAGAGTGGTGAGTAGGTTAAAGAGCAGTAAAAAGGGTAGGTAACTGGAGCAGGGTGGGAGGCTTGGGGAAGAAGTAAGAAACGGGTTTAGAGAAGCGGTCAGGGGCCTTATGAAGCATGGTAAATAAGACCTTCAGATTGTATTCTCAGTATGGTAGAAAATTTTGAGTGTTTTAAGCAAAGGAAATTTATATATGATAGTGACTTTCTTTACTCAGCTTTATTTCAGCTGGAAAATACATGTCTTCCTGGTAGGAGAAATTGAGGCTTGGGAGACTCAAAGTGCTCCTCTCTTTCCCTGGGGCTGTATTAGTTGAAGAGAAGACAGCTAAACGGGTTGTCAGAGTGTTTAGAGGAGGGGGACACGTACCAGGCTTGGGTTTCTTTTTTTAATATTTTATTTATTAGCTGTGCCAGGTCTTAGTTGCAGCCTGCGGGATAGTCAGTCTTCACTGGAACACGTGGAATCTTTGGTCACAGCATGCAAATTCTTGGTTGTGGCATGCGAGATCTAGTTCCCTAACCAGGGATGGAACCCCGGCCTTCTGCACTAAGAGCATGGCATCTTAACCACTGGACAACCAGGCAAGTCCCCAGGCTTGGTTTTTTAAGCTGGAGCCTTCCTTGTCCCCATATATAGTTATTTTCTGTAACTATTCTTGGGTACACGAGATTTCACTCTATTGCTCATAAACTCATAAACTCAATGGAGCTGTCTGAGGGCCCTTTCCACCCTTCCGCTACTCTTGAACACAAAGAAAAAGCAGAATTCCCCGAGGCCAAGGCGGAATGGATAAGAATACTGTACAGCCATCCATCACACAGCGTCATCCTAGCTTCACCTCCACCCTGAGGGCACAGGGAATTCTGGCTTTGCTGCGTCTGTGGACACGTCTCAGAAACAAAGCACAGGTCACTCCTGCTCTCAGCCGTGTGTGACTTTGTTGCTTCATTCATAGGATGATGGAGGGACAAGAATTCACACTCTAGCTTGGCCTCTAACTCTCTTCTTCATCCAAACGAGAACATCTTTCCTAGCACTGGGGCAGGAAAAAACACCATTACGCTTAGTTGCTGAAACCTCAAAGTCCTTTCTCTGTTGTTTCTGCTGTATTCTCTCTTGTGAACACATTAAGTGCCACTGCTTAGAGGGAGGTTAGGCATAAAAGCTAGGGAAGAAGAAACACACAGATAAAAATTCAACAGTTCAAAATACTATTTCACTGCATTTTCAAAATCTTACTTTGTTATTTTGTCTAATATCTACCAAATGCTAGTATGTGCTACATATGATGTTTTGATCACACTTTGTAAATTTGGGGCATGTCCTAAAAACCCTTCACTGCGACTCACTGCCACCAAATGATTTTTCCCATCTCTTCTACAGTAATAAAAAAGGTTAAGCAATAGACCATTAAAATATCAAGAAAACATTAATTCTTAGCTGAAACCAACAGATAACAGTTTTGGCTGAGTTAAGCGGGAAAGGAATTTATATAATAACACTGGGAGGACTAAAGTTCCAGGCTGGAAGGCCAGGAAGCCAAGATGTCCCCTGTTATAGTCCAGAGACACCACAACCTCTCCAAGCTGGCATTACTGAAGCCCGCATGCACACGTGCACACACACACACACACACACACACACGAAGAGCGATAACCCTGCCACCTGTCTTCAACAGTGACGACTCCACCTATCCCCAGAATGGATTCTGCACAGTACTTTTTTTTGCTCAAGTTGCTAGCTTCTGACTCAAAGTCAGGGCCAAAGCAAGATGATGTAGAACCAACAAAGCAAAACCTGTGAAAGAAGGTATGTGACATGATGGTGCAGGAAGAGTTTAGATGCTGGGCAGCCTAAATAAAAGACAGAGGTCCAGCATACACATGTTTTAAAGAAGACTGTATTTATAACAATCACGGGTGTGCCTTGGAGATTCCGACAGTTCAGTTCCAAACCACCACAATAAAGCAAATATCATGATAGAGTCACACAAATTTGAAGGGACATATACCTGATGCTCGGAGGGATTGGGGGCAGGAGGAGAAGGGGACGACAGAGGATGAGATGGCTGGATGGCATCACCGACTCAATGGACATGAGTTTGAGTGAACTCCAGGAGTTGGTGATGGACAGGGAGGACTGGCGTGCTGATTCATGGGGTCAAAAAGAGTTGGACACGACTGAGCGACTGAACTGAACTGATACCCACTCCAGTACTCTTGCCTAGAAAATCCCATGGACGGAGGAGCCTGGTGCGGGCTACTGTCCATGGGGTCACAAAGAGTCGGACACGACTGAGCGATTTCACTTCATTGCTAAAAACGGCTAACCACCATCTGAGCCCTCAGTGAGTAGTAATTTCTTTGCTGGTGAAGGGTCTTGCTATGAAGTTGATAGCTGTTGAATGATCAGGGTGGTGGCTGCTGAAGGTTGGGGCGGCTATAACAATTACTTAAAATAAGAATGAAATCTGCCATATTGATTAACTCTTCCTTTCACTTGAACACTTAGAGGCCACTGTAGGCTTATTAACTGGCTTAATTTCAATATTATTCTGTTCGAGGAACAGGGAGGCCCAAAGAGTGAGTGAGAGATGGGGAAACGGCCATTCAGTGAGTAGTTAGAACACACACATTTATTCAGCTGGCTGCCTTACATGGGCGTGGTTCATCGCACCCTGAAGGTCGCTGACCACAGGTTACTGTAACAAATATAATAATGAAAAGTTTGAAATATTGAGAGAATTATCAAAATGTGACATACAGACACTACGTGAGCAAACGCTGGAAAAGTGTCACTGACAGACTTGCTCTATACAGGGTCACCGCCGACCTTCAATTTGTAAAGCAAACAAAAACAAGGCCAGAGCACGTGAAACACAATAAAATGAAGAGCAATAAAACGAAGTGTGCCTGTACTGTTATAATTAACTTACCATCTTTTAGTTCCTATAAATTGCTTTTGTTGTTTAGTCACTATGTCCAACAGTTTTGCGACCGCATAGACTGTAGCCTACCAGGTTCCTCTCTCCATGGGATTCTCCAGGCAAGAATACTGGAGGGGTTGCCATTTCCTCCTCCAGGGGATCTTCTCAACCCAGGGATCGAACCCAGTTCTCCTGCACTGCAGGCGGATTCTTTACCACTGAGCCACCAGGGAAGCCGTCATATAAATTACAAACAGGTGTATCTTTTCTCAACTGCCCTATCACATAACAGCTTTGATCCTCTCTCTTCTGACGTATTCTCAACTGTTTTAAATAGAACTAAAAAAATTTTTAATAAAACAATAATAAATACTTAAAATCAAAACATTAAACTGAATATTATAAAACTCATTTTTATTGCTCAAAAATAGTCAAACATTGGCAATGTCTTAGGGTTTAATATATTCCATGATGGACAAACTTAATAAACTCCCAAAATTTGACTAAAGAGACGAAAGAGATGAGGGCATATTTTCTATGTCTTCAAGTATTTGAAGAATTACCACATAGAAGAACTTCAGATGGCAGATTAGCAACATGTTCAAACTAGCCTTCAAAACAGAAATGGCATGAAGGTGTAAAAGGTAAAATTTATTTGTTCAGTTAGTTACTGAGCAGCTCCCACATTTGTCAGATACATAATGTCCTGAAGACAGCAAGCATGTCCCTGCTTTCATGGACCTTACAGTCTCAGGGGACAGATTTTAGCCCAATAAGGAGAAAGACTTAATGCTAAGAATTATCAAAAAATACAAGAGCTACAAGGCAAAAATACAAGAAATACAGGGATTTGTTAACAGAAATCAAAACAGTAGGCATTTGTATGGTTCATTAACTCTCTATATTCATTGTTACATATTATTTTATTCATATATCATTATGTTCAATTGATTCTAAAGAAACAAAATTTTCTAAATTAATGGGTTCAGTAACATCAGATTTTGACTCAACAGTTCTCATTATTCACTGGACCTTGATGGGTATTTATTCACAATACTGGCTTAAATAATACTTGTCACAAAGCACATTTCATTTCTATTAATGTGTTTTTTTCAACAGTATATTCTCTACAAGGATGGAAATAAGGGGGAAAAAATGCCACCTTCATTTGGCATTTTTGATACTTCTTAGTACTGATTTTATATTCCTAATAGTATAATTATTGCTTAGCCAGAGTACTGGGTAATAGTTTCAGAAATACTATTCTTGAGATCAGAAAAGCTTTTGCTAGTGTTGAAAACCACATGTCCTTTTTAATTTATGTTAACTCATATTCCAGAAGAGAAGTTTATGAATATTTTAAGAAATTGTTCGATTCCTCCTAGTAACACAGACATTCCTTCAATCACTAAATAGAAAAACACATAGCAAATACATCAGATATCCTTCAAAAATCAGCTAAAAATGCTCCCTGAATAATATAATTCACCTCAGCTAAAGAAGCAAATTGTCAGAGGAACAAGTTTTTAACGAGTATTTTAAACACAAGGAGACTTTGCTATATAAAAGAACAATGAAATGAATAATAAAGATACTTTTGTAATCCTAAGTAATACCATCTCATCTGTTTTTTTATGTTTTGCATTTACTCAATTCCTTTCCCACTGAAATGAAGCAGTGTAACTGGAGCACAGTGAGCAAAAGAGAGAACCATGGTTAAGACAGGAGACTTCAGCCGGAGACCAGAACACCAGGACACCGTGGGCTGAAGCAAGGAGTCCGGGAAGTTGTAACGAACAGCCCTACCTGATTTAAGGTCTCAGAGTAGTTCTGGCAGATGAAGAGTCAAAGATTTCACTATGCTTATAAACTGCTGGAGTGAAATACTGGAGGCCACTGTCAAAGAAGGCAAGGGATCTCAAGAAAAGTAGTAGTTGTAACGGCAGTAGTGGGGATAATTATTATCATTTTTTACTAATGATAATAGCTCCCGTCTTATTTAACATTGTACATGTGCCAAACACTATACCAAAGCACTTCACATATGTTATCTTGTTTTGAGAATAGTTACAATTATGTTCATTCTACAAATAAGGAAATGAAGTAAGAGAAAGTGGGTGACATCTCTGGGTGCCATGTTGCAAGGCATTTGGTGAAACAAGGAACCTACGATCTCAGACTGGAGCTGGGCTTCAGCTTAGGCAGGAAGGTGCTTCCACATGCTGGTTAGGAGTCCCGTTGTTAATTTACAGTGTAACAGACGAGCAAAGTGATTAAGAACAGAGGATCTGGTGAAAGTGGCAAGACGGCTGAAGGAGGTCAAAAGATGCAAACTTCACCTCTTAAAAAAATAAGTGCTGGAGATGTAATATACAGCGTAGTGCCTACAGTTAACAATAGTGTCTTACATAACTGAAGGCTGCTAAAAGAGTAAATCTTACACATTCTCATCACAAGAAAAAAAAAATGTGGAACTTTATGTGCTGATGGATGTTAACTATCCTTCTTATGGTGATCATTCTGCAATATATACAAACACCAAATCATTACAATGAACACCAGAAACAAATATAATGTTATATATCGATTGTACCTCAAGTTTTTTAAAAAGCCTAACAAGAGAAAAGTAAAATAAATTATGATGCAACGGAATATTATACAACCAGTAAAAGGAATACTTTTGGAGACTATTTCATAACAATGATAACAGTGAACATTTCTTAATTGAGCATTTATTCTGTACCAAATATTGTTCCTTATGTGTATCACATATCACACATACACTATAATAAATAATAATAACAATTTAAAAACAGAACATGGAATCTGGAGCCAGACTGCTTGGATTTGAGTCCTGGCTCTATCACTTACTAACAAATTATTTAGCCTCTCTGTGTCTCAGTTTCCCTACTGAAAAATGGGGATAATGATAATCATCCCTGTCTCATAGAGTTGTTAAGATTAAAAGAATTAACATTTGTAAGATGATTAGAATAAAGCCCCACACAAGGTAAATCCATTTAAGTATCTGATTGAAAATCAAGTAAAATAAAAGACATAGGGGATCAGAATATGCCCTCCAGAAATACGCCACTTGGGCATAAGGCATACTTTGAGTAGAGACAAAGAGAATCAATAGCTGCATAAAGAAACTTTCCCCAAGCTTCCCTTGTCCGAACAAAAGCAGACACTTGTGAAAAATGAGGACTGCCAAAAATCCTCTCTCTTGGGGAAGTCCTACTGCCAAAGTGGACCTGTGCAAACAAACCTTTCTCCACTGGAGTTCCCACCCCACACATTCACTTCCCCACAGTCTGCCACCCATGAAAGCTTAGAACCCTTTTCCTTTGTCTTGTCACTTCTCTACAAACTTATTGTTCTTCTGTTAAGATGCCATTTAAGCCCACATTCTAGCCACCCCACTGAGTTCCTCTTCATTGTGGTTTCTCCCACAGGATGTGTACTGGACACATTAATAAACTTTGCTGCTTTTCCCTTGCTAATCTGTTGTCAGTCTAAGTCTACAGGGTCCCTTGGGAAGAAGCTAGGAGGGCAGAAAGAAAAACAATTTCTCCCCTCTATGAGACAATATAAACGGTAAAAAGAGAGATGAAAGGGGAGAATAGGCAGATGTGTGCCTGGGGGCCTGCACAGAGGCAGGGCGTATCACAGAGGCTCTGATGGTCCTCTAGGAAGCATGTCTGTGATTCAGACATTCTGGTTAGGAAGAAGAGCTCGTCTTTGCTTAGTTCTAAATGAGGTGTAGCTAGGGTGTTCTGATGTGTCTGAAGACAGCTTAGCCCAGGCCATTCAACAGAACAGTCAGCAGGGCCACTGGGATGTCGACCTGCTTGTAGTGGTTAGAAGTCCAAGAGCCCAGCACCTGAACAGATTCTCCACAAGAAGAAGCACAGGGCGTATACTCTCCATCTTTTGGGGGACATGATAGTCATAATAAGAGAAAGAGTAATGTTCAAATGAACATCCTAAAAAACTTTCATTTTTCCTTTTATGAGATAAATGCACTTGGAATCTTTTGTCATGCTAACCAAGCACTCTTTTCTCATTTAAAAAAAAAGATTTGCAAGAGCTATTATAATCCAGGCAGGCTAAACTTTTAGCAATCTCTCAATCTCACATACTTTTTAACAAAATTACATTTCATGAAAAAAAAATGAATGAAATCATCACATATTCATTTCTATGCAAAAAGCCTTCAGTGCAATTTCATCACAGTAAAATGTGCAGAAATGACATATAAATGCAAAATTTTCAATACCTTCTTAGCTGTATGAGCTATTGTGTACTGCTAGGAAAAGAGAAGGTACTTACTATTTTATTCTGGAAAAAACGGATCATTCAAGGTCAAGGTAGGAAACTGAGACACACAGCCTTGGATGCCTAAATCTTACCAGCTCCCTCAAGTGGCTAACACCATAAGGCTACTTATACACGACGTACAAAGATAGCCGTGGTCTCTTCAGCCCATCAGCATCTACCAAAACCATCTAGTAGTACTAGTAGCTCATCGATTCAGACTTTACTAGTTCAAAATGCATAATACTTTCTTTAATTTTATATATTAATTCTAAATTACTCTTTATAATTTTTCAATAATGAGTTCAAATATTAGTATCTAAAATTCAGTCTTTTTTCATACCAACTGCATAGTTTCAATTTTAAGATTTTGTTTCCTTTAACTTAAAAACTGAAAAACTCCTTGAAAATTACATAAATCAGACTATTCATGAACTATAATTTTCACTATTTTTCAAGTTAATTTTACTTCATAATATGGACTTCTTTATCAAACTTTAATAATTAAATATATATTCTTTAAAAATTTTCCTGCTTTATATTAGGTCAAACTAGGTCTGCCTCCATTAATGCTGAACAAGTAAGATTTTAATATACTGGTATAAGCATATATTAATATACATATATAGTTTATATCAATTTCTAAGAAATATATTACCACGGTCAATAGAATATATTCTTCTGAAAGTTGTAATATATTTGAATAAAGTTTATAAAATATGACACAAAACAAATGTGACATTATTTTACTGATCTTATTGAACTAAAGCAATACTAATACTGAGGCATTCTTTAAAAAATAAATTTAAAGAAGTAAAATACTGACCAAAATTCCACATACTGAACATCTGGACATTATACAAATTGAGGCTGCAACCAAACTGCAATGGAATTTTCCATATACATCTTCAAATATTTAGATTCCTTAAACTGCATAAAAGTGGGGCTCCCCGATAGCTCAGTTGGTTAAGAATCCGCCTGCAATGCAGGAGACCCCAGTATGATTTCTGGGTCAGGAAGATCCACTGGAGAAGGGACAGGCTACAAACTCCAGTATTCTTACGTTTCCCTTGCGGCTCAGCTGGTAAAGAAAGTGAAAGTGAAAGTCGCTCAGTCGTGTCTAACTCTTTGCAACCCCAAGGACTATACAGCCCATGGAATTCTCTAGGCCAGAATACTGGAGTGGGTAGCCTTCCCTTCTCCAGGGGATCTTCCTATCCCAGGGATGGAACCCAGGTCTCCCGCATTGCTGGCGGATTCTTTACCAGCTAAGCCACAAGGAAAGCCCCAGCTGGTAAAGAATCCGCCGGCAATGCGGGAAACCTGGGTTCCATCCCTGGGTTGGGAAGATCCCCTGGAGAAGAGAAAGACTACCTACTCCAGCATTCTGGCCTGGAGAACCCCATGGACTATACTATACAGTCCATGGGGTCACAAACAGACACAACTGAGCAACTTTCACTTTCAAACTGCATAAAAAGTATAATGGAAAGCAACAGTGCAGTTTACCAAAAAAAAAGCTAAAAGCAATTGATTATATGAGGGAGACAGAGTGTTATTCTCCCTCCATTTTCCATTTCTTGTAATGTTTTGTTTAAATGTTTAGAAAAGTGTACATATTTTTAAGAAACAGTCTCTGGCATCTAGAAGGGAATTACAGGGGCAGTGGCCTTTTCTAAAATGACAAGCCAACACTCTTGGGCTCATAGTCACACGAAAGTTGGCGAGATTTCACATTCCTCTGCACACAATGGATCTTTCATCAATACTGGAAACTGCTTTTATGAGACTATGTGCTAAGAATGGATGGAATTCTCAATGTTGCAAGCACCCATTGAATTATTTAAAAGAACAATGAATGAATGACTAATTAGAAATGTGTCTTGAGCTCAGAGATATTTATATTACAAAAAGAAAGACCTGAATCTAGCATTCTCTCCAGAGCAGTTCAGGAGGAATAGCTACGTCTGTTCAGTGGAAGGCATGGGTTCCCAAATGCTTTGCCATCAAGACTGTTGGAGTTGCCTTCTCCTTGGCCAACTGATGATTTTAAGTCCTACTTGACTCATAAATATTGTTTAACTGCTTGCTTGTTTGTTACTTATATATATTTTGTTCCACAAAAGAAAAACTTAATAATGAAATGAAATCTGACCCTCATGCCTACCTCCTCCCCAAAACAGGTGCAATTTTGAATGGGCAACTATATAAAGACAGCATGATATTGAGTTTTTCTAAAAAGTATGTCTCAAAAGATCACATACAATATGATATCCTTTTTATTGAATATAAGGTTAAAGCTGATTAAAAATACACATATAATTTAGGAAAATACAAAGAAATAATAAACTCTGACTTCAGGATGATGGTTAGCTTAAATGAAGGAAGGCCAAAGGACAGATTGATGAGAAGGACAATGTGGTGAGATTACTACCAAGGTTCTCACTTGTGTTTTAGGTGGTGGATTCCCAGATGATATTATTTTAAGACAGACAGATAGACAAAAATAAGCCCAGCATGGAGCAATGATCAGAGAGTGTTATGAATTAAGGATTACTGAACCTGAAATGGGATGACATGAAATGATCCGACATGAGAGGAAAAAATAAAAATTTTTTACAGTACGTACATGAATACCCAAACTATGATCTCTGGTTCATCTCAAAAAAGCACTCTTCCAGGTTTTATAATTTTCTGCTTCTATTTCCCTATAAAGCTGACTGCCAAAGAATTGATGCTTTCAAACTATGATGTTGGAGAAGACTCTTGAGAATCCCTTGGACAGAAAGGAAATCAAACCAGTCAATCCTAAAGGAAATCAACCCTGAATATTCATTGGAAGGGCTGATGCTGAAGCTGAAGGTCCAATACTTTGGCCACCTGATGCAAAGAGCCCACTCATTGGAAAAGACCCTGAGGCTGGGAAAGACAGAAGGCAGGAGAAGGAGATGACAGAGGACAAGATGGTTAGATGGCATCACCAACTCGATGGACATGAGTTTAAGCAAGCTCTGGGAGATGGTGAAGGGCAGGGAAGCCTGATGTGCTGCAGTCCATGGGGCTGCAGATTAGGACATGACTAAAGACTGAACAACAACAAACTTCCCTAACATTTTCAACTGTGCTGCACAAAGCAGCATGTTCTCCAATGGATGTTAGATCTACCACCACCAACGGGCCTTCTGCTTAGACAGTGGTACCTAAACAGGAAGGAAAAAAGGTGGCACAGAGGGAAATGTCACTGATTCATCTACTGACTCTCCCAAATGGGGCTGGCAATCCCCACAGCTTCTGAACAGGCAACTGGTGTTTCTAATTAACTCATCCAATATTTACTTAATGCCAGCTATCTGTCATGATAAGCACTGGATCCTTCAGACTTATGATTAGGATGCTGCTGCTGCTAAGTCACTTTAGTCGTGTCCGACTCTGTGCGACCCCAGAGACGGCAACCCACCAGGCTCCCCTGTCCTTGGGATTCTCCAGGCAAGAACACTGGAGCGTGTTGCCATTTCCTTCTCCAATGCATGAAAGTGAAAAGAGAAAGTGAAGTCGCTCAGTCGTATCCGACTCTTAGCGATCCCATGGACTGCAGCCTACCAGGCTCCTCCATCCATGGGATTTTCCAGGCAAGAGTACTGGAGTGGGGTGCCAGTCCTAACAAATACTTGAGTCCGATCCATCATCTTCCAGAATCAACATATTGCCCCGAGTCAAAGGATCAAGATACGGTAACTGTTCTGGCCTTTTATTTGGCTACTTATCTACACAAGCAAATGCTGAAGTAGGTCACTCATAAAGTGAGGCTACATTGCCCACCCCCCACAAAGTTGAAAGATGTCAAATCTCTATTATAAGAATTGGGAGAAAAAAATTTCTTCTTCAACAATGAGATTTCACGTAAGTATATCACTGTTTGTTTTACCTGCTATTTCCAAAAGTGAGTTTATGTGATCTCCTTCTGCCAGCTTCACAAATCCAACCTGATTTCCGAAAGTGTCAACCCCTTCAAAGGGCAAAGTCAAAGGTTTTCCTTGGAGGATTTCTTCTACAAATGGTTTTAATTCCAAAAGAGCATCAATACCACTGGCAAGAGACAATATATATTTTTAGTAATATAATAAGTAGTAAAATATACAAAACCAAACGAGAAAAGAGTTTTAGATAAATTAATTTTTGTATTTGTACTAATTATTTTAATGCTCAGAATACCTTCAAAATCAAATCCATATGATCAAAATAAAACTAATATTAATTTTAAACAAAATTTATATAAGTGAATTAATCTTTACCTAATTGCAATTTATTTTATATTAAAGATACAAAAGAAGATGTTATAGTTTACCAAAAGGTTTTAAACCAAGGAAATACTGCATGCACAACTAAAGAAAAAAAATATTGACAATATATTGCAGAAAAACCTAATACCTACAAAAGTTTAAACCAGATTATGTGAAAGTTCAAGGTTTTTGTTAAAAGTACTAATATTTACATAGTATTTACTATTTGTAAAGCACTTTACTAAAACTTAAAATATATTATTTCTTTAAAATATAACAGTCTCCATAATAAGAGAATTAATTAGACTTGACCAAAGTACAGGTTTACAACTACAGTGACATAAATTTGCTGTAAACGTTTAGTCTATCTGATTAAAGGGCTATTCTGTGTTTCAAATGCACTGTTTTTTCTTTATAAAAATAAAAGTTTACTATATTAGTGAATTAGACATTATCAGGTTTGGAATATTTTGAAAATTAAGATCAATTATTTCCATACTAAGAGGATTTTAGTACAGGGACTTTACAATGAGAAAAAAACTAAAATCTCACTAGAGGGCAGCAATCACTCAAGAAAGAAAGAAAGAAAGAAAGGCATTTTACATTATGGAGAGGGGTTTAAAATACCCTTCTGGTGAACCACCTTAATTTAAATTATCTTGATCAGCAACTTGTTCATCAATAGTAATAAGATGTCAAACGTGTGAAAAGAAACAGACATTTTTCTAGATGTTTCATATTTCTACATTAGCTTTAAGTTTTTAACTGAGTTCCATCCACAGTTTCCATACTGGGTCTTACTTCTTTGTCAAATAATATATAATACTTCAAAGCAGCTTTAGAAATGTCAACATTTCTCACTGGACCTCCAAATTCACATCTGAAATCCAATCTTTCCTGACTGTATTTAAGTTCATCCAAAAAGACACGCTGCTACTGCAATACTATTTTCACCATGGGCTGAATTCAAGCATGTGAAACAAAACAGCTACTCTGGCTCATCTTCCATAAATCAGGGGATGAATATCAGGATACTCACTTTAAATATAACTCTATAGCAAAGCAGGCCATCCTAAAGCTCATGAGTTTTCAGAAACAGTGAATTCTACATTCCATTTTTCTTTAAAGAAATATAAATGATCCGAATTCAGTCCAGTTTTTCCACTCTGTAGTAATACAAACCAATAAATTTATCCTAATGAGACGTCACTGGTCACAGAGTGAAAATGAGTCACAGTGCCTCTTGGTAAATATCACTGACTTTAAAATTCTTTTAAATAGAGTATCTTTTCAAGAACTGTTTATGGAAAGATTTCTTTGTAGTAAACTAAACAGAATATAGGTATGTAGGAAACAGAATTCTGAAACTAGAATTCAGACCCAAAGGTTGTACTCAAAACAAAGATAGGACAGCCATCTTTTCAAATCAGTATCTGGATTAATATATTTCTATTTCTTTCTTCTGCACTGTGAAGACACAAAGCGTGCCATCTACCTGAAGAAATTCATTATATTAAAAAAAATGTTTCTACACACTCCTTATCTGACCCATTGATCAGTACTTTATATTAAATACCTAAAATATGATACTAGACTTTGAAAAGTAAGGATATAGAACAAGAAACTGACAATACGGATGTCTAGCATATTATACTGTATGGGATGAAAGATGAAATTAAAAGATTAGGGACTCAGAAAACCCTTCATATAATCAATGTCTTGCAGAAAACCCAATCAGTTTCACTCACTATGGAAAGTGAAAGTGAAGTCACTCAGTCGTGTCTGACTCTGCGACCCCATGGACTGTAGCCTACTAGGCTCCTCCATCCATGGGATGTTCCAGGCAAGAATACTGGAATGGGTCGCCCTTTCCTTCTCCAGGAGATCTTCCAGACCCAGGGATTGAACCCAGGTCTCCTGCATTGTAGGCAATCGCTTCACTCACTATACAGCTACCCAAAATGAAGCCACACCTTGAATCTCATCATCTTAAGTGTCATCTTAAAAGTTGACACTTCAGTCACAAACACTTACTTCCCTGGTTCCCCAAACTAGAAGCAAATCTTCTCGCCTTTGAAATTCCATTAATATTTTATACTTTATGAAACACACCACTTTTATCACATTTTTCTATTACAGTTTTTTGGATCCATATGACCCAGTCAACTATAATGTATAATACATGAGCACAAGATCCATTCACGATTCATCTTTATTTCCTCCAAAGCACTTAGTTCAGTATCTTATAGGTGGTTGATAAACAATGTTGGTTGAACTGCAAAATACTATCTTGTCTGTACAGTAAACTTCAAATATTTCTTAATTTTTCATTGCAACTTAGTCAAAAATAATTAATTGCTAAGTTGCAAGTATCTGGTCATCATTTTCTAGCAGAGCTACAACTCCCAGTACTATAAAGTAGCACAAGGATGTGACTTCAATTCCTCAAATACCAAGCAGACTTGCTAACTATTTAATTTTTAACAGAAAATTGAAATTTGCAAACACATATTGTAAACACAGGGCTAAATGACTCAGAGTGTCACTATGCTCTGGACAGTAACTCTTCAACAAACGATACCACGATTTAGGGCAAGACAGTGCTTCCTAGTTCAGGACTGTTCCATGTACTGACTGCAGGTGGTTTAGTACCACTGACCCCTGCGCATAAAATGCCCATGGCACTCCTTAGTAACTGTGACAACCAAAATCAACCCCCCTCCCAAATAATTCTAAAAGTCTCCTAGAGAAGGAATGTAGACATTATAATATACTGAGAACATACACTCTCACCCCAACCCAACTGCATAGCACTTAACAGTATTTCTAGCTAATTATGTGTTCATCAGTAGAGGCCACTGAGTTACATGCTGCTGCTGCTCAAGTCGCTTCAGTCATGTCCAACTCTGTGCCACCCCATAGACAGCAGCCCACCAGGCTCCTCTGTCCCTAGGATTCTCCAGGCAAGAATACTGGAGTGGGTTGCCATTTCCTTCTCCAATGCATGCTAAGTCACTTCAGTCATGACCAACTCTGTGCAATCCCATAGACGGCAGCCCACCAGGCTCCACTGTCCACAGAATTCTCTAGGCAAGAACACTGGAGTGGGTTGCCATTTCCTTCTCCAACTGAGTTACATACAGGAGGCCATTCATACTTGCAGCAGACTCATCTCTTCCACCTCTTTCATGAACTTGTGCTCATCTTCTCCCTCCTATCTCCATCCCACCCCCTCCCTCAATCACACTCCATGGAACAATAATAAAGAAAACCAACTAGTTCTGGTTTCTCCGCTGACCAGCATTCATTTAATTCCTAGAACTCTCAGCTGCTTCATATGCATAAGAAAGATGACCTTTCTGTGTGGCCAGACTCACAACACTTGTTAAGGAAATAAAATAATACTTGTTTGGGAAATAGAGGCTGACGAGCAGAGACTAAAATATATATACATGCCATGGCCAAGACCCATTTTTGATAATAGAGCTAAAACTTAAACTTATCAATCAATGGTAACTCGGTCTTCTTTGGTTTAAAAAGGCCTCTTTGGGGTACAATTATTCTTTAACTCAAACTTCCTTTCAGGATTGCTTTTCCCTTTCCTCTCCCCTCCTCCTTCCCAGGGAACCCAGCATACTTTTGTATAAAGATTGAAGAAGGTCTTTGGTTTGCTTGCTGTTTGGGTTCTCGGAGATGCCAGATTCAGGGGACTGGTCTGGTCATATCCCCAGGTACCCTTCACTGGTGTCCACGAAAAATCACGTGTCCCTCCTGGGCACTGCATTAGCAGGCCCTGCTGAAGTATGAGACCTCTGTAGGGGCCTCTGATCAGGAAACATGGATACCTGGCATTGCCACTGTCCCTCATCCCACCCCTACTGATCCACCGATTCTCTGTGAACTTCCAAGTCTACCTACCAGGAAACAAGGAAATTTCTGGATTCATCTATTAATATATACCCTGATAGGCAAAGGGGAATTGAAGGAACTACCTGAGGTCTCTGTGTTAGAAATCTCCCTCAACGCTAACCTCCTGGCTGTGTGGAAGCACATTCTTCCTTGAGGTCCCCCAGGGAAGAAGGAATTCTTCCTCCAGACTGCCTTTGGACTTGAGACTCTACTAAATCAATTCTCACCCGGGTCTCCAGTCTGGCAGACTGCCTTGTAGATTTGAAATTTGCCAGGCCCCACAATCACCTGAGCTAATTCCTTAAAATAAAGCTCTACATATAGCTACAGTGTACATACAGATACATCAATATATCTATATATACAAATGAAGACCCATCCTACTGGGTCTGTTTGCCTGCAGAACCCTGACTCGTCCACCATTCTAACATACAGAGTACCACCCATTTTCTCCTGGGCTTGCATCTTCTTGTGTTGCATTTTCTCTGACTTCTTTTAAGAGCATCAGAGTATTTCTTTTTTTTTCTTCTGATTGGCAAAACGAACAGTGAACGTGAGTTAAGTAAAATCTTCCGGTCCTCTCTGTCATTGTTTCTGCTTTTGGGTGGAGCACATTGGGACAGATGAGAAGACTGATCCCTAAAAATATGCAGTTCTACTATTTAAAAGATATCACCACTAGAATCATAATTTGACTGTATATTTTGAGTTACTACTTTATTCTTTTCTCCCTTATATTTCCCCTTTCCTTCGCGCCCTCCCCATCCAAGTCTTATTATTCATTCCCTCAGGAGACTATATGTCAGGGTAGAAAACAGAAGCTGTAACCTGTAATTCTGACTTTGGCTATCCAAAGAGCTTAAGCTTGAGCTTAATCCAGAGAGCTACACAGAACAAGGCGCACTCATTCCAACAGTGTCCCAGAGAAGTGGAGGATGAGCAAGGTTTCTCCACTGTGGGCTGGAAAACAGCAAAGACTCATACTCAACTTGTGTGGCACAATTCTGAGTTTGGTGGTGCAGAGTATACAGTATTCTAGTAATGGGGTGGGGGTGAGACTGAAACTGTCCACTGATCTAGTAAATGACAGCTCTAATAGCTAATAATATGAAGTGCCTACTATGTGCCAGGCCCTATACTAAGTGTTTACATGTGTCAGTACTATTATTTTCTCCATTTACTTAAAAAATGATTTGCCCAAAATTGAACAGCTTATTAAGACATGGTTCCAGAATCTTTACCTGGAATCCTAACCTAAATGGTCAGACGCCATAGTGCTTATATAATTAACATGGACAAAATAACTGCATAACAAATGCATCTGATAACAATAACACAGTTCAAAAGTATAGATTAGGGGCAATTCCCTGGTGGTCCAGTGGTTAGGGCTCTGCACTTCCACTCCAGGGTACAAAGGTTCAATCCCTGGTAGGGGAACTAGGATCCCGCAAGCCATGTGTCACAGCAGAAAAAAAAAAAAAATACAGATTAGGAAGAATATTGTACAGCTAATTCTGTACCTTGGCTTGTTGATTGCAACAAATTATAACAAAGAATGTTTCTTTAGAATTTCAATGCCTCTTTGGGTTCTGTTATGTTTACTCATATTCAAGTAATAACTTGGAAAACAATATTCCAGAAAGATGTAGTACTCACATGTTTACGTCATCTTCATTCAATAACTGCATCACTAGTAGGGTAATATGAAAGGAGCCATCACTGCTCATTGCTCTGGCCAGTTGCTCATCTTGTCGTATTATTGCATTTTGCAGGATCTTAATTCCTTTTGTAATCTAATCACACACAGAAAAACAGAGATTAGGTAAGCAACATTTCCTTACAGCAACATTTAAATTGAGAAGAAAATAAGTAACGATTAAAATGAGAACACTGTCAGGATTTTCAATCAAATCATGCTTGTCTACCTATTCTTAAATATCCTGGAGGGATAACTCGGAAAGTTTAATGGGATGTATAAATGTTTTAAAAATTACACAATGCTTGTCCATCTTAAGAGCATAGCCCAACATCCTTCTTTTACAGACTGGGTCCCTGACTGAGTGGAAAAACTCAATGGCTATGTATCTTTCCAGAAACTTATCCTTGGAATATACAGTATGACTCACTATCATTATGATCTTTCCTAAAAATAAGAGCTTTATTCTTGCCACAGAAAGGTCAAATCAGCAGACAACATTCCATTTCTGCTGGCAGTAATATTTATTTGTCTCCAAATGAATGTGTCTGAGAACCCATTCTTCATGGCCTTTAAGATCTTTCAGGACAGCAATAATTCAACAGGAATGACTACTGTCATTTCCCCAGACATGTGAGGCGGGGCATAACCATGGTGAGAGCTGCACAGAAGGCTAAACGCGTATGTTTACAAAACTGTATCCAAGCAAAATTCCTGTACAAAAACTGTATCTTTATCCAAGCAAAATCCTTGGTCCCTCATCAGCTCACCCCTCTCAACCTACTGAGAACAAAGAAGAATGATGACTTTTCCCTCCTCTATTTCAAGCTAGAGACAATGCTGCGTGTGCTAAGTCACTTCAGTCGTGTCCAATTCTTTGCAGCAGTAGGGACTACAGCCTGCCAGGCTCTTCTGTCCATGGGATTCTCCAAGTAAGAATATTGGAGAGGGCTGCCATTCCGTTCTCCAGGGAATCTTCCTGCCCAAGGGATCAAACCTGTGTCTCTTACGTCTCCTGCACTGGCAGGTAGGTTCTTTACCACTAGCACCACCGGGGAAGCCCAGAGACAATATTAGCCAACTTCTAAATGGAAAATAGCTTGAACATAAACTAGCAAACCAAGCGATCCCCAGAGGAAAGAGTGCACATAGAAGCCTGGAGGCAGCAGGATTAGAGAGAAAACGACAAGAGAGGAGACTGGCAAAAGCAGCAGAACCCCCAAAAGACAGCAGAGATAAGAAAGAGCTGAATCACGAGCGTTCCCATACAGACAAGCTGTTTCATACTGAACAATCTTTCCATTATCTGCAGACTGTGACTGGACAAATCATGAGGTGTTGGCCTGGGATCTGACTTCCCACAGATCTTTACAATAAATCCTCTTCACCCAAATAACCTCAGCATTTCTCTATTCCTTGCAACCTGGAGAACAGTAACACGAGAAACAGTGTTTTCCTGGTGGGACAATACGCAATAACACCTAAGATTTCCCAAGGTACGATGTCACTTTCCAGACACCCAACAAAAGAATATTGATAGCCTGGTAGTTAAAATGCTCCTAATAATAATACACAAAGGTCTTACAGTCAGAGTTTCCTCTACCTCTACATTGATCAAAGTAATGATGTCCCTGAGGACACATTTCTTCCTCTCCATGTCTCACCACAGTTCTTGGTAATACAAATAAACACAACGTTGAAACAACAGTCCCCTTCTTGTGTGGTCACTAGGTTTCAGGCACTAGAGTAAGCATTTTACATCTATTCGTTCACTAAGCCTCCCACCAATCCTGTGAAGTAGGTATTGGTATTGTCTCCATTAAAATAAATTGAAACACAGAAGATTTAAAAAAAAAACTTTTCAACATCTTAATACTACCCACTCTTGGGCTTCGCTGGTGGCTCAGCTGGTAAAGAATAAGCCTGCAATGTGGGAGATCTGGGTTTGATCCCTGGGTTTGGAAGATCCCCCAGAGAAGGGAACAGCTACCCACTCCAGTATTCTGGCCTGGAGAATTCTACGCACTGTATAGTCCATGGGATCGCAAAGAGTCAGACATGACTGAGTGACTTTCACTTTCAACAGCCACTTTCAAAACCCAAAATAGCAAAGGAACTTGAGAAAAAGATAAATTACAACAGATGAGAAAAGATGAAGGAAATATCTGGAGGAAAAGATCCAGGAGTGAGAAGGAGGAGGAGGAAAACTGGCCAGAGAATTGTAGAAGAAAAGGTACGAGGAATGTGTTTTTGAGAGGAGACAAGGATAGGGGCAACATGAGGGTATTGACTCAAGTCATGAAACATCAAGGGAAAAAAGACATTTAAAGGAGATTTTGAGGAAGTCTTACTGGATCCTGTGTAACAGAACACATGTGTGTGTGTTAGTCACTTAGTCGTGTCCTACTCTTTACATCCCCATAGACTACAGCCCACGAAGCTCCTCTGTCCATGGATTCTCAAGGCAAGAATACTGGAGTGAGTTGCCATTTCCTTCTCCAGGGGATCTTCCTGACCCAGGGATTGAACCTGGGTCTCCTGGATTGAAGGCAGATTCTTTACCATCTGAGCTATAGGGAAATCCCAGTAGAATACATGGGCTCAAAAAAGCCTTTGGTGTAAGCCCACACTACTCTTCGAGGATTTTACAGGTGAACTTTTGAGAGATTTTTCCAGGTGCAGTGAAGTCCTAGACTGGTTTACAGGAATACTGAAGCAGCTGAAGAAGATCCATGTTCATGTGGGAAGAACCTAGCCCAGTGCTGAGTAAAAATCGTACATGCTCTAGAATGTCAGACTCAGAACAGTATAAATGCATCTTCAAATATTAGCTGGCACAAAATGGTAATTCTGGCTTAAATAATCATGAAAAAGTGGTTTAGGATGAGAACTTTTTAATACAAAGTGAAGCAAATTAAGGGTGCTAGACTTGTATCAGAAATCCTGGATTTTAATAACAGGTCAGCCACAGGTGTAACCCCACAGACATCACCTAGTCTCACTGAGTCTTGGTTTCTTTTCAATTGTAAAGCACTGCCAAAGTTACAATGGCAACCCACTCCAGTACTCTTGCCTGCAAAATCCCATGGATGGAGGAGCCTGGTGGGCTGCAGTCCATGGGGTCGCTAGGAGTTGGACACGACTGAGCGACTTCCCTTTCACTTTTCACTTTCATGCATTGGAGAAGGAAATGTCAACCCACTCCAGTGTTCTTGCCTGGAGAATCCCAGGGATGGGGGAGCCTGTTGGGCTGCCATCTATGGGGTCACACAGAGCCGGACATGACTGAAGTGACTTAGTAGCAGCAGCCAAAGTTACAGGGATGTGTTAAAGGTCAACACACAAGCTACAGGAAGGCAGACAAGCTTAAGGAAAGCACTTCACCACATCTGCCTAATATAAGGTCTGCAACACTGCCAGTATTATGAAAATCAGGGGTTCTCTACCCCAAGGGACATCTGTCAATGCCTAGAGACATTTTCATTGTCACACCTGGGGTCTGCCATTGCACTTAGTGGGTAGAGTATCTGCATTTTCATAAAAATTTAGTCTTTATTCTAAGCTCAAATACTAATCATATATAAATTCAGGACAATGCTCAAAAATTTGTATATTCAGCATTTTAGTGCAATGTCCTATTATTTAGTGCAAAAGAGTTATAGACCATTCACATCTTTGAATTATACAGTAGCTTATAAAACTGCAAATTAAAATTCATAAAACTTTTGAAGACTATCTCTCTGAAGTCACACAGTACTTAAAATGCAAAATTAACCTCGACCTATGAAAATTCTAAAAGACAACCTAATCAAGTAATGTATATCTATGCTTTGATGCCTCAAATTAATTTATATATTCCTTGATATCATCTTTAAAAAAATTTAATGCTTTTTATTCTTAATTGCATTCTTAAAAGATAAAAAGAAAAAAGGAAACTACTTCAGAGTCTTCTCTGTATGCCATTTTTTTTTTTTTTTTTCTTCCAATTTTATTTTATTTTTAAACTTTACATAATTGTTTTAGTTTTGCCAAATATCAAAATGAATCCTCCGCAGGTATACATGCGCTCCCCATCCCGAACCCTCCTCCCTCCTCCCTCCCCATACCATCCCTCTGGGCCGTCTCAGTGCACCAGCCCCAAGCATCCAGCATCATGCATCGAACCTGGACTGGCAACTTGTTTCCTACATGATATTTTATATGTTTCATTGCCATTCTCCCAAATCTTCCCACCCTCTCCCTCTCCCACAAAGTCCATAAGACTGTTCTATACATCAGTGTCTCTTTAGCTGTCTCGTACACCAGGTTATTGTTACCATCTTTCTAAATTCCATATATATGCGTTAGTATACTGTATTTATGTTTTTCCTTCTGGCTTACTTCACTCTGTACAATAGGCTCCAGTTTCATCCACCTCATTAGAACTGATTCAAATGTATTCTTTTTAATGGCTGAGTAATACTCCATTGTGTATATGTACCACAGCTTTCCTATCCACTCATCCGCTGATGGACATCTAGGTTGCTTCCATGTCTTGGCTATTATAAACAGTGCTGCGATGAACATTGGGGTACACGTGTCTCTTTCCCTTCTGGTTTCCTCAGTGTGTATGCCCAGCAGTGGGATTGCTGGATCATAAGGCAGTTCTATTTCCAGTTTTTTAAGGAATCTCCACACTGTTCTCCATAGTGGCTGTACTAGTTTGCATTCCCACCAACAGTGTAAGAGGGTTCCCTTTTCTCCACACCCTCTCCAGCATTTATTATTTGTAGACTTTTGGATCGCAGCCATTCTGACTGGTGTGAAATGGTACCTCATAGTGGTTTTGATTTGCATTTCTCTGATAATGAGTGATGTTGAGCATCTTTTCATGTGTTTGTTAGCCATCTGTATGTCTTTTTTGGAGAAATGTCTATTTAGTTCTTTGGCCCATTTTTTGATTGGGTCGTTTATTTTTCTGGAGTTGAGCTGTAGGAGTTGCTTGTATATTTTTGAGATTAGTTGTTTGTCGGTTGCTTCATTTGCTATTATTTTCTCCCATTCTGAAGGCTGTCTTTTCACCTTGCTAATAGTTTCCTTTGATGTGCAGAAGCTTTTAAGGTTAATTAGGTCCCATTTGTTTATTTTTGCTTTTATTTCCAATATTCTGGGAGGTGGGTCATAGAGGATCCTGCTGTGATGTATGTCGGAGAGTGTTTTGCCTATGTTCTCCTCTAGGAGTTTTATAGTTTCTGGTCTTACGTTTAGATCTTTAATCCATTTTGAGTTTATTTTTGTGTATGGTGTTAGAAAGTGGTCCAGTTTCATTCTTTTACAAGTGGTTGACCAGATTTCCCAGCACCACTTGTTAAAGAGGTTGTCTTTAATCCATTGTATATTCTTGCCTCCTTTGTCGAAGATAAGGTGTCCATATGTGCGTGGATTTATCTCTGGGCTTTCTATTTTATTCCATTGATCAATATTTCTGTCTTTGTGCCAGTACCATACTGTCTTGATAACTGTGGCTTTGTAGTAGAGCCTGAAGTCAGGTAGGTTGATTCCTCCAGTTCCATTCTTCTTTCTCAAGATCGCTTTGGCTATTCGAGGTTTTTTGTATTTCCATACAAATTGTGAAATTATTTGTTCTAGCTCTGTGAAGAATACTGTTGGTAGCTTGATAGGGATTGCGTTGAATCTATAAATTGCTTTGGGTAGTATACTCATTTTCACTATATTGATTCTTCCAATCCATGAACATGGTATATTTCTCCATCTATTAGTGTCCTCTTTGATTTCTTTCACCAGTGTTTTATAGTTTTTGAAACTTATCTGTTATCATAATCCCCAGCCACTGGCAGTATTGAACAATGCACATTTTTTAAGCCTAACATTACAGAGCCATATTTAAATAGGATACTGAAAGAAACTTAAAAAAATAAAAGCTTATTAAAATCTTAAATATTTCATCCACTGAGTAATTTTCTTTGTATTTAGAGAATAAAAACAGACATGCAACTGCTAAACCTCACCATGAAGCCATATTCCACATGCCTAAAAATAAAAGCAATAAGAAATTTCATTTTTGTATGTTAAGCTTTCTAGTTGATTCAAAGCATACATGAGCCCACAGAAAATGCCTTCAAGTCAGTATGTGAGGGAGAGTGGTTACAGTCTAGCACACAGAAGAACAGTGTCCTTTACCTCATCTTTTGACATTATTTTTGGATTTTTTCCTAAGCTGTTAACATACATCATTCCTAAATTTTCTGCCTCATTAAGGTTTAACAGAAGTATCACATCAGTTTGCTACCTAATATCTCTTCAAAGACAAATATAGTCATTTTTCTTGCTTGTCTACAGGATGAAAAAAACTTGAAAATTTGATGATAAAGCGGTAAGTAGAGTAAAAGTAAAAAATCATCTGAAGGTAGGAGAATTTTCTACATCTACCAAGTGTTTAACATGCATGATGACATCATGTACTTTCACAATTGTGTTTCCCAGAAAGGAACAGAATGCATAAATCATATTTCATCTTTTCATAAGACCAGTAATTTTCACATTACAAAATGAAATACAAAATTAAATGTAACAAATGCCTTTTAAAACTCCTAAAGAGTATCATATTTTTCCATTGGTATAGAACTGTCATCTTACAAAAAAATTAATGCATTCTTAATTTCAATTAGCTTCCTTTGCATTTTTCATTATTGACTTATATTATTACCTCTTATAAGAAAGTATATAAAACCAATACATGGGCAAACCCACCTAGAAATAATAATTGAGCAATTCTAGTCAGTTAAGAAATATTTAGGATTCACTAAAATACCATTCAATTTCTCCTCTTTATTTTTAGTTTTAAATTAATGTATAATTGTAGGTAATGGAGAAACACAGTCTCATATACATGCAATTACGATATGTTTACGCATTCTAATTCATTTTCCAAATCTACTTCTTAAAAATACAAAAATCATGACCTTCCAAAACTAAAGCATTCCAAATGTCTACTAATGTGTTTAAAAATCAAAGACCCATGTAAGTCTGAATCCTTTTTCCTTTAAAACTAGATGCCAACAAGTAGAGGCAAAAGTAGAGCGGCTCATTGTCAATGTGCTAGCTTCCAAAAGCTTGTTTGCAGGTCACTTAATTGGAACTTGGAATACAGTCTCCCATTGAAACAATGTTATAAATGCTGCTCCTTTTCCCAGGACTCCCCACAAAAGCCCATAAGCAGTTTCAAAAGAAAATTAACGTTAGATACTTTCAAACAAACAAGGTGCTCATACAGAAGATATAAAAAGGATCTACCTCATCTTGTCCTAGTCCCTAATCCTCCTCCCTATATAGGCATTAAGCTTTGTTACCCACAAGTCAGTCTCTTGAGAGAGAAACATTAAATTCTTTGGTTTCCAGGTTATTTGAAACTTGTGTGCCCACTATTACAAGTCATGGACCTTCTGGAAAACAAACTATCACTGAACCTATATTACAGAAAACCAGCATGTGTCACACCGAATCTATTATTTGTAAATTTGTTCTGGTTGGAATTTGGTATGCCAGAAACATCTTCTGCCCTGAAATGACAGTATTTTGTGTGTGTGTACCTCTATTCCTGCCAAACTCTGTTCTAGGTACTGGGAAGGAGCTGTAAAACTGTGAGGAGGACTAACAAGTGTCAGATTTCAAGGATGACAATGGTGGGGATGGGGGGGGGAGGTGACCTAGTCAGGGTGCTCATGGGTGGGAGAAGTTTGAGCTGAGATTTTGGCATTAACAAAACCAAAAGGAAAGGAAAGAAAACTAGCCAGAGAAAGCTTTCCCACAGGCAGGCGGAACTGGCAAGTTCAAACAAGGTCAGAGGGGCTGAGATGGAGGTCAAACCATATAGAACCTTCTAGAATATGGTAAAGCCTTTGTCTTTATCCAAATATCAATGGGAAGATACTGAAGTGCATAGGATGAAGGTGATGTGTCCAAATTTGGGTTTAGAAAATAATCATTATCACCTTCACTTTACACCTCAAGACACTGAAACTACAAAAATTAGGTAATGTGACCAACATCCACAGTGGCATTTGTGATCCAGCTGGTATCTGGGCAAGGTTGGTCAGGCTCCAAAGCCTGTACTATACCCACTTTCTACAGAACCTGCCAGCAGCAAAGAGGCAGAAACAAAGGCTACACTGACTTACAGGGTAAAAACAAAGGGTTGCGATGGTTTTCTTTCATCTCCTCCTCCCATCTTTGTGACCAATCTAAGTGTCAGAAGAAAAGAACCTCTTCACCCTCTTTCCCCTCAGCACCCTTCCCCGCCGGCCTTATTCTAGCACATCACCCCACCAGTCTTCACTGGAGGAGGTGGGAAGCGGGCCCAGCGCTGGCGGGGGCTGGGGCAGGCTGGAGGGAATGCAGAGCTGCTGCTCCGACCAGGGGAACCAAGAATAGCTATTTAGAGAAGAGCTCACCCAACTTCTACACACACAGACTCTGGAGTGGAACAATGTCTAAGCAAGAAACCAAAATAAGGAAACTGGCATCTCTTCCAATCACAAAAAGTGTGGGGATGTCACTAGGCCTGTCTCACGTGCAGTTTCCTCAGGACCTAACCTGCTCTCCTATAATGCCCATAGGTACACATGATCCTAAATCTCATAGAAAACCTGTCTGAATAACTTACAAGTATTTTAATATTTGTCAAAAACATTAAACTTGCCATTGGCTAAACACTTAAGGGCTATTTTACAGTTAACCTACCACTACATACCAGTAAAATCAAACTTTGATTCTTTACTGTATCAAACTCTAAAATTCTGTATTGCTAGGTAATTCCACTTATCTATGTATCTTTTCTTCCCAAGTGAACTATACCTCACAAACTAGAAGTTTCCTGGAATGCCCCAACAGAATTTGTTCTCTTTTATATTTATTTCTTTGATTTCAATTTTGTTTGCTTTGATTTTTAAAAATTCATTAGCATTCTGTAGAAACATTCTAGTTAAATAAAGGGAGAAACAACCTGAAAATATGCCCAGTTAAGAGATCAGAGTCCACAATCAAACAGGAATTCAGATCTAGCTCTGAAGATACAAAATGGCCAAGTATAGAAACAGTCAGACTTCCAAATGAGACATTCTTTCCTAAGGCGTTACAATTCCTATCTCACTGCTCTAAAAAGCTTAGCTACTACAGTTTTCTGTCTCAGTCATGTGAGGGTACCTTACTGTGGGACAATTGGCTGGTTTCATTTCCTATTACTGATGGCACCTTAAATTTTCAGACTTTTAATAGATTTCTACCAAGTTTATTATACACCATTAAGTTGGTACAACAATGAGTAATTTTTGAAAAAACTATATTGCAATAATCATTACCATAAACTGGACTGCTGCTGCTAAGACGCTTCAGTCGTGTCCAACTCTGTGCGACCCCAGAGATGGCAGCCCACCAGGCTCCCCCGTCCCTGGGATTCTCCAGGCAAGAACACTGGAGTGGGTTGACATTTCCTTCTCCAATGCATGAAAGTGAAAAGTGAAAGGGAAGTCGCTCAGTCGTGTCTGACTCTTAGCGACCCCATGGACTGCAGCCTACCAGGCTCCTCCATCCATGGGATTTTGCAGGCAAGAGTACTGGAATGGGATGCCATTGCCTTCTCCAATAAACTGGACTAAGCAGCAACAAATTCCAGTTTACTTTCCCCACAGAGATTTCAGAATCTTTTTTTTTTTTTTTTTTTAACCAGCTCTCTGCTTCTGAAACATTCTTCCATTATGATGAACAAAACTTTAGAAAGAACCTTGACATGCTATCTGGCAACATTTTTTGAAGTGGCTTTTGTAAAATTGTCATTTAACTGTGATTGCTTAAATAATATTTTCCAAAATTATTGTTTAAATATATTCTATAGTCCCTGTATTTTATATTCCCTATGTGTGTGTGTATACTCCATATTTTCTGCCCAGCTAAAATGCCACTGAAGACTCTTAAAGGCTGAAAGTAACAGGCTTACAAGCATTTAGTGCACCTTAAATATAATTTAGAATAAAATATAGTAAAAATACTTAAAAAAAAAACACAGCACCTCTTTGTTGGTGATTGGAATGGATAGGAAATAGTTGGGTTGATAATCTTTTCGCTTTTTTTTCCTCTCCTTTATTTGCTCTTTATTGTTGCATTCATTTTCTTTACTTCTCTCCAAATTTACTTTAGGAACATCAGTGACTAGAGAAAAAAATTCAAACAATAATATGTCTAATGCAGTTAAACAAAGATAATATAATCAGTAAAAAAAAAAAAGCACTATACAACTAGCAATCATTCATAATTGTCATTTTCAAATCTAAAATAGGAATTGACAAATTCTTCTGTAAAAGACTTCATAATAAATACTTTAGGCCTCGCAGATCATTCAGTCTTAACTACCCAAGTCAGCTGTAGACAAAACACAGCTGAATGGGTACAAATGTTTTCCAATAAAACTTTATTTACAAAGCAGATAGTTAGATCTGGCCCATGTGCCATGGTGCACTAACCCCTCATCTGAAGTATAACTAACAACCATTCTCTTCCCCTTGCCACAATTTTCATGATGCTAGGAAAAATCATTGTTTCTCCATCCTGTAATATGTATATTCCTAACTTTTACAACAAAATCACTTGCAGCAGTGCCACTGAAAGTTCAATTTCTGGCTAATGTCACACTATAAACAATTAGCAAAAACTGAGAGGATGCTTTATAAACTTTCAGAGCAAGTAGGCAAAGTAATTTTGTTTGTTAAATTCTGGCTTCTGTTTTGCAGATCTTTTTCTTTAATGTTTTTTTCTAATAATTAATGTTTTATTATATATTTCACAAAAGTATCAGCCAGCAACAAATAAACAACTAAAGAAAAAAAAATAGTCCTTAACCACACCTAACTTGAGAAACACTTACCACGCTTTTTTAAAGTCATCTTCAAAAGACATTTCTAACAACCAACAATTCTTATTATGAAACTATACTCCTAGAAATAATTTTCAAATCAATGTGAAATGCTTTTTTTTTCTTTAACAGATTCTATCAGGGGCTTCCACATGCATGGAAAACTACCCTTAGTTTATATTTCAGGTTGTGTCTTCTTGAACAGTAGAGTACCTCATAGGGACTTTGTAAACTGCAAATATGTATCTTCTGAGGTATAATTTTGCAGAGGAGGAGGAAGTACTTTGCCTTAGATTCAGTCTTATGAAGTTGGTCTCACCTTTGAGATCAGCTCTAACAAACCATGGTGACCAAGAGCACAAGATCTGTGCATATCTAACTAAACTCCTTATTTTACATACAATGAACAGAAGAGAAAAAAAAGTTTTAAAAACAGCTCAGTGTCACAGAGTCAAACCTGGTATCCAGACCTTTCAAAGCTCTCCTTCTAGCGTAATTTCCACTGGAACAAATTGCTTCCCTCTTGTGGTTCTAGATAAGTAGTTACTACTATGAACAAAATCAAAGAGCAGAAGAAACTGTCCTTATTCTGTTTTTCTTTGAAATATTAATAGTAAATAATTTTAAATGAATGTTGCAAATAATATTTTAATGAGAACTTCTAAGAAAAATAGTAGAAAATGTTTAAAATTTTAAAATTAAGCATTTGTGGGAACAGACATGCTTTCTTTCTAGGATCAACATATGTGTGAACCCTAGAAGGAGACGTAGAAGACAGGTCAATTAAGAACTAGGTGATCTGGGTAATAAGTCTGACTGCATTGTTACAGGTTAAGACAGAATTAACTGGTCTGTTTGTGCAACCGTTTCTCTATTACACTTCTCAACAACATGCATAATGATTAATATAGTTAAAATGACGTACCTTCACAGAGAATACAAATTTGAAATATAAATTAGCTTCTTTTATACATGTGAGCTTGTCAGAACTTTTATAAGTTCACAGCACTCTCATCCACATTGTCTTGTGTGTGTATGCTCAGTCACGTCCAACTCTTTGCAGCCTCATGGACCGAAGCCTCCCAGGCTCCTCTGTCCATGAGATTTTCCAAGCAAGAATACTGGAGTGGGTTGCCATTTCCTCCTCTGGGGGATCTTCCCAACCCAGGAATCAAACCTGTGTCCTGTGTCTCCTGCATTGGCAGGCAGATTCTTTACCACTAGCACCACCTGTCAAGTATGAGCAGTATATGAATTGCCTCATGGGATGCCCCTGGGTTTTATTTCCATGCAGCTTTTTTCATTTGGAAAATCAAATATGTTGAGCTGCTTGTAAGTTCAGATACATATAAGAAACAGTCCTTACTTTGTAGTAACATGAACTAAACAAACTAACTTTAAACAGAAGCCACAATATAATATGCTAATGAAGTACCACATATTTTAAATCTACTTCTAAATACATTCCAAGCCCACCTCCATCTGTTGTTAGTAAACTGGTACTCAAGAAAAGCAAACCAATTTTAATATAATCTGTGATCTAGAATAACAGAGCCAACTGCTAATTACCTCTGTTCTAATTAAGATATTTTATATTGAAACTGGGCTTCCGGGGTGACGCAATTTGGTAAAGAATCTGCCTACCAATGCAGGAGACACAAGAGATGCAGAAATTAAATAAAGAACGGTGGCCAAACTAATAATCCAGTTGATGTTATAACCTTTAGTTCATCTCAAAATTAACACAGTAGAAAGAGAATCCAGAACCTATAGTCTATCTTTTCTTTTTTCAAACTGCAAACCATTAGTGGGTTATGAAATCACTAGAGAAGATAATTTTTAAAAGTACTTTTCAATAACCAGAATGGACAGATTGGAATGGAAAGGAAAGCAAAACAAAATCACAGAATGGTAAACAGTACCCTGCTTCCGGTACACATAAGTATTACTTTGTGAAATTTCAGTTTTTTACATATATATGTATACCGGGTGGCACTGCAAAATCTACTGCAAAATCTATTTCTTACTTTGAACATAAGACATAGTTTTGCTGTATTTTACTTAATATAAACAGTACTAAGCAGAGGAACAGACCACTGAAGTCTTCAGTATTTTAAGTTGTTTTATAGCTTACCTGTTTAAAACTAAAGAGTCCTCCTGTCTGTAACTACTTATTTTTGCCATTTCAAATGTTCCATAAGTCCATTTTGCAGATATTCAGAGAAGGAAAATCATAATCTCTGAAGATAATAGTTACAATTTATAATAGTTCTAACAATTCCGGTATCATGAGAATGATACACCTGAAAGCCCCCAGTTCAGAATACAACCTCTTGGTAAAAATAAAGTACAGCGTTTTTCTAAATTCCCTTAGCTTCCTTTTATCAATAACTACTAAGCTTTCCTTTGAACTGGATTATCTAAATTTTTTCTTTTGTTAGACATCACAGAGTAAAGTTTAAAATAATCTGGTGTGAGCTGGACAAATAAAGGGGGGAAATAATCCTGTATTTATTGTTATAGCACAGTTTAATTTACAGTTGTAAGTAGTATGCTTGTGTTTTTCTATTTCAGTGAGTCCTGCTGATTTATGGTCAACTTGCTAGACACTTGTTTGCATATCTTCTATGCCTTTCATTAGCAGGTTTATTTGTATGGCCAGGGTATAAAATCCCTTTTTTCCTTACTGAACTTCATTTTATTTATAACTTTTAAATCATAATCTAAGTTCTAAAATACAATTTAATATTATCTTTTTATTTTCCTTAGGTCGGGAAGATCCCCTGGAACAGGGAATGATCACTCCGGTATTCTTGAGAACTCCATGGACAGAGAAACCTGGTGGGCTACAGTCCATGGGGTCACAAAGACTCAGACACAACTGAGTGACCAACACTTTTATTTAATTCATATGAAAAGACAATGAGCAAAGTATTCGAGTAACATCAAGTTTACAATTAAAACATTAAAGATCAATGACAATAGAAGCAAAATGTAGAAAGCTTTGGCCATGTGCCCTGAATCTTTCTCTGGATTATTTAGAGTAACTTTTACTGTTCAGCAGAAAAAAAAGTATTAGTTGTAGTAAAGCTTGTAAACCCATCCCATAAATTTAATTTATTATACTTGTTAATTTTCATAATGATTTCAGTAGCCATTTTAATGTGCTCTAATGAATCTGGTCTTGTTGACAAAGGCTGTAACTCATCCATGCATTGACTCTTTTTTACCTAAAGCACCACGTGTGTCATTTTAATGTAAATTATCTAATTTTCTTAAAGGCTTTTTAATTCTCTCAAAAAACTACAAGGAAATGAATTATGAGAGAAATTAATGTAATGTAGCCCATCTGTTATTGTTGGTTGACTGTTTTTATACTTGCTGTTAGCCAAAACAATGAGTGAATTCAATTTTGCTTTTATATTCTTTTTCTTGCTACGTAAGCCATCAAATCTCTGAAGTAACCATTCTTAAAATCTAAGTATACAACATAGACTATTACCTTCTATATTTCATAGAATTACTCTGAATAAGGACAAGGAAATGGCAACCCACTCCAGTACTCTTGCCTGGAAAATCCCATGGACAGAGGAGCCTGGCGGGCCATGGTCCATGGGGTCGCAGAGAGTCAGACACGACTGGAGTGACTAAGCACTCTGAATAATCTTTAGCAAATTACTAAAACTTTCTAATTTTCTGTGAGAATTAAGCAAAGAAATGTAAAGCATTTAGTGATGGGCTAGAAGCACTCAAAGGTATTATCATAAAATACTGCTTTCAAGGGACACATTCTTACTTATTTTGGCAAAATATTTTGGTAAGATTAAATTAATAAAAACTTATGGAGACAAGTTCTTTGCCATACACAATTGGAAGGACTTTACATTATTAATAAGTTAGTTGAATCCTGTCAACAATCTTATGAGATAGCTACCATTTTATACCAATTTTTGAGATAGTGAAAGTGAGCCCAGACACTGGCTCAAAGCACACAACAGGAAAGTGTAGGAGTAAATTCTGTCCCTTGACAGTCTGACTCCTCAGCCCTCACTTGTAACCGCCTCAGTTTAACACTGTTAGTAAAATCTTGATGGATAACATCAAAAAAAAAAAAAATGAGTTTCTCTACCTCCCTGTTTACTGAATCGATGAAGCACACATCTTTAAAATCAAGTTTCTAACCACAATTCAAAATTTTAATCATATTTTTTCATGAAAAGAATCAAGAGTTCATAAAATTTGAAGATTAGAAAAAGGAATAAAGAAAAAAAATTGTTCAGAAACCTACTATCTTAACACAATCACTAGGAATTTTGGTGACAGATCACCTAAAGTATTTACACAATTGTAAACTAACATTACATATATTCCCCCCTGATTTTTTACTTTGCATTTTATATAGGAAATATTCCCTATGTTTTCAGAAATATTTTCATAATATGCAATTCTATGCTATGTGGGCTTCCCTGGTGGCCCCAGTGGTGAAGAGCCCACCTGCCAATGCAGCAGGCCATGGGTAAGAACCACAGGTTCTATCCCTGGGTCAGGAAGATCCCCTGGAGAAGGGCATGGGAACCCACTCCAGTATTCTTGTCTGGAGAATCCCATGGACAGAGCAGCCTAGGGGGCTACAGTCCCTACGGTTGCAAAGAGTTGCACACAACTGAAGTGACTTGAAATGTTCCCCATTACATAGTTTCTAGAAATATCTGCATAACATATAATTCAATACTATGTAACCTAAAGGCACTGGTATAGCTGAATAAGCTATACCACAGTCTAATGGACATTTGGGTTTTCTGGCAATATTTTTACTACTTAAAAACATTGTGACGCATGTTTATAAATAAAACTTCTTCCCACAAGTAAGACTATGTCCTTACATTAGGAATTCCATGAGTGACTCCACTCCATGTATCAACATTGCTTCAGTTAAGGTCAGTTCAGTCGCTCAGTCGTGTCCACTCTTTGCGACCCCATGAATCGCAGCACGCCAGGCCTCCCTGTCCATCACCAACTCCCAGAGTTCACTCAGACTCACATCCATCAAGTCAGTGATGCCATCCAGCCATCTCATCCTGTCACCCCTTTCTTAAGATCCCAATAAACCCCATTCTAAAAGGACTACTACAACAATACTCTGTCAGAAGCCACAAAGAAATAACCTAAAATCACAGAGTATTATTTTCAAATGATATTCCCAATCTGATAAGTTACAATCATATTTTAATGTACATCCTTTGATACTTATTAAATTGAATAATTTTCCATACATTTATTTACTAACTGAGCTTTATCTTTTACATCCTTTGCCAGGCACCAATCATTTTTTCTTATTTGGGATAAATATTTGCCTCAAGTCCTTTAATAATACAATTTGGAATAAACATTACAGACTTCTCCAATAAATTACAGAGAAATACAAGACACAATTTACAGTTTTTTAAAAACTGACAATTTACACTTTTTTAAAAACCAACTCAAGACAATCACTTACTAGACCAAATACTAAGATTCAATCTTTATTTGACATACATTTTTCTGTTAAAATTTTTTTTCAAGTAAATGAGGTTTTAATCAATCCTTTAAAATACTTAAGATCTGAAGTATTTTTAACATACAACTTAACAGTATTAACTAATGAGTACATAATAACATGGTGATTTCCAGTATCTCTAAAATCTACAATAATTACAAAACTGGACTTAGAATTCAGTGAGGTAAAATAAGGATTATGATCATTTCAGTGAGGAGAACCGAATGCCCCATTTAGGAAAGACCTATGACTGAAAGAAAGAAAACTCACTGAACGACTCTGTTTTGAACCTTGATTTAAGTTAAGGTTAACTTAACCTTATCATCTAACTTAACCTTAGTTCATAGTTAATGATTACGATCATCTTGAGAGTTGTTACTGTTGTTTAGTCACTAAATCGTGTCCATCTCTTTGGCAACCCCAGACTGTAGCCCACCAGACTCCTCTGTCCATGGGATTTTCCAGGCAAGATTACTAAAGTGGGTTGCCATTTACTTCTCCAAGGGATCTTCCTGACCCAGGGATTGAATTCACATCTCCTGCATTGGCAGGCGGATTCTTTACTATGGAGCCAAACAATTATTAATTAACAACCCAAACTCAAAAACATAACAATACTTAAGGTAAAATAATTTATTAAAAAAATATATATATATCACTAAATTTACTGTTCACTGCTTCTAAACACATATTTATTTAATAAAGTACTTACTTTCACTATCATCTTTAATATCTATGGTAGCAAATGGCAAATCCACCAGAAAATCCATGGTGTTGGCTTCAAATTCTTCTGACATTTCTTGTTTGCTTGATACACTTTCACATTCATTGGAATTCACCCCTATAACATAACAAAAAGAAAACTGTATTATTTTTATTTATTTTTTAATTCATATCCTAAGCTAAAGCACGGAGAAGGAAATGGCAACCCACTCCAGTGTTCTTGCCTGGAGAATCCCATGGACAGAGAAGCCTGGTAGGCTGCAGTCCGTGGGGTCACACAGAGCTGGACACGACTGAAGCGACTTGGCGGCAGCGGCGGCAAGCTAAAGCAACTCAACTAACTGAACTCAATATAAATTAACATCTGTTAAGAAATGGTAAAATTAGTATTCAAACATACTGTAAACTACTTATTTAGTTATACCATATGCTAAATTTCTATAAACCCATTTTTATGTTAAACAACTTTAATAATTTCCTGAAGCACAGTACTTAACTCAGGATTAAAGTTGAGTTAATCAACAAACCTCAAGATCCTTTATAAGACACATTTTCTTAACTTCAAAACTACATTTTTCACATAACTTCTGAACACAAGCCAACAAGATTTTGGCAATCTCTACCATGTTTATTTGTTAACAACATCAATTATGTGTTCTCATCTGTACAAGCTCTGACTTTTATTTTTCCTTATGGAAAGATTGAAAATTTTTTTTCATTCCATATTAACATGGGAAATTCAAACATTAAAATTCACACATTAAAAATACATAGCTCTAAATATGCTTTTCTAGAAATTCAGTGGTTAAAAGCAAAAAGATCTTATAGTTTCCCTGATAGCTCTTCCAAAGACATGTCCTAATACTAGAGTGACATTTCACACCTGGTCCTTGTTTTTTTGTTTTCTTTTTTGTTTTGTTTTGTTTTCTTATTATGAGTAGAACAATTATATGCCTCAGGAGGAGGTTAGGGGAAAAGGGTGTCTGTTTAAACTGATAAAGTCAATTGCTAAACTTATCAGCTGGTGGTCTCCCCATACCATTACCCTTCATGCTTTTAGACACAAACGTTGTTTGAACCAGAATTGAACAAAATCCTGGGATACTTACATAATTTTTATTCTATATATTGACTAACAATTAATTTACCATTGAAGATATTAAAGAAGTCATTTATTTCATTGTTATAATCCTCTATTTTCATATATCAGACCTTTAAAACCACACTCCATTAAGAATGTGGCTTACAATACACAAGATAATAAATATTCATCATAAGTTATAGTTAACATAAGCCAAAAAAACTAAATTTTTATTGTAATTTCAGTAATCTTTAATATTATTTACAGACACACACCCTACACACAGGCACACACACATACCTATTTTGTAGATAAAAGCAAAAAATGACAGCTAAAACCTTTTTATTGCTGATTTTTTTATATCAACTAGTCATGTTCAACACCAAAATCAAAAAAGTTAATAGTACACTCTTAATAATGCTATTTATTTATACTACAGTTCAAACCTTATTAAGCTTGAGTGCCTGGCATGCAGGTGTTCAACAAGTGTTAGTTTACCATGAATCTATTCACAGCTATTGAAATATGTGAGAACAAGTAAATGTTTCCTTTCTATTTTTACACTTGTGTTGAAAAATACACAGCTTATATTTAAACAAAAGTTTTAATAAATCAATACATACCTATATTTGGGGCAAATGCACCTACACTGAAAAGATCATCACTAATCACTTAGCTTACACAACACTATAAATAAAATGTTTAAAGGTTTTTACATTTTTTAAAAAATAAATAAAATTCTTGAATGCAATGGTATGTCAAAATCAACAAGAGTCTAGAACTTGAAACACAAAATTTTTTCTATTAAATTACCTAATAGCTGAAAACCTTTTTGTAGATATTAATTATTAACAGGCTTTCCTGGTGGCTCAGACTTGGTAAAGAATCTGCCCATATTGTGGGAGACCTAGGTTCGATCCCTAGGTTGGGACGATTCCCTAGAGAAGGAAATGGCAACCGACTCCAGTATTCTTGCCTGGGAAATCCCATACACAGAGGGGCCTGGTGGCCTACAGTCCATGGTGTTGCATGAATTATTAACTCAGCAATAAGAGAATACCACTTGCAAGTAACTCTTGGAACTCCATGTTCTATGGTCATCCTATAGAACAATGTCTCTCAACAGGGCTCAAATCTGAAACACTTCCTCCAGTTCTCTAAGCTCCAGTGTTTTGGCAAAGGTTGGCAGATATGAATTAAACACATCCACATCCAGCCCCATCACTTCATGGCAAATAGAAGGGGAAAAATGGAAACAGTGACAGACTTTATTTTCTTGGGCTCCAAAATCACTGCGGAAGGTGACTGCAGCCATGAAATTAGAAGACGATTGCTCCTTGGAAGGAAAGCTACGACAAACCTAGAGAGATAACAATTTGTCAACAAAAGACCCTATAGTCAAAGTCATGATTTTTCCAGTAATCACGTACAGATGTGAGAGTTGGAATATTAAGAAGGCTGAGTGTCAAAGAATTGCTGCTTTTGAACTGTGGTGCTGGAGAAGACTCTTAAGTGTCCCTTGGACAGCAAGGAGATCCAATCAGTTCATGCTAAAGGAAATCAACCCTGAATATTCATTGGAAGGACTGATGCTGAAGCTGAAGCTCCAATACTTTGACACCTGATGCCAAAGTATTATGCATTATTAAGAGTGTACTATTAATTTTTTTGATTTTGGTGTTGAACATGACTAGTTGATATTAAAAAAATCAGCAATAAAAAGGTTTTAGCTGTTGTTTTTTGCTTTTATCTACAAAATAGGTATGTGTGTGTGCCTGTGTGTAGGGTGTGTGTTTGTAAATAGTATTAAAGGTTACTGAAATTACAATAAAAATTTATTTGGCTTATGTTAACTATAACTTATGATGAATATTTATTATCTTGTGTATTGTAAGCCATATTCTTAATGGAGTGTGTTTTTAAAGGTCTGATATATGAAAATAGAGGATTATAACAGAATGAAATAAATGACTTCTTTAATATCTTCAATGGTAAAGAGCCAACTCACTGGAAAAGACCCTGATGCTGAGAAAGACTGAAGGCAGAAGAGAAGAGGGCGACAGAGGATGAGATGTTTGGATGACATCACTGACTCAACGAACGTGAGTTTGAGCAAACTCCAGGAGATAGTTGAAAGACAGGGAAGCCTGGCATGCTGCAGTCCACGGGGTAGCAAAGAGTCAGACACACCCAAGCAAGCCACTGAACAACAATCATAACGATATTTTCTTTTACAGAAGTACAAATTTTTGTTTTGGAAAAATTGCCTTAAAATAACCAACCTTCGGACTTCCCTGGTGGTACAGTTTTGTAAGAATCTGCCTGCCAATGCAGGGGGCATGGGTTTGATCCCTGGTCCAGGAAGATTCCACACGCCTCAGGGCAACTAAACTCAACTCATGCGCCACAAGCAACAATGCCCCTGCACTAGGACCATTGAGCTGGAGCTCTAGAACCTGCTAGCAGCAACTACCGAGCCTGTACTCTCTAGGACCTATGAGCCACAACTACTGAGCCTGTGCGCCATAACTTCTGAAGCCCAGGTGCCTACAGCCTGTGCTAAACAAAAAGAGAAGCTACTGCAATGAGAAGCCTGTGTACCGCAAGGAAGAGTAGCCCCAGCTCTCTGCAACTAGATAAGTCTGCGTGCAACAAGGGATCCAGCATAGCCAGAAATAAATAAAATCATAACCAACCTTGAAATAAAGGACTTAAACTATAAATTGATCATTGTGAGTATTTAAAATTTGGTTTAACTATTGTTAAAATTCTTTTGTACAAATCCAAGTAAGAGTAATGTTGCTAAGTGAATTAATACCGTAAAGATACGGTGAGGGGGACTTCCCTGCAGTTCAGTGGCTAAGACTCTGAGATGCCAATGTAGGGGTAAGGGTTAGATCCCTAGTATGGCAGCTAGGATCCCACAAGCTGAATGGTGTGGCCAAAAACAAAAGAGGTAAAACTGGTTAACCACTACTAGCATAACAACAATATCTAACATTTGAGCAAGTGTCTATGCCAGGCATTGCTGGAAGCACTTTACAGAAGATGGTAACTCCCTTAACCATGTTATAAGGGTAATATTAAACTCTTTTCACAGACTAGCCAATTAAGCAACGTGCCTCAGGTTACAGGTCTTGGGGCTAGAATTTGAATCCAGTTACTCAACCCCCAAAACCTGCCAGCAACAGCACTGCTGGAAAGTTCACATACACAGTTTATATTATAATATACACAGTTTATATAATATAATACACCCAGATATCTGCCTGGTATCTGTTCTGGTTAAGAAGAGCATTTTCATTTTAAAGAGGGGATATAAGAATGCATATGCACTTGTACTATGTGTATAATTATATACAAAAAAGCTGACATAGTTGTACTCAATACATTTCTGCTATTCAAATATTTCAAATAGAATCATTACTTTTATAAGAAAACAATTAATGCATATGCTTCAGTTCAGTTCAGTTGCTCAGTCATGTCCCACTCTTTGCAACCCCATGAATCGCAGCATGCCAGGACTCCCTGTCCATCACCAACTCCAGGAGTTCTCTCAAACCCACGTCCATCGAGTCGGTGATGCCATCCAGCCATCTCATCTTCTGTTGTCTTCTTTTCCTCCTGCCCCCAATCCCTCCCAGCATCAGAGTCTTTTCCAATGAGTCAACTCTTCGCATGAGGTGGCCAAAGTACTGGAGTTTCAGCTTCAGCATCATTCCTTCCAAAGAATACCCAGGGCTGATCTCCTTTAGAATGGACTGGTTGGAACACCTTGCTGTCCAAGGAACTCTCAAGAGTCTTCTCCAACACCACAGTTGAAAACTATCAATTCTTCGGCGCTTAGCTTTCTTCACAGTCCAACTCTCACATCCATACATGACTACTGGAAAAACTATAGTCTTGACTAGACGGACCTTTGTTGGCAAAGTAATGTCTCTGCTGAAAAGAGATATGCTATCTAGGTTGGTCATAACTTTCCTTCCAAGAGTAATCATCTTTTAATTTCATGGCTGCAGTCACCATCTGCAGCAATTTTGGAGCCCCAAAAAATAAAGTCTGACACTGTTTCCACTGTTTCCCCATCTATTTCCCATGAAGGGATGGGACCAGATGCCATGATCTTCGTTTTCTGAATGTTGAGCTTTAAGCCAACTTTTTCACTCTCCACTTTCACTTTCATCAAGAGGCTTTTTAGTTCCTCTTCACTTTCTGCCATAAGGGTGGTGTCATCTGCATATCTGAGGTTATTGATATTTCTCCTGGTAATCTTGATTCCAGCTTGTGCTTCTTCCAGCCCAGCGTTTCTCATCATGTACTCTGCATGTAAGTTAAATAAGCAGGGTGACAATATACAGCCTTGACGTACTCCTTTTCCTATTCGGAACCAGTCTGTTGTTCCATGTCCGGTTCAAACTGTTGCTTCCTGACCTGCATATAGGTTTCTCAAGAGGCAGGTCAGGTGGTCTGGTATTCCCATCTCTTTCAGAATTTTCCACAGTTTATTGTGATCCACACAGTCAAAGGCTTTGGCATAGTCAATAAAGCAGAAAAAGATGTTTTTCTGGAACTCTCTTGCTTTTTGATGATCCAGGGGATGTTGGCGTATGTTTAAAATACATTATAAAATTGTACATGAAGTATACAGTAATATTCAAATACATGTGTACTTACACAAATGACTTCATCAAAGACAAACCAACAGAAGAAAAAAGAATAGTCTGCCCTTCCTCACACAAATTGTAAGTTTCCTATCTGGATAACAAAGCACAACTTTATTAAGCAAAATTCTCTTCTACTCACTCTACTAGGTAGGTATATTCCCCAAGAAGGTATATCCAATATTCCTGCCTGGGAAATCCCAGGGACAGGAGCCTGTTGGGCTATACAGTCCATGGGGTCAAAAAACAGTTGACAGGGCTTAGCAACTAAACAATAGATATATAGTTGGTATAGTTCCCAAGAATCAGTGGAAAGGGTCAGTTCCATCATCCATGCCAGTTCTGGCCTAGCTACTAAAAATAGAAACATCTTACAGCTGGAGAAATGTTGACAGCTGTCAACAAGTCACTTGACCTCCATGCTTTGGTTTCCACATTATGAAAAAAGGAACAAAAGTACAACCCAAATTACTAGCCAGAAATGGACAAAGTAAGCTAATAATATCTGAAACGCAATGTAAAAAGGCATTAAACTCCACAAACATCTTAAAAGTATGCTACCCGCATCCTCAATTCCAAGGCCACACACTGAAGGAACTGGGGTGGGAAACCCTTCTCTTTGACACTGACAAGTTTCCCTTTATAACTGCATCTCAAAAATTCCCATCGTCAGCATTGACCTCCCAAGGTCTTCATCATTTAATTCCCTCAACAATTGTAAACATATTTACACTAGTTAACAATTACATAACATTTTAAGATTTTCATGCTCTTTATATCTATGCGGTGGCTCAGACGCTAAAGCGTCTCCTACAATGCGGGAGACCCGGGTTCAAATCCTGGGTCGGGAAGATCTCCTGGAAAAGGAAATGGCAACCCACTCCAGTATTCTTGCCTGGAGAATCCCATGGACAGAGGAACCTGGTAGGCTACAGTCCATGGAGTCGCAGAGTCGGACACCACTGAGCGACTTCACTTTCACTTTCATTTTCATGCGTTTATATTTCAAAAATCTCACATGAAAAATACTTGAAAGTCTCTCAGTTGTGTCCCACTCTTTGTGACCCCGTGGACTGTAGCCCACCAGGCTCCTCCGTCCGTGGGATTCTCCAGGCAAGAATACTGGAGTGGGTTGACATTTCCTTCATAGAAGAGCACCTTTTCTCTAATTGGCTTGTCGGTGCCTTTCACCAAAAGTCCAACCCCTAACTCGCTCTACCCACCAACATCAGTTCACAGTAAATGCGGACATGAACTGGAAACTCATTCTGAGCCCTACTGCAGATCTGGCGCCAATTTAGAAAGGTCACTTCCACACCGAGAATAAAATCCTACGAGGAAAACCTAAGTGCGGTGGTTCAAGCCTTTGTTTGTGATAAAGTATAAAAACGAAGCTTTTTCTAGATTTTGCTGATACACAAACACCGTCAGAGGGTATGTGTCGGCAAGAAGTTTCTAAAAGGTTAGAAGATCATCGGGAAAGAAAAGTGAAACTTAGAATGGGTTCACACTCCCGGCCTCCCGTCGCACCAACAGTGCGTGCATTAACAAAAACACTCGCTGACAGGCAGCACTGATCATACCGGGTGGTACCGGGTTCCCTAAGGCTACACCGAATTCCGCGGAGGCGGGGGAGAGGAGCCCCAGAGCAGGGCGGGCGTGGGATCGCGCTCCAAGCGCTGGGGGCGCAGGCGGGGCGGCAAGGCCGGGCCCTCCCGGCGGCCGAGCCGAGCCCACGCCCCCAAACTCCAGTCGCCCCACACCGCCCGCCCGAGCTCACCAGCTCCGGGGAGCTCCATGCAGGCGGCGTTGGCGGGCGACGGGTCTCCGCAGGCGACGACTGCCGGGCGCTGCGACCACGGGCTAAGGGCGAGGAGGGGACGGAGGCGGGGCGGAGGACTGGCGCGCGGCGCGCGGGGGCGGGGCAAAGGGCGGTGGTAGCGGCTGGCGCCCGGGGCTCGGGCCGCGGCGACCAGACCTGCAGAGGCGCCGAGCCCCCAGAGCCGCAGTCCTCGAAGTAGCTGCATGCCCAGGCCGGGCGCCCAGAACGAGCGGAAAGGGCCGAGCCGATGCACCCGCAGTACCCGGATTCTTGCGAGCGACGCAGGCCAATTGCGGGGAGGGCGGGGGCCTCCTCTCTGCGCGGCGACGCTCCGCCCCCGACCCCGCCTCCGCCCTGGACCCCGCCTCCGCTCCTGGGAGGGGCACTCTGCGGTCTTTGGCCGGGCCGAATTATCTCCAGTAGTGCTGCCGTTCCCATCCCAGGCTTCCAGGGGTGAGATTGGTCGCTGACTGAAAGCATTCCCTGATTGGAGTCTCCTGAGGATCCATGTTTTTAGTTTTGCAAAGAGTTTTCAAAACATAGAATTCTGATTACAGAATATTTGAGAAGAGGGAGATATATACAGGAACGACACCTTGCTTTATAGGGGGGGGGGGGGGGGGAAAGCCAAATTGTGGCAGTCTCAAAGTTTTAACAGTGGTTTCATGCCTAGAAATTAAATGGAAAACAGCTACTTGTATTTGCAGATTGAAGCAATAATATGAGTAAAATGGAAAGAAAAGTACTTGGGTTTTTTTTTTCAGACTTTCAGCTTTAGATCAGAATTTAACTGGAGTTTTCTTTTAAGTGCAAAGAAACCTTGCAGTAAGAAAATCAGGTGTGTCTCTCAACAAATTAATGTAGCCTATTTTACGAGAGACAACACTTATCTTGAATACATCCTAAAATGGAGATGAAGCAAGGACCTCAGTCATAATAGTTGACATTAAAACCGTACACAAAAAGTCATAAACCTCATTATCCTGGTCGCAAAATAATTCTAGCAAATTGGATATTTGGTTTGCACGCCCATGCCCATAGTAATTATGAACTGATTCCGCTAAAGTCTGCTCTGTTCTGAGGGTGTGCAGGTGAATAGACAAGTCTTTTTCTCAAGGAGTTGGTCATCTAATAGCTGAGAATTAAACATGCTGCTGCTGCTGCTAAGTCGCTTCAGTCATGACTCTGTGCGACCCCATAGACAGCAGCCCACCAGGCTCCCCCGTCCCTGGGATTCTCCAGGCAAGAACACTGGAATGGGTTGCCATTTCCTTCTCCAATGCATGAAAGTGAAAAGTGAAAATGAAGTCTTTCAGTCGTGTCCGACTCTTAGCGACCCCATGGGCTGCAGCCTGCCAGGCTCCTCTGTCCATGAGATTTTCCAGGCAAGAGTACTGGAGTGGGTCGCCATTGCCTCCTCTGGAATTAAACATGAGTAATTGCAATAAGCAATAAACTAAAAGCTGCAAAAAAAGAAATCCACAGTCAACAGTTGAATGGGCTTAAAATATGCCACTTTAGCATTAAGATTATTTTTGGAGGCAACCAAGAAACATGCTGAAGAACTGTCTGCCCTTCCCTTTCTGCCTAATACCAGAGCATCAATTTTACTTTGTGAAACTGACATAAATTTCCACTTGTAGAGGCAGTCCTAAGCACTGGATTGCTAGGCAATTCCCCTTGAAGGCACAAACTGTTTTAGTGTTTGATTTCCCAAGGGCATAGAGGTTATTCAATGAATAGTTGTTGAATGAATGAATAAAATTTTATAACCATCAGATCTTGCACCTATTTGTTAGAAAAAAAAGCAACACACCCAAATGAATTTCAAAAAAAAAAGACAGTATCATGGGTAATCTTAATGTCATAAAGCTTCACCAGCCTGAGGCTAAAAATCAGTTGCTATTAACACTAGTATCTAAATCTGGATAGTTGAATTAACATATTTGCTCAAGCCAGAACTCCAGCCCTTAGTGAAATCCCTCCAGAATACATCTAGTGTTCTACACTGTGCCTAACATCACTAGTGAATCTTCCAGGCTGCAACCCATGCCCAAGCTTCATTTCAGTGATCCAGTCTTCTTTCCAGAAGTCCTCTGTCCTCACCAGAGACCTGCTGATTGGTAGTTCACTTGGTCATGGTGGATCCTCTCTGTCCTCAAGGTGACAATCTCTTGCAAATGAACAGACCAGTTCATCCTCCATGTGCTATGCTGCGTAGTAGATAGGGCACAGTGACTAATGTCAGGAGGATGATTTGGACTTCTGAGAGTTACAGAATTCATTGAGATAGCATGTTCCTTTTGTTAAAAACAAAACAACAAGCCCAGAATGGAGTTGCTTATATTAAGCCCCATATTACCAGAGATTTAGAGTTTCTATTTTCCCAGAAATGGAATATTAAACCAGTCAATTAGGAACTGTCTGATCAGCACTAGCTAGTTAATCTGCCTGATAAATCCCTCCCATCCCCTAAAGGAAAGTAACCTTGCAATTTGTGATTGTTGTTTAGTCACTAAGTCGTGTCCAACTCTTTTGTGGTACCATGGACTATATCTCACCAGGCTCCTTGGTCCATGGGATTTCCCAGGTAAGAATACTGGAGTGGGTTGCCATTTCCTTCTCCAGGGGATCAAACTCACATCTCTTGCGTTGGCAGGCAGATTCTTTATCACTGAGCTATCAGGGAAGCCCAACTTTGCAATAACCAACTCAGGTTTTTGTGTAGTATAACTTTCTTGTTCACACTCCTTCTACCTGTAAAAACCTTTCATTTTGTACCATTCCTTGGAGCTCCTAACTGCTAGATTAGTTGTTACTAGATTTGAATCAATTTTTGCTCAAAAAACTCAAAATTTGTAATATGCCTCAGTTTATCTTTAAACAGTTCACATTCACCTCTTTTTCTCCCCCAGATAACAGTGTACACTGTCAAGATAACTAGATTGGAAGGGTTCCAGTTCAAACTGCCATACTTTTCCTGTACCTGCACCCACCTCTGACCTCTGACCTTCAAGACCTGCTGCTAAATTGGCATATTTGTTCTGCAAGTCTTCTTCTGTATGGTGAGTTCTCTCTTTAGTTCTCGCATTCTCTTTTGTGATACTGAAACAGGACAGAAGAGGGTAGGCACAACCTTTAAAAGAATGGCATAGCCCAAGGACATATAAGCTGATTAAAATCAAATAGGTCCAAGATGGTGGACAAGTTGACTTCCACTAGACCTTGGGCCACTGTTCTCCTTGCTTGGCCCTTCAATAAATCTTTCCCTGCTTTAACTCTGATGTTTTGGTTTGTTTGGCCTCACTCTGCATCTGGCACATGAACTTGCATTTGGTAACAGGAGAATAAAGTCATGCAGTTCTACAGAAAAGTGAAAGTGAAGTCACTCGGTCGTGTCCAACTCTTCATGACCCTATGGACTGCAGCCCACCAGCCTCCTCCATCCATGTGATTTTCCAGGCAAGAATGCTGAAATGGGTTGCCATTTCCTTCTCCAGGGAATCTTCCTGACCCAGGGATGGAACCCAGGTCTCCCACATTGCAGGTAGATTGTTTACCACCTGCGCCACCCAATAGAAAGTCAACTGAGACTTTTGATGACCCACAGTGACTCCAGATGACATTTCATTTTGTTGGAAGAAGGACATATGCTTAACAATAAAACGTGTATGCTTTTCAACTAATGCTTGAGTATAGAATTTAAGAAATCATTGTTTAGTTCATTAAAAAATAATAAAGGGGCAGGGGTGGGAGATAGGAGGGAGGATCAAGAGAGAGGGCATATATGTAAACCTATGGCTGATACATGTTGATGTATGCCAGAAACCAACACAATATTGTAAAGCAATTATCCTTCAGTTTAAAATAAATAAATTTTTTTTAATAATAATAAAGGGGCAAAGGGAGGCTATGTTTATTACATTAAAAAAAAAAAGAAATCACTACCCCTATTTCATAAGGGCTTCCTAGGTGGTGCTACGGGTAAAGAACAAGCCTGCAAATGCAGGAGACATAAGAAACGGGGGTTCGATCCTTGGGTTGGGAAGATCCTCTGCAGAAGGAAATGGCAACCCACTTCAGGATTTTTGCTTGGAGAATCCCATGGACAAAAGAGCCTGGCAGATTACAGTCCATAAGATCGCAAAGAGTCAGACACAGCTGAAGTGACTTAGCATCCCTATTTCATAATAGTTTTATTTCAGTAACCAAATACAGTTAAAGGATCTGATAATATTAAGTATCAGGATAAACATTTTAAATTATTTTAAATATTTCTGACTTCAAATTTCTAATTTATGTAAATAAATTTTACTGTTTTATGCAATTTTTCAATTCGGAAAAGCTCATGGAATAACTAAAATTATCTATAATACATCAACCAGAAGTCTATCTCTCTAGATACATATATGCATACACACACCACTATAGTATATATTTATAAAAATAGAATTATATTGTATATTGCTTTGTAGCCTGCTTTGTTTTTTGTAACATATTGTGACAAATATTTCATGTTATTAAGTTCTAAATTTTCAATGACTGCATATTGAATCTTTATATAAATGTACCCAATGTATTTGATCAGTTGCCTATTGATTATCATTGTTCAGCTTCATTTAAACACATCTCAGTTTTTTCATTACTAAAAATAGCTCTATGATAAAACTTTATTCTATAAATCTTTGTATATATATATATATTTTATTATTTCCTTAAAATAAATTCCCAGAAAGAGACTTGATAGGTAAAAGATTATAAATCATTTTAAGGCTTTTGAAATATATATTACCAAATTATCCACCAATTTTCATGCTTACAAGCAGTTTATGAAATTCTAATTCTCTCCTCATTTTTCATTTGAAAGGTACAAAGGCTTGTTAATTTAACTTGAATTTTGTTCATTGTAAATGAATTTGGATATTGTTTTATGTATTTAATAACCATTTGCATGTCTTTTATAAAAAAAAAGTTTTGCTTATTTTTCTTCCAGGTTGTTTATCTTTTTCGACTATATCATAAAAACCTGGGTATTTATTAATGATTTTTTTTTTTTTTTTTTTTTTGGCCATGCTGTGTGGCTTGCATGATCCTAATTCCCTGACCAAGGATTGAACCTGGGCCCCAGCAGTGAAACTGCCAAGTCCTAACCACTGGACCATCAGGGAATTCCCTATTTATTAAAGATTCTTTTAATGATTTTAAAGCCTTTGTCATATATATTGAAAACCTTTTCTCTAATTTGTCATTTGCATTTTAATTTGTGTACAGTAGCTTTTAGCATGGAGAATTTGAAAGTTTGCATATAGTCTTATGTATTAATTTTCCTTAGTGATTAGATTTCTCTGCTGTAACAATTAAAAATATTTTCCTTTCTAGGGACTATTTATGGAGACTTTTCCATCTTTATTTCTTTAATATTTCACTCTTTATGAATCTGGAATGTATGTTATTTATTCCATAGGTAATTTTTCCCTCCAAAGTCGCCAACTGCTCCATTGCCATTTCTCTTTTTATATTTATTTGCCTATTTGCTTGTGCCAGGTCTCAGCTGCAGCATGCATGATCTTTAGTTGCAGCATGGAAACTCTTAGTTGCAGAATGTAGGCTCTAGTTCACTGACCAACGATCGAACCTGGGCCCCCTGCATTGGGAGACAGAGTCTTAGCCACTGGGGTACCAGGGAAGCCACTCCATTGCTATTTCTTGACAAAAAAATCCACAGTCAAGCACTTCCAGGTCCTTTCCCCACACAAAACATCCTTTTTTTGTCAGATCTTGTCAGGTCATACTTTCAGTCAATTAATCTCACAACTAAACTGTGCTAATGTACTAATAATTCTCTATGAATTATTTTGTGAAAATACTGTATACACCACAGCTACTTTAGTGTCATTTAACTGCTTAATTTCTATTTAACAATTATCATTATCTAAATTGTATTATTCAGCTACTCACTTTTCATCTGTCTTTCCTACTAGAATGCAAATTCCATGAGAGTAAGGATATTGTAGTGCTCATTCAGAGTCTAGCACACAGACATATCCAAATAAATATTCATTGAATAAGTTATTTATTTGATGAATTGATGAAAGATTGAACCTGATCCTAAGGAGATGAATAACGGGAGTCAAGGATGGAGATTTGGGAGGTCTGACAGCCTTTGCCTGCTGTTTTGCCTATTCATAAGATTAGCAATGCCTGTGGACATTTACTTCAATCATCGTAAAGTTACACATATTTGGATATTAAGTCTGCATTCACATAGCTAATTCACCTCCAAAGCATGACTTCTGAAACACAGGAATACAGTAAGTAATTAGTAATTTCAAGTACTAATGATTGGCACTCTGCTTCTTCCCAACCAAAAAAAAGAGAAAAGAAAATAAGCAAACCCCATTAAAACTATTGTCACAAGTTGTAGATAATCTGGGCAACCAATAATATGCCACAAATCTGTTGACCAAAATAATTATATACTGTCTCAAGCTTCAAATTTGTGCAGAAATAGAACTTACTTATTAAAGTGAATACTTGTTTAATAACAGAATGCCAACTGAAGAAGGACACCTTTGTGAAAGATGAATGTTTTTCTGAAATTGTGTCATACAGGAAATTATCTTGATGCAAAGTGGCCTTCAAGTCTTCTACTGGGCAAGCTAGTGCCGAGGTCATGGAACAGAAACATTTCCAAACCAAATTAAAATGCTCATGGCACAGAGTTTATCTGATCAATTTAAAACTACAGTAAGGAAAAAGGGGCAAGAAAAAGAGTACATTAATAGACTTAGAGTTGGGTGTGACTTGGGTGATGGGCTGTACTACCTGCGTCTTAGAGTGTGCAGTGTTCATGCACGCTGTCTCTCTCTGCTGCTCCGTCAGCTTTCTCTCCTTATGGTGTGGTTTCTCTTCTTATGATAACCAGAATTGAGGATCAAGCAATCTCTAGCATATTCCTTAAGCCACTGACACACCTGCTCTGATGGAAAGATACAGGGACAAGTATTCCTGGCCACAGGTTCCTGGTATACATCTAACGCCTCGTGATTTTTAGATACTTCTTGGTTCTTCCATTCCTTGAACACGCATCTACATTTAACATGTACATGCTTCGCTTGCTTGGAGAAGGAAATGGCAAACCACTCCAGTACTCTTGCCTGGAAAATTCCATGGACGGAGGAGCCTGGTAGGCTGCAGTCCATGGCGTTGCTAAGAGTTGGACCGGACTGGGCGACTTCACTTTCACTTTTCACTTTCATGCATTGGAGAAGGAAATGTCAACCCACTCCACTGTTCTTGCCTGGAGAATCCCAGGGACGGGGGAGCCTGGTGGGCTGCTGTCTATGGGGTCACACAGAGTCGGACACGACTGAAGCGACTTAGCAGCAGCGGCAGCAGCTTCACTTGCTAACCACTGATCTGTACGTAATATATCTTCATTCATTCATTCCATCTTTTCTTCTGTAACAGAGGAAATGATTATATTGTAATTGTTTTGTAATAGATCTGAACATTCTCAAACAATACAACATGGGCATATTAGAAATCTCTAACCCAATTCTCTGACTGGTTAATATGCTGCTGTATTACCAAACCTTCATAACTCACCTTGGATTTCAACTTAGCATCAGAAAACCTCCAGAAAGTCTGACCTTAACTTCTAGGTTTCATTTAATTCTCCTGGTAGTGAATAGCTCTGATTCTGTTTCCAAGGAAACAATAAAAGGAAAAAGTTGTTTACCTGTTTAAATTTTCCCTTCAGTTCTAAGATTTGTGATTTTCCCACCCAGTTGGCTCCTTATTAAAACTCATTTACTCAGAATGTATCTTTTTTTTTCCTCCTTATTTTTCTTAATTCCTTAAATAGAGAGAGAGAGAAAATGAGGGAAACGGCAGCAGTGGAGTCCCTTTGGCTATGTGTTTATCTGAAGGTCTCAGCCCACTTGGCCTATCCTTAGATCCAAAAAAATGTTCTTATCAAGGACCTCCCTTGTGGCCCAGTGGTTAAGACTTTAAGCTTCCAAAGCACATGGTGCAGGTTTGATCTCTGGTCAGGGAACTAAGGGCCCACATGCTGGGTGGTGGGCATGGCCAAAAAATATATGCTCTGAAAAGAGAAAAGTGTCCTTTTCACCTTCTTTTTCCCTCCCTGGAGTTTTTTGTGGCCAGCCCTGCCATCTAAATTTCCACAGTAGGCATGTACAAAAAGCGTGGCCTTCCTTTCCTGCCCCAGGTCCCTTGCCACATATATTGCAAGTACCATATATATTACATGTAGAGTGACCAACTGTTCCAGTGTACCCAGGACTATTCATTTTTAGCACTGAAAAGTCCCATGTCCTGGGAAACCACTCAGCCCCGGCAAACAGAGACAATTATCATTCTCATACAAGTGGAAAGGAATAAGATCATATGCCCAAAGATTTCTATGGGCTTAGAGAATCAGGAAAGTCTTGAAAGACGAAGCAATATTTGAAACCAGATCTGAAAATGAGTGGATTAAGAAAACTGGAGCATGGAGGGATTGTGTGAGTAACACATTCAACGTTTGGGAGGCAAGATGGTAGAAATAGACGCAAAAGACAGTGGGTCTACCAGTTTGACTGGATCAGGTATCAGAGGACTGGGAGATAAGGTGAGACAGTTAGTTTAGGACCATATTATTGAAGATCTTAAATTATTTGCCAGACTAAGCAATTGGGATTTTTATTACATAAGAATTGAAGTTTGTTAAAGAACTGCCCTTGGAAGTGACTTGGTGAAGTGTTACTTTAGAAAGACACATCGTTAAGGTCTGTGCAGGATTTATGAGGGAGAGCAGAGTCCAAACCCCATGTCATTAGTTTACTGAGGAGTTCCAGTAATTCACGTGTGAGGGTCAGAAACCCAACCTAAGGTGATGTCCTAGAAATAAAATCAAAAGTCATAGATTTAAGAGATTTCAGCAATGTGGAGAAAGAGAAAATTGATTGGCTGGCACAAAGACGTAGAAGTGAGGTGAACTGGGTGCTCCCAAGCAACCCAGAAAAGGACATGCAGTGAGCTGATGGACACAGGGGTGAGTTGAGTGAGCAAGATGGCAGCAGGTGTGTGCTGGCTGATGGGACCTGTCCTCCATCCCTCAAACATCCTCAGGAGAGTCAATAATTGAATTCACTGATCTTAAGTGTGAGTGAATTTGTTGTGAAACTAAAGAAAAGGCTGAGGAACAGAGAGCACACAAGGATTCCTGGGCTCAGAGGCTGGAAGGGTTGGTTCTATGGCTGCAAGCACCTAAGAATTTGAATTCTCAAACACGCCTTCACGTGAAAGCCAGTTTCACTGAATCTTGAGAGGTAGGAGTGCCATTCAACTGAGTTCCATTTAAATGCTTATGGAAAGACAGAGATACAATAAAGGAGATACGTGGGCTTCCCATGTGGTCCTAGTGGTAAAGAACCTGCCTGCCAATTCAGGAGATGTAAGAGACGTGAGTTCGATCCCTGGGTTCTGAATAACCCCCTGGAGGAGGGCAGGGCAATCCATTCCATTATTCTTGTCTGGAGAATCCCATGGACAGAGGAGCCTGACAGGCTGCAGTCCACCAGGTTGCACAGAGTTAGACACGACTGAAATGACTTAGCTTGCATGTATAGCTGATTCACTTTGCTATACAGCAGAAACTGTATAGCACACAACAGAAACACAACATTAAATCAGCTCTACTCCAATAAAAATTAATTTAAAAAGCAAGAAAGACAAAATTCGATTGAGTAACATTAGGGGTATAAAGTCAGAACAAAATGAAGGCATTGATCTTAGATAAGAGAGACAGGTGGGAAGCAAGTTCGTGTAGGTAGGTAGGTATTTGGTGTAGGTAGATAGGTATTTGGATGAGAATGTAGTTAAGGAAACAACTTTCTAAGATGTCAGTTTTCCTAATGAAAATAGGTGAAGTTATTTGCTGGAAGGAGAAGATGACACTGAAGGAAAAATCTTGGTGATTTGGAAGTTTTATAGATGTCATTGAAACTATGGGTTTATTCATTCAGGAAGAGTGTATGGACTTGGGGAACTATGACTGAAACACTTTCACCATCTTTGTGATAATGATCAAAAAAAATTTTTAAATACATTTCATCAACTGCCTGGATTATTACATGGAAGTAAAAAAGTGAGTCACATCTGACTCTTTGGACTATATAGTCCATGGGATTCTCCAGGCCAGAATACTGGAGAATACTATCCCTTCTCCAGCAGATCTTCCTGACCTAGGAATCAAACCCAGGTCTCCTGCATTGCAGGTGGATTGTTTACCAACTGAGCTATCAGAGAAGCCCAAGTTATTACATTTCTTTCATTCTGTGTAAGGATAAGAAAGAATCATTGTAAGAAGGAATTCAAGATCATGATTCTTCTTCAGTCAAGTGAAAAGAAAACATTTACTTATCATAATGAATATGCTAGTTTGTATTATTTCTCAGAAATAATGATGTTCTTAAATTGTTGATTTTGAGACCATGTCTATTTTTATACCCTAAAGTAGTGCTCCTGACCACATTTTGGGCACAAGCCAAATTGGAAGATTAGACTTAACAGCTCTAATTATGCTTCCTGAATTTGATTAGTGCTGGGGATTAGTTTCTCATTTGATAGTTTATAAGATTTCTTAGCTTGAAGCTGTATGTTTCCTTGGCTATTTTTGGTATCATACACATTATGTAAGCCACCATTTTACTTTTCAATAGAACATTCTGCATTAATTTGTTGTTATTACTCGCTAGTAAGACCTCCTAAATACTAAAAGGAAAATGTTAAGAGCTATGTCAAATTCCACTTTCCAGGGTCATCAAGGCTGTGGTTTTTTTTTTAATTGAAGGATGATTGCTTTACAATATTGTGTTGGCTTCTGCCATATATCAACAAAGGCTGTATATTATTATTTGTTGGTTTCATTGTCCTGTTGCAGGGGGATTCTTTACCAGCTGAGCTACCCGGGAAGACCTGTTAATGTGCTAGAAAGTATTAATGTAGTTGATGTTTAAATTTGTTATTTTTAACTTTAAATGTGTGCTATAATTATTTTCAGGAAGATATTAATATATATTATATTCTGTCTTAGCAGATTTCACATCTTTCTAAATTTAGTCATGGTGTACTTGGCATAAGTATTTCTCATTTTTAGCTGCATAATTGATATTTAAAACAACATTACATAAGACTTCACTAGCAAGACTAATCTTATTTGCATGCCAATCAGAGTATAATGACAATATGAGATTTTCTATGACTAATGTAAGAATTAGATGATATAAGAAATGAAAAAAAAAAGAAAGTTTAAAAGTCTTTCAAATATATCCAATGAAGTAATAATTGGCTATTCTCTAAGTATCCTTGAAGACTTCCAACAACTATATTCTAGTGTATGATGTAAACTTCACCTAAAATGTCTTCTTCGTTACCTGTAGAAATTATTTCAGTTCTTCCTTAAATGTCCATCTCATATGTCCTCTTTATCTGATCTTCCCAACCAAATAGGAATATTCTCTACGCTAAAAATACTCTGAGATTTATTTTCTTTTGCAGTAGTTAAAATATTCTACCTTCCATGATAGATAATCATCTTATTGGATAGTTAGCACCTTAAGGAAGCTGAGCACTTCGCTTAATACTTAAGACAGACTTGATTTTTTTTTCTTCCAAAATAAATGACAAGTTGACTGACCCACACTGACACACCAAAGCCTTACTCGTATATGCTATAAAAATGGAAAATCTAGGCAATATCCAGGTAATATTATTTTTTATTTTTAAAGATATTTTTTATATTAACCATTTTTAAAGTCTTTAAAGGTATATGGAATCTTAACTCCGTGACCAGGGATCAAACCCACACCCCTCCTGTGCTGGAATCCTGGGATCTTAACCACTGGACCACCAGGGAAGTCCCCCAGCTAATTTTAAGCAATATTTTTGAGTTGATGATGCAGTGATTTCCTCACCAAAACCTCCGAGTAGTTATACTTTTTCTTGATATATGCCTTGTGTCCATTAGACAGATTTGCCTTCCATAATTCCTATGGTTGAATCTTAAAGTAACGGACCCCAAGATTTTGAGCTAATCTTGACAAAAGCAAGAAATTTACCAACGACTTTACCTCAATTACATGCTATTATTATTGCCTAATAATCTTTCTTCTCTCCAACAGTTTTAAAAAATCACCTCTTTGTCTTTGGAGCACTATAGCTTTGTTTTCTGGATCTAGGCATGAATTTATTCTCTTTATCTTCTAGAAAACATGGGCCTTCCTGAATCTGAGAATTGGTATCTCTCAACAATTCAATAAAATATCCAACCATTGTTTCCTGTATTATTGCCTATTCCTCATAATCTTTCCTTCTTCTAGAACTCTAATTGACTTGTGTTAGAAATCCTGCTTGTCTTCAATTAGTTTTAACCTCTGTATATTATTCTTCATCTCTTGGTCTCTCTGGGCTTCATTTTGGATAGGTTCTTCAAATGTTTTCTCCAGTTCACTAATCCTTCCTACAGCTTTGTCTAATAGGCCATTTACCCAGCCATTGAGTTTTTAATTTCAGGCATTATATTTTTCATTCTTTCATAGACCTCTATTTGTTTTTCTTTCACATCTACTTGTATATTTTTTTCTAGGCTGTTGCTCATGTTTTCAGGTCTCTTCAATTCTTTAGACATATTAATCATGTTATTTTATATTTTAAATGTGGTAATTATAATTTCTAAAGTCTTTGTGGATTTGATTATACTTCCTGGCTTTTTTCTGATTCATACTTATATTTCCTTTTTATTCTTACATATTTTGTGATTTTTTTTAAATTATGAGCTTGTGTTAGATTTTAATCTAAGGAAATTCTTAGAAACCTGGCTTGAAGTTCAGTTGATGGGACCAGATACCATGATCTTAGTTTTCTGAATGTTGAGTTTTAAGCAAACTTTTCAACTCTTCTCTTTCACTTTCATCAAGAGGCTCTTCAGTTCCTCTTTGCTTTCTGCCATTAAGGGTGGTGTCATCTGCATATCTGAGGTTACTGATATTTTTCCCAGCAATCTTGATTCCAGCTTGTGCTTTATCCAGTCCGGCATTTCACATGACGTACTCTGCATATAAGTTAAATAAGCAGGGTGAAAATATACAGCCTTGCTGTACTCCTTTCCCAATTTGGAACCAGTTCGTTGTTCCACATCCGGTTCTAACTGTTGCTTATTAACCTGCATACAGATTTCTCAGGAGGCAGGTCAGGTGATCTAGTATTCCCATCTCTTTAAGAATTTTTCACCATTTGTTGTGATTCACACAGTCAAAGGCTATGGCGTACTCAATAAAGCAGAAGATGGTTTTCTGGAACTTTCCTTCTTTTTTCAATGATCCAGTGGATGTTGGGAATTTGATCTCTGGTTCCTCTGTCTTTTCTAAATCCAGCTTGAGCATCTGAAAGTTTTCAGTTCATGTACTGTTGAAGCCTGGCTTGGAGAATTTTGAGCATTACTTTACTAGCGTGTGAGATGAGTGCAATTGTTCGGTAGTTTGAGCATTCTTTGGCATTGCCTTTCTTTGGGATTGGAATGAAAACTGACCTTTTCCAGTCCTGTGCCCACTGCTAAGTTTTCCAAATATGCTGGCATATTGAGTACAGCACTTTCACAGCATCATCTTTTAGGACTTGAAATAGCTCAGCTGGAATTCCATTACCTCCACTAATGCCGTTCGTAGAAATGCTCCTAAAGCTCACTTGACTTCACGCTCCAGGATGCCTGGCTGTAGGTGAGTGATCACACCATCACGGTTATCTGGGTCATTAAGATCTTTTTTTTATAGTTGAAATTACAATCTTGAAGGCTTGAAGTTACAGTCCTCTTAAAAGGATATGAGTTTGTTTCTATGTCACCAGAGGGCACTATTAATCAGGAACAATTTACATTTGCTACTGAATGCTTCATACCACGTTGGTATGGTTGCCAAACAAAACACAGGACACATAGTTAAATTTAGATTTCAGATAACAAATACTTTTTAGTGAAATATTTGGAACATATATTAACAAACTGTTCATTTAGCTGAAATTTAAATTTAACTGGGCATCCTCTATTTTTATTTGCTAAATCCGGCAACCATATACATAAGTAGCTTGAAATTGGCTTCAAACTCATGTTAGGACTTGCTTAAGGTTATGAAGTGTCAAAAAAAATATTTTTTTTCCATTCTCCCAGGGCAAAAATTGAGACTGATAAATCTGCAGTGTCTTCTTTAAGGCAGATTTATTTCTTGCTCATTCTTTTTTTTTTTTAATTCTATTTATTTATTTTATTTTTGGGTGCACTGGATCTATGCTGCTGCATGGGCTTTTCTCTAGTTGTGGCAAGCAAAGCTACTCTCTGGTTGCAGTACATGGGCTTCTCACTGAGGTGGTTTATCTTGTAGAGCACAGGCTTCAGTAGCTGTGCCACATAAACTCAGTAATTGTGGCTCCGGGGATGTAGAGAACAAGGTCAATAGTTGTGGCCCACGGTCTTAGTTGCTCTGTGGCATGTGGGATCTTCCCAGACCAGGGATCAAAATGTGTCTCCTGCACTGGCAGGCAGATTCTTTACCACTGAGCCACCAGAGAATTCCCTTGCTCATTCTTATAATGATAGTATTGTTCATTAGAGTCTCAGATCTCTGCAGTGATTTCCCATAGATCCTTGGCTTTATCTGCTATCCTCTGCTCAGAGTGTAATTTTCAAAATGTAAATTCAAGGTCCCTTAAGTTGATTCTTACTGTAAAAATCAGTTTTACAGATCAGTTACCTTTTCAGAGTCTTTTCTTTTTTCTTTCTTTGTTGTTGTTTCTATAGGTTCCTTGCTGTCTTGCCAGCTCCGCGAAATATTGAAAATATTTCTAGGCAGTTCATGCAGTAAGTCTAGTTGTTTTTGGCAGCAGGGGATCAAGGAGTTGATGTTGTGAAGGGGAGTCATCCAAGTATCTCAAATGATATTCTATCAGAACCAGATGTCCTTCAGTCCTTGTTCTCGCTAACTCTGAAATCTGGTATTCTTGGTATCTCCTCCAGTTTTTCATATTCCTTGCCAGGCAGTGTATGTAATTTAGAATATCTAGTATCATTTGACTTTGATTTCATACTCTGCAAAGACTGGTGATCTGTCCAGTGATGAAGTGTGGAAGCTGGCTCTGAACCCTATTTAATGACTTGGGCTCCTTGCCACATCTATTTCCTACCAGTCAGTGCTCTTTCTCTGCAGGTAAAACCTACTTTCCTGTCTCCTAACCTCTTGAGGAATTTTATAAAATACAGGCTGATCTAATGCTGCCATCACCACCACCCCAACTTGTCTTCCCAGTTAGTCCAAAGGAATCCCATTCTTAGTTAAGACTACAGAATTCTGAGACTTCTCATGGAATTAGCCTTAGATTATTTTTCTAGTTACCTTTAGGAAGATTAGTTTTCAGAGCAGAGTTAGATTTCCCTGGCCACCCTTGCCTTCATGGGTGAGTTTTATCACAATTTTAATTTGTCTTTTCTCTAGGACCACCCAGCAAGGTACATTCTTAGTACCAATGGTGTGCTGGAACTGGCTTATACCAAATTGCAGTAGCCAATTGTTGAACTTCAGGAATTTTCAAAGGTGGTGATTAAGTCCAGCTTCTATTAAAAATAATAGAAATGAGAGTCAAATAAATTAAAATGATAGTAAGTATAAAACTCTTAGAAAAGTAAGGATCAATCTTTATGCCTTGAGTAGGCAATGATTTCTTAAATATAAAATGAAAAACAAAAATGACAGAAGACAAAAGTATCAAAATTGGACTGCATCACAGTCTAAGAAAGTGAAAATGCAAGCTATACAATGACACAAAATATTTGCAAATCATATATCTGGTTAAGGACTTGTATCCGGAATATATTTTTTTAAACTCTTATAACTCAATAATAATGAAAACAACAACAAAAATAAGCAATTAAAGGATAAATAATTTGAACAGACACTTCACCAAAATAGATAAACAAATGGCCAATAAGCGAGTGAAAAGCTCTTCAACATCATTAATCATTAAGGAAATGCAAATCAAAACCACAATGAGATACTTACCCACTAGGATGGCTGTAATCAAAATACAAACAAAACCAAATATTGGTGAGGATGTGGAGAAATTAGGAATGTCCAGAATATGCATATCCATAGAAATATAAAGTAGATTTGTGGCTGGGAGGCAGGGGAAGGGATGGTGGTTTCAGGGTTTCTTTTTGGAATGTTGAGAATGTTCTAAAATTAGATTGTGGTGATGGTTGCCCAACTCTAAAATATACTAAAAATCATTGAATTGTATCCTTTAAATGGATGAATGGTATGGTACGTGAGTTATATCTCAATAAGCTTTTTATTTGAAAAAAAGATAGTAAATATTCAAAACACAGTATTTTCTGATTATTTTAGTTTACCTATGCTCTTGAAATTATTTACTAAGAGATGTTACTCAAGTGCCCCATTGTACATGATGTTAAACTGGCAAGGGCTGTTAAGATCTTGTTTATCTCAGACAGCCAGATGGCAGTGAGTGATAATACTCTGTACTAATCCCTTAGGAAGACTCTTTTGCTTGAGCTTTAGATGTGAAAATAATGATCTGCACCATTGTAAGAAATACAATGATACCAGAAAAGACTTTATGACAAATAAAATTATTAGAATATGGTACATAAACAAGATCTCTTCATTCATCCTTCTCACTCCATTGACAAATACTTGCTGAGAATTACAGAAAATACAAAACTGAATTAGATCCTATTTCTATATGCAATCAAGTCTCAGTCAAGAACATAGTATGTGTTAGTCGCTTGCTGCTGCTGCTGCTAAGTCGCTTCAGTCGTGTCTGACTCTGTGTGACCCCATAGACGGCAGCCCACCAGGCTCCCCCGTCCCTAGGATTCTCCAGGCAAGAACACTGGAGTGGGTTGCCCCTTCCTACTCCAATGCATGAAAGTGAAAAGTGAAAGTGAAGTCGCTCAGTCATGTCTGACTCTTTGCGACCCCATGGACTGTAGCCTACCAGGCTCCTCTGTCCATGGGATTTTCCAGGCAAGAGTACTGGAGTGGGGTGCCATTGTGTCCAACTCTTTGCAACCCCCATGGACTGTATAGCCTGCCAGGTTCCTCTGTCTATGGGACTCTCCAGGCAGGAATACTCGAGTGGGTTGCCATTTCCTTTTCCAGGGAATCTTCCTGACCCAGGGATCAAACCCGGGTCTCATGCATTGCAGGCAGATTCTTTATCATCTGAGCTATAGGGAAGTCCATCAAGAAAATAGAAAGCAATTTAAATATTAAAGCTAAAGGTATTTAATACCAAGAAGTAGGTAGTACTTATAAACTTGTGAAAGATTTTAAGGAGTGAAAGTCCTACCACTACCACCAGTTTTCAGATTCACTGAAAGCGAATCTGAGGGAAGACTTCCCTGGCAGTCCAGTGATTAGGACTTTGCCTTCCAATACAGGGAGTACCGCTTCCATCCCTGGTTGGGTAACTAAGATCCCACATGCCTCATGGCCAAAAACACAAAACATAAAAAACAGAAGCAATATTGTAACAAATTCAGTAAAGGCTTTAAAAATGGTCCACATCAACAACAAAAAAAAAAATCTGAAAAACTGAATCTGAAAGTTCTTGCTTTCATGCAGAAACAAGAAGATAAAAGGTCTGAAATCAATCATTGTGGTTGCCCACCTCCCCCACACTGGGGTGACAGGGTAGACAGGAAATATGGAAGGTGTTGTAAAAAGTCCCATCTTAAACTCATATGTTCACCACCACTGCTGGAGAAGGAGGAACGGCTTCTATCTCTCTTCTACCTTCTAATTCATGCACTTGTGCATCTCGTTGACAGAACCTAAGCTCTACTTGGAAGCCTTCTGGCAAGCAACAATGTGGAAAATGTAGTTCTCATTCATCTGATCCCTGCAATGAAAGAAAGGGAGAGAATCAAAGGGAGTGGAAATGGTGCTAAATAACAACAAAATAAGATATGACTCATTACCCTAAGGGTAGTCAGTTAATTCTCTGAGACTGAATGTAGCATGAGTTAGGGACTGTTTTTTAGTGACTGGGTTGTAAGTTATAGAAATTAAATCTTTCCCTTGGGTAACTTGCCATCCCTTGAGCCACTGGACTCACAGACACTTCACCAAGTTAGCAGGCCCTGAAATTTTAGTTTATCTCCCACACTCTGGCTCATGCCTTAAGAAACATAAAGGTACTTGTGAATTCCTCTCACTTGTTCCGATCATCATTACATTACTAATATATAGTGGACCAGCGTGAAGTCCTGTGGGGTGGCAAGACTAGAAAATTTCCTGTGGACTAGATTAGGCTTCCCAGGTGATGTAGTGGTAAAGAATCCTCCTGCCAGTGCAGGAGACACAGGAGACTCGGGTTTGATCCCTCGGTTGGGAATCAGTTCAGTTCAGTTGCTCAGTCATGTCCAACTCTTTGCAACCCATGGACTGCAGCATGCCAGGCTTCCCTGTTTTTCACCAACTCCCAGAGCTTACTCACACTCATGTCCATTGAGTCGGTGATGCCATTCAGTCATCTGATCCTCCGTTGTCCCCTTCTCCCGCCTTGAATCTTCCCCAGCATCAGAGTCTTTTCCACAGAGTCAGTTCTTCGCATCAGGTGGCCAAAGTATTGGAGTTTCAGCTTCAGCATCAGCCCTTCCAATGAATATTCAGAAATGCTTTCCTTTAGAATTGACTGGTTGGATCTCCCTGTAGTCCAAGAGACTCTCAAGAGTCTTCTACAACACCACAGTTCAAAAGCATCAATTCTTCAGCACTCAGCTTCCTTTATATACAACTCTTATATATGTGCATGACTACTGGAAAAACCATGGCTTTGACTAGATGGACCTTTGTTGGCAAAGTAATGTCTCTGCTTTTTAATATGCTGTCTAGGTTGGTCATAGCTTTTCTTCCAAGGAGTAAGCATCTTTTAATTTCATGGCTGCAATTATCTTCTGCAGTGATTTTTGGAGCCCAAGAAAATAAAGTCTCTCACTGTTTCCATTGTTTCCCTATCTATTTGCCATTAAGTGATGGGACCGGATGCCATGATCTTAGTCTTCTGAATGTTGAGTTTTAAGCCAACTTTTTCACTCTCCTCTTTCACTTTCATCAAGAGGCTCTTTAGTTCTTCTTCACTTTCTGCCATAAGGGTGGTATCATCTACATATCTGAGGTTATTGATATTTATCCCAGCAATCTTGATTCCAGCTTGTGCTTCATCCAGCCTGGCATTTCACATGATGTACTCTGCATATAAGTTAAATAAGCAGGGTGACAATATACAGCCTTGACATACTCCTTTCCCAATTTGGAACCAGTCTTTTGTTCCATGTACAGTTCTATCTGTTGCCTCTTGACCTGCATACAGATTTCTCAGAGGGTTGGGATTATTCCTCTGGAATAGGAAATGGCAACCCACACCAGTATTCTTGCCTGGAAAATCCCATGGGTACAGGAGCTTGGCGGGCTATAGTCCAGACGATCACACAGAGTTGGACACGACTGAGCACTGAGCACAGTACAGAGTAAGACAGAGAGCTAGAGATTTCATATTGCCCTGGGACAGGACTCTTGTGTACTTTTGGGTAAAACTAAGCTGTTTCTATGGCACCCCACTCCAGTACTCTTGCCTGGAAAATCCCATGGATGGAGGAGCCTGGTGGGCTGCAGTCCATGGGTCACTAAGAGTCCAACACGACTGAGCGACTTCACTTTCACTTTTCACTTTCATGCATTGGAGAAGGAAATGGCAACCCACTCCAGTGTTCTTGCCTGGAGAATCCCAGGGACGGCGGAGCCTGGTGGGCTGCCGTCTATGGGGTCGCACAGAGTCAGAACGACTGAAGCGACTCAGCAGCAGCAAGCTGTTTCTGGTCTTCACTTATTTAGCTTGAAACAGAGAAAACTGGAGCTTGCAGGCTGGCCATGTTTTTGTTTTGTAAACAAAGTTTGATGGGATCCCTTCTAGTTCCCATTGATTTGCACATCATCTATGGATGCTTTGACCTTCCAACAGCAAACTGAGAAGTTGAAACAGGGACATTACTGATCAGTCAAAATATTGCCCTTAAATTAAAGACAACAGCAAAATATTGAGTTTACTTCTAAAAGTAAATACTAAAATGTATTTGTACTAATTAAAGCCAAATACTTTTTTCTGAGATTTGAAATAATCAATAACTATTTTAAGTGAACTTTCAGTCTTCAGATTCTTATATAAAATAGAGCTGTGCTGCTTTCAACCACTGATATAAAATAAAATTTAAATTAAATTAAAAAGCCTGGGGACTTTCCTCGTGGTCCAGCGGCTAAGACTCCATGATCCCAATGTAGGGGTCTAGGTTCGATTCCTGGTCAGGGAACTAGATCCCACATGTCACAACTAAAGATTCTTCATGCTGTAACTAAAAGATCCTGAGTGCCGCAACTAAGACCCGGCGCTGCCAAAGTAAATAAATAAATAAATAATATACATACATACATACATATATTCATAAATATAAGTAAAGAAATTTTAAAGTCCTAGGGGCAAAAAAATCTATGTATAGTCTCTACACAGTTGAACAAAGTTACTCGCAATACTTGATTGACAACCAAATGGTATTTCTAATGAAGCACATTAAAAAAATTTTTTGTTTGCCTATTTTGAAAAAGCTCCAATGCAAATTTCAGCACAAGTCAGAACCCTCATTTAGAATTCACTGGAGGTCACTGCTGAAATGCCTTTTGACTTGAATGAAGAGAAGCTAGCTGGTCTTCAGTAGAGACCTAGGGGTGTGTGTTTAAGTAGAGTTAACACTTCTGGTCCAAAATCTAGATGTAGGTGGTGAAAAGACAATTGCAGATGTTGATTCTCTGGTCTTTTAATTTGTACTGCCATTTGTCCTTTTTAAAATATATATTTAAATCCTTATTTCCCTATATAATTTGCAATTTTGTAATGCTTCATAGGGTTAGTGTTTTCAATATCCACATCATCCCAGAAAGTATTTTCTTCTCACATTTTATAGCTGAGAAAACTGAGGCTCAGAGTCAGTAAATCACCAGCCTCACAGAGAAAAGGAACTAAGAGAACATTATTTACCAAGCATCCACTCTATTATAGGCACCACCTTAAACCAGAACACATCTTGATTTTTAGACTCCAAGTCTACTATTTTTACTAGACAATTTATTAAGTCCCATCATTATGAATATTGGGGATGGCTATGTGGTGGTGGTGATAACTTTTAACACGTAGAAGTATACCAAGCCCTGCCCCCAAATTGAGAATAAGATGACTAGGAGAAGGGAGACACAACTATAAAACTTTGTGGCCAGGGCTTCCCTGATGGGTCAGTGGTAAAAAAATCTGCCTGCCAATGCAGAAGACACAGATTTCATCCCAGACCCAGGAAGATCCCACATGCCGTGGAGCAACTAAGCCCATGAGCCACAACTACTGAGCTTATGTGCCACAACTGTGGAAGACCATGTGCCTTAGAGCCTGTGCTCAGAAGCAAGAGAAGCCACCACAATGAGAAGGCCCCACACCACAACTGTAACAGGAGGGAAAGAGGGCACAACTTTTGAAAAAATGACAGAGCCCAAGGACACAACATAAACTGATTAGAATCAAATGGGACCAAGACGGGAGACAAGACTAGATCTTGATCCTCAATCAGCAAGTGAAATAACACACCCAGAAGTGCTATGACAGTTCCAAGGCACTGTTAAAATACCAAGGAATGGGCAGTGGCCCAAATCCTGGAAATCTCTGCCTCTTCCCCAGAATAGTTGGAATAACCCGCCCACTCATTAGCATATTAAATTACCCAGCCTATAAAAACTAGCTCTGTCATATTTCATGGCTACACTCGCCCTTTGCAATGGCCCACACTCTTGTCTGTGGAGTGTGCTTCTCTCTGTATCTGATTAAATCCACTTCTTGCCTATCACTTTGTCTCTCAGTGAATTCTTTCTGTGATGAGACTTCAAGAACCTGAGCTTCATTAGGTTCTGAAACCAGGTACCATGGGTTTTGACTGGGTTTGAGTCCCAGCCACGTGGGTTCAAGTCCCAAGCAGCGTTTTGGCTGGGTTCAAGTCCCAGCACATGAGTTCGAGTCCCAGCACATGGGTTCAAGTCCCAATCTGTGGTTAATGGTTTCACAGCTAGACAGTAGCTCCCACTCCGAGACCGCTGCAACTAGAGAAAAGCCCGAGCAGCAACAAGACCCAGCATAGCCAAAAACAAATGAAGAAGTAAAATTATATATGTATAAAACTTTATGGCAAAGAAAAAGTTGCTATTATACATGAAGAATAAAGCTGAAGAAAAGGAAGTACTTTTAAGAGTTTATTTGTGACATTCTGAAATACCTAACCACAGAAAGCTGTAAAGTGTCTATGAATTATTATTATAGATCAAACATCTTTTGAGAATGATTTAAATACAGTCCTGTGTAAAGTCAGAAGCTGTATGACATGTTTCCCTTCTAGATCTGTAAGCAGATGGTTAGAGAGACCCTGAAGAAAGAGAAGCAGAATGGCTTCTTGACATAAGAGAATTCAGTTTTGGCTTAAGCCTAAGTCATTTTGTGATTTAAGCCATTTTGTGATCTGTAGGGGACTGGACTGCAAAAGTAGGAAGTCAAGAAATACCTGGAGTAACAGGTAAATTTGGCCTTGGAGTACAGAATGAAGCAGGGTAAAGGCTAATAGAGTTCTGCCAAGAGAATGCACTGATCATAGCAAACACCCTCTTTCAACAACACAAGAGATAACGCTACACCTGCTCATCACCAGATGGTCAATACTGAAATCAGATTGATTATATTCTTTGCAGCCAAAGATGGAAAAGCTCTATACAGTCAGCAAAAACAAGACCGGGAGCTGCCTGTGGCTCAGATCATGACCTCCTTATTGCCAAATTCAGACTTAAATTGAAGAAAGTAGGGAAAACCTCTAAACCATTCAGGTATGACCTAAATCAAATCCCTTACAATCATACAGTGAAAGTGACAAATAGATTGAAGGGATTAGATCTGATAGACAGAGTGCCTGAAGAACTATGGACGGAGGATCGTAACATTGTACAGGAGGCAGAGATCAAGAACATCCCTAAGAAAAAGAAAAGCAAAAAGGCCAAATGGTTGTTTGAGGAGGCCTTACAAATAGCTGTGAAAAGAAGAGAAGTGAAAAGCAAAGGAGCAAAGGAAAGATATACCTATTTGAATGCAGAGTTCCAAAGAATAGCAAGGAGAGATAAGAAAGCCTTCCTCAGTGATCAATGCAAAGAAATAGAGGAAAAGAATAGAATGGGAAAGACTAGCAATCTCTTCAAGAAAATTAAAGATTCCAAGGGAATATTTCATGCAAAGATGGGCTCAATAAAGGACAGAAATGGCATGGACCTAACAGAAGCAGAAGATATTAAGAAGAGGTGGCAAGAATACACAGAACTATACAAAAAAGATCTTCACGACCCAGATAATCACGATGGTGTGATCACTCACCTAGAGCCAGAGCTATTCAAATCCTGAAAGAAGATGCTGTGAAAGTGCTGTACTCAATATGCCAGCAAATTTGGAAAACTCAGCAGCGGCCGCAGGAAGGAAAAGGTCAGTTTTCATTCCAATCCCAAAGAAAGGCAATGCCAAAGAATGCTCAAACTACTGCACAGTTGAAGTCATCTCACATACTAGTAAAGTAATGCTCAAAATTCTCCAAGCCAGGCTTCAACAGTACGTGAAATGAAAACTTTCAGATGTTCAAGCTGGATTTAGAAAAGTTAGAGGAACCAGAGATCAAATTGCCAACATCTGTTGGATCATCGAAAAAGCAAGACAGTTCCAGAAAAACATCTACTTCTGCTTTATTGACTATGCCAAAGCCTTTGACTGTGTGGATCACTACAAATGGTGGAAAATTCTGAAAGAGATGAGAATACCAGACTACTTGACCTGCCTCTTGAGATATCTGTTTGCAGATCAGGAAGCAACAGTTAGAACTGGACATGGATCAACAGACTGGTTCCAAATAGGGAAAGGAGTACATCAAGGCTGTATATTGTCTCCCTGCTTATTCAACTTATATGCAGAATACCTCATGAGAAACGTTGGGCTGGATAAAGCACAAGCTGGAATCAAGAGTGCTGGGATAAATATCAATAACCTCAGATATGCAGGTAATACCACCCTTGTGGCAGAAAGTGAAGAAGAACTAAAGAGCCTCTTGATGAAAGTGAAAGAGGAGAGTGAAAAAGTTGGCTTAAAGCTCAACATTCAGAAAATGAAGATCATGGCATCCAGTCCCATCACTTAATGGCAAATACATGGGGAAACAGTGGAAACAGTGACAGAATTTATTTTGGGGGCTCCAAAATCACTGCAGATGGTGACTGCAGCCATGAAATTAAAATCACTTGCTCCTTGGAAGAAAAGCTATGACCAACCTAGACAGCATATTAAGAAGCAGAGACAGTACTTTGCCTACAAAGGTCCATCTAGTCAAAGCTATGGTTTTTCCAGTAGTCATGTATGGATGTGAGAGTTGGATCATAAAGAAAGCTAAGCTGAAGAATTGATGCTTTTGAACTGTGGTGTTGGAGAAGACTCTTGAGAGTCCCTTGGACTGCAAAGAGATCAAACCAGTCAATCCTAAAGGCAATCAGTCCTGAATATTCAGTGGAAGGACTGATGCTAAAGCTGAAACTCCAATACTTTGGCCATTGATGTGAAGTACTGACTCATTGGAAAAGACCCTGATGCCGGGAAAGATTGAAGGTGGGAGGAGAAGCAGATGACAGAGAATGACGTGGTTGGATGGCAGCACCGACTCAATGGACATGAGCTTGAGTAAACTCTGGAAGTTGGTGATGGACAGGTAGGCCTGGTGTGCATGGCATTGTGTCCATGGGGTCGCAAAGAGTCGGACATGACTGAGCGACTGAACTGAATTGATGCTTGGCTGTAATGTGCTCTGTGCTCAAGTCACTCAGAATGCTTGGCCTTAAACAGGACTCAGTAATCACTGATCTTAAGGAAAGTAAGGGCATGCAAGAACAAAGGAATAACAGTCAAGAGACAATAGTTTAGCCTTAAAACACAAGTCCTAGTTCTTCCTCAAGGGATATACGTAACAATCTGATACTGTTTTTGAGTTCTGCAGGAACTAAGACCCCTACCCAGTGGAGGACAGAAAAACGGTGACCCTCCAGAGTTCAGTCTACTAAAGATTTGACCTATTGACCTTTGCCCCAATTCTTTTCTGAATTCTCCTCTGCTCAAGTCCCCTCATGAATATGCAAATACTGTTAGTTTAAAACTTCCTCAGTTTTCCTGTTTGGGGAGACACTGTTTTAAGAAAGATCCCCAGTGTTTTCCTTGCTTGCTGCAAATAATAAACCCTCCCTTCTCCCAGTCTTTTGTTTGGATGTGTCCTACGGGGTTTTTTGTTTGTTTTTTAAATATTAATTTATTATTTATCTGGGGCTTCCCAGGTGGCACTTCGTTGTTGTTCAGTTGCTAAGTCATGCCTGATTCTTTGCAACTCCACGGACTGCAGCAGGCTAGGCTTTCCTGTCCCTTCATATCTCCAGGAGTTTGCTCAAATTCATGGCCATTGAGTTGGTAGTGCCATCCAAGCATCTCATCCTCTGTCATCCCCTTCTCCTGCCCTCAATCTTTCCAGCATCAGGGTCTTTTCCAGTGAGTCAGCTCTTTGCCTCACGTGGCCAAATCAGGTAGCACTAAAGACATAAGTGTTGCAGATTCGATCCCTGGGTCAGGAAGATGCCCCAGAGGAAAGGGTGGCAACCCACTCCAGTATTCTTGCCTGGAGAATCCCATGGCAGGCTACAGTCCGTGGGGTCACAAAGAGTTGGACACAAGTGAAGTGAATTAGCGTGCACAAGTCTTAGTTATGTCTCTTGGAATCTTATTTGTGGCATGGATGCGGGATCTAGTTCCCCAACCAGAGATAGAACCTGGACCCCTTGCACTGGTAATGCAGAGTGTTACCCACTGGACCACCTGGGAAGTCCCTGGTTATGTCTTTTGGCTCAGTACTCGTGAAAAGACAAATCCAGTTTTCAGGTAACAGTTCTGTTATTCTATGATACTGTCTCTAATAACAGGATATTTATTTCCCCAACTTTAACATCTTATAAATCTGGTGGGAAGGAGTTATAATATCAGATATAGACATGCTTCTTGCAATTATCCATCATCCAGTTCTGTTCACATATGCAGCAAGAATAAGTATGCCTTTCTTTAACTTCTTGCTAAGGCTTCATGCTTCCAGATTCATTGGAGTTACTTACTAATTTGTCTGATCAACCTTTATTATATATACACAATGTGCTAGATTTGTGAGGAATATGAAATAACTTATTAAATCTTTTCCTGTATAAGAGATTTTGAGTGGCCTAGTCAAAAGCAACGCTAGTGGCACATAACCTTGATGAGAAAGGACAGATAATACACAAAAGAAACTAAATAAGCATCCTTTTGCCATCTAGGACCGGGGTCAGCAGATTTTTTCTGTAAAACCAGCCAGACTGTAAATATTTTCAGCTTTTCAGGGCTATATGGTCTTTGTTGCAACTACTTCCCTAAGGCCTCAGATGGTAAAGAATCTGCCTATAATGTGGGAGACCCGGGTTCTATCTCTGGATCAGGAAAGTCCCCCGGAGAAGGGAATGGTTACCTATTCCAGTATTCTTACCTGGAGCATTCCACGGACAGAGGAGCCTGGCAGGCAACAATCTGTAGAGTTGCAGAGTCAGACACGACTGAGCGACTTTCACTTTTTTTAATGTGTTTTGTTGCAACTACTTAACTCTCCATTACAATGTGAAAGCAGCCATTGATAATAGATAAGTTAATGAATGTGGCTGTGTTCCAATAAGGGCATCCCAGGGGTGCTATTGGTAAAGAACCTGCCTGCTAATCCAGGAGACATAAGAGACGTGGATTTGATCCCTGGGTCAAGAAAATCTCCTGGAGGAGAGCATGGCACACCACTCCAGTATTCTTGCAGTCAGTGGAGAATCCCATGGACAGAGGAGCCTGGCAGGCTACAGTCTATAGATTCACACAGAGTTGGACCCTACTGAAGAATGTTCCAATAAAATTTTGTTTATGGACTTTGAAACATGAATTTCACTTAATTTTATGTGTCACATAATACTATCTTTTTTATTTGTTAAAAACCATTTAAAATATAAAAACCCTACTTAGCTTGCATACCATGCAAAAACAGGCTACAGACCATAATTGTCAATCTCTGACCAGTGAAATTAGTATCGATGAAAGAAGTTACAATTATAGATGATTACAAAGGATGCAGGCAATATAATATTAAAATAAATATAAAACTAAATGTTAAATAGGGCTTCTCAGATAGCTCAGTTGATAAAGAATCCACCTGCAATGCAGGAGACCCCAGTTCAATTCCTGAGTTGGGAAGATCCCCAGGAGAAGGGATAGGCTACCCATTCCAATATTCTTGGGCTTTCCTTGTGGCTCAGCTGGGAAAGAATCTGCCTGCTATGCTGGAGACCTGGGTTCAATCCCTGGGTTGGGAAGATCCCTTGGAGAAGGAAAAGACTACCCACTCTAATATTCGGGCCTAGAGAATTCCATGGACTGTATAGTCCATGGGATCACAAAGAGTCAGACATGACTGAGCAACTTTCACTTTCAAATGTTAAATGTTGGGAAGATGATACAGTGTGTCTAGATGAAACAGACCTAGCTCTCCTTAGATAATTTCAGCAATTGGTAGATGAGGAATCTGAACAACTGAGTATGAAAAGATGGAAAATAAAGACATGATCCCTTCAGGTTTGTCATAGTTCTTAGCTTTATGTTGTCTGGAAGTTGAATTGTTTCCCATACAACTCTCTGTACTTGGCTTCTATTTTTTGTTATTGTTATTGTTGTTTAAGTAACTGACCTGTATATTAATCAGGGGGTTTCCTAGAGTAACAGAAGCAATAGGGAAGTATATATATATATATATACACACAGTATCGAGAAGCAGTCAGCAAGTCAATGTCTTAGTCTGCTTGGGCTGTCATATCAAAACACAGTAGACTGTGTAGTTTAAACAACGTAAATTAGTTTTCTTGTAGTTCTAGAGACTGGAAGTCCCAGATAAAAGTCTGGTAGGGTTGGTTCCTAGTGAGAGCTCTTTTCCTGGCTTGTAGATAGTAGCACCAGCAGCAGCACATAGTCTCCTTATTGCTATGTCCTCACATGGCCTTTCCTTGGTGTGTGTACAGAGAGGGAGTGTAATCACCTTCTTTTATATAGGCATTAATCCCATTGGCCCAGGCCCCAGCTGCATGGCCTCACCTAAACCTAATTACCTCCCAAAGGCCCCATCTCCAAAGACCATCACACTAGGGGTTGGAGCTTCAATATATGAATTTGGGGAGGATGTGAATATTTAGTCTGTAACACAGGGTAGAACACTGACCTTTCCCCTGGGGAATTGCTGCTTATTTTTACTCCTGGCTTCAGAGGCCACCATTCGTCCTTTAATGCTCTGATCCAAACCTCAATTGGCAGCATAAGTAGTGAAATGAATTCATCTACTGACTACTTTGTAGAAGCTGAGTAATATTATTGTGGTTAATTGTAGAGGACATGGATTGTAAAATAAGATCTCCTCTCAGTTCTCTGAGGACTCTAGTAGGAGTCTAGATTAGATTGCTGCTCCAATGACTAATATCAGATTGCTGTAGATCAGGGTTTCTCAGCCCTGTCTACACAATGGAATCATAGAGCAGGAGTAGGGCATGAGAAAGGGTGAAAAATACCAATGATTTAGCCCACCTCCTGAGTCTAATTTGGTTGCTTTGGTTCAAGGATTGAAGCTTCAGTATTTTTAAATTGTAATGTGCAGCCTCAGAGGTGCAGACTATGGTCCTACCATCCTACATTGGCCTATGCAAAATTGTCCACTACCTGCTGTGAGTTTTAAGGTTAATGTGTGGCTCTACAGCAAGGGGACAAGCAATAGTTAATTTAAAAAGCTCTTTGACTCTCTAGAGAAAATAAACACTATCGTATTTAAAAACAAAACAGTGTACACCAATGTACACAGCGGCATTTTTGACCATAGCCAAAAGGTGGAAACAATCCAAAGGTCCATCAACACATGAATGGATAAACAAATTGTGGTATATACACAAAATGGAATATTATTCAGCCTTAAAAAAGAAGGAAATTCTGATATATGCTACAAAATGAATGAACCTCAAAAAATATGCTGAGTGAAATAAGCCAGACACAAAAGGACAAATATTGTATATTCATAAAGAAAAGAAAATAGATTTGGGGGAATGGTTAGTTGGTATTTAATGAGTATTTAACAGATTTTCTGTTAGGGATGATGGAAAAGTTCTAGAAATGGATTGTGATGATGGTTGTACAACACTGTGAATATATTGATACTTAATGTCAATGAATTGGATATTTGTGTGCATGCTCAGTCGCTCAGTCATGTTTGACTCTTTGTGACTCCATGGACTGTAGCCTATTAGGCTCCTCCCTCCATGGGATTTTCCAGGCTAGAATACTGGAGTGAGTTGCCACTTTCTCCTTCAGGGAATCTTCTCAGACTGGGGATTGGACCTGCATGTCCAGCATCGGCAGGTGGATTCTTTTACTACTGAGCCACCCGCGAAGCCCAAATTGGGCACTTGAAAAGGTTTAAATGGTAAATTTTTTTATTATATATATTTTTATCACAATAAAACAAGACAAAATAAAACCTCTTCTTTATAGGTGTGATACTTCTGAATGAAAATTGAAGCTGCTGCATAATTGTGAAGGCTACCATTCCACTAATAGTATAAAGAAGAATCAGCAATTGTGAAAGAGAAATCTGTTTAAAAAGGGTTTTGTAGAATGTTATCAACAGCCTGAAGTCACTAGGAAATGATATCTTTACATGACATTTTTCAATCTTTTAAATATCAGTATGTGTGTCCAAGCCTTTTAAAAGAAAAATAATGCTTTCTCTGTTTAGAATGTATATTTTCTGAAAAAATTTGAAGTCAAAATTAACGTTTGAAAATGAAAGCAATGACAATGTCATCAACTTAATCTGGCATCACTATATTTTTAGACACAACAGTATTAAGTGTATAGTTCTTAGCCTTAAAGGTTATCAACCAATGATTAGTGTAATATTGGAACAGGTGCTATAAAGGATGAAGATTATCATGCTTTTGAAATTTCTGACTCATGCTATATAGTCTGCCATAAAGAGCAGTATAAAAAGGGATTTGTTCAGACCAAAGAAAATCATATAATTAGTTCTTTTAGTGATATTAAGAAGTGCTTGTAATAAGATAATGTCCTTCTTGTAAATCAACCGTCACCAGCTCCCTTTTTATTCCATGACAACGAATGCAAAATGTTACTCAAATTCAGATAACGTGTCTTTCTTTGCTTGCTATTAACTTCATTAATCCCTTTCTCACAGCTCCATCTCTCTCTCTCTTATTTCTCTGCCTCTCTCCCATACGAAATCTTTTCTCAAGGTAACATATTCCCAGAAATCATAATGAATGTAATGGCATAAAAAGTAACTCATGATTTCAACATTAGCTTTTGCCAAAAAGTCTTTGGCTATAGATCAGCAGTATGAGGCAATGGAGCGCAGGTAAACAGGGCATTAGGAAGTGCTTCTTCAAGCTGTTTACCAAACCCCTCCTGCAGGTGGGATTTTTTGCTGTGTTAAAAGTTTAGAGTTGACTGAGTGAATGCGGGAAGAAATGGAAATAGTCAAAAACATTCAGGTTTATAAGACTTCTACAGGATGTCTTAGAGTCCTGCCCTCCTATGATTAAATTCCCCTCCGCATCTCTCTCCCACATCAAGGTAGCTTGCCTCAGAGCTCAAAGGCTTTTGTGAGTGACCTTCTCTCTCTGTTCCTTTCTTCTAACCTGACTAAGGAATTTTAGAAGCTTCTCTTTTCCTCCTTGCTTCCTTTGGGCGTTGGAAAATCTTCACCTGAGTAGCTGGGGCTACATTTTGGGGAGGTATTTTCCTACTGGTCAGAGTTGAACGTCACGAATGGGTTTTGGCTTAGAAGCAATGCCATCCAAGGAGCTGTGTCCCATAGGGATAAGTATAGATACATGGTTGAGCCATGTTGCTCAACCATGTATCAATCCCACGTGACCCAATGTGATTTGGGTCCCAATCATTCATTTGTTGATTCAACGTGTACTTCTATGTTTATTTACTGAGTGGCTGCTATATGCCAGGCAGTGTTTTACAGGCTAGATGTAAACCAGGTGAGAATCATTGCTCTTGTGGGACTCATATTCTACGTGAATAAAATAGAAATAGAAACAGGTAACAAATCAACAAGTAAAACGTGAAGAACATAAAAGATGTCAGGTGGTGATAAGAACCAAGAAAAATAATAACAAAGCAGAGAAGAGACAGAGAGAATGTGCAGTATTAAAGTAGTGAGAGAAGATCTTTCTGAGGAGGTAGCACCTGAATTAAGATCTGAAAGAGGAGAAAGAACAAGTCTTGCATGTATCCAAGGGAAGGACTTTCCAGACAGAGAGTTCAACAAGTGCAAAGTATCTACCTGAGGTAGTTGTGAAGGTGTGTTCCAGAAGGAACAGGAAGACCAGTGAGGCTGCAGTGGAATAAGAAAATGGGAGGGCATCAAGGGATGGTGACAGAGAGGTCCCACGAGTCCTTGGAGAACATGGCAAGGACTTTGTGGTTCTTCTCTAAGTAACATGGAAAACTATAGGGAGGGCGAGGGTTTGAGCAGATAATTGACATGAACTGATTTTTATTTGAAAAGGCTGATTCTGGATACATATCAAGTCTGAAGGAGGTAAGAGCAGAAATAGTGAAACCAGTTAGGAGAGTGCAATAATCCAAGGAAAGGTGATGGAATTTGGCCCAAGACAAGAGCAGTGGAGGTGATGAGAGGAAATCTGTCTGAAAATATCGTGAAGATAGTAAGCCAATGCCTATGGATCCAATATAGGGTGAGCAAAAATGTGATGAGATGATTCTGTCTGATTAAAATATTCTGCAAGATATTGACATCTCAGTTTGTTCCTCTCCATTTGAAATTAGTGAAGTGAAGTCGCTCAGTCGTGTCTGACTCTTTGCAACCCCGTGGACTGTAGCCCACCAGGCTCCTCCGTCCATGGATTTTCCAGGCAAGAATACTGGAGTGGGTTGCCATGTCCTTCTCCAGGGGATCTTCCTGACCCAGGGATCAAACCCAGGTCTCCAGCATTGCGGGCAGATGCGTTAACCTCTGAGCCACCAGGGAAGCCCCCAGTTGAAATAGATGCTATCAATAATGCCAGTATTTACAGGTGAAGAAATGAAGTTAAGGAGATTAGGTAATTTGCCTAAAGTCACACAGTTTGTAAGGGAAAGAACCAAGGCTTAACCCCAGATCTGTCTGATCAGAATCCATCATTTTAACCATCACTACTTAGTAATATACCTTTTAGACAAACATAAGAACAATAAGTTAACTTAAATATCTACCTTAAAAGAATTTTTTTAAGTAGCAAGTGTCATTGTAAAGGTATATGAAAGAGAAAGAAAGCTATGCACACTGAGTTATAAATCTGCTCCGTTTCCTATCATCATTCATAAAACGACCACATAATAAAGTGGGACCAGTTTATAGGCAGAGCTTTTAAGAGTAGGAACACTCCTTACAGAAAATGGACCTGGCTGGGAACAGACGATAAGTAGGAGAATGTCTTCCTCTTAGTTTAATTTGTACAGCCTGATAGATGATCTTTCAGAAGCTGTCCCCAATCTGGGGAGGTGCGCTGTATCCTGAGATTTTAAATCATGAATCACCAGGCTTCATCCACCGCACACCCTGCTCTTTGATGTATTTTCAACTGTTTTCAATTCATTCTCCATGAACAGCTCAGCCTAAGCTGATCCAGTTTGCCCTGTGTTTTGGTACATTCTGGCCTCAGGCCTTGCTTTGATTCTCAGCTATTATTTTTGTTTCTTTTCTAAAGTTCAGGGTATCAGCAGTTTCTCAGGTAATGTTGCTCTTGATTTATTTATATGTCTTGTGTACTCCCCTTTCTGTTTTTTGTTTGCTTGTTTTGTTTTTTTACCACACCACACAGCTTGTAGAATCTTAGCTCCCCAACCAGGGTTTGAATCTGGACCCGCCGCAATGACAACGCAGAGTCCTAACCACTGGACCACCAGAAATGCCTTCTGTTTTTTTGTTTTTATTTTTTTATTATTTTTTATCCCCCCCCCCAATTCCCTAGCACACCACCCCCACCCACCCCCCCCCCCCCGCTTCTTTTTCTTTCCTCTTTTACAAACCCTTCTGTCGAGGGCTGATTTTCAATAGATCGCAGCCAGGGAGCTGCTCTGCTATATAGGAAACCCTGACCCAGAAGCACATCATCTACGAATGGTTTAGCGCCAAGTTCCCCATGAACGTGTTTTTTGTTTTTCAGTAGCGTTCCCACCCAGATCTGTCCTGACCATCTACATCTATTCATAAGTCAGTGATTTAAACTCAAAATGCATTTTCTGTTAACACTGAAAAACTGTCTCTCAGACACATCTGTAAAAGCAGGTGGCAGCATTTTTTGAGCAAAAAGAGCATGAGCTTTAGAGGCAGGCAGATGTGACTAGTATGAGGATAAAAATGAGTAAATATTATAAAACGTAAAATATTATTGGGCTTCCCAGGTGGCGCTAGTGGTAAGGAGCCCTCCTGCCAATGCACGAGATGTAAGCAACTTGGGTTCAATCCCTGGGTCAGGAAGATCCCCTGAAGGAGGGCATGGCAATCCACTCCAGTATTCTTGCCTGGAGAATCCCATGGACAGAAGAGGCTGGCGGGCCATGGTCCATAGGGTTGCAAAGTGGGACATGACTGAAGCAACTTAGCACACACACATGCTCGGCAGCGGGCTCAATAGATTCGAGTTTTCTTCTTTTATCTGTGACTCACTGCCAAACAAAATATACAATCACAACTTTCCCCTCTACACTCCTGTCCCCGAGGAGCTCTAGGGTTTCAAACTTTGGTAACAATGGAAAAGTATGAAATATGTGGAAGTTTATAAAAACATTTATGCAACATCCCCTTAGACTCTGAAGTGGAAAGCCAGTGTAACATACTAGCAATGGTGGTGAAAGAGGAGGAAGCAAGATAGCAGAGACGGGGGAAAGGCAGGGAACATTTATTGAGCATGAACTCAGTGTGAGGAACTGTGCTAGACTCTTCCAGGCGTTATGTACTTAATCAGAGTGAAATGATGCCATTAGCAGCAACACAGATGGACATACAGGTTATCATGCTAAGTGAAGTAAGCCAGAGAAGGACAAATATATGCTATTGCTTGTATGTGGAATCTGAAAAAAAAAAAGATACAGATGCACTTATGTAGAAAACAGACACAGACTTATAAACATAGAAAACAAATGGATGGTTAACAAAGAATAAGAGAAGGGGAGGGATGAATTAGGAGTTTGAGATGAACATATACACACTACTGTAGAAAATAAACAACAAAGTCTTACTGTATAGCACAGGGACTGTACTCAGTATTTTTTAATAACCTTTAAGAGAAGGCAATGGCACCCACTCCAGTACTCCTGCCTGGAAAATCCCATGGACAGAGGAACCTGGAAGGCTGCAGTCCACGGGGTCGCTGAGGGTTGGACGCGACTGAGCGACTTTACTCTCCAGTGTTCTTGCCTGGAGAATCCCAGGGATGGGGGAGCCTGGTGGGCTGCCGTCTATGGGGTCACGCAGAGTCGGACACGACTGAAGTGACTTAGCAGCAAGGGAAGAGAATCTTAAAAAAAAAAAAAAAATATATATATATATATGCATAACTGAAACACTTTGCTATACACCTGGAACTAACATAACATTGTAAATCAATTATACTTCCACTAAAAAAATATTTCTGTTCTCTACAAAAAAGAACATCATGGCTCCAAGTTGACAAATCTTGCCTAAGTTTATGTAACTAATATGTGGTGGAGCTAGAATTTAAAGCTAACTCTGAACTCTAAAGTCCATAATATTTCAATATGTTTAATGCACATCAAAATGTATACAAATAGTACCTTAACATGATTACTAAAATCAGCATTTACATACCCATCATAAGATAAACACTAAATCATTGCTCTCCCAAAGGGTAATTTTTTATTTTAATCACAATATTCTTAAATGTCTAGGCTTAATGAATATGAGAAATTTAGGTCAAATGGTAATGTTAATTTACTTTTGTTTTCCATAGACTCACTTTATAAGGAGTTTATAATAAAAATACCTTCCTAAATTTAACTGTGGCCTAACTTCCTCAGTTCTTTAATAGCTTCCAGATGTTTAGATAATTTTGTTTAGAAACTTTGTATATTATCAAAGTTTTTCACTGATTAAATAAGACTTATAATAAAGCATGTCTTCTCTACCCTGTTAGACCTCATGATGTTGAAAACGTTTTTGAAGTCCTAACTTCAAAGTTGTTCACATGGTTATAGTCTCATAATAAATACAGGATTATAGACTTTTCTGTAAGATTATAAAGGAAATGAAATAGAAATAATGACAAAATGACTTCCCATGTTCATATCTCTGTCTTTCAATGTTTACCAATTGGCCAGCAAAGTTGATATGTTGAAAAGTCTTATTGACATCAAAGGATATTTTCCCTAGCACAAAGGGTCAAGTGCAGCGCCTGGTCAACCCACAGACCACTGGTAACAGAGTCAAACAGTTTACTTAAGATAACGTCAAAGCGAATGACAGTGTACAGTGGGGAGTCAAAAGTCTAGATCTGTAGTCTGGAGATGTGAATACTGACGAGTTAGTGAAGGTGAGGAATCAATTGGGAAAATGGTGAAAGTGAACTGAAAGTGTTAGTCGCTCAGTCTTGTCGGACTCTCTGGGACTCCATGGACTATACCTCGCCAGGCTCCTCTGTCCATGGAATTCTTCAGGCAAGAATACTGGAGTGGGTTGCCATGTCCTTCTCTGGGGGAATCTTCTGGACACAGGGATGGAACCCACAGGTCCTGTGTCTCCTGCGTCTCCTGCATTGCGGGTTGATTCTTTACCGTCTGAGCCCCCAGGGAGAAATATTAATGAGATGCTTAGTTAGCTACTGTGGTTAAACTCCAAATCTCAAGGAGTCCGAAGTTTAGAAAAAAAGAGTTCTGATTTTAAAAATAAAAGCAAAAAAAGCTTGGGACAGTGTGAGAGAGATTTTTAAAATGTTGATTTCTTTGTTTTAAAGAGAGACAATGCTTTAAGGCTGAAGACAGTAACAACAAAAAGAAAGACGTGAAATTTAAACAAGCGGTAACACAGTAGAGATGTGACATGTAGCCACTGTCATTTCGTGTGTGAGGTGAACTAGCATTACTCTCACACTTCTGATACAGCTTCGTTGGATTGCTTGCTTCTCTCTACTGATCGTCACCATCCTTTCCATCTGAGTTGGTGTGAGTACAAAAACACACAGTTCTTTTACGGAAGGATTTACAAGATAGCACTAAGTCCCTCATAGTAAATTCACTTTTAGAGTGTAGCTTAAAGAACTTTGAAGGAGGCATATATTGTACATATTACTGTAGTGGAAAAGTCCACCTGCTTAGAATTAACTCCATTATATCCTGAACAATTGGTGAAATACTTATTTAGAAGTGGTTTTCAGTTGCTTTTATTACATTGTTTTCTGGCTCTTCTTTCACATCCTTTCCCCTGGGAATTCTCTTTTTGCTGAAATTGTTTTGTAATCCAACAAAGGAACCATGCCGCCAAACTGGAAAAACATAAACTGTTTACTTAGCCTCTTATTTTTTTGTCTTGATTTGTCTTTATCCCATTTTGGGTTTTGATGGATAACAAGATTATTGTAAGGCAAGCGTTTCTTTGCCTAAATAAATACTCCCACAACCTATGTGTCCTATATTCTGTGATTTTTAAAAAAACACTTCTCACTTTGGAACCTATATGTGATGGGGGATGTATTTCTTCAGATGAGCACATGTTCACAAGCATAATTATAATACTGCCCTAATTTCTTGAAAAGAACAATCACATCTAATTCACATTGTTGTTTAAAAAAAATGAGTACATACCTTGGGAATCAAGGTCATATAGGGAGAAATAAATTTATACCATACACACACACACACACACACACACACACACACACACACATATATATATATATATATTGTTGTTATTTTTTGGTTGCACCATGTGGAACTTCCCAGACCAGGGATCAAACCCTTGCTCCCTGCAGTAAAAGCTTGGAATCTGAGCCACTGGACTACTGGGGAAGTCTACCATGTACTTATTTTAAAGTCAGCAATTGATATTCCTGAATAGAAAGCAAAACTGAGAAATAAATATTAAACATATTTATTTAAACAAGAGGCCTAAAATTATCTACAATTTTGAGGGACAGAAGCATATTTAATTTTGACAACCACGCTCCTTTAAAATTTTTTCAGAAATAAAAATAAAAACTGGTAATTACTCACTTGGTAAATAACAGGTTGACATTAAGGAGACAAATCAATCCTATTCAACCAAATGTTAGGGGTAATATCTATGCTATTTTAAAGCTGGTTTTAATATAGTTAAGACAATTTGAAGCACATTCACCAAGTGAGGAATTACTTAATTCTCTCTGCTGTGGAGGCCTAAGATAAAAGCAGAGACACAAGAGAGATCATATAGATACACATTTTTTTCTCAGAATTTTTAAAAATTAAACTTTTTAAACTTGAAGTATAATGTTCATACAGGAAAGTGTGCATTCTTAGGTTCATCATTCAGTGAATTTTTCCAAGGTTAACACACTTGGGTAACCACTACCCACATCAGGAAATAAATCACTGGTAGTGCCCAGAACCCCCTCTTTGTCATTACTCCACCAGTAAAATTAAATCATCTTTGATTGCTATCATCATGCTGCTGCTGCTGCTGCTAAGTCGCTTCAGTCGTGTCTGACTCTGTGCGACCCCATAGACGGCAGCCCACCAGGCTCCCCCATCCCTGGGATTCTCCAGGCAAGAACACTGGAGTGGGTTGGCATTTCCTTCTCCAATGCATGAAAGTGAAAAGTGAAAGTGAAGTCGCTCAGTCGTATCTGACTCTTAGTGACCCCAAGGACTGCAGCCCACCAGGCTCCTCCATCCATGGGATTTTCCAGGCAAGAGTACTGGAGTGGGGTGCTATTGCCTTCTCCGGGAGTAAACTTTTGAATGTATACTATATGCATATGTCTGGTTTTACTATATACTGCCAAATGGCTTTACAAAATGCTTTTACCAACTCTCACCATTCTTAACATCTGATGTTATTCTTTTAATTTTAGTCACTTTGATGGGGCATACAGTGGTATAACACTGTGATTTAAATTTGCATTCCCCTCATGGTTGGGGCTTCCTTGGTGGCTCAGACAGTAAAGCATCTGCCTGCAATGTCGGGGACCCGGGTTCAGCCCCTGGGTTGGGAAGATCCCTTGGAGAAGGAAATGGCAACCCACTCCAGTACTCTTGCCTGGAAAATCCCATGGATGGAGGAGCCTGGCAGGCTTCTCAGTCCATGGGGTCGCAAAGAGTCAGACATGACTGAGCGACTTCACTTCACTTCTCTTCACTTTGTGGTTAATGGGTTTCCCAGGTGGTGAAGTAGTAAAAAATCCATCTGACAGTGCAGGAGATGGAAGAGACACAAGTCTCCTCACGGGCTTTCTCTAGTTGCTGAGAACAGAGGGTACTCGCTAGCTGTGGTGATTGGGCTTCCCCTCGCAGTTACTTCTCTTGTTGTGGAGCACGGGCTCTAGGCATGCAGGCTTCAGTAGTTGCGGCTCAGGGGCTCAGTATTTGCAGCTTACAGGCTCTATAGCACAGGCTCCATAGTTGCAGTGCACTGGCTTAGTCTGAGCTCTGCTGCATGTAGGATGGAACCCGCGTCCCCTGAACTGGCAGTCTGATTCTACACCACTGGACCATCAAGGAAATCCCAAACATTCCTAATATTCATGTAGCTGATCAATTTGTTTCTTTATGGTTAGTGGTGTGTGTGTGTGTGTGTGTGTGTAAGTGTGCTGTGAGACACTGTTGCCTATTCCAATATGAGGAAGACATTATTTTATATTATCTTGTAGATAGAAGTTTGATTGTTTTTTACCATTTACACATGGCTACAATCCAGCTACAGCTATTTTTTTTTTTAATTATTTATTCATTTTGGCTGGGCTGGGTCTTCATGGCTGCACATGGGCCTTCTCTAGTTGTGGAGAGCAGGGGTGTTACTCTTCGTTTCCATGTGGAGGCTTCTCATTGAGGTGACTTCTCTTATTGCAGAACACAGGCTCTAGACATGCCAGCTTCAGCAGTTGTTGAGTGCAGGCTCCAGAGCATGGATTCTGTAGTTTTGATACATGGGCTTAGTTGCTTCATGGCGTGTGGTATCTTCCTAGATCAATGATTGAACCGGTATCCCCTGCACTGGCAGGCAGATTCTTATCCACTGCACCACCAGGAAAGTCCTGCAACTGGTTTTTATGTATGGAGGGAAATATGGGTCAAGATTTATTTCTTTTCCTGTGTGGTTATTCAGTAGACTCAATATCATATATTGACAGAACCATCCTTTCTCCATTTCCCTACAGTGGTTCCTTTCTCATGAATAAATGACCATATATGTGTAGGACTGTTATAGGGCATTTTATTGTGTTCCAGTGGTCTATTTTTCTATCCTTCTAGAATTATCACACATTCTATAGCTTTGCAATAAATCTTGATATCAAATACTGAAAAAAAAAACCCTAAAGTTTGAATTAAAAGAATATTTTTAAATGAATAAAACCAAAACTGTAACAGGAAAATGTGCAGAATATTTCAAGAGAATTTTATAGTTCTTTGGCCCATTTTTTGATTGGGTCATTTATTTTTCTGGAGTTGAGCTGTAGGAGTTGCTTGTATATTTTTGAGATTAGTTGTTTGTCAGTTGCTTCATTTGCTATTATTTTCTCCCATTCTGAAGGCTGTCTTTTCACCTTGCTAATAGTTTCCTTTGATGTGCAGAAGCTTTTAAGGTTAATTAGGTCCCATTTGTTTATTTCTGCTTTTATTTCCAATATTCTGGGAGGTGGGTCATAGAGGATCCTGCTGTGATGTATGTCAGAGAGTGTTTTGCCTATGTTCTCCTCTAGGAGTTTTATAGTTTCTGGTCTTATGTTTAGATCTTTAATCCATTTTGAGTTTATTTTTGTGTATGGTGTTAGAAAGTGTTCTAGTTTCATTCTTTTACAAGTGGTTGACCAGATTTCCCAGCACCACTTGTTAAAGAGATTGTCTTTAATCCATTGTATATTCTTGCCTTCTTTGTCAAAGATAAGGTGTCCATAGGTGCGTGGATTTATCTCTGGGCTTCCTATTTTGTTCCATTGATCTATATTTCTGTCTTTGTGCCAGTACCATACTGTCTTGATAACTGTGGCTTTGTAGTAGAGCCTGAAGTCAGGTAGGTTGATTCCTCCAGTTCCATTCTTCTTTCTCAAGATCGCTTTGGCTGTTCGAGGTTTTTTGTATTTCCATACAAATTGTGAAATTATTTGTTCTAGCTCTGTGAAGAATACTGTTGGTAGCTTGATAGGGATTGCATTGAATCTATAAATTGCTTTGGGTAGTATACTCATTTTCACTATATTGATTCTTCCAATCCATGAACATGGTATATTTCTCCATCTATTAGTGTCCTCTTTGATTTCTTTCACCAGTGTTTTATAGTTTTCTATATATAGGTCTTTAAGAAGACATACAGATGGCTAACAAACACATGAAAAGATGCTCAACATCACTCATTATCAGAGAAATGCAAATCAAAACCACTATGAGGTACCATTTCAAACCAGTCAGAATGGCTGCGATCCAAAAGTCTACAAATAATAAATGCTGGAGAGGGTGTGGATAAAAGGGAACCCTTTTACACTGTTGGTGGGAATGCAAACTAGTACAGCCACTACGGAGAACAGTGTGGAGATTCCTTAAAAAACTGGAAATAGAACTGCCTTATGATCCAGCAGTCCCACTGCTGGGCATACACACTGAGGAAACCAGAAGGGAAAGAGACATGTGTACCCCAATGTTCATCACAGCACTGTTTATAATAGCCAGGACATGGAAGCAACCTAGATGTCCATCAGCAGATGAATGAATAAGAAAGCAGTGGTACATATACACAATGGAGTATTACTCAGCCATTAAAAAGAAAACATTTGAATCAGTTCTAATGAGGTGGATGAAACTGGAGCCTATTATACAGAGTGAAGTAAGCCAGAAGGAAAAACACCAATACAGTATACTAACACATATATATGGAATTTAGGAAGATGGTAACAATAACCCTGTGTACGAGACAGCAAAAGAGACACTGATGTATAGAACAGTCTTATGGACTCTATGGGAGAGGGAGAGGGTGGGAAGATTTGGGAGAATGGCATTGAAACATGTAAAATATCATGTATGAAACGAGATGCCAGTCCAGGTTCGATGCACGATACTGGATGCTTGGGGCTAGTGCACTGGGACGACCCAGAGGGATGGTATGGGGAGGGAGGAGGGAGGAGGGTTCAGGATGGGGAACACATGTATACCTGTGGCGGATTCATTTTGATATTTGGCAAAACTAACACAATTATGTAAAGTTTAAAAATAAAATAAAATTAAAAAGCAAAAAAAATAAAAAAAAATAAAATAAATAAATAAGAGAATTTTATAGTCATATTAAAAAAAAAGTACCAAAAATCAATTATCTGAATGACTTTTTCAAGATTTTCAGGAAAAAAAAAAAGACAAGCAAACGAAAGAAATAATAAATAGCTGCAAATACTAATAAGATAGAAAACACTTGCATATTAGAAAAAATCGATAACAAAAAATTTTTCTTTAAAATAAATAAAATAAGCCTCTGGGAAGATGAACCAAGGAAAAAAAGATAGGCACAATGACCTGGATCAGGAATGAAGTAAAGGATATCACTACATTTTGATATGCAAAGAGTAATTAAAAGCATTATAAACTACGAATGTTAATAAATTTGAAAATTTAGATGAAATTTTAAATTCCTTGGAAAACGTTACTTGCCAAAACGTTATCTAATATAATTATGAGCCCGTAAAATTCTTCCCACAAAGAAAACTCTAAGCTCATATGGCTTTATCAGTGAATTACCTATACAGTTAAGGAAAAAATAACTTCAATGTTATATAACCTTTTTCAGAAAGTAAAAAGATGAATATAAACTTTTTATTTTGTTTTATAAGGCCAATATAATTTGTGGCTCAACCGGTAAAGAATCCGCATGCAGTGTAGGAGAACTGGATTCGATCCCTGGGCTGGGAAGTTCCACTGGAGAAGGAAAAGTGAAGTGAAGTCGCTCAGTCGTGTCCGACTCTTTGTGACCCCATGGACTGTAGCCTACCAGGCTCCTCCGTCCATGGGATTTTCCAGGTAAGAGTACTGGAGTGGGTTGCCATTTCCTTCTCCAGAGGAAATTCCCAACCCAGGGATCAAACCCAGGTCTCCCGCATTGCAGACGCTTTACCGTCTGAGCCACTTCAGTTGAGTAACTCAGTCATGTCTGATTCTTTGTGACCCCATGGACTGCAGCACATGAGGTTTTCCTGTCCATCACCAACTAGCGGAGCTTGCTCAGATTCATGTCCATCGGGTCGCTGATGGCATCCAACCATCTCATCCTCTGTCTTCTCCTTCTCCTCCCGCTTTCAATCTTTCCCAGCATTAGGGTCTTTTCCAATGAGTCAGTTCTTTGCATCAGGTGGCCAAAGTATTGGAGTTTCAACTTCAGCATCAGTCCTTCCAATGAATATTCAGGACTGATTTCCTTTAGGATGGACTGGTTGGATCTCCTTGCTGTCCAAGGGACTCTCAAGAGTCTTATCCAACACCACAGATCAAAGGCATCAATTCTTTGGCATTCAGCTTCCTTTAGAGTCCAACTGTCACTTCCATACATGACTACTGGAAAAATAAAGCTTTGACTATATGGACCTTTGTTGGCAAAGTAATGTCTCTGCTTTTTAATATGCTGTCTAAGTGGGTCATGGTCTTTCTTCTAAGCAGCAAGCGATTTTAAGTTCATGACTTCAGTCACCATCTGCAGCGATTCTGGAGCCTAAAAAAATAAAGTCTCTCACTGTTTCCATTGTTTCCCCATCTATTTGCCATGAAGTGATGTGACCAGATGCCATGATCTTAGTTTTCTGAATGTTGAGTTTAAAGCCAACTTTTTCACTCTCCTTTTTCACTTTCATCAAGAGGCCCTTTAGTTCTTCGCTTTCTGCCATAAGGGTAGTGTCTTCTGCATATCTGAAATTATTGATATTTATCCCAGCAATCCTGATTCCAGTTTCTGCTTCATCTAGCCCAACATTTCACATGATGTACTCTGCATATAAGTTAAATAAGCAGGGTGACAATATACAGCCTTGACGTACTCCTTTCCCTATTTGGAACCAGTATGTTGTTCCATGTCCAATTTTAACTGTTGCTTCTTGACCTGCATACAGATTTCTCAGGAGGGAGGTAAGGTGGTCTGGTATTCCCATTTCTTTAAGAATTTTCCACAGTTTGTTTTGATCCACACAGTCAAAGGCTTTGGCGTAGTCAATAAAGCAGAAATAGATGTTTTTCTGGAACTCTCTTGCTTTTTTGATGATCCAGTGGATGTTGGCAATTTGATCTCTGATCCCTCTGTCTTTTCTAAATCCAGCTTGAACTTCTGAAAGTTCCTGGTTCACTGTCGAAGCCTGGCTTGGAGAATTTTGAGCATTACTTTACTAGCATGTGAGATGAGTGCAATGGTACAGTAGTTTGAGCATTCTTTGGCATTGCCTTTCTTTGGGATTGGAATGAAAACTGACCTTTTCCAGTCCTGTGGCCACTGCTGAGTTTCCCAAATTTGCTGGCATATTGAGTCCAGCATTTTCACAGCATCATCTTTCAGGATTTGAAATAGCTCTACTGGAATTCTGTGATGCTTTCTAAGGCCCACTTGACTTCACATTCCAGGATGTCTGGCTCTAGGTGAGTGATCACACCATCGTGATTATCTTGGTCGTGAAGCTCTTTTTTCAACCAGTCCATCCTAAAGGAGATCAGTCCTGGGTGTTCATTGGAAGGACTGATGCTGAAGCTGAAACTCCAATACTTTGGTCACTTCATGTGAAGAGTTGACTCATTGGAAAAGACCCTGATGCTGGGAAGGATTGGGGGCAGGAGGATAAGGGGACAACAGAGGATGAGATGGCTGGATGGCATCACCGACTTGATGGACGTGAGTCTGAGTGAACTCCGGGAGTTGGTGATGGACAGGGAGGCCTGGCGTGCTGCAATTTGTGGGGTCGCAAAGAGTTGGACATGACTGGGTGACTGAACTGAACTAAACTGAAGCATGGAACTACAAGACTGGAAAAGGTCAGTTTGCATTCCAATCCCAAAGAAAGGCAATGCCAAAGAATGCTCAAACTATCGCACAATTGCACTCATCTCACATGCCAGTAAAGTAATGCTCAAAATTCTCCAAGCCAGGCTTCAGCAGTACATGACCTGTGAACTTCCAGATGTTCAAGCTAGTTTTAGAAAAGGCAGAGGAACCAGAGACCAAATTGCCAACATCTGCTGGATCATTGAAAAAGCAAGAGAGTTCCAGAAAAACATCTATTTCTGCTTTATTGACTATGCCAAAGCCTTTGACTGTGTGGATCACAATAAACTGTGGAAAATTCTGAAAGAGATGGGACTACCAGACCACCTGACCTGCCTCTTGAGAAACCTATATGCAGGTCAGGAAGCAACAGTTAGAACTGAACATGGAACAACAGACTGGTTCTCAATAGGGCAAGGAGTATGTCAAGGTGTATATTGTCACCCTGCTTATTTAACTTCTATGCAGAGTACATCATGAGAAACGCTGGGCTGGAAGAAACACAAGCTGGAATCAGGGATTAATTACAGGGAGAAATCTCAATAACCTCAGATATGCAGATGACACCACCCTTATGGCAGAAAGTGAAGACGAACTCAAAAGCCTCTTGATGAAGGTGAAAGTGGAGAGTGAAAAAGTTGGCTTAAAGCTCAACATTCAGAAAACGAAGATCATGGCATCTGGTCTCATCACTTCATGGGAAATAGATGGGGAAACAGTGGAAACAGTGTCAGACTTTATTTTTTGGGGCTCCAAAATCATGGCAGATGGTGATTGCAGCCATGAAATTAAAAGATGCTTACTCCTTGGAAGGAAAGTTATGACCAACCCAGACAGCATATTGAAAAGCAGAGACATTAGTTTGTCAACAAAGGTCCGTCTAGTCAAGGCTATGGTTTTTCCTGTGGTCATGTATGGATATGAGAGTTGGACTGTGAAGAAAGCTGAGTGCCGAAGAATCAATGCTTTTGAACTGTGGTGTTGGAGAAGACTCTTGAGAGTTCCTTGGACAGCAAGGGGATCCAACCAGTCCATTCTAAAGGAGATCAGTCCTGGGTGTTCATTGGAAGGAATGAGGCTAAAACTGAAACTCCAGTACTTTGGCCATCTCATGCAAATAGTTGAGTTATTGGAAAAGACTCTGATGCTGGGAGGGATTTGGGGCAGGAGGAGAAGGGGACGACAGAGGGTGAGATGGCTCGATGGATGTGAGTTTGAGTGAACTCTGGGAGTTGGTGACGGACAGGGAGGCCTGGCGTGCTGTAATTCATGGGTTTGCAAAGAGTCTAACATGACTGAGCAACTGAACTGAACTGAACTGAAGCATGACCCCACCCATCAGAACATAGCCCAGTTTCCACTACAGTCAGTCTCTCCCATCAGGAAGCTTCCATAAGCCTCTTATCCTTATTGTCAGAGGGCAGACAGAATGAAAACCACAGTCACAGAAAACTAACCAAACTGATCTCATGGACCACAGCCTTGTCCAGCTCAATGAAACTATGAGCCATGCCAGGTAGGGCCACCCAAGATGAATGGGTCGTGGTGGAGAGTTCTGAGAAAACATGGTCCACTGGAGAAGGGAATGTCAAACTACTTCAGTATTCCTGCCTTGAGAACCTCATGAACAGATGAAAAGGGAAAAAGATAGGACAGTGAAAGATGAACTCTCCAGGTTGGTAGATGCCCAATATGCTACTGGAGATCAGTGGAGAAATAATTCCAAAAAGAATGAAGAGACAGAGCCAAAGCAAAAACAACACCCAGTTGTGGATGTGAGTGGTGATGGAAGTAAAGTTTGATGCTGTAAAGAGCAATACTGCATAGGAACCTGGAATTTTAGGCCCATAAATCAAGGCAAATTGGTAATGGTCAAACAAGTAATGGCAAGAGCGAACACTGACATTTTAGGAATCAGTGAACTAAAATGGACTGGAGTGGGTGAATTTAACTCAGATGACCATTATCTACTACTGTGGGCAAGAATCCCTTAGAAGAAATGAAGTAGCCATCATGGTCAACAAGAGAGTCCAAAATGCAGTACTTGGATGCAATTTCAAAAACAACAGCGTGATCTCTGTTCATTTCCAAGCAAACCATTCAGTATCACAGTAATTCAAGTCTATGCCCTGACCAGTAATGCTGAAGAAGCTGAAGTTGAATGGTTCTATGAAGACCTATAAGACCTTCTAGAAAAGAAAGTGAAAGTGAAGTTGCTCAGTTGTGTCCGACTCTTTGCGACCCCATGGACTGTAGCCCACCAGGCTCTTCTGTCCATGGGATTCTCCAGGCAAGAATGACCATTATATCTACACTCCAGTAGAGTGGGTTGCCGGGGACCAGAATGCAAATGTAGGAAGTCAAGAGATACCTGGAGTAACAGGCACATTTGACCTTGGAGTACAAAATGAAGCAGGTCAAAGGCTAACAGAGTTTTGCCAAGAGAACGTACTTGTCATAGCGAACATCCTTTTCCAACAACACAAGAAAAGACCCTACACATGGACATCACCAGATGGTCAATACTGAAATCAGATTCATTATATTCTTTGCAGCCAAAGCAGAGAAGCTTTATACAGTCAGCAAAAACAAGACCAAGAGCTAACTGTGGCTCAGATCATAAACTCCTTATTGCCAAATTCAGGAAAAGGATACCCACTCCATTATTCTGTCCTGGAGAATTCCATTGACTTTATAGTCCATGGAGTCTGAAAGAGTTGGACACGATTGAACAATTTTCACTTCACTTCATTTCACTTTGATGTCAAAGTTTGAAAAGGGTATTATTAAAAAGGAAATATTACAGTCCAATTTCTCACATGAATGAAAATTTAAAAATTCTAGCTATAATACTAGCAAACTGAATGTATCAGATCAGTGTATACAAAGGATGCTACTTCAAAATCAAGTTTTATTATTGGAAGGCAAAATTGATTTAATGTTTGAAGATCATTTAATGTAATTTACCTCACAACCAGATAAAGGAAAGAAATTATTTATGATCATATTAATAAAATCAGAAAAAATTATTTGATTCAACAAGTATTCATGATTTAAAAAGAGAGAAAGCAAAGTCTTGGCAATTTAAGATTAAAAAGTATTTTTAATTTGATAAAGGATATTGACCAAAAGATTCCTACATGTACTCATAGACATAGGTACAAGGATATTAGTTTTGTTGTAGGTATTGCATATAGAAGCAAAAAATTTTAAATATATACATGTCCATTGGTAAGAGACAAGTTCCATACATTTTAACCTAAACATTTAGCTTTAAAAAAAATAACACAGATTGATAGGTTTCTTTCACTCTGTCTTATTTGCATATATATTATAAATGACCCTTCCCTTGGGGAAATTTTAATTTTTCGCTATGGGTTTTCTTTACCCCTCCCCCCGCCGCCCCCCCTCCCCCCCGCCCCCCCCCGCCCCCCCCCCCCCCGCCCCACGCCTTGGTTAACTCTGGACAACCTGCTGCTGCTGCTGCTACGTCACTTCAGTCGTGTCTGACTCTGTGCGACCCCATAGACGGCAGCCCACTGGACAACCAGACAACCTTATTAATTTTCTCTGTGGTGTAAGGATTACACACTACTCTTATTTTCAAAGTCTATCCTTGTCAGTTTGTGTTTTCTAAGACATACCAAAAACCTTTTATTTTTTTCTATTAAAGCTATAACTGAAACCAACTGGGAAACCTGTACTCTGAGGTCACAGTTTCTGGAAGTCCAAACAGGTGTCAGTGCAAAAACAGGAAAGCTGCTTGACCTGGTTGATAAGATTTATCAAAGTTGGTGGTTTAGTTAATAGGTGTTCCAATCAGACTATTCTCACATCTTAAACTTTCGTTCTCTGAAAAACTCCCATGTGTCTGGAATTCTTCCTGCAAATCCCTACTCTACTCCGGTCAATAGAGCACCTAGTTTAACTTGCCAAGACAGCTTTGCTTGACATCACTGAGCTCAAACAAATAATCAGATCTTACCTCAAAGTCACATGTCCATCCACCTTTGGAAGATTCTACTCAGTCATATTCTTTTAGTTCACCTACATTTTTTTTCTAATTAAGTACTTGACACGTACAACCCATTAGGGTGAATGTTATACTCCTACAAAGGGTACATGAGGCTCTCAGATGAAGTATGCATTGTTTTTTATATATAATACTTTCACTAAGCAACTACTTACTTAGGTGTCATTGAACAATAGGTTAAACAGTTGTAAGTCAAGTGCTACTCTTTTTTTTGGTGGGGGGTTGGGAATGGGGTGGCTCGCCAGTCTGTGTAGCACATGGTGCATCAGATGAAAATATTTCCTCATGTTGACTGAGTTTGAATTTGAATAAATCGAATTAGCATGCTTTGGGGTTTTTGCTTTGCTAAGGCTTTCTGGGAAAGTTAAGTTTAAAATAATAAATGGATAAAACATTTAATAAACTAACAATCTTATGAAAACCTGCAGTGAATCCTAACTCAAGCTCCTTTTTAAAGTCTTAATGCCTTTGGTCATGTGTTTCCTCCTAAAAGCTACCTACCCACTTTGTCCAATTTCCATGAATACCCTTAATGAGAATTTATCATTCTTTTCCTTATATTACTAGTATCTTCAATTAGAACTATTAGAACTATTCTGCCTGTTTTCTGAGATTAACCTCAAGATCTTCCCTGTTGTATCATTCTCAGTGAGTTTTGATTTTATACAATGACTTGAAGCATGTTACTTCTTTTCCTATTTTCTGGAAGAATTAGTTTAGCATTGCTATAATTTCAGGATAGGCTTGTGCTCAGTCACTTCAATTGTGTCTGACTCTTAGTGACCCTGTGGACTATAGCCCACCAGGCTCCTCTATCCATGGAATTTTCTATACAAGAATACTAGAGTGGGTTGCCATGCTCTCCTCCTGGGAATCTTCCTGATTCAGGGATCCAACTCCTATCTCTTGCACTGCAGGTGGATTCTTAACCACTGAGTCATTGGGAAAGTCCTATAGACAGGCTAATTGCTATTTAAAAAAACCAACCTCAAAATCTTATTGGTGCAACCATGATAAAGGTTTATTCTGCACCTACTTCTTGCCCATAATCCAATGTGGGTTATGGATGGGGATGAGGAAGGATTCTGCTCCATACAGTCATTCAGGGATCTTGGCTTTACTTACTAGAGAATCTATCATCTCAGGGCTCAGAGTTCTCTGGGTCCTCTGCATCTGGCAAATGGAGAGAGAGAAGCGGCATGAAATATCATACAGGAGATTTTTGAATAGGAACTATTCCTAGAGGCAGTTTACATCAACTCTAACCACATTCTGTTAGCCAGACCCACTTACATGGCCACACTTAACTGCAAAGGAGGCTCAGAGATGCAGATAGTTTTGTGCTCTAGAGGAAAAGAGAATATGGCTTGGTAACCACATAGCCTTGTCTTTGCCATTATCTATTCTGTCAGCAAATACCTTTTTTATCCTTCTTTCCACACAAAGAACATATATCTTTCCTCCACTAGGGAAACGATGCAAAGTCTCATTCTATCATGGAATCCTGCACAATGTCCAGGATCTCTGGGAAACGGCAATCTTCTCCATTAGTATCAGTTGTGTTCCTTGTGCTCTAGCAGGCTTGATATGCTTATTTGCATTATTAGTAATAGCTGGGAATGGCCTTTCAAAAGGAGATTATCATCTCACAATGTGTCTTGGATGGAAAAGTGGCCTTGTGTTGCTTTTGGAGGAAAAACCTGTGGAAAATTTTACTATACATGGAAAGAGAGTGGTTGCTTAAAAAACCTGGCTTCTATGATGAATTGTTTACCAGGATGACTGCCAACAATTCTTCCTATCACTGTATACACCTCCCACTCCTCCTAGCAAGAGATGAAGTCTGTGAAGAAGAGATGAAGTCTGTGAAGAAGAGATGAAGTCTATGAAAGAAGTCTTCTCAAATTGGGGGTGGCTCTCTGACTTGCTTTGATCAACAGAATGGGACATATGTGTGGCTGTAGGACTTCTGGGTCTAGGCCTGCAAGGCCTTGCAGTTTTTGCTTCTACCTTCTCAGAAGCCAGGTGTCATGTAAGGAAGCCTGGGTCATCCAGCTAAGAGGCTGCATGGAGAGAGAGAGGCTCTGGAAGATGAGAGACAATGTAAAAGAGAAATTAAGCTCCTCATGTGACAGGCAGCACCAACTGCCAGACCTGGGGGTGAGGCCATCTTGGATCCTTCATTCATGGATGAGCCTCCCAAGCTGACACCACATGGAGCAGAGATGAGCCATCTTGCTGAGCCCTGCTTGAATGGCAGCCCCAAAGAATCAAAAGCAATAAAATGGTTGTCATTAAAATTTGGAGTTATGGAGTCACAGATAGATGAAACTGCTCCAGTGAGTGGCCAAGTGATAGAGTGACTCCTCTTGGCATTTGCATGGTGTCCTTGTAGCTTCTGGAAGTGGAACTGGGATGCATGCATTCACAGGGAAGCCTGAGATTGTCTCCATCAGACCGCATGCTAGGGCAGTGCCGGGTCTTCTTGCCTGTGCATCATGGAAAGAAGGGCAGGTTTCAAATCCAGAGTCACCCAGATACTTCCACCTGGTTGGGCTTGGTACCCAGAAGGCAAAAGATAAAAGAATGAATCACCAGCATAGTGAGATCAAGATTTCTCAGGAGCATGCCTGTGTGAGTGAGTGGGTAAATAAGAACACCAAAGAAGTCCTGGGTGAATTTATGGTCCAAATTGCCAGACTGGGTTTGCTTGCAGATGGTGCCCAGAATTAAGGTTGTGATGCTAAATTTGGATGTAGTATGAATCTCAGATCTGGTATCTACTCCTGTCTTGTTCTCAGTGTCAGTTTCGCCTGTTACTCCAATCTGTCTAGTGGGAAAACCCAGACTTGCTCTTATCAGTCTGCTTTCTGAGGGATTAATATTATCACCTTGTCTGTGTAGCCAGTGTTCCAGCCTGCTTATATCTCTGCATATCACCTGTTCAGGACCTTGTCCTGCTGTCTCTCCAGTCCCTTCTTCTTGCCCTGTTAGGACTTCTCTGTTTGCCTGGACTACCACCTGTTGTTTACTGACATCTGTATGGTACCATGTTCCACCTGTTTTCTTTACTTCCTTATAGCTCCCACGTTGTGATCTTCCTGCCTTCACTTCCTGTTAGGTCTTTGCTAAATTTGCTTCATTCCTTTGAGATGTTGGGGCCAAGTAAGGCTGTGTCCAAAACGGAGTATAATTCTTCTACATAATAGCCTTTAGATATTTGATAACAACCTTTCCATCACCTTTAATTGTCTCTTTAGGCTAAGATTTGCTGGTTCCCACATTATCAAGGTTACCCATCTATGGATATAATTTAACTTGTCAATATTCCTCTTAAAAGGTGATGTGCAGGGCTTCCCTGGTGGCCCAGTGGTAAAGAATCTGTCAATGCAGGAGACACGGGTTAGATCCCCGGTCTGGGAAGATCCCTTATGCCACAGATCAACTGTGTGCCACAGCTCTTGAGCCTGTGCTCTGGCTCTGCGGCTAATGAGCCCATGTGCTGCAACTACGGAAGCCCACATGCCCTTGTGCTCTGCAACAAGAGAAGCCACCGTAATGAGAAGCCTGCACACTGCAATGAAGAATAGCCACTACTCACTGCAACTACAGAAAAACCTGTGCAGCACCGAAGGCCCAGAATAGCCCAAAATAAACAAATTAAATTATTTTTTTAAAAAGTGGTATACAGAAGTGATTTGCAGACTTTAACAGATGATATAGCAGGGACATAATTTCCTCTGATAAGGACATTATGTTTTATACATTATGCCTACATTTAATTTATTACATTGCATTAACATTTTAAAAGGGTTTCATCACAGGTAGATTAAGGTTCTATGGGTCCTAAATCTTATATAATTTTAGGGATTCTTTAAAAGAATAAAACGACACATGTGAAGTTAGTTTCAAGGTCTGCATAGTTTCAAGACCTGTGTAGTTTCAAGTCCTCATTTCATTGTAAATCTGCCTGAAAGTTTATAATAGTATTGTCTCATAATATTCCCTGGTCTTCTTTACCAGAACTGCTTTCTAGTCAGACTTCCTCTCTGTGGTAGTTAACATACCCTATTAAGTTTTACTCGAGTACTTAGCATAGGGGGCATTAAGTAAGTTAACTCGTGTGGGACAGAGAACAATCCCTGGCATACAAAGCAAGCAATAAATGTTAGATTTTATTATTTTTATTATTCACTGGCAAGACCTTAGCAAGTAACTTATCTTCCTGACTCTTACTTTTTTTCTTTGATGTAATGAGGATAACACTTGCCCTGCCTTTTTCATAAACCTCCTGTGAGGATCAAAAGATAAAATGTTAATATGCTTTGTTAACTGAAAATATCATACACGTGAAGGTATTGTAACTGGTGTTTCATTTGACATTGGAATTTTAGAAAAGACTGTTTAGGAAAGAAAAGACTTGACTTTGGCCGAGGTGGAGTCTTTAAAGATCTCAGTCGAGGTGGGAGGAGGCAAAGAACAAGAGGTACATGTGTGGCCGACGCTGGAGGCAATGACCAGGACAAGCCCCACCGACGTGCCAACTTTCAGAGAAGAAAGGAGTAGAATCTGAGAGAAAGCGATCTAATTATTCAAAAGAACCGGAAGAAATCGTCTGTGTGTCTTTCCACAACTGGCCTGAACCTCGGGTTTCTTTTTTCCCCCGCCACATTCTGCTCTGCAGTCCAGGCTCCTAGGCCCCTGCCTGGAGATCTACCCACACTTTGGGTTCAGTATAAAAGCCCCTCTTCCTGGAGGCTTCCCCAATCCCTCCCGTGCCTCCCACAGGAGGAATAAACGGTTCCCTTTCCCTGTTCTCTCTGTGAAAGCATTTCTTCCACTCTAGACAGAGAAGAATCTAGTTTTCCTTATTTTTGTTTCACCAGGGCCTAGCTTGGGGTCTGCTCCCGAATAGGTGCTCAAGAAAGGTTTAGTCAGTGGATTCACTTTTAAGAAATAACTTTTGGAAGTTGATAAAAGGGCATTTAATATCTGGATGCGCGGGTAAGAGCGGCTTGAACACAGGCATCAGCAGTCATTATCTAGGGTAGCTCCCAGGGCGAGACGCGTCCTTTCCGCGCTGGGTACCCGGCGACCGCGAGCCGCTAATCCCGCTGAAAGAGTCGGTCGGACTAACGGGGAAGGGGGCGGGGCGTGGCCTGGCCGTAGGGGGCGTGTCGTGGCCCGCGGGGTTTCCGCACCGGGGGCGCGTCCGGCGGGGATGCGGGAGGAGCTTCCGCCGCGAGGGGGCGGGGCTGGGGCGCTAGTCCTCTGACGGCCCCAGCCAGGGAATTTCAATTTGAAACCTAGCGGAGGGAGGAGGCGGACGCGGCGGGCCGGCGACTGGGCTGAAGCGGGACTGGTCCCGGCGGCGAGCGAGCTCCTGAGTGCGGCGTCCGGGTAAGGAGGCGTGCGGAGCTGCGGAATGGCTGGCCCGGGACGGGGAAATCCCGGGGCCGAGCGTCTGGTCTCTGCGGATCTGCAGGGGCGGCTCGGATTTTTCCTGTGGCTGCAGCTGGGAAGCTGATCCCGGGCAGGAAGCGGTGGCGGGACGGTCCCACCGGGAGGGGGAGGGCTGCCGATGTTGGGGTTTTCTGCGGCTCCCTGTCTGCCCTTCTCCCCATTCCCGACCCGGGGACCGGTCCTGTTGCTACAGGCCGGATCCCTGCTTCTCTGCTCCACTGCGGTCCCCCTGCTTCTCCCTTCGTGAGAGCGGGGGCCGCGTCTGGTCGGCGCCGAGAGAGGTGGGGGCACGGTGAGGACTGCTCCGGCCTCACGGGGGTGCAGTGGGCTCAGGGTCACGCGTCCCAGGCCCCGCGGCGCGGCTGCAGGAGGGATCCGGCTCCATCCTGGGCGCGGGCCGCGGCGCGCGAGCCTGTCCCGATGCGGAGCGGCCCCCTCCTTCCGGGCCGGGGGCACGCGGCGGCAGCAGCGTTGCCCTTCAGCATGATGGTTTTGGAAGAGGAAACGCGGGCGGAGGACGCCACGCGTCCCGGGGCGGGCCGCGCGCCTGGGCACTCCGGGTAGCTGGGTTCGGGCGGCGTCACTCGCTCCGTCCCTCCAGACGCTGACCTCCCGACCAAAGTGGAGAAAAACGCACGTTTTGCTCTCTGATCCTTGCCGTCCCGGCACCCAGGCTATCTCACCAGCGATGGCTTATTTTTCTCCTCTGTTTGACGGCAGAGTTGGGAGCAGTTTTAGTTGCGCTGCTGGGGTAAGGACCAGGAGCGAGCAGGGTTCGAATCAGAGTCTAAATCCCCAGTAGGAGTCCCTGCCCCGGGCAGCTTGGGAAGAGGTCGGTCATAATTTCTGAGATCTCTCATCTCCCTTGAGGTCAGGGTGTTTTGGCGAGGTTAGAAGAGCCCTTGCCTAGTCTGTTATTTTGGGAAGGGGTCTGTGTGGATCCTTCCCTCTGACTTAGGACGCCTTAAATTGCATTCCCCATGAACAGCACAGCTGGCCGTTTTTAAGAGCTCTAGTGGGGTGAGAGGGAAGGAAGAACCTAGAGGATCTGTGAATGTATGTTCTCTTTTCTGAATCACATCCTTTCCTCAGTTTTTTGAACTTCTCGCGTCTGAAATGGCACGTGTATGCCAGGCATCTTGTTCTTGTTACTGTTAAAGCTTTTTTAAAAAAATGAATCATAACAGTTTATCCTTTATTCTTGCATTTTTTTCAGTTCTCTTTTTATTTTTCCCTTTTTTTTTTTCTTCTTTCACCGGAGTCAGCTATTTCTGTATTCTCGATTTATAATACTGTATGGAGAATTTGAGTTTTAATTCGCGTCCTATCACATTTCCTCTTGGGAAACTGAGTCAGTTCCTTGGCCGCAGGAACTGGGATTTAAAATTCTGTCTGTGAACAGGTTTTACTCGGAAACGAATAGTACTTAATCCTATTCAGTTTCCGTTTGCAGGACTCTGCTGTGAGAAATCACAATCTTCGATTGTGATAAGGGCCAGCTGAGTGCATCCATCAGGCTGACACAGCTTTTAAAGAGCTAGGTTGTGTCACCTGTCAGAGCTCCAGGGGTCAGTCCTAAAATTCAATTGGAGAAATCACCGTCAAATCTCAGATGTCTACTTTATAGAGGTTATTGGAGAACTGTACAAGTGGTAATGACTTGGAACAATGGGGTGGATTTAGGGCTAATTTAATCCTACCCTGTCTTCCTCACTTCTTGGGCAGAATTCCCACTGAAGTCAGTAGTGGTCTTGTGTGCAGAAGGACTGCTGAGAACAAGAGGCTGCTCATTTAGAGTAACAGGAGGGGACAGTTTCTTCCCTTTTAAAACATCCCTCTTTAAGAAAGACCTAGTCATAACAGTGCTTTAATCTTTTATTTCTAGTCAAAGTTAGACCTTCCAGAGAAAATAAGTGGTTGAGTGGAGCCCCCAACTTCAGATTCTTGATACCTAAATTGGATGGGGATTGCCTAAAACAATGAAAAGTGATTTAAAAAAATCATTTAATGAATTTCAGTAAAATTATTACTAACTTCAATAAAAAATTTAAACTGCTATATAGTATTCTCAACTGGGTATATATATTAAACTGGGTGTCTGTATATATATACATATATATATAACTGGGTATGTATGTTAAAATCTGAAACTTAATTCCAAGTAAAAAGGAGCAGATTTGCAGATTTAGGAGACAAATGCAAAGAGAAGCCCACCCTCAAACAACTATGGAAATATAAAACAAGAGAATTCAGATAGCCCTTGCTGTATTTGGAGAGGTAGCTTTCAGTTCAGTTTTGTGTACGTATAGGCTTTAATGACTGGGCCCATCATTAGATTTGGAGGTTTCTAAGTTAGTTTTATGTTGATCTGAGTTGGTAAGCTTGTTAGGTCCTTTGCTTCTTAAGTAACGTTCTTGTGGTTTACCCTTTCCAAATTACCCGTTCGAAAGAACTGAGTTTAGAAAACCTATCCAGTCACCAGATCTTAAAAATAGATTTTTTAAAAATCAGAACCATGTCCACGTGGACTTGCCAACCACTTGCTTTCAACTAAAAATACTTGCAAAGATGACAAAGCAGTCCTTAACTGGAATATTTATTGGTAAAATTACTCTGTAATTTAGTAATATTGTATAGTTATGTTTAAGGTCGGGTTTTACCCTGAATCACCACTCTCATATAACTGACTAGAGAACTACAAAGGTTCTGTCTTTGCCATTTTATTTAGGAATGTGGGGTTTTATGTTTTATATAGCCGAATGCTAAATATTTTTGAAGATTTGGTTTTGTTTCTGTTTCCACAGGAAAGCATAGGCCTTTTCCTTTGTTTTTTGAACTGACATAGTCTTTTTAGAGACTATGTGCGGACTTTCTGAAGAAGTACGAATTGCTAGTATCTGTATAAGGCATTAAGATAGTTTTTAGGGATCAATATTGCTGAGGATCCAATCTTGCATTTCTAAAAGTCTGTATCGTTTACTCAGAGAAAACAAAGGAAATGTGCTGACCGCCCCCCCACCCCGCCCCCACCTTTATTTAGAAACACATCCAGTGGCCTTGTTTTTTTCAGATTCAGAATTACTGTACCTAACCACTGGCTACCCTTACACATTTAAAAGCCTCAAGTAAATGTTTATGCTGGCTTCAGTACTCAGCAAATACTAGCCAAACTCTAATTTACTGCCCGTTTATAGAATCTTGGAATCTCAGGGCCGGACCTTTAGGAGTCAGCAGATCCACTCTCAGCCCTTTCCCAACACACAAACATTTCCAGCCTCTTTGGAAGGCCTCAGTTCATAGAAGATTTGTATATGATTCCCCCACAGATTCCAGACAGAGTGCCCTTTGGGAATGCCATGTTTTGGCATAAACCAGCAACCTGATACTCATAAGATTTCTATCATTCCTCTGACAGAGCAGTGCCCCAGATTAAAATAAAAAATGGAGTCAGTGCCTGGCATCCTTACATATAGGGGACTGGCTTCCAAGTGTAAATACTGTTGTTACTTAGATGTTACAGGTAAGCCAAAAAGGAAGGAAATAATTTCTAATGTCAACTAGAAATAAATGATGATGGTTAATATTTTTTTTTAATTTTTTTCTATAAAGTATATATATTTTATAGGAGAAAGGGAGTCCATTTGTAGAGTTATGTGAAGTGCCTATAACATTGTTGGTACTTAATAATTTGATGAAAGTTTATGTAATATATTGGAAGTGCATTTAGTGAGGATTTTTTGAAAGTTGGAATTGACATTGTAGAATCTGGTACGGTTGCATGTAGAAATGTTATGTAGGTTATATTTCATATAGAGGATTTGGTTTTCTTACTCTTATTATTTCCTTTTGTTCTGTGGTTGGCTTAATCTATATAGGTTTCTTAGATGCATGTTTCTCATGTCTAGGAGGGTAGATAACCTGTACTTGATTTTCCTAAATATCTGATGGTTGGGATATCATTGATTTAAATGAGAGTGTTAGTGATTTTTCTCAATTTTCTCATTTTTTTTTTAAAGTGATGTTGCTTTCCCCTTTGTATGGGGTAGACCTCAGGTGGCTTATGAGTACATCCATACTGCTTCTGCTTTTAAAAATAATTATTTATTAAATAAATACTTGATTATGCTGGGTCTTTGTTACGTCTGTGGGCTTTCTCTAGTTGTGGTGCGCAGGCGTCGCGGTGGCTTCTGTGTGGAGCACAGGCTCCAGAGTTTAGGCTCAGTAGCTGTGGTCTGTGGGCTTAGTTGTGCTGAAGCACGTGGAGTCTTCCCGGAACCCATGTCTCCTGCATTGGCTGGCAGATTCTTAACCACTGGACTACCAGGGAAGTCCTTTCTGCTTTTTATTCCCCCACCAAAGGTTGAATTTGGACTAATTTCATATACTTAGTTACTTTTAAAATAGAAATATGTTTCATATCACATATACTCTGCATTTTGGTATTATTATTATTATTTTTTACTTCAGTGTATTGTGCATATGTGCTAAGTAGCTCTAGTTGTGTTCGACTCTTTGTGACCCTGTGGACTGTAGCCTGCCAGGCTCCTCTTGTCCATGGGGATTCTCCAGGCGAGAATACTGGAGTGGGTTGCCATTTCTTCCCCTAGAGGATCTTCCCAGGGATCGAACCTGCATCTCTTATGTCTCCTGCATTGACGGGTAGGTTCTTTACCACTAGTGCCGCCGGGGAAGCCTGATATCTAGTGTATTAGATAGAGCTATAAAGGTCTAAATGTATATCGATTGCCTCAGAAATAATCTTTACAGTAATATGAAATCAATTTGAAGAATAAGAATTATCTTTTTATTTGCTCTGAGAACTATCATAAGATTTGCTTTCGTAGCCCAGTGGACATTTCACATTTATAACTAAGTTGAATGTCATGGGGATGGTTTTAGTTCTTTCCAGGTTAAGAACCAGAGGGCATGGAAAGAGTTCCAAAATGATTTTGTCACATGTTCATCTGTAGGACCTTGTCTAGGTCAGTTAGGGGAGTTCATTGTATTGATATTTAAACTAAATTGTTCATATGTTTACGAAAAAGCCAGCTTCCTCTTGCTTTGCTCTTTTTATGGCCTTTATGTCTACTCTGTGAAAGAATTTTCAATACTTGAAGACTTACGTTACCCTCTAATTGCCTTTTTCCAAGAAAAATTGTGATTTTAAAAACTTTTCACATAAGTCTGATTACCAACTCTCTAATCATTTTTTCCAAGCTCTGAATTCAGGTTTCTAGACCTCCTGATGAGAGCTGAATCTGGACCTACCACCATGATAAAAAAGTGCTAAGTTTAATCATGTTTTTGAGTTTCCTGTAGTCTATTAATATATGTACACATCCCAGTATCCTGAAGTACTAAATTAATATGTAATTTACACTTGGCTTTAATTCTTACATCTTTTCCTTTTTGTCTAGTCTACTTGTTTTTCATCTTCACTTCATCCCCCTAAGGTACCAGAAGGGAGGGTGAGAATCATTTAGTTTAGATTCTTGACCTTGAGGTGAGAAGTGTGGGTTTAGTGGGGAAGATATTGCCCGGGGTGAGTGGGCCCCACAGATTCACGAACTGCCTGAGACTGTTAAGTAAAGTGTGTATGTGTGTCAGAGAGAGAGAGGGATTTTCGGGAGGAGATTTTGAAAGGGTTTTGGGAAAACAGAAAATGTTAAAAACTGCTGATGTAGTTCTATTCTTATTTTTGAGATTAGAGAATCAAAGTCTTAAGAGATTTCCTTTTTTTGTGTGTGTGTTACCCCATTGCACTTTCATGCCCCCACTATTGTGCTTATTTCCTTTCAGTTGAATTCTTTTAGTTGTCCCATTTTAGCCCATTGTCAAGGTTAAACTAAATTCTGATATAATATTGGCCTCTCATTTTCTTACCTTGAACTTAATGTGCCGTTATTTCCTTACAAATTTCTTTGGTGAAAATATTAATTAGAAGAGATCAGTGACAAGTCCACACATTGGTGTTGGTTAGACTGCCATTTATGCCAGTGGAACCTTAGGTGAAATACTTTTCAAGGCCTCAGTTTCCTTATCTTCACTATGGGGATTAATAATCATAACCTACCTCAGACAGTTAGAAGAGGACTAAATGAGCTAGTGCTTATAAAATGCTTCACACAGGGCCTGGCCTCTGTGAAAATTGTTAGGTTAGGAAAAGATCTAGTGAGTTTCATATGAAAATGTGTAAGCAGTTTTTTGTTTTTTGTTTTTTTTTGCAGTGATCAGGAATAATTATCTATGTGGAAGTACAGTCTTTGATATGAAACTGTAATTTCCTATGGTAATCACAAGTTAAAACCACTTTTTTCACAGTTTCAGTACAGTATCTCTAGAATTTTTTTTAACAAACTACCCACTGCTTTTGGCAGTGTTTAAAAAGCATATAGGTGGAAAAACTGTTTGGATCTAATTTCAGTATCACAGACAGATTGTAGTCTTTTTTATTATGTTGCTGGAGGTAACTGATTTGGAGTATAAAATTTGTATGTATATGCTGTCATATTATAACTTCCTCTGTAACTTCAGTGAGCTTGGTGCAAGAAAGTTGTTAATGAAATTTTTATTGATGGTGTTTAAATCTCTACATATGGCATTAAAATATGACCTTTTTACATCCAGTACATCTTTTTTACATGAAGTAGATCTGCAGACATGTTTTCCCCATAACAGTGTTTTACCTTTCAATTAGTTGACAATGTTAAGAAATCAGGAGGTTTCACAGAAATATCTTTTTTAAAAAAGAAATTTTATTTATTTATTTATTGGGCTGCACGAGGTCTTAGTTGTGGCATGCCAACTCTTAGTTGTGGCGTGTAGGATGTAGTTCCCACATCAGGAATCTGACCTCGGCCCCCTACATTGGGAGCATGGAGTCTTAGCCACTGGACCACCAGGAAAGTCACAGAAGTATCTTCATTTTAGGTTTCTCTGGGGAAATTGGAGGACCTTGGCAAAACTGGGCCCCCATTCCTCTCTTGGAGTGCTGAGGAGGTCCTGCCCCATCTAGCACAGATCATGCTCTCCCTACTTGGCCCAAGTCCCTCCCATTTTCCTTCAGATTACCACTGGACCGTTCCATTCATTTGCATCAAAAACCTGGCACCTTTAGACTGTTGAGTTGAAAACTCAACTCAATGAGTTTTCATTGAGTAAATGAAATGAATTTCACTAAGTGAGATGTAAATTCAGTAAAATGAGATGAATCTCTTTTTACTAAATAGCAGTTTTGAAATATGCAAAAAGGACCCAGTCTCTGTGACTTTCAAGAAGGTGTCCCGGGCAGTGGGGCTTTTCTACCTTTAGGGCCAGAGGTCATCCCCCACCTCTCCCTTAGCAAAGACTGACCTCTGGTTCACAGTCAGTCATGGTTTCTGGAGCATAGCATGCAGTAGATCCTCAGTCAGATGTGGAAAGAACGCTCTTCCGAGGTTCTTCCCAGAGTTCGTCACTCCTTCTCAGAAGCAGATTGCCTGGTTCTCTGAAGCTTAGTGTGACACTGCTGTACCCCGTAGCTGTAACTTGTTTGTATGTTATTCAGGTTTTTTAGAGGACCTTTTATTTTCATTTCATCACTCAATATTTTGGTATATATATCTAGGAAGATAACTCTTTGGTAGACATGACTGGTGTACCATCATCACACTGAAAATTCCTTAATTTCATCAGATATTCAGTTTTTGATATTCAAATCTCCAGTTATCTTAAGTATCAATTTTTGAAAAAGCTAGTTTGAATCCAGATTGGTTTAAGATCCTCATGTTCTGATTGGTTGGTACATCTTTTTTAACATTTTATGTTGGAGTATAGTTGGTTAACAATGTGTGTTAGTTCTGGTGTACAACAAACAGAGTGATTCAGTTATACATATGCATGCATCTATTCTTTTTCAAATTCTTTTCCCATTTAGGTTGTTTGGTTAGTGTTTCTTCTAAGACTGATAAGCTCTAGTTTCCCCTTCATCTCTTTATTTCTCCTTGCAGTAGTTTGTATGTTGAAGAAATTTGATTAGTTGTTTTATGTGGTTTCTCACAGTGTGAATTTTGCTGATTTCAGCCCTCTAGCGGAGAAGGCAATGGTACCCCAGTACTCTTGCCTGGAAAATTCCATGGACGGAGGAGCCTGGTAGGCTGCAGTCCATGAGGTCTCAAAGAGACTGAGCGACTTCACTTTTCACTTTCATGCATTGGAGAAGGAAATGGCAACCCACTCCAGTGTTCTTGCCTGGAGAATCCCAGGGACGGGGAGCCTGGTGGGCTGCCGTCTATGGGGTCGCACAGAGTCGGACACGACTGAAGTGCCTTAGCAGCAGCAGCAGTGTAGTTAACCTGTTCCTTTTCCTTTGTATTTTCTTTAAATACGTAGTTGGATATATGAAATTGGTCTAATTCACTTTCTTTATTTTCTTCCTTCTTGTTTTTATACTATTCCTCCATGATGTAGGCTTCTATTTGACACTTCTTGCTTGCCTTCCATCCAGCCTTCATCCTGGCTGGAGGTGCTGTCCCACCAGCTGTGTTGTCTTCTTTGTCTGCGCTGGACAAGTGCATTTTATGCTTGTGGCTTAGCCTTGTTCTAGGTTTCATTGTGTGTCATCTGATAAGGCTGGAAGCATTGATAATAAACAGGTGAAAAAGGAAGAAAATTAACCTTTGGAGCACAGACTGAACAACAACAGCCAGCTACTGTAGTTGGTGCTTTATACATGTTAATATCCCCAATCCTTCTTATAACAACACCTTGAAATAGCTGGTATGCTCATTTTACAGATGAAAACTTGAGGCTTAAAACCAGAATAATTTGCTCAAGGGCACCCAGCTTGTGTGCTGCTAAAACTTCTGTTTCTTCTGCAGGGGAGGGTGAGTTACTTGCTTTAATTGATTAATGCTTATTACTCTGTAGAACTCGAAGATTTCAGAAATTTATTGGCATCTACAATATCTGACTTAACAAAAGGGAAACTTGTTTTCCTAACTGGTTTCTGCCTTCTCGTTTCTTTTGTTATGGTGTGATTATGAAGCAGAGTCCTGCTTTTAGCTGCATGATTCTTGAATCAAGCTGGAATGGTGAGAGCCCTCCTCATCTTGCTTTTCACATTAGTGTAATGTTGCCAGGCTGATGTTTCAATGTAAGAAAAATGTCCCAGAGTATAAAACACATCAGAATAAAATGTGTGCCTCCTTCCTTTTCAGTTTTTATTTTTTAAGCAGTTTTACACTTTTTGTTACTTCATTCACAGTGCAAATGGCATTCCCCAGGGGGCTAGTATATAATTTAGAAAGTCAGGTACTAGTGTAGGGATTATAAAGAAAAGCAGCAGACACCTGCTTTTCATGTCCCTTCATGACAGATTTCTGCTCCTTAGAGGCAACTACTTTCAGTTCTTTTGGTTTTATTATCTATGTGTTTTGTTTAAAACCATGATTTTCTTGCTTTTTCCATTTTAGACAGTAGTAGCTATTGACTTTCCACCTTGGTTGGGGTTATTCTCCTTTACTGACTCCCTCATCCCCAACAGAGATGCACACTTTTCTCTCTTTCTACAACACATACAGTCAGCAGCCAAGCTGTGTATCCTGCTTTGGCTGCATATACTTTCTTTTACAACTTTTTGCTTTATCCTGAAGTTAATTGCCTACTTCTTCCTCATTTGTTTAGTTTTCTTTGTTCCTATCCTTAATTTAACTCTAAACTGTGTTGAAAACCATATTGCAAACCATTTTCTTTTTTTATTAAGGACATCCTTCCTGGGCTGGTTTATTTCTAGAACTGCTTTGCAGTGCCTGTGTGTGTGCTGTCACCTCAGTCGTGTCCAACTCTTTGCAACCCCATGGACTCTAGCCCGCCAGGCTCCTCTATCCATGGGATTTTCCAGGCAAAAATACTGGAGTGGGTTGCCATGCTCCCCTCCATAGGATCATTGAAATTTCTCTTTTCCTTTCTTCTTAACTTCAGGGTGCCAGACTTCTTCTTTATCTCTTACTTTACATGAGTACATCCTCCAGTAGTTTCCCAACAAAGTGCAAAAAAGGTGAATTTCTTGAGACCTTGTTATTTAAAAGCAACTTTCCCCGCTCTTAAAATGCCTTTTTGTACTCTCAATTTGAATGCATTTATAGTGTGGCTGGGTATAGAATTCTAAGTTAGTGGTTACTTTCCCTCTGAATTTTGAAGGTGTTGCTTCATTGTATTAATATTTTAGAGCATCCCAATGTTCTCTTGAGAAGACTGACTGGATTCTAGTTTCTGATTCTGTGTATGTGCCTAGTTTGCTTTCTTTAGAAGTTTTCAGGATTTTTATCTTTGAACTTGGTGTTTGGAAATTTCATGATGATGTGCTATGATTTGGGAGTCTTTTACTCATTGTGCTGAGCACTCACTGGGCCCTTTCAGCTGGAAACGCTTGTCTTTCAGAAATATTCCACTATGATAATGACTCCCTCTTTGTTCTCTGTTCTTTCTGGAACTCCTGTTAATTTGGATGTTGAGTTTCCTGCATTGCCTTCAGTTTTGTTACTTTTTTCTCTCTGATGTCATCTCTTTGTCCTTTTGTCCCCTCTTTTCGGAAATTACTTCAGTGTTTTCTTCTAATCTCTCTATTGAACTTTTTTGCTTTCCTATTTTCTAAGCTGTTCCTTCACTACTGAATATTCTTTCTGATAATGTCCGTTTCTTTTTTCGTGTCTATTGTTTCTCCAATCCTGCCCATCTCGATGTCCCCCTTTGCTTTCTCTCTGTCTGAAATGTTCTTCCCGCAGATACCTGCACAGCTTACTGCCTTAGCTCCATCAGAGTTTGGCTTCCATGATCATTTATTTGAAACTACAACCCAGCTCCCACCTCCTCTACCCCAGTGTGTCCTGAATCCCTTGTGTTTTCTTTCTTTCTTCTGCAATGTGTATTGCTGTCATCTGATACCCTTATATTTTACTTTTTGTTTATTGAATCTCCTCTTACTAGAATGTATTCTTGCCTGGAGAATCCCAGGGACAGAAGATCCTAATGGGCTGCCATCTAAAGGGTCGCACAGAGTTGGACACGACTGAAGCGACTTAGCAGCAGCAGCAGCAGAATGTAAGCTGGATGAAGGCAAATCTTTCTGTCTTCTTTTGTCCAGTATTTCTGGTACCTACAGCAGTGCCTGTGCAGAGTAGGCACTTGGTAAATATTTGTTGACTGAGTGACTGGACCTCCCTGTTTTACTGTGTAGAACCTCACCTCTGCCCTCTGAATGCAAAGCCTTTCTTTTTTAAGTTCTGTAGAGTGAACCTCTTGTCTTCTGGCTGCCAAGGTTTGATGAGAGTGTATGTGTAATTTAAACATTCCTTGCCCTTATTTCCAACAGGTCCCTGTCTTCAACTCTCTCTCATATCTCAGCCCTCAGAAGTTTCTGGAAGTTTCAATTCCTAAGGCTCTCAGGGCTTCTCCAACAATCACATTGTTTTTGGTAGGTTCCCACCAGAATAGCAATTCAAGTTTAGACTTTCTCTGCTCTGCTAAGTCAGTTACTTTGTACATCTGTTTTCCATCTTCTAAAATTCTATTGATATATCTCATCTGCTGGCCTGTCCCCTCCCTTTTTCTTTCTTTTTGTGGGTTTGTACCTTTTTTTTTTTTCTTTAATTTTCCTTCTGTCATTTAGTGTGGTTTTGGGAGTGAGCAGAAATTAACTCTTGTTCAACCCACTGGTTTTAGAGTTTTCAATTGATAAAAATAAATTTCCAAGATTATTGTGGTACTCACAGTTGGTAAGAACTGCAGCCATAATAAAATTGTCCTTTTTCTTCATGCCAGAAACTGAGTTGAACTTCAGTTATATATAGAGAGAAAAACAGAAAAGTCACGCGATTGAGTCAACCTCTAGGGTGGGTGGGAGTGGGTGACTGATATGTCATTAAATAAGAAAGTGCTTCTTAGGAAGAGCTCAGAAAATGTACTATATTTTTTTTCTTGTGATATTTCAAGGATTAATTCAGTACACACACTTAATCTTATATATTTGAATCTAGATTTAAAAATACACAATAGAAACCAATTTGATGTGTATGTATCAGAATGGCAACCTTATTATGGAATTTACTGAATATCTTAGTGTGTCTCTTTAGACTGACACATGATTGGCATACATAAATTTGAATATTCTTTGACTATTTGAATATTCTTTGGTTATTAGAGGAAACTTTGAACTCATGGGGGTTCTGTTAAATAATTTAAGGGTGAAAAATTTCATTACTAGAGCATAAATAGAGAGTGGGATTTATTCTAATGGGAACACACACATTAGGGGTTTTTGTGTGTGACTTTTGGGAAAAGTGAAACAAAAATGGAGGTTCTGAATAAGGTAGTGGCTGAAAGGTCTGAGAAGCTCTAGGATGATCCCAGGGCTCATGAGTACATGTGATTAGTGTTGGTTAAGTTGCTGAGTGGGTTTTAGCAGTTTATTAATTCAAATACTTTATACATTAATGTAGAGGAAGTTATAGGCAAATAGATCAGGGCAGTATCTGCCCAAAATGTGGTTGTATGTTAGAATGATTTGAGGTGGTACACAGATAAATCTTTTTCTTTTAATGGTTAAATACACATGTCAGTGTTTATCAGAAAAATACCCAAGTATTCAAAACTATGATTTCATTGATATTACGTACTATAAGGCTAAAGTAGGTATTTTAAAGTGTCGATATAAGGAGAAGTGTCACATCAATAATAATACAGTGGCTGTTTGGATTTGGCAAAAATTATAAAGTTGGTCTGATTACTAAAGGTTGATAAACTTTGGCCAGGTTTAAAATAAGATTTCTCCTAATAGATAACAAAACTGTAAGTATGCTGACTGTGGCATAGACTTCTGTTTCAGGTAAGGAAAGTGAGTTAGGAAGGAGTTAAACGTTCTCAAAGCCATTCAGCAATTTAGTAATGGAGCTTCAGGCACAGCCAAGGTCTCCCAGTGTCCAGAGTTGTTCCCTCTAGTGTGTGTGTTCTTTTGATGTTAATGGAGTTGCCAATTGAAGTTTTCTTGGAGAACTCAGGAAGCCTGCCAAGTTTTATAGCTGTCTGTAGCTTTTATATATTTTATCTTGAGCCCTGAAGGTAGACAGAGCTAGGTCTTCCAAAAATAGTTCAATAAATGTGTCAACGTTTTGAAATACTCTTGAAAAAACAAGGAAGTAGAAGTCCTATGGGATTATTGGAAAACGGTGCCAAATGCTTTCACAAGAATTTGAAAAGCAAATGTGGCTCGGTGGTCATATGCTAGACAATGGTGCATATTCAGTCTTCATTTTGGAGCCCATTTTTATATGATAATCTTTTACTTTTCCCCAGTACTCTCTGTTTAATTGCTTTTAGACTCTGGGAGGCAAGCTGCTAAATGAACATCTTCCTTAAAAAGTGTTCTTTAATTCACTTCTCTTAGGGAGAAAAAGGCAGACTTCTTTTTCTTAATAAAATGAATCCAAATTGTGTATGGGAAAGGTTAGAGTGCCAAGTAATGAGTTGGGTCTCTCCACTGACAAAGGAATCAAAAGTTTATCCATGGGCTTGTAACCAGAACTGTTTTTGGATCTTGGCCATTAAAATCAACATCAGCAAAGCCGGAGTCCTAATTTCCTTAATGCTAAGATTGTCTGTTTTAAATTACGCACAGAAGGGAACGTGAACGTTTTTCTTCCTTCCGCCCTCTCTCCCCACCCCCAAACAGAAAAATAAAGGTGCGGGGAAGATAGTCTCCGCTAGAGCAGCTCTGCGGCGAGCGGCTGCCGCTGTGGGCAGCATGTGTAGTGCAGACGTGGCTCCAACTTTTCTCCTAATTGAGGCCAGCTCACTTTCATCCTCAGTGCGGCTGACTTAAATGGAAAGACTTGAGGGTGGAATCTAGAGCATTCTATAGATCTGTGATCTGTGTTACTTGCTCTGCGCAGCACACATGGAACAGTGAAGGATAATATGGCTCTTTTTTCTTTTTTTCCTCCACTCCCCAGTGTGGCTCTTTAAGACTTTCTCTTTTTGTTGCCGTTATTAGGTTTTTTTAAAGTCATGTTTTTACTGTATCTGATTATGTTTTGAAGTGTTATTTTTTTTTTTTTTTTGAGAAAAAATGTACCATTATCAGCAATAGAAGAGTATTTTTCTTTTTTAAATTTTTTATTATGGAAAAAATTAAAAATATTCAGAAGTATAGAGAAGCCTCACCCAGCTTTGACAATTACCAGCACAGGGCCGGCCAGTCTTGTTGATACACCCCACTCTCATGACTTTGAAGCAAATTCCGGATACTATATAATTTCATTTGTAAGTAGGTAAGATTCCCACCCTCCCCCTCCATTGGCATGTGCTCTGTGGTCTCCAAAATAAAGTTCATGTTCATTACTGATTTTGTAGAATTACAGAAATTAGTTCATTTACGTCGTATTCAGTTGTCATGCTTTTGGAATAAATACCTGCATATTTATTGTTTTGATCAGTAAAAGCAATTTCATCTGAGTTTTAACCAGTGAAAGCAGTTTCATCCAAATGCAGTACCGTGGACATAAAGGAAATGCTTTAGCCAGTGCTCAAAAACGTAATTCCTAAACCAAATCTGAATGGATTTTCAAATTCTAGTGCATTCTCAAGGTAATGTTGATCTTCTATGAATTGTTTTTCCATGGCTCCTGTCTATGTTAATGCTAGATTTTAATGTTCTTACTTATTTTTATTTCTGTTGTTTTATTTATTTAATTGAAATATGACTGATTTACAGTGCTGTGTTTTAGGTATACAGCAAAGTGATGCAGTGATTTTCTTTTTAGATTTTTCTTTTTTCTTTCCCTCTCTCAGTTCTTTTTTCTGCCTCTCATTCTTTTGCTTAGCATAGTTTTGTGGCAATATGTTGGAATAAGACCAGGTGAAACATTTTTTTTTTAGCTGACTGAAATTTAATGGGACTATGTGGTTATAAAATCATAGCAACTTGCCATATGTGTAGTTCTGTCTGGCAGTACAGTGGGGAAAGTATATGCCTTAAACAATGGTCATATGTTCGCTGTGAAATCACATGTAAAACATTGATTGGCATAATAGCCAAAGCTGACACTCACTTAATAGTTGAAGTACTTTTCCTAATTAATAAGCATGCCTTTTATGTTGGAGATAGTTTACTTTATATTTTGTTTTAAATTAGAACGTAGTTTAATATATATTTTGTAAAGATATCACATATTGAATTAGAGAATGCTGATAATGATAGATAATAGATAACATTTCTTGAATACTTAGTATGTGTCAGACACTACCCTATGGGTACTTTTACACATATTATGCATTTAATCCTCACAGAAGTCCTGTGTGGTTGGTACTGTTATTCTGGGTTTGCCTCTTAAGAAAACTGAGGCACCATAAGATTAACTAATTTGCTCAAGGTCACTTGGCTAATTAATGGCAGAGTAGGGATTTGAGCCAGGCAATCTGAGTCTAAAGTCATGACTACTGTCCTACTATTATCCCTGAGAATATGTAAATTCCTCTTTGTACCCTATCTGTGCTTGAGTTCCCCTCCCCAGAGGAGCCCTTTTGAACCAGAGCCAATTACACCATTGTATGAGGTTATGATTTGATTACTGGGTGGGTATTTTTCATTGAGAAACTTGAAAGCTGTTAATGTGGTTCTACTCATGTTCCTTTCCTGGCTTTAGTTATAAAGGAGAAGGCAGGAAAAGTGGAAGCGTGTGGAAAGTAACGTGGTAACCACTGAAGTGGCTTCCTCCCCCTCCCCCACCCCCAATAGAACGTGGAGCCCATCTGGAATGCTGACAGGTCACAAAGGAGCTGTTGAAGCCAGTACTTCAGAGTACCGCTGAGCCTTCAGTTGAGTACCTTGAAGTGTAGGTGTATTGGTGGAACGTTGGTCTTCGTTGGGCTCTCCTGAGAAGTGTAGACTTTTGTCAGGGGTTTGTGTTGGGTCTACAGTGACTGGAATTTTAACAGACCAGGTATCTGATATTCTTCCCCCTCTCCTTACACTTTTTTTTTTTTCCTCTTCTGAAAGTAGCAGAGGATAGAAAGAAAATAGTTCACCAGTTACTAAGTGTGACGTTGGGCAAGTGACATTGTTCTTGTGTCTGTTTTTCTCTTTAAGTGGTTCAGTTGTCATAGGTCCAGATCCACTTAAGATATTGTCTGTGGCTCATTTATTTGTCTCTGTAGAGAAAGTAATTTAAGATGCCTTTCCGTATAGGAAAAACATAGGCATAGAATTTTGGCAAAACATTTGATAATGTTTTCATGCTGTCTGAATGGTAGCATTAGGGAAAAACTGTGTGTTAGGGGGAATCTATGGTGGTGTTTGTTACTGAAATTTTAATCTTTGTCATCTTCTATCCAAAATATTTTTGCCTGTAATTTTCCTGATGACAGACAAGGACTGCTAATCAGATTTACAGATTTCATGGAAGTGTGTAGGGAAACATATATATATATATATATATATATATATAAGGCTTATATAGATTGTCTTATTAGCTACAAAATGGGTTGAAATAAAGAAGATGAAAGTTGTTGGAAGTAAAGGTTGTCTATTATAAGGTTTTTGAAAGAGAAACAGGATAGCTTGATCTTCTTTTCAATACTTTTGTTTGAAAAGTAGTAGATATCTTTTTATTCCTTTTATTGACTTCTGGCCTCACCACTGCAGTGGAATTGTTCGTTTCCATGTTGCCCTGGAAACAACAGAGATTGCTCTGTCGTCAAGTCCACTGAACGCATTTTCCTTATATTATTTTTGATATTAGTGGCCAACCATATTGTCTTTGAAATTCTCTCCTGACATGTTAGGGCTCTTTTTCTATATTCCTTCTGTTCTTTGCAAGATTTATATATTCTTTCCGTTCTTTCTTTTCTTCTGACTACCCCTTCATTTATTTTCTGTCTTCCAGGGTTCTCAGTCTTTGATTCTTAGCCTTGACTAATTTCGTATCACCCATGATTTCACCTACAATCATAATTTGTTAACTCAAGTCTCTCACCAGGCTGTCTTTCTTTTCAGCTCTGAATTCTTATATGACTTAGAGGAATCTACCAATATCTCAAAGGTTTTTTTTTTTTTTAGTGAATATGTGAAATATCTTGTGTTTAACTTGGAATAATTTGTTCATTTTTAGATACTACATTTTAAGTGATATGTTGTATGCACTAAGTATGTTTTTGTTCAGTAAGAATGAGTGGAAGCATAGATACACTGAGTCCATGTCCATGGAAGGGTTCCTGGAATGATCAAGTTAGGAGAAAACACAGCAAATGAGGAGCTAGATGTTGAAACAGCTGAAAGAGCAAGACTTGCTGGGGTGGGAGGCCTGTTGAGACTGTCTTTTGAGCACTGGCTTTCTAACTTTCTTAGGACAAAATCCACTATAACAATAGATTTTGAACCTTGACCTATGTGTGTATATATGTGAATAACAGACATGTTTTGTAGATTTAGTTCTTAGCCTTACTTATGTGCTGTATGCTCAGATTTTCTTTTCTAAATAATGATGATAAAATGTCAGTTAACAAACCACTAACTAGATTTTACAACTCACCAGTGACCTGTGATCTGTTTATCCTTTTTACATGGATAAAAATAAGAGATTCAGAGAAGAGAAGTTTCCTACCCATTATGAGAACTTTTTAACAGTTGAAGCAGGCAGAGAATGGAATGGATTGCCATAGGAAGCAGTGACTTTTCCAGGGTTTGAAAGACCCCAGGGCTATGGCTGATATATGTTGAGATTTGACAGAAAACAGCAAAATTCTGTAAAGCAATTATCTGTCAATAATAAATAAATAAATAAAAAGACCCCAGGGCTGATAGTCACCTCTTAAAAGGTGTGGGAAAGAGTCAATGGGTGAGGGATGGGACGTTGTGACCATTAAGGTGTCCCCCAAGTCTAAGATTTTCTGGTTCCCATTTTGATAAAATTTTTTATTTGATAAGCTAACTTTATTCAATGTTTTTTCAACGAAGAGCTTTATTTGGGAAGTTTTAAATATATATAGAAGTAAACTGAATAGTATAATGACACCCCTCATCCCAACCCATGCAGTCTTATCACTCAGCTTTAACAGTTTATCAGCTCATGGCCAGCCTCGTTTTATCTACGTTTCTGTTGCCTTCACCCCAACTGTATTATCTTGAAGCAAATCCCAGGCATCTGATCATTCAAATATAAGACTTTTAGAAAAATCACAATACCATTATTACACTTAAGAAGTTAACAGCAAATCTTTAATATCAAATATTAACTCCATTCAAGTTTCCATTTGTTCTTGTTTTCTTTTAGTTTTTTTTTTTTTTTTTTTTTTTTTTGCTGAAATGGAGATCCAAGTTAGGAATCACACATTGCAATTAGTGATTCTTTTTAATCAATAGGTTGTCTCTTTTGTATTTCCTTGTAATCTAGTATTTTGAAGAAATTGGGTTGTTTGTCCTCTCTTGTTCCCTACAGTTTTGATTTTGCGGATTCCATCCCTGGTTTAGTTTGACCTGTTCCTCTGTCCCATAAATTGGTAGTCATATCCAGAAGCTTTTATCAGCTAGAGGTTCAAATTTTAAAATATTTTTTGGGTTGTTTGTCCTCTCTCGTTCCCTACAGTTTTGATTTTGCGGATTCCATCCCTGGTTTAGTTTGACCTGTTCCCATGTCCCATAAATTGGTAGTCATATCCAGAAGCTTTTATCAGGTAGAGGTTCAAATTTTAAAATATTTTTTGGCATGAATATTTCATTAGTTCTGTTCTTTCTTAAAATTGCTCAGGGTATACCAGATTTAATTGTAAGGATGATTGGTTTGGTTTCTTAGTTCTTCATTTTTCAAAGTCATCCTAAGCCCAGTTCCCCATAAAAACAGATGGAATCATTTAGAAGTTTGGGAAGATGATAATCCTACAAACACCACATCCAAATACAAATTACAAGTTTCTTGTCCAGCTTCATTTCCAAAAAAGAAAGGGAAAAAGCAGATGCCTTGGTAATTACTGCAGACCGCCAATCAGGTTTTCAGCTAAAGTGAGACATTTTACAGTAAAGTCAGTCTTGATTATTCTAGCACACTATGGAAACCTTGCAGTTTTGCTGGTTAAATTTCCCACTCAGTAAGCAAGTATTGTCAGTGGTTACTCCCCATCCCTTTCTTCCTTGGCGGTTGGAAGTAAAAGAATAAAAATGGGAAGATGGCAGGTCAGAAAGGAGTGTATCGTGGTTTGGTTGCTAAGTCGTGTCTGACTCGCTGTGACTCCATGGGCTGCAGCACACCAGGCTCCTGTGTCTTTCTTTCACCATCTCCTGGAGCTTGCTCAGACTCATGTCCATTGAGTTGGTGATGCCATCCAACCATCTCATCTCTGTTATCCCCTTCTTCTCCTGCCTTCAGTCTTTCCTAGTATCAGGGTCTTTTCCAATGAGTTGGTATGTATGTGAGGAATCAAATAACTGTGTTCTTTGGTGATCCTTTTGAAAGATATTGGTAATCTTCTTCCTATTTTTTTATTATGGAAAATTTCAAATGTACAAATAGAAAAGATAGTATAATGAGTATCCATGTTTCCATTACATAGTTCCCCTACGCCCCTCATGTTCAGCACATTTTCCAAAATTGGGTCGGGGGTCATGCTATATAATTCAGCAGAATCTTTGTTTCATTTGTTGTAAGACTTGTAGCATAGGCCTTACATCTTTTCTTCTTTGTTTTATTTGTGTTGGTAAATCTTTTGCTGGATTTTATTTTATTTTGGTTCATGTTTATTATGTTAGGTCTTAGGTGAAGAAGATTCTATTTGATGAAGATGCTATGATTAGGCTTTATTCTTTGACTTCTGTTTAAAATTTTTTTTTTTTATAATGGAAGCTAACATAAATGTAGAGAGATGGAGAGAGTAGAATAATGAATTCCCATGTGCCCATCTTCTAGGTAATTATCAACATATGGTCAGTTTTGTCTCATTTATGTGCCTGCAAATCCCTGTGTTCCCACCCTGTCACGCTGGATTGTTTTAAAGCTGATCCCAGACATTATATTGCTTTACCCATAAATGCTTTTTTGTATGTCTGGTAAGCATTTTAAAAAAAAAGATCAAACCCACAATCCTGTTGTCACATCTAAAAAATTTAACACTTCTTTAACATCAAATATTCAGTGACTATTCCTGTCTTCCCATTTATTTCATAAATGTTTTTCTTGTTGGTTTCTTCAGGTTAGGACCCAGATAAGGTCCACATTACAGTTGATAATGTCTCTTAAATATCTCAATATGTAGTTTCTTTCTCCTCTTTTTCAGTTCATTTGTTGAAGAAACTGGGTTGTTTCTTTAGAATTTCCCACCTTCTGAATTTTGTTGATTGCGTTCCTGTGATAGTGCTTAATTTGTTTCTCTTGTCTGAGTTTTCTGTAAATTGTTAGCTAGATCTGATGCCTAATAAGACTCAGAGTTGATTTTTGGTGGTATTGTTGGAGAATCCATCAGAGTTGTTGATATTTATTTCTTATTGCACCACTTCAAGATGTATGGCAACATATGGTTGGCCCGCTGTCTCCCATCCAAGTACTAACCAGGCCCAACCCTGTTTAGCTTCTGAGATCAGGGCACGTTCAGGGTGGTATGACCGTAGATTGTTGGCTCGCTTTCTGAGATGAAGGTTGATCAATAGGCTCAGGTATTGTCAGCCAGCTCAATCCATCCATTGTAGTTTCTTATGGAGCTTTTGCCTAGTGGTTTTTAGCTGCTGCTGATAATCTTTGCCTAGATAAATTGTTTCATTGCATTAACTTCTAAGCATGTATTTTTTCTTCCGAATTACCTAAATTATGGAACTCATAACATTTTGCCCCAATGTCTTCATTATGTATTTGTATAAAATGAAAGTTTTTGCATTTAACTGGGACACTAGTATCGTATATAACAACTGCCAATAGTTCTCTAATATTATCTGATATTGAATTTATATGAAAATCTCTCCCATCATCCCTATGACTTCCTTTATCAAACTAGGATGCTGAGGGAGCACATATATAGTTATGTCACTTAAGTCTCGTGATTTAAAACAGTCCTCCTCCTTTCTCTTTTCACTGACTTTTTCTGACAATGACCTGTTGGAAAGATGCAGGATGGCTGCCTAAGGACTTGTAGAATCTTTCTTTTTTTCTGGGTTTGTCCGATTGTTTCCATGTGGTGATATTTACCTCAGTCTTCAGTACTCTTTATTTTCTGCAAAGTAGAATTTAAATCTAAAGGCATGATTAGATTCAGAATAAACATTTTTGGTAAGAGCACTTAATAGCAAAGTTGTATATTTCATATCATATCAAATCAAGACCCACATAATATAGTTATCCCACTATTAGTGAAGCTAAGATTAAGATGGTGACTAAATTCCTCATTTAGAGTTATATTTTTCCCTTTGTGGTGGGCAAATAATCCCGGGGTAGTGAGACTTTAGCACCATACAAATATTTTAGTTATCAGTCGTTCATCTAATAATGTTAATATTTGTTGATGGTCCTGAATCAATTATATCACAGGGAGTTTCAAAATGGTGATAAAATGGGATTAAAAATATTATGGTAAAATATACATAATGAAAATATACTATCTTAACCATTTTTAAGTGTATATTTCAGTAGTGTTAATAAATTGACACTGTTGCACAACTAATTTCCAGAACTGTTTTCATTTTGCAAAACTGGAACTCTATACTCTAAGAGTTTTCTCATGCTTTCAGCTTTGTAAGCTTGCAATTTTCTGTGAAAAATAGCCTTTTCTCATCAAGGTAGGCTATCTGATTACCCTGAAATAGTTTTTAATTTAAAATATAGGAGTAAACAGTTAAAAACTTAATTTTTCCTTTTATCAAATTTTAAAACAAGCCATTAATATATAATAGTAATCTCAAGGTTTTTTGGTTGGTTTGTGGATTTTTATATATTCAATGTATTTCCATCAAGCACAGTCATTCTTTTTGATGTTCAAATTGTCCCAAGCTTGGCCAGTGGGAGTCCCTTCAAAGTGGCTCTTAAATCTTTTTGGCATGACCCTATCAGGCTTTGAAAGTAAGGGATATGTTTGTTTAAAGGCACTAAAGTTTTCTTTGGAGAACAGGGTCAAACCTGTATTAGCCGAAGCACAAATAGCATCCTTATTATAGAAAAGTGCCATAGAGCAGAGTAAAATACCAAGGTCCTAATTCATCAACATAAGGAGAAATAAGGTGAAGTTAGAAGACCTTTTAAGGCCTGTTCTCATTTTATGTTGTGTGATCTTTTACCATATATAAGGTTGTTTTACCATTTTGTTATTATTGGAACAAAATATTTCAAGAGTTTGAATGTTATTAGGTTTTTCCTTAAATAACATCTTTATTACTTTCTTCCTCTTCTGATAGTCAGCTTCCTGGGCCATGGATTAAAGGACTGTAAATTGGAAATGTGAGGGTGGAAATGTGAGGGTTTCACACGCATGTTTCACAGTTATAAAGTCCATCCTCAGAGGAAGCATGAAGGGGTTTGCATACTAACCTTTGCCTTTTATTCAAATAAAATGTGGCTAAACATTCCACATAGAGAAGGTCAACCTTATAATGCTCGATCAATAAGCTGCTGTCTTGTTTCCTGCAGACGGCTTTATTTCCTCTCATTTGAGTAAACAGAAGAGGTTTTATCAAGAGTTTAAATGTATAACTGAATTTGTGAGGACCAACATCATAATACTTGTATCATGTTTTCAAACCTCTGGAAGATACCATCTGACATTAAAAAAAAAAACTTTTGGGTTTTGAAAATTGCCTTTTCCCAGTGTAATGTGGATAATGGTCATCCCATAAGCAGTCATTCTTTTCCATTCATTTTTCTTTTTCAGAATAAGTGTGGCTCAGTTTTATCCTTATGCCCCTAGTAGTCACTATGACGACTTTTGGTTAGGAATTGGATATGAATTGCCAGTTTTTTTTGAATACTTTGAACACATACTGAATGTTGGGCAGAAGTACAAATAATACAGCTGCATACCATGCTAATAAAAACAAAATGTTTGCCTTGAAAAACAGTTTCTTCTCCTAGAAAGAAGTATTATGGAATTCTGTATTTATTCATCAATGAGTTTAGTTTTTACGTAAATAAAAGACTATACTGTATTTTATTATAGATCATTTTTTATATGTATGAGAAGATCATTAACTTTTTCAAAGAAAGCTAACCCTTTAAAAATGTGTTAAGTGGCTTTAATTGCAGAAACTATGAATATTGTTATATCTAGTAAATTGAGTTCATTCTGTGAATTTTCCAGATGGTGAGAGCAACTGGAAGAATTTGATACATTTCTTCTCATTCGTAATATTAATGAATTGTGAATTAGTACAGTTGTAATCTGTACTGGATTGTCTGTATAAGACCATAGAGACTTGGCATGAGAAATACCCAGTGTATGTATTTGGATTTAGTTATTTTCTCCACCACTGTAACTGGATTTGAGATATCTTATACGGAGTATGTATAATTAAATTGCTGAAGTAAAAAACAAATTGAAGTCTGGTAAATTAGAAATAAAAAGAAAATGTCAAAATGAAAATATGTATGGCTGAGTCCCTTTGCTGTTCACCTGAAACTGGCACAACATTGTTAATTGGCTGTACTCCAAAATAAAAAGTGTGTGTGTGTTTAAATCTGCCTCCACACACCTCCTATCCCTGTAGCTATCCCTGATGGCTCAGTGGTAAGGAATCTGCCAGCTAATGCAGGAGATGTGGGTTCCATCCCTGGGTGGGAAAGATCCCTTGGGGAAAGAAACGTCAACCCACTCCAGTGTTCTTGCTTAGGAGATCCCATGGACAGAGGATCTTGGGAGGCCGCAGTCCACGGGGTCACGAAAGAGTCTGACAGGACTCGGTGACTAAACAGCAACAACAGGCATGCATTTTTATTGATGTTTTGTTTTTGTGTATATTTGTATATGTTTTGTTTTTACACAAGTATTTTTAAAGAATATAATGATAAAGTCATTACTCTTCTCTGAAATGTCTACTGAAAATTATTGAAGATTCTTTTCCATGAATATTATCTTTAAATGTTTTGGCATTTTAAAGTATAAAGATGAATAACATTTTTGAAAAAAGGAAGTCATGATACTTAATAGCTGAACCTGATATTTTTTAAGTTTTTAAAAAATGACAAGCATTTATATTCTTGAGAGACAGTTCTTTTAAACCCTGGTCCCTGTGAAAGTGAGTCATTTCTTCCAAGGTACAGCTCATATGTCAGATTTTCTGTGAAGTCTTTTCTAATTTCCACAAGTACAGTTAATAATATCTCTTTTTCCTGTCTCTCCCAAGAAATCTGTTGGCAATTACCAGGTTGGATTTCAAAATCCTAAAAAGGTCAGTTTTTCTTATATAAATTTTTCCTGGGCAACCAACCCTATATTACTTGTGTGTTTCCAGTGAGCGACATAGAGGAAAGCATTATATAGATGTTTGTGGATTGAATGAAGACCAGTAAGTGAAATTAAAGTTTTTTTTCTTTGAAATTAAAGTTTTAATAGAGTTTATACTATTAAATATTTTTCTTGTTTTGGAAGAAGTGAATATTTTGACTGAGTTTGATAATCTTTCTAAGGTAGAGAAAACTCTGAAGTGCCAATAGTAATGTGAATTGACTTAGAGAGAATTTGAAACAGATTCTTATATGGAGAAGATGAAGATGGTCAGCTGGTAACAACTGCTTTTCTATCCAGCACTGACTTACCCATCCTTTCCTCTTTCCTGCCCCTCAGTGGAAAGGATAGCCTCCTTTTATTCTGTGGATAAGGAAGCTCCAAGTTGCACCCTAGAATCCTATCCCCATCACTTTTGGCTGTCTCAGAGATACCCTTCTATGAATTAACTGCTAACCTGTTCTGTGCCTGTTTTCCCTTCTTCTAGACAGTGGTTCTCAACCTTGGCTGTACATTAATGTCACCTAGGGACCTGTAGGAAAAAAAACCCCTGGGCTCCAACAGAGATCAATTGTATTAGAATCTTTGAATCCTAGAATCATAGAGTTGAAAGAAATAAAAGTTTTGTTTTACTTTAATTAATTAGCCCAATACTTCTAATTAAAGATGAGGCAAGAACTCAGGGATTTGTAAGTCCTTTCATTGGCTGCCATTTTCCATCTCTCCACCCCAGAATCATTGAATTCCATCTATTTAGTCTCCTAATTAAGGACTTCCCTGGTGGCTCAGCTGGTATAGAATCCACCTGCAATGTGGGAAACCCAGCTTCGATCCCTGGGTTGAGAAGATCCCCTGGAGAAGGGAATGGCTTCCCACTCCAGTATTCTTGCCTGGAGAAACTCATGGACAGAGAAGCCTGATGGACTACAGTCCATGGGGTTGCAGAGTCGGACATGACTGAGCTACTAACACTTTCACTTTCAGTCTCCTAATTGGTTTTTGTACCCTTAATCTCCAATTCCCAGTTTATTCTGTCCTTTATTTCCCATGTTCTTTTACTCTTTGTTGTTCTTATGCTGCTCTCCTGCTCAGGCACCTCTAGTAAGTTCCCCTTTGCTATAAGCGAAGTTGAAATCAGCAGTTTTTCAACCCCACCACCCTCCTTCTTTGGATCGTATGCTCTAGCCAGAGGATTCTTCCCTGTCTTTTGTACAGTCACATATCTGACTTTTTAAAAGAAAATTCCATAAACGGTACCTAGACTTATTTACTTCTTTCATTTTGCCCATTGGTTCCTACACCAAATCATATAATCTTTGTTTCTGAATATTTTAGCAGTCATTTGATTCAGATCTGTAATTTGTAGATAAAGAAACTGAGACTTTGAAGTGTTCAATTACTGCCACCACCCAGGCCACACAACAAATCAGCCTCAGACCCGGTTTATATTTCAGGTTTCTTTGTTCACTTTTCTCAAGACCTTTTTCTAAGATGCAGCTCATTCTAGCATTTCTCTCAGACTTTCTCTGATCACCTCAGTTAGAGGGTCTGTTCTGGCCTCCATCTTCAGTGCTATTTATTGTCTCATCGCAGCATTTGTGCTTCTGTGTTTATAATAATTAACAATGACATTACTGACCTTTGAGTGCTTACCTACTAGTGCTTACTAGTTGAAGAACTGTGAACACTAGTCAACTAGTTAACTCAGTGCTTATTTCATTTTTACTTTACAACCACACGACAGGGTAGGTATTGTTAACCACATTATAGAAAGAAGAGACAGAGGTATTCAGTCGCTCAGTCTTGTTCAACTCTTTGCAACCCCGTGGACCGCAGCGCTCCAGGCTTCCCTGTCCATCACCAACTCCTGGAGCTTGCTCAAACTCATGTCCATCAAGTCGGTGATGCCATCCAACCATCTCATGAAAAGGTCAAGGCTTATTTGTCCCAAAGCCAAGCCCATCTGTGGTGTGTGTAGTCTTTTTTACTGGTAAACATCTGTTTTTTCTTAAGGGTGGTAAACATCTTTTATTTTTCACTGGATCATAAATTTCTTGATAACAAGGAACAGGTCATGAATGTCTTTGTCCTGTATTTCCTAAAACATCTATCATAGAAGAATTCAGTAAATACTTATTGATTTCAGTTGGGAGCATCATAACTTGGTGGCTATGACCTTCAGAAGAAGGTGAAAGTGTTTATGTGCTGTGGGGAGGAACAGGTGACCTGTGAAGCTTTTCTCAAGTTCAGGCCCCAGATCTAAAAAGGGGATGTAGGTGTGGGGTTGACTGAAGGTTCTATGGAATGATGAGGACAAGAGAGCTCTATAACTTTCCATGTTTAGTGGCTGTAATGAGATATTATACCTTTATCTACCTGTGAGATTTTGCAAAAGCATCTCAGTGGCATATTGTTTTCTCTGGCTTTGTTCTCTGTATTGGGTGTTGCCTTCTTGAATAGTCTTGAATTTCTCTCTCAACCAGGATATGAGCAAATATCTTTCCAAATATGATTGTTTATTTACAAAAAAAAACAAGATGTCTCTGGCTCTTCTTTCAAAGAATTTCTTGAACTTTGTCTTCTCAATTGAGAACTTCCGAACTTGTGGGATCCTTAAACTGTGCAGGTACGTTTTGATTATGGATGTGGGTTACATGAATGACTGCCCTTTTGTAGTCAGGCAGTTAGGTGTGAAAAATCTTTTGCGCCTTCTTCCTATTAGCAAAGTGACACCCTTAAGCTTTCAGGCATATTGGCTTTCTATTGTTTAGTGTTTGAGGTTATTAGTTGTCTTTGTTCTTTTGAAATACCACTCCCCTCCCCCATAGAAAAATGTGCCAGCTTAATTCATTAGTGATCAGGAGTATGGGAATGAACTGCTTCCAGTTAAGGGAGGTAGATTTAAGGGTTACAGGGTGTAAAAGTGAAGTATGATTTTCAGGACATTTGAATAATCTTATTTAAAATGAATGCTTATCCATATCTTGAGAGGGAAGAGAAGTAAAATAAGCTAAACCAAGTGTAGAAAGAACACTATAGATAGGACACCTGACTTGTTCTGGTCTTTATTTTATCATTAACCAGTGGCATGGTTTTGCAAAAATAACTCTGAGCTTCATTTTTTTCGTTTCTCATTTTTAGTTAGTTGGAGTATATACCACCCACCCCCATCATGTTCGTTCACTTCAGATGTCAGATTCAGAGTTTGTTTCTGATAGATATGAAACCATAAGTAATGTTCTTATTTATTTGGGAAAATATAACTCTAGTGTCAGTTTGTAACAGTATTAATCCTGACTTGTATGCAGAAGCTGGAAATCTGGCTTTATGGTTCCCCATATTCATTAGGGGGTGATTTGATGGTCATGAGTCCTTTCTGTGCTTATGTCTTCAAAATGGTTGCTGAGTATAAATTTAGCCCTTGAGTTTTTATTGTGGTAAAATACACATTAAAATACATAAAAATGCACATACATTTACCATTGTAACCACTTTTTAGTGTATAATTCAGTAGCATTGAGTGTATCCACAATCTTGTCAGCATCACTGCTATTTATTTCTGGAACTCTTCAATCTTCCCAAGCAGTGTCTCCATATCCATTAAACAGCAACTCCTCCTCCTCCCCTTTTCCCAGCCCCAGGAAACTCTTATTCTACTTTGTCTCTGAATTTGCCTATTCTAGGTATTCATGTGTGTGGAATCGTACAATGTTTGTCTTTCTGTGCCTGGCTTATTTCACTTAGCATGTTTTCAGAGTTCATCTATGCTGCGTCATGTGATAGAATTCCTTTCTGTTTTAAGGTTGCATTTTTATTCTAGAAATTATGCCATGTTTTATTTATCCATTTATTGATTGATGGACATTTGTGTTGTTTCTACCCTTTGGCTATCGTGCCTAATACTGCTGTGAATATTTATATGCAGATATTTGTTTGAGTCTTTGTTTTCAATTATTTTGGGTGTATACCTCAAGAATTGCTGTGTCAGGTGGTACTTCTTAAAACTTTTGAGGAACCATCACACTGTTTTTTCCAGTGACTGTACCATTTTACATGCCCTCATTAGCAATTCTCAAAGGGTTCAATTTCTCCGCACCCTTTTCTGTGCATATTTTTTCCATTAAAAAAGATTATAACTGCCATGCTAATGGGTCTCAGTGTAGTTTTAACTTGCATTTCCCTAAGGACTGAGTGAAGTTGAGCATCTTCGGAGAAATTTCCATTCCATACCTTTGCCTATTTTTATTTTTTGCTGTTGTAGCTGTTAAGTAGTTAGACCTTGACTTTTAAATCTAATATGAATATGGAAGCCACCATTGAAATGGCAGCCCACTCCAGTATTCTTACCTGGAGAATCCCACGGACACAGGAGCCTGGCGGGCTACAGTCCACGGGGTCGCAAAGAATCGGACATGACTGAATGACTTAAGCATGGTGGTGATGGTACTTATCTCAATATTGGTAATGTTAGGTTGTTCAGTTCAGTTTAGTTCAGTCGCTCAGTTGTGTCTGACTCTTTGCAACCCCATGAGTTGCAGCACGCCAGGCCTCCCTGTCCATCACCAACTCCCAGAGTTCACTCAGACTCATGTCCATCGAGTCAGTGATGCCATCCAGCCATCTCATCCTCTGTCGTCCCCTTCTCCTCCTGCCCCCAATCCCTCCCAGCATCAGTCTTTTCCAATGAGTCAACTCTTCACATGAGGTGGCCAAAGTACTGGAGTTTCAGCTTTAGCATCATTCCTTCGTTATGTTATTATTTTGCCCGGGCTAGTAGATAAGAAAGCATCCTCTTTCATACAGTTTCTCACAAATACAAATTCTTTGTGCTTTGGGATCTTAAGTGATATTAAGTAAACAGAACTTGGGTTTTAAAGTTAAGGACCAGAGTCCTTGCCTTGGGCAAGCTAGCCTGGCAGGAGGACCAGCTGAGTTGAGGGGTTGTGCTGCCTCACCACTGGTCCTTGAGACTGAAGTATGAATCTGAATGTACTTTGTAAAGTGGATACTTCCATTGATGAGTTTTTACTTTTGGCCCATTGAGACTCTGCAATCTGTGGAAGCCGGTTTTTGAAGCATGAGAGGAAAAAAAAAATGAAGGTGGCTAAGCAGTTTCTTCAGAGGATCCCAGATTACTTTCTTTATTCCCCTCACACTCTCAGGAGCTGAAAGGAGATGAACACTAGTGTATTTTGATGCGTAAAAGAAAACAAAGGAAGGATAAATCCCTTGTGCTGTTCCACAGCTTTCTAAACCGCTGGTGCTTAACTCTCTTTAAGCAGGACTTCATAGTGCTGTCCTAAGGCACCACCTCTCCTGTTGTTCCTAATGTGATCACATATACAAAACCATTTGATGATGAGTTTATCTGGTCAACATTTCTTTGAGTGGTTTTCTTTTTCAGATGTGTTTTTAAGGACATCTTTCTCAGAGTTGAAGCCGTTTTGAGATTTGCTGAATAGTTTAAACAGATGCTGGTTTCCTCTTCCCCTGTACACATTATTCTCTTGGGGTCAATGACCTTGTCATTTGTGGATGTGGTTACACCCTCTTCTTCCTCAAGAAATCATATGCGGATTCGATCCCTGGGTCAAGAAGATCCTGTGGAGTAGGAAATGGCAACTCACTCCAGTGTTCTTGCTGGGGAATCCCATGGACAGAGGAACCTGGTGGGCTACAGTCCATGGGGTCACATAGAGTCGGACAGGAGTGTGCAGTGCGGCAACAGCAAAGAGGAAAATAGACCTTTCAATGTGAATATTCAAATAGAATTTTTTTTTTCTAATTCTCATTGGTATATTTTATTAAATGCTGCCTTCAGAGTTGGAGAAAGGTTGAGACAGAAGATGTATTATCAGACTGTCATTGTCAGAATTCTGGAAAACACATCCATAATTTCCATGGTTCATTTTAGAGCTGATATAATTAATAACTCATGGGTTGGATTATTTACTCTTTTGATTATGAATGTTTATAATTCTACTGAATTTTTAGTATGTTTATAAATTATTTTCTTTTTTTGTGTGGTAATTCATATAATGGAAGAGCTGAATGAAGAAATTAGAAAGTTTAACATTGGCCATAAGTTGGATTTAATTTGTAACTAGTAAGATTTCCAGTGAATTAAAGCAGATGATTCTAATGCTTAGAATTTAGCATCTATTCTTTCAACTTGCTTATTGGCACAACATATTGAATTTGCTGCCTGTATTTTTGATTATTTTGGAGCCACTTTGGTTACCTAGTCAGCTCTATGGAATTATTTTATTTTGTCCATTGTTGTTGATTAAAATTTGTTTAACCCTTGTACCTTCTTTGTTTGATCTTTGCATGCTTTCTCATCTTTCTTGTTTTTTTACTTTTCTACCTAGTAGTCTAAATGAACAGTTGGATAATTCTGCTTTTGAAGTACTTACACTGACAGTTCAATCATTTTTGCCTTTTTAACACTATGCTACATTTCAATATTCTCTATCACTCTTTGTAAACTTGAATCAGAGCATTTGGTGCCTCTTGGCACAGGATGTCATTTAATTTATTAGCAGCTGTTGCTATATACATGTGATTGTATTTGACTGCAAGTGTATTTTTATGAGTCTGGTAGAGTCATTATATAAATGATCCAGATTAAGAAAATTATTGACCACTGAGGTAAGTGCTTGAGAAATTGCCTATTTAGAAAGGCAGTGCATTTTAAAGTGATACTGTTGATATCTGTGGATCTAAGATATGCAGGGGAGGCTGTATATTTTACTTTGATGTTATTGCTATACAAAAAAAAACTTATAGAAAACAAATTACTTGCCACTTACTTTCCGCTTTCTGTTGATATGAGATATAGCAGAGTGTTATGCAAGTAACTCCTGGCTGTTTAGTTAAGGGAGAAATAGTTTTTGTTAAGGTGGTTGAGGAACCGCAAACAGTGGTTCTGAATAGTGTGTGTGTGTGTGTTCTGTCGATGGCTGCAGTCCACATGTTGTGTGTGTTTGTCGATGACTGCAGTCCACATGTTCTCCTCCTTGGGTTCCGGGTGCTCTGTGGGAAAAACAAAACAAAGCAAATCCTCCCCTGAGGATTTCAGTGTTGGATAAAGGGCTCTGAACAGTCAAAGCTTGGTTCAGACTTTTAGGCAGCGTGGCCACCGACAGCTGTGGCCCATTAAAGATCAACTTTCAGCAGTTTGGTAGCAGTTAAATGTCACTGGAATGCTTATGCACTTGCTTTGTAATTTGACAGGCATCTCAGATTTTCCAGAGTAAATGTATAAAATCTAAGTCGTTCTTTGACATGGGACTCATAGTCAGGATTCCATGGAAGGAAATGCCCTTTAACTTTTAGAATTAATTTGGCAGTTTAAAAATAGAGCTATGATAACTAATCCTTTCTGCATGTTTAAAAAAATATTTGCATAGAATGAAATTATAGAATGTAAATTTAAAGCTTGAAAAACGTGATTAATGTACTGTTTACCCAGGTGACTCTTTAGAATTTGATTAGTAGAATTTACTAAAAATGCCTTTACACAAACGCTCAAGTGAGGAGTGAGGTGTGGTGATATTTTCAGATTTTGGCAAAGTAAACACTAAACTTTAAAGCTTTTTCAGTCCTAAACAACAGCCCTCAGCATTCACTGGATGCTGTTCCCAAATATAGACCACCAAAGAGGGAGGTAAATCTTAAGGAGATAAAGTTTTATATCCCCTTATCAGAATTTTGGAAAGGAAAACTTCTAGGGATGAAAATTCCCATGTAAATATGGAATGTTTAGGATTTTCTTTTTCCTTTTAATATTGGAAGATTGGAAGCTTGAAACGTTTGCTCTTTGATAAAAGCAACTAAGGGCTTCTCAGGGCTTCCCTGGTGGCTCAGAGGGTAAAGCATCTGCCTGCAGTGCAGGAGACCTGGGTTCGATCCCTGGGTTGGGAAGATCCCCTGGAGAAGGAAATGGCAACCCACTCCAGTACTCTTGCCTGGAAAATCCCATGGATGGAGGAGCCTGGCGGGCTACAGTCCATGGGGTCGCAAAGAGTCGGACACGACTGAGCGACTTCACTTTGAAGGGCTTCTCAGGTGGTGCAGTGTTAAAGAATCCGCCTGCCATTCAGGAGATGGAAGAGACGCTGGTTTGGCCCAGACCCTATCTGGGTGGGGAAGATCCCCTGGAGGAGGAAATGGCAATCCATTCCAGTATTCTTGCCTGGAGAAATTCCATGGACTGAGGAGTCTGGCAGGCTACAGTCCACGGGGTCACAAAGATCGGACTTGACTGAGTGCATGAAACAGCAGCAGCAACAAAAGCAACTGATCCTCAAAACACCCTCCTGACAAGATCTCTTTCTGCTTTGCAGTCTTCTGCAGTCAAGTTGAGCAGTCATTATGGTGTCTTCTCAGTAATTCGAGCATTCACAAATGTGACAAGACTTTTTTCAGATGGTTGGAGAAGTGGGGCCACAAGGAATAAAGACCTAACAAGTTCAGATTATTTCAGAGCGAGAAACTTACTCTCAATAATTATTTATAATATTTGAGTGATCTGATTACTCAAGGATGATTGGAGAGCAGTAATGAAGAGAAAAATATATATGTAAGTATGTATTTATCTGTAGTAGGTAATGTACCCTGAAGACTTCCATGAAACTGATGTAATTTAGTATCTGATTTGGATAATTTGAGCTTCCCTGGTGACTCATATGGTAAAGAATCTGCCTGCAATGCGGGAGACCCGGGTTTGATCCCTTTGGATAATTTGGTATATGATTTAGAGACTGTATGATCTTCTTTTCTGTTTTTCTGATTATGGAGACGTAAAAAATTCATTTGTCTGAGGGTGACTTTGAGAAGGGACATGTACTTTAGACGAGATAATGTTTTAATGTTCAGAGTACTGGATCAGACATGAGGATTCCATCATACATTTATAGTTAATATTTTCCCTTTTTAAATAATAGATCAGTAGAGTCAACTTGTGTAGTCTGGTAAGTCATGAGCATCAGACAATGGGATGTTTTTACTTCATTGCTTTATTCTCTAGAGAGCAAAAGCATCACACTGAGGGATGACGCAATCCATTAGTGACAAATGGCACATGGCTCAGAAGGGTAATCTCAAAACGGGAAAATGAATGCTGCACGCAGAACCGAAAGCCGCGTTGTGCCTTTCACGAAGGACTTGTTTGGCTTTTACTTTTCTTAAGGGCCTCATAATTGCTTTTTCTCTTTTAAAAGGATTATTAATTTTCCAAAGACGTCAATAAGTCTGATGTTGCTCTAGACTGACAGGTTACATGAGTTGGTGATTTGATATGATCTCTTTTCATGGTAGTAATGAAGGACAAATTTACTTCGTGACTAAGAGTTTTTAAACTCAGATACCTAATTTGTAAAAACATGTTGGAATGCTGGCTTTCTGTTTACCCTTAACCGGTTTTTTGTCCCATCTTTTGAAGTTATCTCAGCAGCCACCAAATAAATATACAACACGGTGGATGCTTGTATTTTGCTTAGGCACTTACGACATAAATGATGATGTAGAAGTTTGACTTTGCCTTCCTTGGAAATGCTTCAGATCCTGGCAGTGTTGGATAAACTGTTTAAAATTCAGCAGAAAGTTGAATTGGCCTTGAAATGTGAGACTCTTAGAAACATGCTTTTTAGGTAGTTCTTCTTTAAATTTTTAAGGAACTCAAGATCATGGGCATCATTAAATTTCTAATTCCTAGGTTAGGAACTGAGTCCTTTTTTTGCTGAATGAATGGTTTTTTGGTTGTTGTTGTTGTTGGGAGGCTTAATAAGTTGATGTTTTCAGACTTTGGGGACTATCTGAAGGCAATGACGATTTTAAATGTACATTTACCCAGGAAATTGCATGTATAGACACAGCTTTTGTAAACAATTGTTATGAGAAATCGTCAGAGTTGTTTTACATGGTTTCCTGATCTGATGGAGAAATGATTGGTCACTGCAGGGCCTGGAAACAAAATAAGGGCTAATGGTCCCCCGAGATTATGCTTCATTTATTTTAAAAGTATGAACAATGTGCTATCCTTCGTGAAGTATTATCTTGAGATAAACATTGGAATTTCATTTTTGCTGACATAACTGCGTCCATATAAACTTCTCAGAGTGATGCCAGTTCTTCTGCTGTGACGTTTGGCTCATGGAGCTGCTGTTAGTCATTGGCTGCATTCACCATTGGCCTTGTATCTTTTTGGCAAACACTTGGATCTCTGCAGGTTTGTGAGGTAATGGGTAATAATTGTTTGACTTCCTAGGCAACAGCCTGCTCAGACGCAGTGTGTCATGTTCCAGAGGGAGCTTTGATGGTTATAGCCTGGCTGTGTGGAAAGGAGGTGACGTATTTGCCTTATTGTCAACTTTTGTTGTATTAAAATTCATACTTGAATGTGAGTGATACACATTTAGATGAGAATCTGAATTGTAGGCATTAAGTGTATCTCAGATTTAAAAAATTCATTTACACCTAATGGTTCTGGCTTACAGAGGGAAGAAAAAATAAATTTCAAACCCAAACCTGATAGAGACAAGAAATTTAACTTTTTAGAATTTGGTTATTATCAAGTATTTTAATTCATTAGGAAAACATGCATTTTTCCTATGTATTTTAGCCCATACATACTTCAAATGAGGGATATAAAAGCAATAAGAATTCTTGAACTTATGCATTAACAATGAGCTAATTAGATAAAATAAGACAGTAATTAAAAAAAATTTTATATGTGCAATTTTGGCTGTATTGGGTCGTTCTTCTTTGCTGCTCCTGGGCTTTTCTTTAGTTGCACTGAGCAGGAGCAACTCTGTTGTAGTGTGTGGACTTCCCACCGTGGTGGCTCCTGCGTGTTGTGGAGCACAGGTTCCAGGAGCTTGGGCTTCAGTAGTTGTGCACAGGCCGAGTTCCTCTGAGGCGTGTGGAATCTTCCTGGACGAGGGATCAAACCCGAGTCCCCTGCACTGGCAGGCAGATTCCATCCATTGGGCCACCAGGGAAGACTGGTAGTAATTTTAAGACCAGCATTATGTGTTACATAAGGTGTCTAAAGGAACTGATAGTGAGGGAGTAGGTTTGGGAAGAGTTTATAAACCAGATTGTAAGGGAGAAGCGGAGAAGAATGGAGGTGAAAGGGGTACGACCTGCGCTGAGACCGGGCTGAATGCAGAGAGGCCAGACTATGGCCAGAGGACCGGGAGAGGCCTTCAGTGAAACCGGAGGAGTTACAATTTGATCCGAAAGACAGTAGGGATCCATTGTCGCTGCTAAACTGTGGCAAGATGTAAATAAGATTTATAAAAGATGAACAGGACTTGGCAGAGATGTGCTGGGTGGTTTGTGTGAAAGGCCTGCATTCGTGTTAAACACCAAGAGAAACAAGTTTATCGATGCACAGGGCCTCCCTCATGGCATGACATTTATGTTGTTCACTTCTCTTCAGCTTAGAGTTTGATCCTCTGCCTTAGGGAGGCAAATTTGATCTTGTCAGTCAGTATCTTGTTAATAAAAACAGGGCTTGGGAAAGAGGAACCAGGCTTTTCTTCCTTCCCCCTGCCAAGCAAGAAAACTAAAAATCCCAAACCTAGTACCTACAAACGAGTAAATAGTGAACTTTTTTTTTTAAGAGATGGAAGGTTCTGGATTATGAGAATGCCAATTTATTAACTTATAGAAGGAAATATAATGGACAAGAGGAATAATTTGCATCATTCTGTCTAATGTGAGTTTCTACTTGTTGGTCATGCAGCTGTCAGGTAGTGAGTGGTGAGTGTGGAGAAAGAACTGGAAGGTTGGTTATAATGGTAAGAGAAGGCTTACAGGGAAGTCATTAATATTTTCTGTATCTGTTAACCTTCCTATTCCTGGGCTAGATGCTGTCTTACTCATACAGCGTCAACAGAATGGATCCAGTCCCTGTGCTCATCCATCCTCACAATAAAGCTGTTCTTGCTAGGAGGGATTTAGTATGTGGGTAAGTCTGATCACATACTCTCTCCCTCTGAATTCCTTTTGCTTTGTCAAGACTTGTCATACTCAAGTCTTAGTGACCTGGGGGCTGTTTGGTACCTTTTAGTTGACTTTGCACAGCTTTGATTCATTTTATGATAATTTTGTGTGTGTGTGTGTGCTGTTAAAGGACAGTCTTATATTTAGGTCTCCTTTAGCTCCCATGAACTACATACAGTATGAAATATGCCAAGATTGCTGCCAGGGAAGTCAACCAGGAGGTCAGCTCGGCTTCAGCTTCTACTCACAGTGGCATTCCTGCTCTGAGCTATGTTGCTGCTTACACAGTATTTCCACAACCTAGAGAGCTTGAAGAGAGGGTTGGCTGTGGGAATGAAGACAAAGGGATGAGGCTACTGACCTTTGCAAAGAATAAATCGCATATTCTGATGATGACAAACACGAGTGAAGGAGAAGGTGGAGTTAGAAGTGAAAGCCTAAGAAGGGGCTGATTTTGTGGGAAGATGATTGATTTTTGACAAAGCCACTATAGATCATCCAGGTAGAGATGAGCATGGGTCAGTGGTTTGATATTGTGACTCCAGTGATTGATTAAGGTCAGAAATGTACATTTGGGCAATCTCCATTAGAAATAGTGGCTGTCTTATCTTGAACTTTTAAAAAGCTCCTTAAGTTCTTTAGAATATTGGTTAATGATTGACAATGTTAATATTTCTAATTGTGGTATAATGCTACTTGCCATGTACAGTATCTCATGTAATCTTCAAAACAAGTAGGAATTAGATACTTATCCCTATCATATGGGCAGGGGTGGGGGTGGGAAACAGGCATAGAGAGGCACCTAAAATCATAGCAAAGGTGGAGTTGGAACTTGTAGGTGTTTAACTGCTGAGCTTACACTCTTAACCACTGTATCATATTGCCTCTTAATTAGATAATTTATATGAAAGCAATCAAAAAAGCATAAGGCTTTCAAGACAAAACAAAGTTGAGATAAGCAGAATAGAATAAGACCACAGTGGAGGACGAAATGGAGAAAGAAATGATTTGGATTGAGGTTTTAGAATAATATCTCATTTTTGGAATATAGAGAAAGTGGACCAAGAAACTGGAGAATTCCAAGATGGCTTTGAATCCAAACAGAAGTGTATTCAGAAGGAGATGATTTACTGTTGAACAGGAGCAGAGGATTTAAGTAGAGGATAGGAACTGAAAATCCTACAAGCTGGCTTTTTCTCATTGTTGGGTATCATCTGAAATATCACTTTCTCAGAGAAGTCCTGAGATTAGTTGGGATGAGTATCCAGTGCTTATTATAATTTCTATTGCATTATAGGCCTTTAATATCTGTTAAGTAAAGGAATTGCAGCAGTAGATATTTGGGATATAGGCTGTAATAAGACATCAGAGACCTTTCAGTCTAGTCTGGGAACTTGGTTATTAAAGCATTAATAAGTTGTTGTGTGCTCATAGTTGACATGAGTGCTTTGGCTAGTGGTCCTGCTTCTTTGCCCATTGGTGTATGCAGAAACTCTCAGTAGAATGCATGGTGTGCCCATTGGTGTATGCAGAAACTCCCAGTAGAATGCATGGTGTGCCCATTGGTGTATGCAGAAACTCTCAGTAGAATGCATGGTGTGCCCATTGGTGTATGCAGAAACTCTCAGTAGAATGCATGGTGTGTGGACATATTAGTTGATGCTCTTATTATTACCATTTTTAAAGGTTATTCCCTGTTTCGTGAGAGTTGGTTGGTTGATTTTCTTTTAGAAAAAAAAGTTGCTCTATATTTGAGTGCATGTCATCCGTACTTTCCTGATTTGTCTGTTTTGTATCAGTTTGGTGGTATTCACCAGGGTTTTGCTTAGGAGGCTATTGAATGTGGTTCTTTGAGTCTGTGTAGGGTTTTTAGTGTTTTTCATTTATTCTTGCTTTCTCTCCCTTCTAACAGATAGTTTGAACCATTGGTATATTACAGTCCTCCAATCTTGAGAGGATGCTTGCTGAAGTGATGTTCTTTCAGGTGAGCTTCACTAGTGCAATGGTAGTTTTCCAGGAACACTACGTGCGGTGGGTGAGAAAGGCAGGGGTTGAGGTAAGCTCAAAAATTGTTTCAAGAGTGTGAGCAGCACAGTGAGAGCTGAATCGCGAGGGGCTTATGGAAATCCTGTCAGTAATCTGAGCACTTTTGATTATAATCATCAGTGAAGGGCTAGTTGATGCCATATATTCAGTTCAGTTCAGTCGCTCAGTCTTGTCCAACTCTTTGCAACCCCATGGACTGCAGCAAGCCAGGCTTCTCTGTCCATTACCAACTCCCAGAGCTTGCTCAAATCTCATATCCATCGAGTCAGTGTGGCCATCCAGCCATCTCATGCTCTGTCGTCCCCTTCTCCTGCCTTCAATCTTTCCCAGCCATCAGGGTCTTTTCCGATGAGTCAGTTCTTCGTATCAGGTGGCCAAAGTATTGGAGCTTCAGCTTCAGCATCAGTCCTTCCAGTGATATTCAGGACTGATTTCCAAAGTGAGCCTAAATTGTTGATTGTCATCTCTCAAATATACTAGAGATATTTAGCATGGAAAATCAATTCACTGGTCTCTTTGCTGTCATTTCATTCAACTGTGAATGAAACTCCCGTGTTGGTAACATCTTGGAATATGTGTAAGCAACAGATAGGGAGAGGAAACCACCTTGGGTCAAGGAGAATATAAAAGCTAGAATTACTGACTATTTAGAACATGGTAATGAGCAAAACACTACAGAGCAGAATTTGAGAGAGACCACAAAAGCTCTAACCAGAAATTAATAGCTTTAAATTACTGTCATATTCAATGGGAAAAGAAAAAGAAAAACCTTGAAATGAACTAAGCATTACATTTAAGACAATAGAAAAAGAACCAAGAATAAGCCCTATTGTTTCAAAATAATATTGGGCTTTATACTTAACAGTATGATATAACAGTCTTTTAAGTTCAAAGTAAAAAATTATTACTTTTAGTCATTTGTGTGGTTCTTGAAATTCAACAATACAATATGATAAGGAAAAAAATGAATATAAGTATTAGAAAAGAATCAACATTATTTTTCATGGTTTATATAATATTCTGTGTGCAGAACTCAGTTGAATCATGGATTGCTGATTTAAAAATGCTATGTAAAGATCTTATTTCTAGCTCCTAATAATGGAAAATATCTATGAACAAATCGAACAAGATGTGTATTGGGTAAATTATGGAACACGAAAGGATGTAAAAGAATGGCTGCCAAGAGAATGGAGAATTGTTCATTGTCCATGGATGGGAATGCTTGTTATTATAAACCTAGCAGGTTTCCCTGAATACATCTGTAGTTTTAGTGAAAATCCACTCAAAATCCAGGCAAGGTTTTTATGGAACAGTTGATTGGAAAATATCTGTGGCAATGAGCAGGTGTTCAAGAATAGTCAAAATAATCTTAAAACGTTGGGAAGACTTGCCTTACCACACTTCTGTGGCCAGGATAGATAATTAGGCCAGTAATAATAAGACCTGATAGAAACCGGAAACTCCATATAAACCAGTATAAGGAAATTTGTTATGTTATAGAGATGGTCTCAATCAGTGTGGAGAGATGAAAGAAAGAATTGGTATGTTTGTTTGTTTATATGGAAAAAATGAAGTTTTGTTACTTACTTCATCCCCCAAATTCAGGTTGAACGTCAGTCTTTAATAAAATTCTTAGAAGATGTAAGCATTGTTTGGGAGTAGGAAACAAAGTACATGTGATAAAGAAAACAATTGAGAAGTTTACTCTATTTAAATCTCCATAAAGTATGTGACGTGTGTTAGTCACTCAGTTGTGTCCAACTCTTAAGTGACCCCATGGACTGTGTAGCCCACCAGGCTTCTCCGTGGAATTCTCCAGGCAAGAATACTGGAGTGGGTTGCCATTTCCTTCTCCAGGGGATCTTCCTGATCCAGGGATCAAATCCGGGTCTCCTTTCTTTGCAGACATATTCTTTACCATTTGAGCCACCAGGGAAGTGTACTGCAGAAGAAAGACAAGGCTACAAATATGTTTTAAATGGATATGTGAAAGACATTACTAGTTGCCTAGCTTGTTTATTCTTTCTAACTTTACTAATTTTGTACCCATTTAAAAATGACTGTCTTCTCTGATGTCCTTCAAATGAAATTTAAGCTAAATTTTAGCTAAAAATTTCTAAGAAAGCTTTGCTCCCTGAATATGGGGGTCTAGTTTTTTTCTTTCCTTTTTTTTTTTTCCTCCTTTGCCTAGAATGTGGATATAATGTCTGGAGCTTCAGCACCTGTCTTGCAGCGAAGAAGCTGAAGGTACTGGTTAAGGATGGCAAAGCAGGAGGTTAAAAGGCTAGTTTGTTGATGATATTCTCAGCTAGACATGTCAGTCATGAAACACCTATTCCCATACTTTTAGTAATATAAGAAAAATGGTCTAATCTAGCCGTTGTAGTTGGGCTTTCAGGTAGGATTACTGAAAATAGCCTGTATCCTGCAAGGATTAAAAGCTAGCATATGTGAACAATTCCTATAAATCAATAAGAAAAAGGAAGACAACCTAATAGAAAAATTGAGGGTAACTGTAGGCAGTTCACAGAACTGGAAACCAAATTGCCAGTAAGCATATGAATCTCACTAATAGTTAGGAAGTGCAAGTTAAAACAGAGGCTTTTCCATAACCACAACTGTAAGACTAAAAATATTAAATGTTGGCAAACATGTAGATAAATTGTTATCATCAGTCACTGTTGGTGAGAATATAAATTGGGAGAACCATCCTGGGAAAACATTTTAGCAGTATCAAGTAAAACCGACTGTTACACTAGCCAGCATTGCACTAGATAGGTGTCCTAGAGATTCTTGTACCTTTGCACAGAGATGCAAAAGAAGTGGTCCTTGAGATGTTATGACTTACAAACGTGAGTGTAAAGTTACATATATGAGCATAGAGAAATCTGAAAATGTAGTCTTGAACTAAAATGCAAATGACTATGAATATGATGATGATATATAACATATGAAAGCAGTATTGAAACTATGCACTTCCCGGGTGGCGTTAGTGGTCAGAACCCTCCTGCCAATGCAGGAGACACAAGAGATGTGAGTTTGATCCCTGGGTTGGAAGATCCCCTGGAGTAGGAAATGGTAATCCACTCCAATATTCTTGCCTGGAAAATTCCATTATAGTTCATGGGGTTGCAAAGAGTCTGACATCATTGAGCGCGTGCGCGCGCGCGCGCGCGTGCGCACACACACACACACACACACACACACTCACACTTATTGAAACTATGCCAAATAATGTCACCACCTGGCTACTGAAAGATGCAAACCTTGGCAAATATTTTCTACTCATCAGTAAAGGTTCTGGATGCCTAAAAAAATTTTTTTAAATAAATTTTTAAAATCCAACCAATTTATCAGTTCATTGTCTCTTTTATTCCTGACAGGGTCTTCTTTACTGAGGATATTATGACCAGAGCTGCTCCTTGACCTATGATATGATACATTGTTAAGCTTTTAAAGCCCTTTGCAAAATATTTGCATGTGTATTTTCACTTAATTATAGTAATTGCTTTCTGAGTTAATGGGCAGGATTTTAATTCTTATTCAAATTAAGTGGCATTAATTGGTCTTAGCTTTCTGATTTTTAGTTTAGTTCTTTTTATCATAGTTCTATAGCTTTTCCAATATATAATTTAATATCTAGGTATATTTCATTTATGTAGCATAACAAGTGATATTTTAAATATAACTGTAATGACTGTCTATTTGGAGTGATCTAGTGTAGAGTCTTCTTTATTTTTTTAAGTAAATAATGACTTGCTGATTTATTGCTTTTTGGGGGCTGATATAGTTCTTAAACCTTAAACCTTAGTTCTTAAATCTTAATATACGCAAGAATTTACAGAAAATTTACAGTAAATTTACAGAAATTCTTTGACACCTCCCTCCTTGCCCCCAGCCTCAGAATTCTGCCCTTTCTCTTTCTCTGCATTACTAGATTAGTTTCTTAAGGGCTGTTCTCATTCGTTTTGGTGTATCAACAGCCTGGTGGGGGTTGTGTGTCTTTCTATGAAAAGAAAGTGAGAGTCACTCAGTCATGTCCAATTCTCTTCAACCCCATGGACTGTAGTCTGCCAGGCTCCTCTGTCCATGGAATTCTCCAGGCTAGAATACTGGAGTGGGTAGCTATTCCCTTCTCGAGAGAATAATCCCAACCCAGGGATCAACCCAGGTCTTCCACATTGGATTCTTCGTGTAAAGAATCCATCCACACAGGTGGATTTTTTACCGGCTGAGCCACCAGGAAAACCCGTGTATCTTTCCTTCAATTCACTTCAGTTGCTCAGTCGTGTCCGACTCCGGTGACCCCGTAAACTGCAGCACGCCAGGTCTCCCTTTCCATCACCAACTCCTGGAGCTTACCCAAACTCATGTCCGAGTCAGTGATGCCAGCCAGCCATCTCATCCTCTGTTGTCCCCTTCTCCTCCTGTCCCCAATCCCTCCCAACATCAGGGTCTTTTCCAGTGAGTCAACTCTTCGCATCAGGTGGCCAAAGTATTGAAGTTTCAGCTTCAACATCAGTCCTTCCAATGAAAACCCGGGACTGATCTCCTTTAGGATGGACTGGTTAGATCTCCTTGTAGTCCAAGGGACTCTCAAAGAGTCTTCTCCAACACCACGGTTCAAAAGCATCAATTCTTTGGTGCTCAGCTTTCTTCACAGTCCAACTCTTACATCGATACATGACCACTGGAAAAATCATAGTCTTGACTAGACGGACCTTTGTTGGCAAAGTAATGTCTCTGCTTTTTAATATGCTGTCTAGGTTGGTCATAAGTTTCCTTCCAAGGAGTAAGCATCTTTTAATTTCATGGCTGCAGTCACCATCTGCAGTGATTTTGGAGCCCCCAAAAATAAAGTCTGACACTGTTTCCACTGTTTACCCATCTGTTTCCCATGAAGTGATGGGACCAGATGCCATGATCTTTGTTTTCTGAATGTTGAGCTTAAGCCAACTTTTTCACTCTCCTCTTTCACTTTCATCAAGAGGCTTTTTAGTTCCTCTTCTCTTTCTGCCATAACGGGTGGTGTCATCTGCATATCTGAGGTTATTGATATTTCTCCTGGCAATCTTGATTCCAGCTTGTGCTTCTTCCAGCCCAGCATTTTTCATGATGTACTCTGTGTAGAAGTTAAATAAGCAGGGTGACAATATACAGCCTTGTCGTTTTCCTTTTCCTATTTGGAACCAGTCTGTTGTTCCATGTCCAGTTCTAACTGTTGCTTCCTGACCTGCATATTAGTTTCTCAAAAGGCAGGTCAGGTGGTCTGGTATTCCATCTGTTTCAGAATTTTCCACAGTATCTTTCCTTATGAAGTGCTTAATAAATGGTTGTAGGATGAATTCAGGAAGCACTTGCCAAAAGTGAATACTTGGACAAATTTAGTACTGTATTAATTGTGGATGGAGAAGACTAGAAAGAATTTTAATACTCAGAAGTTAGGTGTGTGCTGAAATTGGTTTTCAGGTAACCTGTTAAGTATTATTTTCAAACACACTTTTCCTTAGCAAGATCATTTAAAAACATGACTATAAAAGGCGAGGGAAGGTTTTTACTGGAAAAGTTGTAACAAAATAAGTGTAAGTGGAGAAAAATCATGTTATTTTGCACAAGTATAGCAAGCCAGCTTGAAAGTTTTCTCCTTAGAGAAGTTCTCTAACAAGCTACTGGGAATTGTTCAGCCCATTGGCAGCAACACAGAAAACTGCCCTTTTCACCCTTTCCAGAACACAAACGTAGACGATTCATGGCTGGAACCTATCTTCAAGAGACTGCTGGCTTTATTGAAGCCAAATGTGTATAGAGTCTTTCATTTAGACACATGAAGGGCCTCCAGCACTCTTGCCATAGAGAAAGTAAACCACATAGAGATACTTGAAAAAAAAACAAAAACACGCAAACAAAACACCCTAAACTTATTGTGTATCAGTGCACATGCAGACACCACCTATTTGGTAAGAAATATACCTCTGTCTTGCGCATTCTTTACCCGTCCGTCTCAATGTTAGCTGTGCTTTTTAACGTTGTAATTGCAGAATAAATACTAATTGAACACAGTGAAAGTAGGATGCAAACCAACAGAAATGAGAACCAAGTCTACGCTTTTCATCTCTTTTGTTGTTTAAAAAAGTCCTTAAGATGAGTTTTTCTAGTGGTGTGAGAAATGTAAAAATGTAACAGTAGCAAAGAGGTTCTTTAATTACCCATTTAGCTCAAATTTGAAGTAAACTTTCCCAGGCCAAACTTGTCTAATGTGGGCCAGAAAACCCATGTTTGAACAGTGAACTTGAGTGCTCTGACTTCTCATGCCAGACCTCTGGATAACCTTGGGCAGCTGTTCCTCGGTTGTTATTTACTTATTTGAAAGAAAGTCAAGTGAAGATGTGGACAGTTAACACTTCTTTCTTGGTGATTGTCTTATAGGCTATTTCACGTTGATGCTGACTATCTCAGGACACCCCCTCACCCCCAACCCGGAGTAAAGAAGTCTTTAACAAGGAGGCCATATCTTCCTGCTTCTTCTATAGACCCTTTCTCAGAAATATTAACAATTATATTTACTTTGAAGATGTTGTTAAGCTGATAAACAGTAATGTGAAATCTTTTTGATATTCTTTTGAAGGAGATGAAAGATGTTTTATTACTCGTTAAGTTTAAGGCAAGCAGTGAATGAAGCATGCTTGCAGTTAGCGCTTGTTTGATATGTGCAATTTATCTATTTAAATCGGAAAGATTACAGTAACAGAGCATGCCTTCTGTGCTTACTAGTTTCAGGCAAGCCAGGTCCCTTTACCAACTCGACATGGAAGATTTTGCCTTTGAATTTTCAGTTTTGATTCCCTGGTTTGCCATCTAGTTTTCTCACAGTATATAGTATATATACTATATTTCTCACAGTATATATTATTTGCTGGAAAAATTCAGGTGCCTTTGGAAAGGGGTTCTGAACTTGAAATATTTTAAATTAGTGTCAGTATTGGACTCTGAAAAATAAAATTATCTGTTGTTAAAGTAATGAGTGTATGTAATTGAATGGAGTTTCCTTGGCTTATCATTTTTGTCTGTGTGGTTTCTGGAGTTTCTTGACATTGTACCGTTTTGGAGAAGTTACCTTTGAGTCATGATTGGAACTTGTTTGAGGTTGCATGTCGTTTTGGGGAGACAGAAGTGTTCCCTGGAAAATACTGGACTGATTTTCAGTTTGTGAATTATGAGCTTGGTTCACCAGACTGCATTTTGGAACTTGACTCTCCAGGGCAGAGTAGTGTCCAGCTTCATTCTGTGAGTAACTGCAGTTGCCTTTTTGCCATTTGGGTTTGTTTGTTTATTTATAAATGATCTGTCTGTGAAATTTTAAGCCAAATGGGATACAAAGGAATTCCTAGTTTTCAAAGGTTCTTCTTTAATTTTGCAATTTAAAATTTAAAGATTTAAAATTTAAAAAATAAGGGCAATTTTGCCTTTATTTTTAGAAGTTAAATATGTTACAGCTGTTGAGTAATGCACCACCTCCTGTTCTCACCTCTGCTTAAATAATTGAAGGAGAAAAATACAGATTGATTTTGTATACCTGAATATAAAGCTGAATATTCAGCTTCATCTTTGTAGCTTGCCCAAGTACCTGTATGTGATCCTTAAGACTGTGGAAAAAGCCTAGAGTCAAAGAGAAGATAGGAGATTTTTTTTTTTTTTTTAAATCAAAAGGCAGATGTGCCTACTTTAAATACTTATTTCGAACATGACAAGTTGAGAATAGTGGGGAGCCAAGGACAATTAAGCATCAGGAAATGGCTTCACATGTTGCCTGTTGTGTCCTGGATGATTTGGATAAAACAGAAACAGCTGTAATGCCAAATGCCCTATAAATTTCAAATGCTGGTGTAAAGCGCGGTGTTAGCACAGTTTATGAGCTGACTTAATAGAGAGCTTTGCCCACAGGTCTTCTGGTGACTTGCTTTCAGCTTTCTTCACAAAAATGCAAAATATTTGGGGCCCTTTCATATTGCTAAATGAAAAATGGTGTGCATTTGGCTCCATAAAGCAAGTAGCCTTGAGAGATGGGCCTGCCTAGAAATTGACTACATTTTTGTGGGAGAACGGGTGAAAAGGGCAGTTTCCTGTGTTGCTGCCAAAAGGTCTGAACAATTTGTAGTAGCTTGTGGCTAGAAAACAACTTCTGTGCAGCAAAAACAGCAACTGCAAACTGGCTCTGGGTGTGTGTGAGAAAATGCTCTTCTTTCCTACTTGATTGTTTGCCTTTATAGAAATTTTGTACAGTGAATTTTCAAACTCAAACGCTTAAAATGGTGTTTTGGCTGGTTTGCATAAAAACCTGGGGGAATATATTTGGAGGCAGCCCAAGCGCTGCATAATTTGGTACTTACAAAAGGGCAGCATTTATATTTTGCTTTTATTGTAACCTTGGGTCTAGAGAGAGTTACTCATTTGTCTCCTGCCTTAAAAAGTGCAGGTAAATCTTGGCATCTATGGAGTGTTTCTACAGTAATGGATTTTTTTTTTTTTAGTTAACATATTAGGTGTGTGTTTTCTTAGTTAACTTGGGTGTCGTGTTCCATTTTGTATTAGATGTATGTTTATAAAATATCCATGTGAAACTATTGGCAATTGTCACTTATTGGTACTGACAGTGTGCCAGGTGCCATGCTTATGTTCTTATATTGGCTATGTTGTTTACTTCTCTAGAAGAGGGAAAAAGCTTAGGGTAAGTGTCAGGTAGCTAGAAAATGGTTGGAATGGGCCAGGATTTGGAGTCTGGTTTGTGCTTTTTTATGATGTCAAAATAGTTACTATTTCAGATCTTAATTTGTAGAATTAAAATCTGTTTTTTCTTTTTTTTTTTTGGTTGGGTTTGTATAAAGATTAACGGGCTTCCCTGGTGGCTCAGACAGTAAAGAATCTGCCTGCAAGGCAGGAGACGTTGATTCAATCCCTGGAGAAGGGAGTGGGCTACCCACTCCAGTATTCTTGCCTGAAGAATTCCATGGACAGAGGAGCCTGGGAGGCTACAGTGCATTGGGTCGCAAAGAGTCGGACACGACTGTGCGACTGAACTGAACTGAACTGACTGAGACTTGGTTTGATTTAGTTTAAGTGTTCTCACTAAGCTCTTTTTCGGTCCCAGCTTTTACTTTTACCACTCCTGAGCATCTATATACTTATTACTGCTTAAATGCTCCAGGCTTTACTTTTTTTGACCTTAATTTTGATGTTCCTCTTCTGTTGGGGATATCTGTTAGCTTTTCATTAAACTACAGACAATAGTTGATTGAGGCATGACCCTTTCAAGATTTCGCCCTGTTCATCAACATCAGTGTCTTCTTTATTTAGTAAATAGGCTGGTGCTCATAATCTAGCACAATGATTCTTTACTGAGATGGGGGTGGATGGATGAGTTTTGTCTCCTAGGAAACATTTGGCAATGTCTGGAGATTTGGTTTCTTGGTTGCCATGACTGAAGGACCTGCTTCTAGTATTTCTGTATAGAGGTAGGGAATGCTGCTAAAAATCCTTTAATGCACAGGACAGCTTCTTGGATGACAAAGAATTGTTTGGCCACGGTGTCAGGAGTACAGAGGTTGAAAAACCCTGAGCTAGCTAACCCAGAAAGAAAAAGTGTAAGTGTTCATTCATTTGTGTCCGACTCTCTGCAACCGCATGGACTGTAGCCCACCAGGCTCCTCTGTCCATGGAATTCTTCAGGCAGGAATACTGGAGTGGGTTGCTATTCCCTTCTCCAGGGGATCTTCCCTATCCAGGGATCAAACCTGGGTCTCCTGCATTGTAGGCAGATTCTTTACTGTCTGAGCCACCAGGTAACCCCAGCTAACACAGGGCATAGACCAAACCAAATCTTATTAATTGGAAACCATTTCTTTGTAAGTTTTTTTTTTTTTTTTTTTAAATAACAAAACAACTCTGGTAACTAGTCAAGTTTTTATTCTCCATTCTACAGGTCAAGGAAGAGGCTCCCAGTCTGCTCACCCAGCCCTAAGCCAGGTGACACAAGTTGACCTTACACTGGATTCTTTTAACTCTTTTCTACCTTCATCTCCTCTCCTGACCTAGATGAGATCACACATTCAATTATTATCTGCCATTATCTTAGTTACAATTAGTTGACTGTTAAGAATGGTACATGAAATACTTTGACTTGAGATGGGAGAAAAGCAAAAGAATGAAAGGAATGTGCACCAAAGTTTGGATTAGGATGAAGGTCGTCATGTGCCTCTTGCCAACATATTAGTTCAGGAGATGCAACTATGAGTGATCTTCACAGGTCCACACATAACTACCGTGGCAACTATTGATTAGCTTTTGTAAACTGAGAACAAATACAAGAGATGAATGAAATTTTCAGACAGGCTAAAAAAGAAGCAATCTTTAGGTCCAATAACTGTCACTTAGCCTACCATATTAGTAGGGAAATTGACTTTTGTATTTTATTGCCTTGTGAATTCTTGGGCCTAACCTTTGTGATTTTAATTAAATGTAACAAGTTGAAAGGAGCAACCTGTACCAGTCTTGAAGTCTTTGCAAATTCTTGGGATGCTGTCCCTCCTTTCTTTGCATCTTCATCCTTTAGTTCAGCCACCAAATGGTGTCTGACTCTTTGTGACCCCATGGACCATAACACGCCAGGCTTCCCTGTCCTTCACTATCTCCCTGAGTTTGCTCAAATTCATGTCCATTGAGTCGGTGATGCACTCTAACCATCTCATCCTCTGCTGCCCCCTTCTCCTATTGCCTTCAATCTTTCTCATCATCAGAGTCTTTTCCAGTGAGTGGCCAAAGTGCACTTTGACCACTCTGCATCAGTGGCCAAAGTATTGGAGCTTCAGCATCAGTCCTTACAATGATTATTCAGGGTTGATTTCCTTTAGGACTGACTGGTTTGATCTGCTTGCAGTCCAGGGGACTCTCAAGAGTCTTCTCCAGCACCACAGTTTCAGAGATGGTTCTAATTTTACAGTCATTCTCTGCTCATCTACTGTTTTGCAGATGACTTTAAGTAGGTATTTCTCAGAGTGGGTTGTAATCATTGGCTTCCTCCCCTGCTCCCTTACTGGGTTATGTGTCCTAGCACAGTGCTGGGTATACAGTGGCCATCGCCTCCACATAGAGTGGATGAATGGAGGAGGCAGAGCCAGGAGGAAACACCTTAATCTGAAAACTGAGTAACAGAAAACGGTTGGTAGAGCTTTTGAAACTCAGGGTGCTGGGAAAGGAGCCTAAGTAAGTGAAGAGTAGGAACTGTATTAACATCACCTTGTTGGGTTTTTGTGCTGGGCACGTATTTTTCTTTTTTAAACGTTAGCAGTCCAGGTGGCTGAGGTGGGAAGGCTAGTCTGTGGCCTTGGCCCTTTCTGCGTATCTGCTGGTATAAGTGGTGTTCATGTCTTTTACCTGAAGTTCCTCCAGGCTATGTTACCCTCTTGCTCTGAAGGGCTTTTATAGCTTTTGCATGTTCTCAAATCTGCCTGTTTGCTGGCATATGTTATTTCAATCTGGATTTCTCAACTGCGTTAGGTCATGTCCGGCTCCCCTCCAGGAAGAACGGAGTTTTAAAGTGATAGAAATGACCCCTGAAACCGGGCAGTGATTTCGCTGTGGCTGCTCTCTTAGGGCACATAGAGTTCTGGCCTTAACCTTTTATTGTCTCCTTGGGCATATTTGCTTCCTTTGCTTTCTCTTCTGGCCCTTGAATTTCAAGAGCCACAGCTTTATTTTACTCTGGGGTTTATTATGTGCCTGAGTGTCACCATTAGTGGCCTGGGTTGGAATAAATAGCAACTCTGTAATGCATGTGTTTTGTTTTTCTATTGAATTACATAAAAGCATTAGACATTTTGATTCAAAATAGAGATAATTATGAGAAAAGCTGTCTCTTTCAGTGAAAGGCTCACTCGCCAGGCACCAGTGCTTACCACTGTGGCCATGTCATTGGACTTGTCCCTTGCAAATTGAACATGCCTGATTGCACAGGTGTTTGCATGGTTGAACAGATTATATTTGGACAATAAACTGTTATGCCTGACAGTGATTAGAAAGGCAGGGCAGAGTTGCACATGAATTACTTTGGTAAGAGAATTGAGGAGAGAGTATTACCAAACATTTTTATAAGAGAAAGCAAAAAGACTTTTTATTCTTTAACAGTTAATTGTCCTTAAACTTAATAATAGTAAGTCAGCCTTGTACCAGGCAGATTTGTTTGTTTGTTTGTTTTAATGAATGGCTAGTAACTTTTTTTTATTTACTTACACCATTGAGTGTGTTGAACACTATCTGGTTTTCTCTACTGGAGGACAAATAGAGTTAGATTGTGGCTGAGATCATAGGAAGAACCAGTATCCAGTGTCATATATTTCTGGTCTGTCATTTTTGGGGCTTTATGCACAAATGTGAAATCTATGTCTGGGAGAGTGGGGGTGTGGGTTGACTAGGGAGCTGTCTTAGGATTTCTGGAGCTCTCTGAGAGTCCAGTTAAAGTTTGTGGCCATGAATTTGACTTGAGAAAAGTTACCATCGTTACTTATTTTTGTCGGTGGCGTGGGTGCAAGTCTGAAGTAAGACTGTACCTTAGGTGGAGCCAGAGAGTCCGTGGACATGCTGGAGGAGAGAGGGGCTGGTAAAGGTCTGCTGGTGGCCCACGGAAGTCAGGCTGCTGTGAGAGGGTTGTGAAGATGGAGCTGCGGGCACAGGCTGCTCAGGGTCACAGAGTTGTTGGAGTTGTGGTTCACAAGGAAAGACAGAAGATAATCAGAGGTTGGGACGAATGAAAATGAGATAATGGTAGGTCTAGGGCAGGATTTTTCAAGAAATCATTTCAGAAGGCCACAACTGGCATTTAGAAAGTGAAATGGCATAAACAACGTGAGAGTTGGGGCCTTATCTAGTCTATACAGAATTTTATGTGAATTTCAAAAAGACTTCCCTTTTGGGAAAAGCTTTCCATTAGCAATCATCACACCTCGGACAAACCTCACTGACTAGAACTTTGCCACTGCGCAGAGCTTCCCCTTGGGGAAGGGGAAGAGAAAGGGAGGTGGGAAGAAAGAGGTGCCCCCTTTCCTGGCTGAGGCAGCCCGCTGGCAGGGAGAAGGCTCATTGGGACTGGGGCTGGATTTAGCACAAAACGCTTATGCTTTAAGCCTGATCAGAGTGGCCACTTGAAAACTGTGTTTCCATTAAAACTGGGTGTGTTTACTGTATATTTGTGAACTGGGTCACAGAAAAAAATTGAAAGTGTTTGGGAAACATGGGAACGGGTAACAGAGGGTACAGAGGGCAGGATCAGGGGGTTCGCTTTTAAAGTAGGAAACAACACACACAGGACCCCCCCCCCCCCACCGCTCTGTGGCTTACAGAAAGGAGTGGGGAGTACTGTTAGAGAAAATGACTTCGATTTGGAATGCATCCTAGGTTGGGGATTCAGCCCCCTCTCTTCTAGCAGAGGCTTTATACATGGTCGCGTGGTGGTGAAATATGGTCCAGACACTAGTTGAGCTTCTCGCTCAACCCTGGGTCTAGGGAGCTTTTCTGTCCGACTGAGGGAAATACACTGGAAAAAAGTCAAAGTGTGGGTCACAATTGAGATCCTGTGATTTCGTAAAAGCTAAGTGGTAAGGAGAGGGGGCTTTTGATGTGTTCTTGGTCATAGGGAGAGAGTTTTCTGCAACTTAGAGTCACAGGTTTACTACATAACATGTAGTCAGTTGTAGAAAATTGAAAATTGATTTTTAGAGGGTTGTGAGGGTGACAAAGCTCTGTAAAAGTTTATGTGGACAGTCATGGGAATTGTGAGTTAGAAGTTCTGGTTTCTTTCTTTTTCGGCTGTCTTGTTGACTTTAAAATAAATGATCATTAGCATCCCCGTGTGATCTTGGCTCTGCCTTTGGAATGTAAGTAAGAACGGACGAACGCATCTGGACGTTCCTTGTCCCTCTTCACGTGCTCTGAGTAGTAAAATCTTGACAGTAAATTGTAAGGCCTTGTGTAGCTTTCTAGTCTGAACTTGAGGTGGAGACTTTCGTTTCCCTTCCTATGGGGCCATGTTGGTCGGGTGTTGGTGGTAAAAAGCAGGCCATGACTTTTAAAAATTCCATGGCTTTTAAAAAAGGGATCAAGCCATGGTGGAGTGGAGAGTTTTAGGCAGTTTGGGTGGAGGCCCAGGTTCCTGTGGCTCTTCATCTCCAGTTGCCAAGAGTTGCCATGTCAACCCCCTGGTCAGGCACCACATCTCTGGGTTGGTCCCTGCTGGAGAAGTGGTAGAGTCGGGATTCTTCACTGGACTGTCTTAGTGTGAATGAAGGGTGACAGAAAGGGTCAGCCCCTACTCATTCTTCTGGGGAGCAAATGTGTGTTAGGGGAAACTCCTTATGTGTGTTTTCCTTAAAAATTGCAGTTAAGCTTTATGGATTAATTGGACCATCTGAAGTAGGCTTGGGGAGTTAGTACTCCCTTTAGTGGCTGTTTCTGTGGGGAAAAAATAATAACAACTAACATTTACTTACTTAGAGTTGTTGTTCAGTTGCTAAGTCATGTCCGATTCTGTGACCGCATGCACTCCCATCCCCGGCTTCACTTGTGTCATCCTTATCTCATTCCCCCCTGTGCTCACTCCTTCCCCAACAAAGTCCTCACTTCATTTGAGGTTGGGGTGTATGTATGTTTTTTCCTGTTTCCAAGGCAGTGACTCAAAATCTGGCCTGTCATGAGTCAGTTCAGTTCAGTCCCTCAGTCGTGTCCGACTCTTTGCGACCCCATGGACGGCAGCACACCAAGCTTCCCTGTCCATCACCTACTCCCAGAGTTTGCTCAAAGCCACGTCCCTCGAGTCAGTGATGCCATCCAGCCGTCTCATCCTCTGTCATCCCCTTCTCCTCCTGCCCTCAATCTTTCCCAGCATCAGGGTCTTTTCCAATGAGTCAGTTCTTTCTGGGCTGCCTATAGACAGGCGTGCAGAATTAGTCCTTCTCAGGCCTGCTGGAAGTTAACGGTTTAGAGCTGCTGAAGTTTGACTTTCAGGGATGGTCCTGCACAGTGATGGCTGTGCTCTACAAAGTGTTTAAAGCCGTAAAGTTCTGAGTGTAGGATTCCTAAGCAGAGTATAGTCACGTGTGACTGTGAGGTTTTCTTGTGCCAGGAAAGACTGTGTTTTTATGTTAAATAGCATTGGGTGGCCTAAGGGATTCTAGCCACAGCTGCATTCCAGAGACAGTTCAGAGCCTTGGCTGGTAATGACATCACCACCGCAGGTGCCAGATCATTCTTTTTTTTTTCCAATATAGCTTGCCCACGCCTTTTTTTCTTAAAGAACGTTTATGTACTGCTGTGAGGATTTGTTGCAGAATAAGTATGAAATCCAATTCTGGGTGTGTGTGTGTGCATGTGTGTAGGTAGAGATGAAAATAAAGTGCTTTTGGAAGATCACGCAGTCCCAGAAATTCCAGTTTTAGGTTACTTGCGTTCAGTCACTCCCAAGAGATTTTGATGGGGAAGGGTGGGACGGAGGAGGTGGTTCAGACTAGAAGAGAAAAGGAGCTGTGATAAAACAAGGTTGAGGGGCTTCCTCCCTCTACTTTCCCCCTGATCCGAGATTGGCCTGGAGTGTTTCCAAGAGAACTCTGATTTCCAGTGTATTTCACAGAGGCCGAAGAGCTTGGGATTGGATTTTTTTTTTTAATGATAAATTTATGTGTTTGTTGAATAAAACTTGCAATACAGGGAAACATAAATAGTAAAAGCCAGCCTCATTCCCACTTTAAGACATAATTTCTTTATATTATATTTTTATTTTGTAAAAAATGCATTTGGAGGTGATAGAATACATTCAGAGGTTATAGGATAACCACTTCAGTAAATGCATATTTATGTACATTTCACAAGTAGGGTTCATACTATGGTTTTGACGTTTATTTTCATTTAACTTTGTGTCATGTTTGCCGCGCCAAGTAGTTTTTTTTTTTAGAATGCAGAATTTTAGAACTGTGAGGTACTTTAAGAGGTAATGAATCCTCCCTGTATTTTATAATTAGGTAATTTAATAAAATGAAGTTAAATGACTTGCTCTAAATTCCTGTTACTTTCAGAACTGGAATTAGAACTGGTTCTATCTATTCCAGTATATTTTTAACTATCCCATTCTGCCTATTTTACTTTATTTACTGGCAAAACTGTGTGAATAATTATCTCTAGGATAAATTAGAGATTGTTGCCCCAGATAATTTAATCCATCTCACTCTGAGTATGAAAAAAAGTGAAACTTTGAGACTACTCAAACACACCTGTGTAGTTAAATTACTTTGCCCCAAGTGATTTGGAGATGTTAGAAACCATTATGAGATGGCTGGATTGTTGCTATTTTAGGGTTATTTGATGTGAACCTGGAAGAAGTAAAGTTTAAAAATGTGTGCTTTACACTTAGCACAAGCATATTTGAAGTGTTTCTTTCTGTCATGTTAAAACCAATAAATCTCTTCAAACTTTTTAGTGGTCTTGCCAAACTGTTAATTATCATCTCCTTTGCTAAATTTCCTCTTCTCTGGAATTCTATTTTCCTTATTTTGCTGAATTCCCATAAGAGTTCTTGGCTGTATAATTCCTTTGGCAACTACTCACATAGTCTTAATGCATTTCTTCTACCCCTGTCTTGAAACAGTAACATTTTATGAACCTTAAACTTTCCATGAGGTTGTGTGAGTCCATTTCTTCTACTGTTGTCTTGAAAACAGTAACATTTTCTGAATGTTAACTTTGCATGAGGTTGTGTGCATAAGACTCTTGGCTCCTCAAGGACAGGATGTTGTCTTGTTATTTTCCTTCCTTCCACTTCTCTCCCCTTCACTTTGCCTCCTCACTGTAGTACCAGCAGAGCACCTGTGGGCTTACTCTGTTATTATTGTAACTTGTTAAAAAAGTTCTGAGCACATTGAGGGCAAATCAGAGAACATGGCCTCCTCTCTGTGAGTTTGGTAGTCCTGCCGGTACTGCCGATTTCAGGAATATCTCTGCAGAAAAAGCGAGTCTAGTATGATTTGCACATTGTTTTGGTCAGCAAGTAGTTAGATGTCATTTTTGAGGCAGTTGTTATGGATTCATACAGTGTACTAGCACACATAGCCTCAGACTCACCCTCACCTCTGTTTGAACTCAGGCTAGAAGAAACTGTATAAAGCAGCTGATGGGTGGGCTACTGCAGGGCTGTCTGAAAAATAGGTGACGGAGAATCCTCAGTTTTTGTTTTTCTTGGAAAAATTCCTCCACAGGAAGTCTTCAGCATATTTTAAATTCTGCATCTTGAAGAACTTAAGATTTTGTATATCTCTGAACTTGCTGTATCTTGAGGGAAGAAATGGAAGATGGGATGAAGGGCGTGAAGAAACTTAGTGTTGAGTAAGTGGAGAAGAAGTAGGAATAGGAAGTGGAGAAGAAAGGGAATAATGGCTGGGATACATTTGTAGGTAGAGGAAGAAGGAAAGAGTAAGAATGGAAAGAGATCGAGAAATAAGGATAAACAGCCAACTATTAGGGTGGGGACAAAAATCTGAATGTCATTTGGCAAGGATGCTTATACTTTTGGTTTCTTCCCAAAAGTTTTTCAAATGATTGTAGTGGGTGGGGAAACTCCACTAGAGATGACAGCTTAAGTGTTGGATGAGGAATATGACAGAAATAGCTTGAGTGACTGAAGTAGAAAGAAACAGAATTAAGAAACTTTTTTTTTTTTTTTCCTGGCAGTGCTCTGCATTTCTTATAATACTGTGCTTAATTTATTCCAAAAAGGTTTTCAGTATCGTGTAAAGAGTCTCATTTTTGGTCAACTCCTTTTTTTCCTGTGGGGTTGCTTGCCTTAGAATAGGTGTCGAGCTCTCCCTCTCTTTCAGCTTGTTCACTATGGAAAACTGTCAGGACATAGAAGATATGCTGCAAAAGGAGACTGATTCCAAGAGTTGACCGCAGGACAGCAGCCACATCATTCAAGGGACCCAGTACATGTGTGTGACGTTTATGTGCACACACACGTGTTCTTTTTCCTTAAAGAAGTCTTGTGATGCTAGAATGTGATCTTATTTCTTTTGAAGTCTTTTTTTTTTTATTCATTATTTTTAAGTACTAATGGCTCTGCATACTCTCCAGGCTATGGGGAATTGTTTTTCCATATGTTTCTGTTCGGGTCAGTGAAAAGAGGAAAATAATTTAGGGATGAATTTTATGATTGGAAAAGGAACACTGCCTCCTAAAGATATTGATGTTTATCGGTGGGTTCTAGTATCAGTCGTATTATATCCTGACCCGGGGCTGGGCTGCGCCTGACATAAGCGTTAGGAACTGAATTGTGTCAGCACTGCTCCGTAAGGCGTTTATCTTAATCCAGGCGTCCTTGGATTGTGCCCACGAGCACACAGTGGTGGGAGTGATCGCAGAGCTGGGCTGCTGGTGTGAGCTCCGAGGAGCTCAGTGATCACCCGGTGAGTCCAGTCCCGGTGAACCTGAGTTGGTGTTTTTATTTAGATGCTCTATTTTGATCTCATGAGGGGTCGTGGTATTTTAGTTACTTCTGTGTCATTCTCCTGGGATGGACTGAATAGCCCTGAATTCTGTCTCACGGGGCCCTGTTATGCAGCTCAAGTAAGTAGAGGATGATGGCCAGGGAGGTACCAGCCGCGGAGCTGGTTGCGGTACGGTCCAGATTTGGGTGTTTGGGTTGGCCAGCTTTCCTGGAAGATAAGCTTATATTGTATTTACATAGATACATCCTGAAGGTTCTGTGTAATTATACAGTTGTATTTGAGTGTTCCAGAATAAAATAGTACATCTCCTGTCTGTGGCTTTGGCTCTGAGAGCCATAGCTGCTGCTTTCCTGCACGTTCTCCTGCACTTTTCCCTTGTTCCTGCTTTCTCCTGTGATCTTCTGTGTTACCCTGAGTGGAGAAAGGAGCAAAATCTTCCATACTTGTCTCTGGTGAATGCTTTGCATGAAGGAGAGATTATAGAAATGCTGTGGTTTAAAAAAAAAAAAAAAAAAGCCACTAGCCTGCATTTTCGTACTGTTTTTACACCTGTGGGGAATTGGAAGTTTTGAAGGTACACTGGGAAAAGAAAAACCAAGAGGAAAACGTGTTTTGGAAAAACAAACCTGGCTGGGAAGTTAGGTTTCTGCCTTTTCTTACAATATTCTTTAAAAAAATAAAAATTCCCTCACTTAGCTCAGAATTTCTTAGATTCTCTCGTGTCTGTGATGCAAAGGATTGGCTACATTATTTTTTCAGGCCCCTCCCAGACTCATGATTCAGGAGGACTGTATATCCCCAAACGTATTGTTGTAGGACTTATTTCAGAGCCACTTCTGTTTTCTTCTTGCTTCTCTTAGAATTCAGTACCTTTTTGAAGGTGATGATCCTTTAGGGTAGTCTTAACCCACGAGAACCAATCATACAGGTGAAGATAGTTGTTTCACACTCCTCACATTTTCCTTGTATGAATCTTAAAAGGCGGCATGACATTTCTTGCCATAAATGTGCCAAAATAGTGTTTATTCCACTGGAGGGCCATTTAATTTAATATTAGGCTTACTTTATTGAATCGTTAAGGTGATTATCTTGGATAATAGAAAAATAAGATGACAGTGCCAGGAATTGTCTGAAAAAACAGGTGCACAGTTTGTTTTTTAAAAAGTGTTTTCTTATAATCTCATCTCTTTCTCCTCAAATGTAGTAAGCATAACTTTGTGCAAGGGAGTGTGTGTTTTGCTTTGGGGGATCCAGAGATAAGACAGACTTGTTAAGTATGGTGGCTAAGATGTGCTCATAGGATCAGTACTGCAGAAAGTGCAGAGCTCTGGAAGGGGGTAAGGGAGTGTCGTGGGCACTTGGAGGAGAGAGGGATGGCACTCTTTGGACAGGGCATGGCCGGTGGATGGCTTTTGCCTGATGGTGGTGGTTGTGATGGGCATGCTTCGAGGAGTAAGCCTGGAGATTCTTGGCTTTTTCCTCCCTCAAGACTAGAAATCATCATGCATCCTACTGAGCAGAAAAGTTAGAAAGGAGGGTGTGGCCAGAGCCTAGAGGACTGCATTTCAGGTGAAAGAATTTGGGTTTTCTTTCTGCAGTTACTGAGGTTTTCCAAACAGGTGAATGATGTGATCAGAACTGGAGTGTAGGAAGATGAGGTGGATAGAGAGGCACAGTAGGGCTAACAAATTTATGAGAAAATGTTAGTTATGAGAAAAATTTACCTTTGGTAACTTATTTACTGGTTTTACTGACTTGAATCAGAGTCTACTGCTTGTTTTTTTCCTACAGTACAAAAGTCATCAAATTGTTTTTTTAGGGCACTCTCCACTGAAGATAACTAAGTATATACCCTTCAGATAAAAGTGAGGAACAATCAATTTGTCTTTGTTGTGATCTTTTTCCATTAAGTATACTCAGCTATTTACTGTATTTTGTAATTAACCTTGACTACTCTTGGCATTCTCTCACAGCCTTCCCCCCCCCCCCCCGCCCCACCCCCACCCCGAGGGCATTTCTTAAGTCCTTTTCATATCAGTGTTTTAAAGACATTACATGATTGAGTGGGTATATCACAACTTCACCTTCACCTCCATTTAACAAGTGTTTAGTTCCATTTTAGTATGCTATTTTAGGAATCTTTTTGTCCTGTTTTTGACAATAGTTTGTCTTTAATCCTTGTGAACATTATTTGGTGTTGATAGTCTTGCAAGTCAAAGTATCTTGGAAAGAAAGTCAAAGTCTTATAGCTAATAAGTGAAAGAGTTACAGTTGAAACTCAGATCTGCTTGTTACTGAATCATTTTATATCTGCAGGCCTCAGTTTCCTTATATATAAAATGGAGGCATCGATAGTACACTTCTAATAGAGTGATCATGGGAAATGAAGTGAAATGATCCCATGTGCTGGCATAGGTTGTTTGTAAGCCATCTTCTAAACAATATAGATGCCTGGTGCTTGTGAATCTAAAACACTTAATTGATTCAACCGATAAGTAATTTTACATTTTGAATTTTAAAGGTAATTTTCTTTTCAAACTTAATGAAATCACCCAACTTTTAAAACCTCAGGCCCTCTTAATTTTGTGTACTGTAACACATGAAACTTGTATTCTCAATAGTTTCTTTTAATTCTTCCCCACAGACTGTCATTCTACACGTTCAGCTCTGTTTTGTGTTAATTTTTACTGCCTTTCCCCCCTGAAATGCAATAGTCCTGTAGTGTCCTAGTGGAAACATTGTTCTCTTTGTTTGGGCTAAAGAAGTGCCTTTGTCATTCCTTTGAGACATTCCGCAGATGCCATTTTGCAGTTCTGAAAAATATGTTGCTGTCCTCCTTGTGCTGTGTTATATTGTGTGTGTATGGCTTGGTATTTTAATGAAGTTGTAGTGAAAACTTGACAGTGATAACTTGTCACGTGATGATAAAACGTAGAAAGGCTCTTTCTTGACTGTAGATATGTGGTCCCCATCTCTCCATAGTGTTGTGTGGTCAAAAAGTAGATCCCTCCTTTATTCAGACATTTGATACTTTTTGACTAACTTCATAGAAAACTGTTAAAACAGCTTCTTCCAACATGTACTGCTTTTTAAAGATCTCTTAATTTATATGTTCTTAATAGCACTTTAAGTGGCAAGTATACCCTATAATTTGCTAAGTGGCTTTAATCCTTGTACTAAGAAGTGGGGGCAAAAATCTTTTGGGAAATTGCCCTGATAAAATCCAGGAAATTCCTTTCATTCTTTTAAATCCAGTTAAAATCTAACTTTTAAAAAAGGCCTCTGATGTAACAGTGTCTGCAAGCATGTGCTTCTTAGAGCCCAGTAGTTTCTTATAGATAGTGCCAAGCTCAAAGAGGAGTAGCATGAATGTATCCCTGTGTTTCAGGTAAATCTATACCCCATGGCACACGACCAGTTTATTATAACTTTGCTGGGACTTAGCCAGCTTGTTTTGTACTGCTTTTAAAACTGCCAAAGTAGGGGTACAGAAATGAAGGGGGGAAACTCATATTTCTTTAAGTGGATTTTAGTTTATTAAAACATTTCTTAATTATTGTATGTTTAGTGGGAAAAGCTTGTTAATATAGAAAAATACAAATAAAGCAAAATTTTCCATTGTCCACATTCAGGAACAACAATTGTTACCATTACGGCTGAGCATTTCCAGTGTTTTATCTGTGAATTTACGTATGAGGTAGAACAACAGGGTTTTCCTTTTAAACGTGCTTGTTTGCCTTTGGCGACTGTATATCTAAATTGTTCTTCTTTAAATTGAAGTATAGTTGATTTACCATATTGTTAGTTTCTGGAGAAGGACATGGCAAATTCCGTGGACGGAAGAGCCTGGTGGGCTACAGTCCATGGGGTCACAAAGAGTCGGCCATGACTGAGCACATCAGCAGCACATTGTTAGTTTCAGGTGTATAGCGAAGTAATTCGATCATATATTATTTTTCAATTAGAGTTCAATACAGGATATTGAATATAATTCTCTGCACTATGTAGTAAAGCCTTGTTGTTTTTCTCTTTGATATTTGGTAGTGTGCATCTGTTGGTCCCATATTGCCAATTTATTCCTCCCTCCCTTTCCTTTTGGTGACTGTGAGTTTATTTTCTGTATCTGTAAATTTTAAGATAGTACTGCTTAATTTTAGAAATGTTACTCCATAGGGCATTCATTCATTAGATGGACTCACTTGAAAGTTCTCAATTAGTAGAAAGTGTGTACCTTTATTGCCTAAAGATATATGAGTCAGAAAAGGATGGGCTAATCATTTTGGATGTTTTCCAGGATCATAAAAGCATAATAGGTCTATATTAGAACTGTTAAGAAGCCTTTAAAACAAGTAAAGATCCTATCACATAAGCCCTGGCTCGTCTTGGACAGCTGGCTCATTGATTTCCAACAAGAGCTGATTCTGTGGTGGCCTGACTCCTGTCATCTGCGGCAGAGGTACCCAGGGATTACGGTGTTTGTATATGTTTAGCCATCAGCTGGGCTGGTTTTAGACAATGATACCAAGCCCTGTGCCATACCATCCCATCTGTTTCTTTTAAAGATAAATATACAGTTGGTATGGGACAGATCCTGTTACACTAAACTCCGTGGCAGAAATAAACTTCCCAGGTGGCTCAGTGGTAAAGAATCTGCCTGACAGTGCAGGAGATACAGAAAACTCCAGTTCGATCCCTGAGTCGGTAAGATACCCTGGAGGAGGAAATAGTAATCCATGCCAGTATTCTTGCCTGGAGAATCCCATGGACAGAGGAGCCTGGTGGGCTGCAGTCCATGGGGTCATAAGGAGTTGGACACGACTGATCGACTAAACAACAACAGCAACATTAAAGGTTGAGGTGAGAGGAAATCCTCTCCAGGGGATTGGTAGATACTTCGACCAATCTTCTTCCAGAAGAGAAAAGCATCTCAAGCCTGGCTCTTATTACTCTAGGATCCAATGGGAAGAATATTTACTTTCGATATATAGATGATAAGCCAGCAGGAACAAAATTCTATATCTTGTTATATCTGTGCTGTTGTTTCAACACTTATTGAGTTAGATGTTCTGGTATAGTTAACATGGAATTATAGATGATAATGGGAGGAGATAAAAAAGGGATTGAGGAAGATATGAGACACTCCAATTATGGCTGAACCCAAATGGCTTGAATAGATCCAGGCAAAGTCTTGGGTGGGAGGAAAATATCAGGGGGATGGTGACAGAGGGGGAAGTTAGATGTGGCTGCTAAGTAGATTATTAGGAGTGCTACATTCCACCATTTGTCTGATATATATATGTATACACACAGTTCCATACATTTAAGTGTAATGTATAATTGTGTGTATATCCTTTTAGTTCAGCTTACACAGGTCAACTGCAGGTACAGGCCTTCCCTCTTCCAAGGACAGACCATATAAAGTTCTGTTGGCCTGCTGCATCTAGAGGCAGAGTATAGTCTCAGAACACCGTGTACCGGTCGATGATGTCCATTCCTCTGGCTTCAGTTCCATCCAGATCAGATGTCAGCAATCAGCTGCATTGTTGAGATTTCCCCCTGGACAGTGCTCTGCTCTGCCCTGTCCTGTCGTATAGCTGTAAATTACCCTCTTGGATCACCAAGTTGTGTGGTTCGTGGGGTGTATGATTAGGTAGGTTAAGAGCAGTGGTTGCTCTGAGGATAGCTTGTCCTTGAAGTGTAATTCCTGATCAGATCTTACTGCCCCTGGTTCTGTCCATTTGGAGGATTGCCTTCACTCACTATGTATACCTCAGGGCCGTCTCAGAGTGTGGGCTGTGTTACTCTCCATTTAAGTCTGACTTCGCCATTCTTGGCATCCTGCTTCCTTTGCCCGTGGGTCCTCCTGGAGTGGTTGGACCACTCCCTGCTGGGTTGGTTTACCAGACTTCCCTTTGAGAGCCTTGTGATTTGTGAGAGTGTGTATGTACCATAAACTCACAAATAACTTGATTGCCTCCCCCGCCCCCATGTTTTATTCTGTTGTCTAAAAGTCAGTAACAGAGCTATTGTTAGGTTTGGTTACAAACTGCTTGTTTTTAACCTTATACCTGGAAGCTGGGGTTAGATTTTTTTTTTTTCCTCAAGTGTAGACAGGGGAAGTGGACGGTCTAGACAGAGGAGAGTCAGCATTAATGAGGACACGGAAGCATTTCTTGTTGAGGAGGCTGGTGTGGCTGGAGCTTGGGATGTGTGAGAGAGCATGAGAAGCAGAAGATGAGCCTCGTATTTGGACTGGAGTCAGTCAGTGCGGAACCTGGGAGATTATACTGAGCAGTTTGGTCTCCGTACTCCCTGCAGAGCCACTGGAAGCCTTTCAGAAATTTTCATTGCTATTATTTATTTGAAGGAAGAGGCATAATTGCAAATATCTGTATTGCAGAAATACTACATGCCAGGTTTTATGGGGAATTAACCAGATTTCCCTGGGTATCTGTGCTGGTGAATTTTACCCTCAGTTAAAGGCATCTACCCAAGGAAACCTCCTTTTGTATTTCTTTTATTTATGGCTTTAGGTGAAATTGCCAACTCCAGTAACACTTTTGTATTTCTGTGCAATAAAATCTGGTGCTGAGGTTTTTGGGTGGTATTTATTGTACTGGTGACTAGGATCAAATATTTACTTAACCTAATTTTAATAGTAAATCTCACCGTTACCAGTTAAGTACATTGTTTTTACTACGGAGTAATAACCTGAAGCTTGGCAGTACTGATTTAAGTAGGTGTCTTTGGTATTTGTTGCTCTTTATTATGAAATAAATTTGTGCCCAGTCTTACTGTGAACCAAGCTGGGCATTCAAAGATGAGGACGAAGGCTGAGCTGCAGATAACTTCACAGTGAGGAAGACTGATGCCAGGAACTCAAAAACGGTCATTTCAGCAGTAGAAGTACCTATAGAAAAAAGAACAACACTATGAACCTGGATGAAGAGTGAGGAAAGGGTCAGGAGTGACAACTATACTGAATTTATTTATTTTTTACTGGGATTTTTGTTTGTACTACTAATTGAGTATGACCCATCAGTCCATTCATTCATCAAACATTCCTTTGGCTTCCTTTACTGTATGACAGGTGTTATATTGGGTTGTGGGGGATATAGATGTAAGACTGCAGTCTTTGCCTCTGGGAATCTGTTGTTCACATGGAGAGACAGCCAGTCAATAGCAAAGAGAGACATTTTGGGGACTGGGAATTGCCCCTGAAAACTGGATAAATAAAACATTTTTTAACTGTTTTGCTTAATAATTAATAAAACCATACCATGTATCAAATAAGTGAGAATCTTTTTGTAAATTACCTTCTTAATAGTTGTACAGGAAATATTTGTTGAATGAATGAATGTATCTTTTGTGTAAGAATAGGTTTTTACAAATTGGTATTAACACAAAAGAACATTTGCATTATTTGCTACTGGCGATCGCTTCATGGATAGGATGCTTTTTCTTTCCAGTTGAAATTTCCAGGAAGTATCACTGTCCTAGGGTTTCTGGCCAAGCACTTTTCTGAAGCCAATGGGTGGGTGTATGTTTAGATCCAAGAGAAACAAATTATAACCATGGATGTGAACTTTTCACAGTCTTCTCAAAGTAAAAGCTTGAAAAAATATTTTTATGCTTCTCTCTTGCAAATACTAATATCCTTTTCTAAAGAGAGGAGTAAAGCAAAGATAACATGTTGAATATACTGGGTATTCATATTGTTGCCATCCTTCCTTGTAATTATCACAACACCTCAAAACGTTCATTGAGAATTTTTGGCTGTAATTTTGAATCTTAGAACTTGGTAGAAAGAAGTATATATGTTCAGTTCAGTCACTCAGTCGTGTCTGACTCTTTGCGAACCCATGGACTGCAGCACGCTAGGCCTCCCTGTCCATCACCAACTCCCGGAGTTTACCCAAACTCATGTCCATTGAGTTGGTGATGCCATCCAACCATCTCATCCTCTTGTCCCCTTCTCCTCCTGCCTTCAATCTTTCCCACTATCGGGTTCTTCTGATTCTTCTCTTCAGTCAGTTCTTCGCATCAGGTGGCCAAAGTATTGGAGTTTCAGCTTCAACATCAGTCCTTCCAATGAACATTCAGGACCAATCTCCTTTAGGATGGACTGGTTGGATCTCCTTGCAGTCCAAGGGACTCTCAAGAGTCTTCTCCAACACCACCGTTCAAAAGCATCAATTCTTCAGCTCTCAGCTTTCTTTATAGTCCAACTCTCACATCCATACATGACCACTGGAAACACCATAGCCTTGACTAGACGGACCTTTGTTTGCAAAGTAATGTCTCTGCTTTTTAATATGCTGTCTAGGTTGGTCAAAGCTTTCCTTCCAAGGAGTAAGCATCTTTTAATTTCATGGCTGCAGTCTGTATATGTGGTGAAATTCAAATAACACTGGACATTGCTGTTTTAAATAATGTAGGTATTCCTACATTCCTAATATTTAAAGTAGATTTTTTTGTACACAGCTTACTTAGAAATGGATTATTTACCTACTCTGACAATCTCTGTCTTTTAGTTGGTACATTTAGGCCATTTACATTTAATTAATTGTTGCTGGGCACCATTTTCTTTGTTTTCTGTTCCATCTGTTCTTTCTTTTTCTTTTTTTCCCCTTTCTTTTTCTGTCTTCCTCTGGATTGAGTTATTTTTCTTTGAGTCCATTCTGTCTTTACTATTGGCTTATTCATCTACACCTCTTTTTTTGTTTGTTTTTTTCTTTTTTTATGTACCTCTTTGTTACCTAATTTAACTCATTAAATTTGTCTCCATACCCTCTGGTTCCTTTTATAACTATTTCAGTGACTGACTTCTGCTGCCCTATTAATTGCTCTTTATTTTTCTCTCTTAACTCTGATGTGTTACCAAATTCTTATCATTCTGCCAATTGAATATTACTTGAATTTATCCATTCCTTCCGCTGATACCTTCTCTAGTCAGATACTATAAACTGCACAAAGCTGAGCTCTTTTGGGGTACAGTTTTAACTTTGGTAGTCAAAGAAATACAAGTCTTACTGCTGACAAAGAATTGACAAACCACTTAGGTTTTTACTCTGGTCTCTTGAAAAACCCAAATGTGGTTTTATAATAACTGCAAAACTTAAAAATTCTCAGTACCACTTTATGAATTTTTCTTACTCTTCTTCTACACAGTTTAAAAACAGCTCTCATACTCTTTCCTTTCAACCAGTTTCCTCCCAAACAATGAACACCAACTCTCTCAGTTTCAGTTTGAGTCTCTCCTGTGTTCTTTATGGATCTGTTCTTTAGTGACTCAGCCCATTCCACAATAAATCAGTCAAGTTGCTTTCAAAATTGAAATTACAATGGCAAAATTCTCTTTGGAGGTGAGGAAGCAGAGACTGGCTACTTATTTGCTAATATTTTATTTTTTAAACATTAATGAGGCTGTCATTTCTTAGATGAAGAAGGAAATGGCACCCCACTCCAGTACTCTTGCCTGGGAAATCCCGTGGATGGAGGAGCCTGGTAGGCTGCAGTCCATGGGGCTGCGAAGAGTCGGACATGACTGAGCGACTTGGCTTTCACTTTTCACTTCATGCATTGGAGGAGGAAATGGCAACCCACTCCAGTGTTCTTGCCTGGAGAATCCCAGGGACATAGGAGCCTGGTGGGCTGCTGTCTCTGGGGTCGCACACAGTTGGACACGACTGAAGTGACTTCGCAGCAGCAGCAGCAGCATTTCTTAGATATGCAGTATCTATGTTATAGATATATAATGGTCTGTCTGGTTTTCCTGCCACCCCTCCCCCCACAGTTTAAAAAATTTTTGTTCTTCATATTGTAGTCAGAATTATAGTTTTAAAGTCTTTTAATTTTAAGCTTAAAATCCTTTCATGGTACCACTTTACTTTTCAGAAGAGCCTCAAATGTTGTAACATCTCTTTTATCCTTGCTGTTTTGGATTTTAACTTACTTATTGAGTTTCAGATGTTAGGTTGCCTCTCTGAGTTTAGCTGATATATCAGGTTTTCTGTCATGTCTAGACTTTGGTACATGTTGCTAGCAATATTCTACTCTCAGGTCTCAATTTAGATATAACTTCCTCTGTAATATTTAGATATAATTTCTTCTGTGTTCTTCCTTTCACTGGGCCTTTTCCTCCCTGTCAAATATACCTCACTCCAATTGATTCTTTACCTGTATCTTTAAAAAAAAAAAAAAATTGTTGTTTAATTGAAGGATAATTGCTTTACAAAATTTTGTTGGTTTCTGTCAAACGTCAGCATGCATCAGTCATATAGGTATAGGTATGTCCCCTCCCTTGAGCCTCCCTGCCATCTCCCTCCCCCTTCCACCCCTCTAGGTTGATACAGAGCCCCTGTTTGAGTTCCCTGAGTCATACAGCAAATTCCCATTGGCTATCTATTTTATATATGGTCATGTAAGTTTCCATGTTCCTATCTCCATAGCTCTCACCCTCTCCTTCCTCCCCCCACCCCGTGTCCACAAGTCTGTTCTCTATGTCTGTGTTATCATGTCTGTGTTATCACAGTTGTTTGATGGTTAATGGGCTCTTAACAATACTAAGTATTTAAATCCATAAACATGGATTTACTTAGGTGTTTGATTTTTTTTGAATAGTGTTACATACTTTTCAGTGTACAAGCCTTATACTTCCTTGTCTAAATTTACCCTATGTATTTTACTCTTTTTGATGCTAAGTGAGACATTATTATTATTTTTGGATTGTTTATTGCTTATGTATAGAAATACAACTCAAGTTTGCATATTCATTTTATACCCTGCAGCTTTCCTGAACCCCTCTATTAGCTTTTTAAATGTATTTTTAAGGATTTTTATTTATTACAATCATGTCATCTGCAAGTAGAGGTAGTTTACTTCTCCCTTTCTTATTTGAGTGCTTTTTATTTTTCTTGCCTAATTACCCTGGCTTGAACTTAAGCACAACATTGAATAGAATGATAAGAGGTTATGAGAGGGAGCATCTTGTCTTGTTCCTGATCTTAGGGGGAAAGTTTTCAGTCTTCGCCATGTAGTATGATGTTAGCTGTGGGTTTTTGTAGAAGCTCTTTGCATGTTGAGGAAGTTTCCTTCTATTTTTATTATTTTTAGTTTGTTTATCTTGAAAGGATGTTGGATTTTGTCTAATTCTTTTTCTCTCTATTGAGATGATCGTGTATTTTTCTTCTATTATAATTATATTGATTGAATTTCACTTTTTGAATCATCCTTATATTCCTAGAGTAAATTACACTTGATCATGGTCTAAGATCTTTTTAATACCTTGCTGGGTTTAGTTTGCTAATATTTTATTGAGGACTTCTGCCTCAGTTAGGGGTATTGGTTATAGTTTCCTTTTTTGTGACATCTTTGTTTGGCTTTGGTATCAGACCTCGTAGAATGAGTTGGGAGGTTTGGGATTTATTTTTGAGTTGATAAAATGTTCTAAAATTGTTTGTGGTAATGGTTGCACAACTGACTACCCTAAAAAACATTGAATTTTATGGTTAAAGTGGGTAGCTTGTATGTTATTTAAAAGACAACAACAACAAACTGTTATTAGCCCCCTTACTCTGCAGGGAAAAAACCCACCAAAATAAAACTTTAGGCAAGGTGACCTGTCTTTTTTAACCCAGAGGCCTTTTCATCTTCAGAGCTCTCAACAGTCTTTCCAGCTATCATATTTCAGCATTACTTCTGACTTATCTTTGTATGTGACTGATCCAGTGATAGTGGTCAGCCCACTGTCCTGCTCACTGCTTCCTGCTTTGCCAGACATCCAAACCATCTTGTGCATCTTGCTGCCTCAGTCTGCCCAAGGACTGTTCCTGCTTGTCTTGAATATCACTGTCCCTCTTTCCCACCAATGACAATATATCCTTTCTTGCAAAGTCTGTTCAAATTTCTTCTGTTTACAACTCTAGCCTGCAATTATCTTAGTCCCAAATGCCTACATCAGATGATTGTTGTCTCACTTAAAAAATTGTAATGTGTGATCTGGAATTACGTGTAAGTTTGCTTATGCAAAGAGTGGGATGGAATCTTTGAAATCAAAATTATTTTGAGAAATCTTGTATATGTGTTTGTAGTATCAATAGGTATACACTTTATTTTATGCATTTATAGTTAACTCACAAGTTTACAGGACTTCCCTGGTGGCTCAGACAGTAAGGCATATGCCTACAATATGGGAGACCTGGGTTCGATCCCGAGGTTGGGAAGATCCTCTGGAGAAGGAGATGGGACCCCACTCCAGTACTCTTGCCTGGAAAATCCCATGGATGGAGGAGCCTGGTAGGCTACAGTCCGTGGGGTCGCAAAGAGTTGGACACGACTGAGCAACTAAACTTTCACCTTTCACAGGTGTATATGGATGGCTTTTTATTTGCACTTCTCTGGTCTTCTCAAATGGTTCCTAGTGCTTTGAAGAAAGGCACGATGTGGTATTTTTGTTGTTGTTTAGTCACTAAGTCATTTCCAACACTTTTGTGACCCCATGGACTGTAGCCCACCAGACTCCTCTGTTCCATGAAATTTCCCAGGCAAGAATACTGGAGTGGGTAGCCATTTCCTCCTCCAGGGGGTCTTTGCAACCTAGGGATCAAACTCATATCTCCTGCTTTGCAGGCAGATTCCTTACTACTGAGCCACCTGGGAAGCCCATGATGTGGTATACCTACCCATTAACATTATGTCCTGGGTAAGGATCTGTTGAAATATACGTATATGTTTGGAAATTAGAAAGATCAAGACTTTTCACTTGTTCTTTGAAGTTTTCCTTATGTATTTCTAAAAAATATTTTTTGAGAACATGTCTTAGAGTGAAGTGAAAGTTGCTCAGTTGTGTCCAACTCTTTGCGACCCCATGGACTATACAGTCATGGCATTCTCCAGGCTAGAATACTGGAGGAGTGGGTAGCCTTTCCCTTCTCCAGGGTATCTTCCCAACCCAGGGATCTAACCCAGTTCTCCTGCATTGCAGGGAGATTCTTTACCATCTGAGCCACCAGGGAAGCCCAAAGAATCTCCTTCCCCACACCAGGAGTAGAACCTGGGCTGCCTGGGTGAAAACCATGAATCCTAAACGCTAGACATGTATTGGAGTAGAACGTGTATTTACAGTAAGTCCTAATGTCTGAAGTCCATGTGCAAACGTAAGGCATAGGTAGTGAGACTGTTAATGTCAAGACTGCATTTTGGCACGTGGTGACGTATAGCTGGGAGTGTGCATAAGCCTAGTGGTGTAATGTAAAGAACATGCTTCAAATAAAATAGAATTAGGTGGAAGCCTCAGCCGTCTGTCTCATACATGGTTGTTGGAGGTTAAGTCAGGATCCAGGTTCAGGTTTGTCTGGGTCCAAGACTGACAGTTAACCACTTTAGTATTTTGCATTCCATGCTTTTTAAGGCAAGTTAATTCATTTCTCTGAGCCTTAGTTTATTTACTTATTGAATGAACTTGATAATACTTACTGTGCAGAGATGTTTTGAGACATAAATAGAAATGTTTGTAAAGAATAAGGCAGAGAGCTTGCTCACAAAATAAGCAGGCCTATTAATCCTAGTGAAATATTTTGTTCTTTCAAAACAATTCCAACAAAAGAGATTTTGAAAGTATATCTGACGCAGAGAAAGTTGCTTATCTCTTGGCTTTAGAATATTGAACTCTTTGCTGTACATCTTGGCACAGTTTTTGGTGTTTTATTTCTCTAGAATTTAGATAATTTTCCAAGTAAGTCATTTGTTAGCAATTTCTTCCGTTCTCATCTTTGTTGTTGTTGTTCAGAATGAGTTATTGTCAAAGAAATAACAAAATTATCATTAACCTCCCTTCTGAAGACTTTGAGAATATTTGACATTTATGGTTAACGCAACTGTTATTTATTTAAAACCTTAGGTTTTGAAGTTTCCAACTTCAAACCTTAGGAGTGAAGTTTAGGAAGGCTGATTTTTTTTTTTTTTTGGTTGGAAGCCATAGTAAGAATAAACTAGAGAAGTGGTTACTGGTTTTCATCTTGGGTGCGGAAGTATGTGTATGAGTATTTTGTTGATGTTGCTATAGAAACAGTAAAAATCCAGCTTGGAAAACTTCACAAATAAAGTATTGATTTGGCTATTTAAATTCTTTTTCATATGTTGGAGTTATATCTAATTGATTTCAAAATGTCTTTTTTTTTCCTTTTCGGTCACAAATATCTAGGTATCAAAAGTTCAAGTCAGTATTGAGGATATTAACACTAATAATCATCTAAATATTTTTGGTTAGTACTACTCCTTAGAGGTTTGGGGAAAAATTTGTATTAAGGCATTTGGGGAAAAATTTCTATTAAGGCAAATCCAAATTTCCTGTTTGTGGTGCTGATGGACTGTAAGTTAAAAAATGTGTATATCCATGTATTATAGTTTCAGTTTAGTTGGGGATTTTTCTTAATGAAAAACATATATATATACACACACACTTTTTTCAAGTTTTATGTATGTTTTCTTTTACAAATTTATTATGGAGTTGTACTGGCCATGCTATTTTAGCTTTTTAGTAAAGCTGCAGTTTGGGTCAGGAGAAAGTGATTCCACTCAGCAGTTTGTAGGGGAAAATAGCTCTGCTTCTGGTTTTTATAGACTCTCTTGCTCAAAGGAAGGACTGCCATTGAGTCAGTTACAACTTCAGTGGAAGATGTCTCGCAGCTGTGCCTTTTTGGTTTTGTTCCAGAGATAGTATTTGTGTGTACTGTCAGAATGTCTTAAAGGCCCACCCTGGAAAGGATTCAACTCTATAAAAGGAGTTTTGTTTTATAACCTTTCACATATTCTTATGGGGTTCTGGTGGTGACCGTGGTCTTTATTGTCTTGTCTTTTAAACTGGTATTTTATTGAGACACAGGCTTCACAGTTTGAGAACAGGAATTACAGTTACGGTTATTGTATCTTGTAAATACATTTAACCAAGCCCTTGGCATGCACTGTGATTAAAGCAAAACAAAATACCCTTCTCCAAACCTTGCGATTTCAGTGACTTATTTTTTAGCTTCTTTTTCTGGGCATCTATAGTGATATGAAGATGGCACTCATTTCATGATATTCTTGATAATTTAATAGATACTGATTTACAAGTCAGTTAAGGTAGAAGATTATACGTGGCATCCCCAATTTTGAAAAACTTTGGAAGCCAATAACTTTCCATATTGAAAATTGTTAAGTTTAACCCATTTTGAATCCTGTGTTAAAATGAATGCTGAGAGGATTATCATTGACTGTATTCTAGGAGATGGACCATATTTCCTCTTTGGTTTCATTTTCCTTACACCACTTCCTCTTCTAGTCCATGTATGTTTCCGGTTCCCTTCTCCTTGGTCTCTGGGCTAGAGATGTCCCTCATGCCATCCCAGATTAAATTCATTTCTCTCTTCTGAACTTCCTGGCCTTCATTTTCCTTTCTCTCCTTTGTATCTTGAACCTCTCCCTACTTTGTCTTTCCCACCAAAAGCCTGCACGAAATAAAATAACCAATACTTCTCCTGTGTGGGTAGATTGTCTCGCAGCCATACTTCTTGTAGTTATTGCTGTCGTTTCTGCCAGCCTCTTCTCTGGCACTAAATTTCAGAGATTAGTTTGCCCCTTTTTCATACTCCCCTCTGTTCAGTATTTTTCCTTTAGCCAATTGTCTTTTTCTGTACTGTCCACTGGACTTGCTCTTTGGGTTATCAGCAGTCTTTCATGATGCCTGCAAAGCCTTATCTGGTTCTAGAAGCCCTTCGCCTGTTGTCCATTGCTCCCAGCCCAGCTCTTCTCTTGGGGTAATGCTTGCTTGGTTTGATGTCTTTATCTTATTCTGGTCCTTCCCACCCTCCTTCATAGGTTCTTTGCTCCCTGCCTGGTTATTTACTATGAGCATTTTTTTTTTTTTTTAACCTCTGTCTTGCCTTGGGCTTCATCTCTTCTGTAGCTTCAGATTACACTGATTGACCAAGTAGTTCCAGATTTTAGCATGGAAACCTAGGCTCTGTGGTTCAGACACATATCTCCAGCTGGCCTGATTTTCCACCCAGATGTCACACAGTCACTTAGTCCAAATGTGTTAAAAGTGGAAGCTTGGGCTTCTTTCATCCGTCTTTCATATTCTTTTTGGAAATCTATCTCTAGGTTCACGTTCCCGCTGTCTGACCTTTGACTGCCAGGAACCTGGGAACTTTGTTCTCCCTGACTCCCACTGCTCAATTCTTTTATCAAATCCTGTCCATTTTAACTACTAAATATTTACTGACTTCATCTCTTCATTTGCTTCCCTGTTGCCTCTGTGTCAGTTCAGATGCTGTTTTCTGGATCACCGGGGCCTCTGCTTAACCAGTTTCCTTTTACTACGGCATCTGTTATCACACAAGTGCCGAAGCCATCCTCCCGAAATGCAAAAGGAATATTATTTTTCATTGCCTACAGGACAGAGTTGAAACATCTGAGCTTAGCGTACTCATCACTCACTGTTTGGCTACTACCTCCCTCGTCCCATTTCCTCCATTCCCCACCCCGTATTCCGGGCAGATGAGGTGTGGACTCACCGTTCTCAGCAATGCTTTTATCTCTGGTGATTCTGTGTCTTCAGTCTCTATTCCCATGGTGAGGAGTATGCTTTAACCCGCTTACAATCAGCCCTCCTTCTCCTTCAAGGTCAGCGCCAGCGTCACCTTGGGAAGCATTCTTCCCTCATCAAGTCAGTTACTGTTGAAATGTTTATGCCTATATTTCAGCTCGGTTCTCTTTGTAGTGTTATTATTTATTTAGGTACTCTTCGGCTGGAGCCAAGTTTTATACAGGTGTGTATCCTGGAGCCAAGTTTTATACAGGTGTGTATCCTGAACAGCTATCAGTAGACAAAGGGTAATTCCTCATTGAATGAATGGATCTTAGCAAAACCTAAAATTACGGAATTCAGGATCTCATGGATACAGATAATGGTGAATCCTCTAGCTTGTGAAAGTCACTCAGTTGTGTCCGACTCTTTGCAACCCCATGGGCTATATATAGTTCATGGAATTCTCCAGGCCAGAATACTGGAGTGGGTAGACTTTCCCTTCTCCAGGGGATCTTTCCAACCCAAGGATAGAACCCAGGTCTCCCGTGTTGCATACAGATTCTTTACCAGCTGAGCCACAAGGGAAGCCCAAGAATACTGGAGTGGGTAGCCTATCCCTTCTCCAGTGGATCTTCCCGATCCAGGAATTGAACTGGGGTCTTCTGCATTGCAGGCAGATTCTTTACCAACTGAGCTATCAGGGAAGCCCCCACTCTGGCTTAATGTTGGATATTTATTGTTTCAGGTGGGGAGGGGCTGTGGATTGAGAATGTATTAGCACTTGTGCTTAGGGTTTTCTTTCATAATTCAGATTTGAAGAGGTAAGTTTCTGTAGAAATGAAAGAAAGAAGTGAGTGGAGGGACAGTTTCAGAATACAGAGATAATAAAGATACGGAGGGTTAGAAGTACACTGGATCCTCAAACAAGTGCCCAAACCATGCAGATGGCAGGCTGAAGGAAGATAGTGACACAAGCAACGTGAGGAGAGGACCCCAGATTGGGTTGTGTGTCCCCAGAGCCTGACGAGTAGCTGGGCACTGTATGTTGCATGCACCTTAACATTTCTGTGGCTTGTCTGCTGTGCTGAACTTTCTACAACATGTTTTTTGATAAGAGCCTTATGTTAGCAGGTTTCCTGTTTATATGGTTCTAGTAGGGGACTTGGAGAAGGCACTGGCACCCCACTCCAGTACTCTCGCCTGGAAAATCCCATGGACGGAAGAGCCTGGTAGGCTGTGGTCCATGGGGTCGCAAAGAGTCGGACATGACTGAGCGACTTCACTTTGACTTTCACTTTCATGCATTGGAGAATGAAATGGCAACCCACTCCAGTGTTCCTGCCTGGAGAATCCCAGGGACGGGGGAGCCTGGTAGGCTGCTGTCTATGGGGTCGCACAGAGTCGGACACAACTGAAGTGACTTAGCAGTAGCATTAGTAGGGGTCTTGGAAATAGTAGTGCTTGTTTTAAAGGGAAAGAAAGAAAAGAAGGGAAACTATGGAGGGTAGCTTAGGGTTGGGGAGCAGTTTTCTTTCTACAAGTTGAGGAAAAATTAAGTGGTGGTAGATTACTGTAGGTTAATGTTTGACTTAAGAATAAGTGTAATGGTATATTCAACCATTTTGAGGAGAAAGCCTAGGTGAATTTTTTGATGATTGAAATTGTGTGTTTAATAGTCATTTGCATTCATGTGACATTTTGCACTTGACTAGTAGCTCTCGTGTGGAGAAGGCAATGGCACCCCACTCCAGTACTCTTGCCTGGAAAATCCCATGGTTGGAGGAGCCTGATAGGCTGCAGTCCATGGGGTTGCTAAGAGTCAGATACAACTGAGCGACTTCCCTTTCACTTTTCACTTTCATGCATTGGAGAAGGAAATGGCAACCCACTCCAGTGTTCTTGCCTGGAGAATCCCAGGGACAGGGGAGCCTGATGGGCTGCCGTCTGTGGGGTCACACAGAGTCGGACACGACTGAAGCGACTTAGCAGCAGCAGCAGTAGCTCTCGTGTAGTTCTCCTGTGACGCCCACAAGAATCCCATCATATAGGTAGTTTATCTGCTGGTACCTTCATTTTATAGACTTAGTTAAGTGACAACATGGAGTAATGTCCAGACTGTTCGTGTGTGAATTTAATGTTATTGCAGATTGGGGAGATTAGATAATTTCTTGACAATGACTTCTTTATTTTGGAAACATACTTTTTGGGGGAGCAGGAAAGTGTAGGGTTTTTCTTGGATTCAGAGGATAGGGCAGAGTTGGGGAGCTTTTGAGGGGTCAGCCGGATCTTTGTTTCTTCTGGCCCTTGGACAGCCATAAAAAGCTCTTTGTTGCTGGGTATCTTCTCAAGAGTGTCTCGGCCCTTACCCTCACGTCCAGGCACTACAGTCTGCAATGGGGAAAGGCAAATAGAGTTATTAGGCAGAATCGGACATCCATCCTGGGTTCTGCTCCTAATTTACTGTGTAACTTGACAAGTGACCTAGCTTCTGGATTTCAGGTTCCCCGTCTGTGAAGGGCAAGGACAGGAGGTACATAAGAGCTGAGATCCCTTTTGATTCTATATTTGTTTTATAAGAATCCCATTTTGCTTGGTCACGTGGATGGTATTGCCCAGATGCTAGCAAGATCTTTGTTTCTGCTTTGTATGTGATGGGCTTTGTGATAATTATTTTTTTAATCCGTAAGGCAAGGAGAGTCATTACCACAGTATTAGCAGAATCATTTGTTCATCTCAAATGAGAGACGAATGAGCCTGAACATTGTAAGCCTGTAATGCCTTCCTTGTCCTCCCCAAGGAACTTGTCCACTTTGCTGTGTCCTGACTGTACCTCTGCTACAGTCCTTGTCCCGTGTGGTATAATTATTTGTTTATGTATCTGACTTCCCTTCTAGACTGTGAAATCCCTGAGGACTGGTGTGGGGAAGAACTTTCCAGTCCTGAGGGCTTAGACCAGTGTCTGGGGCAAAGGGGGAACTCAGCAAAGTTTTCTCAGATGTAAGTGAAATGAAAATAATACATTTTAAAGTAAATGCTGAATTACTGTATGTACTGGTCTGAATGTGTAATTCTGATAGGGATGCTTTTGACTTTTGAAGTTTAAAAAAAAAGGGGGGGTGTGTGGGCATTTGTTACTGCTTTGTCCTAACACTTCTTAGATGGTTTCAGAACATTAACTTTTTGTTTAGAGAGTCCCAACTGCCATCCCTTTCTTCTTTTGCTTCCCTCCTGTACCTGCTCCTGCTCTCTCTCTCCAAACCCCCTGTAAAAATCTGGGGTCATATGGAATTTTTCTTGCCCAGAGTCTCATAAATCTGTAGTACTTTCTAATGTTACATTTTACAAAACATGGTAGGAAAGAAACTTTGTGAGTGACTTACGTGCAGTTGTGCAAATTATTATGGGTTCAGCGCCTGAGAAAAGTTAAACTGTGGTGTGTGGTCAAAAGATAACTTAGCCAGAGGCTGTGGAACTGGTGTCGCAGTTGTTTTGGTTTTTTTCTTTGTTTGGTTTTTTTCTTTGATCCTGTGAAATGTGGACTGTTAGAAAATTTTATAGACAAGTTGAAATTAATCCAGATTGAGAGAATCATAAAACTTTTCTCCACGTTTTGTTCAGGAAGGATAGTCTTGCATGATGATTGGTATATAGCAAAGTTGGATTCTCTGTGACATCAGTAGAGTTCAAAAACAGAGGGGTTATTTTTTATTTTTTGGAGTACTTTTTAGGTTATTTTAGGGTTTTGCTAGAAAACTGTACTCGCTTCTTTTCTGGTTTGATAGATGATATATGCTTCTCCAGTGGAGGCTAGATGAATAATGGGGAGAGGGGAGACTGAAAGGATCTCTTCTGCTCACTGTCTTTCTGTGACACTGAGAACTTTATTTTCTGTACAGAGTTTGTGTCCTGTATGGTCTTGGAGCTTTGAGTCACCATCAGGTTCTTGCATCCTTGCATCCTATTCAGTTACATTCCTTTTCCTCAAAGTCAGGAAATAGGACATTTTGTACAAGTCAAGAAGTCATTTTACTGGGTTTAATTTTATTTATACATCAACTTGCCTATACAAATATAGGAAAAATATCCCCCACCCTACGCCCAACCAACTCCCTTGAATACTGAAGTAGTATTCTGAGGATGAACTTCTAATTTCCCCTTTTCATGAAGCAATAAAACAGTGTCAAAGCAAGGCTATTTAGGATCTTCCTAAGACAGATGCAATAGATACACGTTTATATGAGCAATTTTTAATATTTAAGACCTTACAGCATATGTGTTTTATGTATTTTAATGTGTTTAAAGCCTTACTGGAAATAATTTAAATGATACTGGACCTAGTTTGTAACTTCTGTGCCAGGAACCCACAGAGTAACCTTTTTTGTAAGTTATTTCACTTCTTTGGGTTTAGTTTACTCATCTAGTAAACAAGGGTGTTGAAACTGAGATAATGCAGCCTTGGTGGAAAAGTGTGTTGGCTTTGAAGGAAACTGCTCTCCACTATACCTTCAATGCCACTGGTATTGGTTTTGAAGCAGACTAAACTGGTGTCATTTCTACCTCTGCCACTTATTGAGTATATGAGTTTTGGAAACTCATTTAAATTCTCTGGGTTCTCCTTTTATCCACTCTATTAATGACTTGTTCTTCTTCCAAATCAGTGAGCCACAAAACTCACCTCTTATCTTAATTCTCTTAACCTTTATTTGAATAATGAGAATCCGATGTCTCATAGGCAGGATTGAAGCAAGCAGAGGAGCTTGAGCAATGGCATTGGGTTCTATGTAGATGCCTTACTCAGCTTGGGCTTCCATAACAAAATACCATATACTTGTTTACTTAAACTGCAAGTCTATTTTCTCACACTTCTGGAGACCAGAAGGCCAAGATCCAGTGCCAGCATGGTCTGTTTTTGGTGAACACTCCCTTCTTGGATTGTAGATGGCTGCCTAATCTGTGTCCTCACAAAGCAAGGTGAGAGAGGGAGCAAGAGTGAGAATGTGAGAGAATGAGCAAGCTCACTGGTGTCCCTTATTAGAAAGCCACTAATTCCATCATGATGGCTCCACCCTGATGACCTCACCTAAATCTAATTATTATCTCTCAAAGGTCCCACCTCCAAATACCATCACTTTGGGGGTTAGTGCTTCAGTGTATGGATGTTGGGGAGATATAATTCAGTTGGTGGAAGTAGGGGAGTTAGGAAGTAAGGCAGGCACAGTGGTGTTGAGAGTTGACTGGGAAAGATGGTAAAGATCTCCCTATGTCAGCTTCACTGGGTCCAGTGCTGTACGTCAGTAGTCCTGAGACTTCTGAATTCTGTGGAGCAATGCTGTGCTTAGTTGCTCGGTCATGCCTGACTCTTGGCGACCCCATGGACTTTGGCCTACCAGGTTCCTCTGTCCACGGGGACTCTCCAGGCAAGAATACTTGAGTGGGTTGCCATGCCCTCCTCTGGGGGTTTTCCCAACCCAGGGATCTAACCCAGGTCTCCTGCATTGTAGGTGGATTCTTTACTGTCTGATCCACCACGGAAGCCCTATGGAGCAATACATTTTAGAAAAAGATTTGGAGCCAGTATTTTTTTAAGTCAATATAGTGAAGTCAGTCTGCCATCCTACTGCGGTTTCTATTGCCATTTCTATGGTTTAAAATACACATTTAACAAATGTGGGAAAACCACAATCTCAATAAAAGATGGACTAAACAAATTTGGCTCTACTAAGTTCAGTTCAGGTCAGTCGCTCAGTTGTGTCCAACTCTTTGCCACCCCATGAGCAGCAGCACACCAGGCCTCTCTGTCCAACACCAACTCCTGGAGCCCACCCAAACTCATGTCCATTGAGTTGGTGATGGCCATCCAACCATCTCATCCTCTGTCATCCCCTTCTCCTCCTGCCCTCAATCTTTCCCAGCATCAGGGTCTTTTCCAGTGAGTCAGCTCTTCGCATCAGGTGGCCAAAGTATTGGAGTTTCAGCTTCCAATGAACACCCAGGACTGATCTCCTTTAGAATGGACTGATTGGATCTGCTTGCAGTCCAAGGGACTCTCAAGAATCTTCTCCAACACTACAGTTCAAAAGCATCAATTCTTTGGCGCTCAGCTTTCTTTCTTTTTTTTTTTTTCAGCTTTCTTTATAGTCCAAGTCTCACATCCATACATGACTACTGGAAAAACCACAGCCTTGACTAGATGGACCTTTGTTGGCAAAGTAATGTCTCTGCTTTTGAATATGCTATCTAAGTTGGTCATAACTTTCCTTCCAAGGAGTAAGCATCTTTTACTTTCATGGCTTCAGTCACCATCTGCAGTGATTTTGGAGCCCAGAAAAATAGTCTGACACTGTTTCCCCATCTATTTACCATGAAGTGATGGGACCAAATGCCATGATCTTCATTTTCTGAATGTTGAGCTTTAAGCCAGCTTTTTCACTCTCCTCTTTCACTTTCATCAAGAGGCTCTTTAGTTCCTCTTCACTTTCTGCCATAAGGATGGCATCATCTGCATATCTGAGGTTATTGATATTTCTCTCGGCAGTCTTGATTCCAATTTGTGCTTCCTCCAGCCCAGCGTTTCTCATGATGTACTCTGCAGAGAAGTTAAATAAGCACGGTGACAATATACAGCCTTGACGTACTCCTTTTCCTATTTGGAACCAGTCTGTTGTTCCCTGTCCAGTTCTAACTGTTGCTTCCTGACCTGCATACAGGTTTCTCAAGAGGCAGATCAGGTGGTCTGGTAGTCCCATCTCTTTCAGAATTTTCCACAGTTTATTGTGATCCACACAGCCAAAGGCTTTGGCATAGTCAATAATGCTCTACTAAAAAACTCACCAAATTGCCATTTTGTGAACCAGGGAAAGCTTTGTGGGTGGATAGTGAAGTTTACTTCCATTATATAGAATGAGTTTTTTTGTTTGTGTTTGTTCATTTTGACAGATTAATCTCTTCAGAGCTGCTACTGAAACGTATTTTCATTAAGTTCCTCTAAAGGAAAACTTACTTTTTCTCTCCTAGTTGGTATGAGTGATATCTTGTTCATTTAATTATCTAATGTTTTATTTGTAATAATTCTTTTTTTAAAAAGACTGCTGTAGGTGAATGTGAACATAAAATACTCATTGACTTAAGAATTGTTTGGTAGGAGAGCAGTGTGGTATGGTAACAGGGTCAAGATGTAAATATGTATACCTAGATGCAGAGTCTATCTTGGTCCTCATTGGTTAATGTAAATATCTATACTATAAAAAAAACCAACCAGAATTTAATGTGGAAATGTAAGGGAGTAGGGGGATGGTAATGTAGAATTAAGGAAGGTTGGTGTTTTTCAAAGCTCTCTGACCTGAATCTTAGAATAATTGTATTTCCCTTTAGTGACTATAAATTTACCTTGCTTCCATATGTATTTGTATTCATATGACAAATGGATGGAGGATTTCACCTTTTGTATCCATCATTGCTCAATTTAGGATAGCAATATAATAATAAAATAAGAATTCATCAGCTTTGTAACAATATGATGGTATCTATAATTCTAGATTGAAACAGGCCTTCCTTTAAATACAGTGTGAATGAATAAGGAAATTTTCCTACAAATCAATCAAAATAGTCCTGTTTTCAGTATATAAAAATGAAATATATATGTATTTGAATGGCTTTTCTATATCAAAATATATATACCAGTTTTATCAAGAAAGATGAGTAGACTATATGTTATATGCATGTACTTTTGGTGTCTATAGGGTGGATTAAAATAGCAAGAAATAAAAACAAAGTTGAGGGGTGCAAATTCAAAGCAATGTAAAAACGATACAAAAAAGGAGGGAAAAATTGCCTAGCAGTAGTAGGATTGTAAACAGGATTATAATCATAGGATTACAGTTGTGCCATTAAAACTGTTCTTTATGTAAAGTGTTCTTCATTTAGTGGGTAGAACAGACAGCAAGAGGATGACTTTTTCTTTGACCCATGTGGGTTTTCTAGCTGAGGAATGAAGTAACTTGGAACCATGCTGGGCTTTTCTACTGAGCATGCCCTTCTTCAGCGGCGTCTGGCCTGGGTGGGGCCAGTCTTGCTCATTAAGCAGTTGGAAGCTGGATTTCCATCCTCTTTCCACAGCCTTCTAATGACAGGGAACAGCAGACAGCGGACTCCATGTACTTCTATAAAACTGCGTATGTATTTCGAGGCGGGGAGTGTTAGGAAATTTCTATTGTAGCAGTTAGGTTTGTGGGGGTATATACTTGTTTTTGCTTTTGAAAAAAGTTTGCCTTTTGGACTGTCAGTATCTAGGAGACTGAAAATTTGGACAGTACTCATGTACAGAGTACAGAATAGATGGAATCTGATTATGTGCACTATCTGGCAAGGGATTATGTTCAGTTATATTTGAACCAAGCCCTGTGAAAAATGTGTATGTATTTTTAGACTATTTGTTTGCATTTTCTAAGGCAAATGTTGAGTTTTGTCAAGTTATCTTTGCCATAATTGCCTTTTTAGGTTTGACTTATGAGAATAGTGGAGCCAGCTGATTTTAGATATTTGTTCTACTCTTTCACAATTGATTTATTCAGTGGTACTATATACTGTACAGAAATGAATCATTCCTAAAGCACAGTGAGGACTATGTAAGGTTAATAGCATACACTTATTTTTTAACATGTTAAAAGATGATAGATTTCAATTAGCATGAAAATGAAACATTTTATAAATTACCTCCTTTGATTAAAGAACATTACAGCTAGCAGAGATTTGAATTTGCTTTTTACTTTTGACATCTACAGATTAATGGTCATTAAGATCTATCAAGAATTATGTATTGTTTTAATGCTGTCACGGCCTAAGTAAATATTAATTGAATAATAGGTGTCAACTTCTTTTACTGAATATTTAATATGTTGTCACATTGAAGAAATGTGAAAACCCACCATATTGCCCAGATTCAAACATCCAAATTTAGAAAGTCTTCTTCATGCTTCTTCTTGATATAATTTACCTGCCTAACAACCTTCCTTCGAAAAGAAACTTGTTACGTTGCTTCTTTCTAACAAAATGAAAAGCAGTACCATTGTGATAGCCAGACTACATCTGTAAGTTCCTTCATTACTGTTGACATTGCCCAGAATGTTCTTAGACCCTTGAGGAAACTACTGAGTGTTTGGGGGAGGGAGGGCGGTACATATATACTTGTGAAGTTTAAGCTTTCTGTTTTTAGGTTTAACAAAGAATTGTCTCTTCAAACTATTGACACCTCAGATGAAGGAATAAATGTCTGTGGAATTGATGCTGATGACCTGGACAGTCGTTCATAGGACCCCCACCTTCCCTATGGACTGTCTCTTTTGGAGTGTTCCAGTGCACGTTGTATGATATATTGATGACCTGTTGTTTAACATCATAGCTGGATCACAAAGAAAGTTGGAAAGGGAAATTTTAAACTTTGAAATTGTGTTGGCTTGAAATTTTTTGGTGGGTTCCAAGGGTTGGAATACCTAGCATATTCTCCAGTAGATTCCTCTACCAAATCACGTTTACAGATGTTGCATTTTGAGAATCTTATCTCCAAAGAAACAAATATATTTAGCCAAAGTGAAAGCTTGTCCCTTGCCAGCATGACCTAAAAAGTAGTCGTTTAAAACTTTGACTGAGTAGTTTTGAATGTACTAATGCTCACAGTAGAACTACTTGGGGAAAAGTAAAAAGTTTTTAAGCATTCCAGATGGCATGTCTGTAATTCCATTGTAATTACAGCTTTTCCCGCCTGGGGAAAGTTGCTTTTATCACGCTTGGAGGGTCCATATGCTAACGGTCTATGGCACCTTCAGCCGACCAACTGGAGGACTGGCCTTCACATTGGGATCTGCTTACCTAAGCTAGAAAAATCGTTCCGTTTATAGTCTCATATTTTAAGAATACATGCTATGCATTGACGTAACTCTTTGGCAGTGCTGTAAATATTGTAAAATGATAGAGGAGCTAACGACCAAAACTGCAAAAGTGAATTCCATTTTTTGACAAGGTTTAGGTATTTATGCCTGTCAACTGCAGCGTTCCAAAGCTTATGGAGAAGAGGATTTGAAAGTGCGAGATCAGTGTAGGCTCCAGCCTGGTGGCCTTGTCATAGTGTGGGGAGTTGATTGAGTTTGACAGGCTTTTGTCTTATGACCTATTAAAATGCAGCGTCTGCAGCCTGTGCATTTATCCTGTGCAGTTAACCTTGGTGGATTTGTTGTTAGCTTATTTGGGAAAAGCCTCCTGAACCACTGTTATTTTTTAGCTAAAGAATTTAGAGTTTACTTCACACAGAAATAATATTAGACTGGTTGTAGATGACTGCTTGATACCAGGTGAGTTTTACGTTGGGGCTGCGTAAGGATCCCTTGCAGAAGGTGGTTGTGGGATGACTCAGAAGTGTATTCCCTGATATCGCTTATGACAAGATGAGAATTTTGGTGGTGTTTTTGCTGTTGGGAGCCTAGTTATGACATTACTGGAAGAAACTGCAAGTAGGTATATTTTTCTTCTCTATAGAACATTCTGTTTAATGATGGTGGTCCAAAGCAGTGTTCCCCGAACACTAGGAACATCACAAAAGACATTTATCAAGAAGATACCGGCTGCCTACCAGTGCACTGGGAACATGCAGTTACTTATTTGCACAACAGTACCCCCTTCATGGAAGCACAGGAGCAGAAGCGGGGTGGGGAAGCGGTGGACAGGAAACACGACATCCTCATGCTGCTCAAGCCAGTTTTATTCCTGCCTTCCCCTCTAAATGAAGAAGAAGCTGCAGACCAAGATTGGAGATATTTGTGTGTGACCAGCTTAGGAATTTAATAAGAATCTTCCCATGCTGTTTTACTCTCCTTTGAAAACATTTCCTCAGCTTTCAGAGAAATTATTTCCAAGTTCTCTGTTCCAACTCCTCCAGCAGAGAATAAGGAATACTAATTTTTTTTTTTTTTTTTTTTGCCTACTTGTGTAGGCACCAATATTTTTGTTAGCAAAGACAGATTTTTGTTTTAGCTTCACTCTGAGAAGGATAAAAAGCTGGCAAGGTTTCCTAAGGAACTCTAGGGGCTATTATTATTTTTATGAAATGAATACTTGATGTACTTCTTAAAAGATGTCTGGCTGCTCTAAAAGCTTAGGTGTTTGAGCTTTTCCTGCTTTCAAGAACAGGCTATGCGGGGTAAGGTGTGGGTTTGTAAAGTATGCTGAATCGGAGGCTAGGAAAAATCATTCTTTTGAGAAGGTAGAGATAATCTTAAAGGTCATATGGTAAGAAATCAATTTTATTTTAGGCTGTCTTAATGCTACTGCTGAGCTGGAATAGATCGGAAGGCTTTTGCACCCAGACTGTTCATTTATGAGGCCAGAGCTATGTGAGAGGTCAAGGTGACATCGTCACTTGTGGCAGTGTGGCATTCAGGTTGTCTCCAAGAAAGCCGACCAGTTGTGCTGGGTTCACTTAATGCATACGATATTTTAATGCATAAGTATTGTCCTCCTTTAATGAAGTTTTAATGAAGTATTTAAGTCTTCAGTTTGCAAACGTCCACCCAGTGGTGTCTTTGTCTCCATATCTGCATCTCTGCACCTCATCTACTTGGTCGTCATCCATTCCCCATAATCACTGCTGTTTTCCTTATGCTTATATAGGCAGATATGTACATGTGGATTCACATACTTATACCTCCAGCACACATTACTTTCAGCACACAAGGTGCAGCATGTCTAATGTGCTATCTGAATCTTACTTTTTGGACTTGTGTAACTGGGAGATATTTCTGTAGTAGGGGGAAACCTTCCTCTTTTTCTTTATAGCTGCATAGTATTCTGTTGTATGAAGGTTGCATAGTATCACCTATTGATGGACATTGATCTGGTGCTGTTACAAGCAGTGTGATAGGGAATCATCAGTGCGTAAGTGTTGTACATATTCGGATGTATCTGTAGGATACATCCCCACAAGCAGAGTAACTGGTTTAGAATGTGTATGCATTTGGAACTTTGATAGCTGTTGGCAAACTGACTCCCATTGGATCTGTCCCAATTTACTCTCTTACTGGCAATTATCTGAGAATGGCCTCTGTTCCCATAATCTTGCTCAGTGATTACATGATTAAGCTTTTGGATTTTTCCGTGCTAAATTTTTAGCCTGTATTTATTTTACTATGAGTGTGTGGTAAGCATCTTTTCACGGGTTCATACATTTCATGGGTCCTTTGTATTTCTTTTTTTCCTCTTAACTCTTTACTCATCCTTCAGTCACTTCCCTATTGGACGGTTGGTCAGCCCAGCTGACAATTTATTTTGGAAGTTTTTTCTTCAATTTTTTATTTTGTATTGGAGTATAGGCTGTTAACAATGTTGTGATTGATTCAGATGAACAGCGAAGGGACTCAGCCATACATATACCTGTGTCCAGTCTCCCTTAAACTCCCTGTTTTGGAGTTTTGATGTTGAAGAAATTTATAACCAGGGCTATTTTATTAGGCTTTGTATTCAAATTACTTAAATTTTGCTAGACAGCAAATATATTTCTAGCAAATACAATTGAGAATGAGAATTAAGTGCTCTTTAAAAAGCGTGATACCTGTTTGTGTTTTATGAGTCTTTAACCAAGATTTCCCATGTGTGACTTCCTGAAGAGATGACAACGGTGGTTGTAAAGAAAACCACGGTCAGCTTTTCAAACTGGTTGTGATTTCTGAATTTAAATTACCAAACGTTCTGAATTAATGGCGAGTAGTTTAAATATGTATTGCTGCTAATATCGCTACTTCTGTGCCCCATGAGGCTGAGAGCAGGCTTCTTTCATCTCTGTTATTGATGTCTGGTACATAGGTTATGACAGTCCTCAGAAAACCTTTGAAAGAAGGAGCTAAGATGCTGATATAACCCACATCCTGAAAGTGGGTAAAACTTGTCAGGGGCTCTGTTAAAACATGTTGCTTTGGATTGTAGACCACCGAATGGTAGTAATAGTTTATGGATTTTTGTTTTTCAACAAATCATGAACTTTAAGGGATTGTGCTAGATGCTGGTTACACTACAGTGAAGTTGTTTGAGATTGCTGGCAGGATTGCCCGAGGTCTTTGGAGCCGGATGGCCTGGGTTTGGATCCTGGCTCTTCCGTTCATTTACTGCTTGTGTGGCTCTGCTCTCGCCGTGGATCCTCATTTACCTTCTTGATACTTGTTTACCTTCTTCATCTGCAGCATGGAAGTCATTTTAATTTCTCCCACAAAGGTTGTGAGTATTAAAGGAATTGCTTCATGTAAAATCTCTAGAAGAGTGCTCAGCCAATAGCTGATATTATCATTATGTATTGTTATTTCTGTTCTTACTATTAATATCCTTAGTGAAGATACAGACATTGTCCCTTCGTTTTTAGAATCCCCCTATGATGACTGTGACCCAGCATTTATTATGAATTTATTTTGTGCCAGGCACTTTATGTATAGCATCTGATTTAACCCTTAGAGTCACCCAGTGTTTATGTATAAATATCTTTGTTTTGCTGATGAGGAAACTGAGACTCATTGAGTTTCAATAACTTGTCTGTGGTTCCGTGGCTAGTATGAGACAAGAGCTGGAACCCTAACTCGGTCTCTTCAGTTCCTAGACTTGATCTTCAAACCATCATGTTATTGTATCCAAAGATTATAGTTGGTTTCGCACGCAAAGAATGTAGCTCCGGCTCTGGCCTTTACAAAAATTCAGGGCCCAACCTGAAAGAAGGAATTGAAGCAAACACAGTTCATCGATAATCCTGACCCCACAACTCAGTGTGCATAATTGATTAACTAGGAGCCAGCAGCGTTCTGAATGTCTCTATCGCCTTGATGAGGGTGTGAGGCTGGAGCACCCCAAATGACGAGGTTTATGTGCATTTTGATTATGAGAATGATGGTATGTAGCTTTGGGATCCTTAATGATTTATGCACAGCCTCTGGTATACTGAGCTCCAGGAAAGGGCAGCTGTTCCTAGGATGACCCTAGTTGCCTGTGGAAAAGACTTTGCCTTACTCAGATTTCTTTCTTGACTTGATTCTTAATGAGAACAGCAGAGACTTGGTTTTAACAAATCAGATTGTTAGCACTTATCTTAGGTGTTTTGGGGCTTGGACATTGTGGAGAATAATGCCTTGATTTTCACATACCCTCCTCTCCAGTGTATGAATAAGGGGAATCATACTTTGAACTCTAAGATAGTTTGTTTCATTTTTATATAGAGTTGATAGAATGACAAATTAATGGCTTATCTCTCTTAATATTAACTCCAATGTGCTGTGCTTTGCTTAGTCGCTCAGTCGTGTCTGACTTTTTATGACCCTTGGACTGTAACTTGCCAGGCTCCTCTGTCCATGGGGATTCTCCAGGCAAGAACACTGGAGGGGTTGTCATGTCCTCCTCCAGGGGATCTTCCCAACCCAGGGATCGAACCCAGGTCTCCTGCATTGCAGGCAGATTCTTTACCATTTGAGCCACCAGGGAAGCCCAAGAATACTGGAGTGGGTAGTCTATCCCTTCTCCAGGGGATCTTCCTGACCTAGGAATCGAACCGGGGTCTTCTGCATTGCAGGCAGATTGTTTACCAGCTGAGCTACCAGGGAAGGCCATTAACTCTAATACTAGGTTTTAAAAAATTGAACATCTGGAAAAAGTGGAACGTTTGGACAACCATGGCTTTTAGGCATGAGGGCTCTAAAACCCAGTGGGGAGTAATTGTCTGAGCTGGTACTATTATGTATTCCTAGTTTCTTAGGTCTTAGTTTCTAATGCTTGCCTCAGAATATGCAGAAACTAATAGTGATTGCAAGTAACTGTACCCCCTGCTTTAATTGTTTAAACCACAAGGGGCAGTATGTTATCTCATGTAATGGGAAGCTCAAATACAGGACCTGGTCACCAGTAGCATGCACAGTAGGCTGGTCCTCTTCTCTGTAACTTTTGCAGTGTCTTCTGCTATATGCCACTTTGTCTCCAGGCCTTCCCCCCTCATGGATTATTCCAGATGGTAACAGCATTTCTGGGAATCACATACCCAGTGTTTAGGAGAGGGGCCTTCTCTTCTTATGGCTCTTTCTAGAAACAGGCGTCCTTCCCCAGGAGCCCACCAACAGACTTTTACATGTTTTCCTGGCAAAGGGATGGGGAACTACCATGATTACCCTACACCAGAATGCCATTACCTTGTGGCCTGACCTGGAGCCAGCCTTTACTGGCACGCATGTGGAAAAGAGAAAAGCTGAACAAAATTTGAGTTCTGTTAAAAAGTAGTGGAAGGCTGGAGGAAATTCATGCTCTGAATGTAATCTGATCCTGCCTAGACTTGAGTTAGCAAAGGGCTACAGTTCATATCTTTTGTGTATGTGGGTTTAATTTAAACCAGATGTTTACTTATATCTTTATAGAAATAGTTCTGTCTCTCTTATGGGCCCTTTATCCCTTTAAAATAAACCAAACAAACGATGTAATGTGTTATTAAGGTAACTAGGGTGGGCAGCATTGAATTATTTAAAAAATAACTCTTGTTTACCCTCACTGTATAGATAATTTAACAAATATTCCCTTTGAAATGTAGTTGTATGTATTTGGATATGGGATATAGTATTTTCTAGACCTTTTGACACGGAAGAAAAATAAACCTACAAAGGAGAGGAATTAATTTTAGTCGGCTCTCAGCCTGCCCGTTTTTGTTATTCCTTCTCCCTCTCCAGATATTTTTCTTCTTTGCTCCCTTTCTTCCTCCTCATCTTCCCTCCTCCCCTTAAAAAAAAAAATGTTGACAATTATTTGAGAAGCATCGTTCTTATTACTTCCTAAGTAGAGTTAGTTGACTGCTTGGTCATTCCTTTTTTTGGATTGCCGATTTGTTTTTCTCACATTCAGAGCATTAAAGGAAGGTAGTAGGTGTATTAAAAGACCTTTTCTTGGGATCCAGGCTGTTTGGGGAGATGAACATAAGAAAGTGATTGTGTATATCAGAAAGTGGCTCCCCATATCCTCTGCCCAGTCACAGTGATGGATTAAAAACAGGATTTGTCACACTGGAAAGTGACCAAATTGGAACTGTGTACACGTTGCCAATATTTTTAAAGTTTGTCTTTCTTGCACAATTTTGTTCTTGTCTCAAAGGAAAGCCTCTTTCCATACCTGTATCCCCATTTTTCAAGTTTAGAAATGCATATTCCCCATTCTGTTAATCTTGACTTCCCTAATGAATGGGATAACGATAGAAATCAAAGACCTCCTGTTGCTTGTGATCTCAGCCAAGGTTGGGAGCTACTCAGTGGGCAGCAGCTCCTGCCCTCTTCCTCCTGGACAGGGATTTTAATTAACAGTGAGGGCTCTTAGAGTAGCGCTGGTTCTCCAAAGGTTTTAAGGAAACATCTGGACCCAATAATGAACATGAAGTTCAGCTTGAAGTTCTTTGTAGGAGTGTCTAGATTGTGTATCTTCTTGCTTGGCTTTGCTTACTGTTGTCCTCTGTTTAAGGGCTGGTGTTTTGCTAATGGTGTTAGCATAATATTACAGGGTAGACAGTTTAGGCCAGTGGTAGTGACAGCACCTTGGAGCCTGCCTCCTTTTTCAAACATCAGAAAAAAGAGTAGTTTCATGTAACACAGCTCTTTACCTAACCTGTGCTGCTCCTCTGTTGATGATAGTTTTCTGCTTGGTTCTGTGTTAAATGATGTGTGTTTTTTCTCATGGAGCTATTACAATAATGAATGCTTTTATCAACCCAGATGGAGCTTGCCAACATGGTAATTGTGTCAAAAGCTCATGCCTGTCTAATGGGCTGACTGTTCACAGCAGTGTTCTTTTTGGTTGCTGATAAGTAGGGTGGTCTTTACTTAGTATGTTATGTAACTATATTAATGATGGATTTTAGGTATTTGTAATTAAAGCTTATTGGAAGGAGCATTGCTTGAGTTTGAGTGCTTTCTGGTTTTGGCTTTGCCCACCTGGCTTTGTAATCTCAGGCAAAGTCTCAGACTCAGCCTGAGTCTTGCTGAGCCTCAGTTTCCTTGTTGATAAGATAAAATGAAGGTATTAGTCCAGACAACACTCATTCAGTACATATTTATCTGATGTCCCTTATGTGCCAGTCTAGATGCTAGGAACACAGCAGTGAATTAAAATAAAGATCTCAAGATCCCAACCCTCAGGGGGCTTTCATTTTAGTTGGAGGGCTTGTGTTCCATGGCAGGAGTTTCCATTTTAGTGGGCAGTGGTATTTAAAGGCTTATCCACATTTGGAACTCTGAGTGGTACAGGCATGATAATTATGGTGAATGGATGTGCTATAATCATGTTTTCTTGATGGTGGTAATTTGTTCAAGAAACTTTTATCAACAAAGAAGGTAGTGTTTAGGTTTGATCTAAACACGATCTCTTGAAACTATTTTAAGAATGTATTTATTTACATAAATTATATCCACTCTTATTGTTGAATATTTACAATCCAATTAGCTGTTTCCATTGTAATTTATCTTGTAATTTCCCTTTGATGGGCAACACTGCTCGGCTTTGAAATTCTTAAAACAAGTCTTGGGAGTACATTGTGCTTGAAGAGGACTGCTCTGTGAGGCTTAGTGTTGCAGTGTGGCTTATCTGTGCTCTTTGTGGCTGTAGTAGCACCTTGTCTTTGGTTTTGATCCATCAGCTCAATGCTGGCTACATGGCCAGGTAGTAGCCTTCAGATATGGTTTTCATTGTGGTGAGAATGCCTCTGTACATTTCTTATTTGGGGAAGGGGAGGGCTTCCCACATGGTGTCCGCCTACCGACACAGGGGATGCAGATTCAGTTCCTTGATTGGGAAGATTCCCTGGAGAAAGAAATGGCAATCCACTCCAGTGTTCTTGGCCTGGAAAATCCTGTGGACAGAGGAGCCTGGTGGGCTATATTCCATGGGGTCGCAAAGAGACAGACCCAACTGAGCACACACACACATGCATGCTGGGCTAATCATAGCAAATCACAGAAAAGATTCATGTTATTCTGGAGTCATTTTGACAGACTGATGTGAATCTTCTTTTGAGGACTAAGTCATTGGCTCTGGTTGATTCAGTCTTTGATATACAATGGAGCTGTGACTGCGTTACAGAATATAGGTGTACACAGCCGTGTAGTCCTCCATTCATTGGCCTTAGACAAGTCACTTAACAAGTAACTTAACAAGTCACTCTTCCATTTATTACTGTGCAATGGGGCTAATACCTACCCTGTGGGATGTTGTGAGAAGCAGAAATCATATACGTGATGTCTGACTCGTTAAGCAGTGATAGATTTTTTTATTAAAATGCAAATAGTAATACTTTTAAATATAAAGAAATATAAAGAAAGCTGAGTGCCAAAGAATTGATGCTTTTGAACTGTGGTGTTGGAGAAGACTCTTAAGAGTCCCTTGGACTGCAAAGGAGAGCCAACCAGTCAATCCTAAAGGAAATCAATCCTGAATATTCATTGGAAGGCCTGATGCTGAAGCTGAAATTCCAGTACTTTGGCCGCCTGATGCAAAGAACTGACTCACTGGGAAAGACCCTGATGCTGGGAAAGATTGAAGGCAGGAGGAGAAGGGGACGACAGAGGGTGAGATGGTTGGATGGCATCACTGACTTGATGGACATGAGTTTGGACAAGGCTTGGGAGTTGGTGTTGGACAGGGAAGCCTGGCGTAGTGCAGTGCATGGGGTTGCAAAGAGTTGGACATGACAGAGTGACTGAACTGAACTGAATACTTTTAACATAATAGTGGAAACTTTAGTTTTATATTTCATTGCTTCTGAAATATTTTGACCCCAAATCAGCTTTAGTTGATCAGTCTCCAGATTGTTTCTCACAGCTAAAGTAGTTAGAGAACTGCCAATTATCTTGGTTCGCTTAGAAAAGTATGAGGCATTTTTGTTTTAATTTTTACTAGGGCATTGATTTGGCTCTTCAAATGTAATGAGAGAATATTGCCAAAAGTCAGCTTTGCTCATTTCATGATCAATGTAAATAGTATTTTCCACTTAATTGGTACCTGGAAAATGGTACCTTAAAGAAGGAAAAAAGATTTTCTGTGCAATATGGAGCTAGTTCAAGTACTCATATAAGAGTCTTACTGGAAGACATGATTTTGAACTTCATGCACGTAAAAATAAGATGTAAGATTGGCCATGTATTTAATATAGGTACCTAACTATTCCCTCTTCTGTAGCATTGCCCTCAAGGACATTCCTGTGCTCTGATCTCCTTGTTTTACCGTGTGTTTCTTCTCACCTGTGTCCTTCTACCTGTCCCTTAAATATCGGTGGTTAGAAGGGTTCTCTTCAGAGCCCTCGGAGCTCAAACTACATTTTCCCCTCAGTGATGTCCCTATCACTTGTGCTCTCAGTCATCTCTCACATGACGACAGCTCCCACATCTGTATCTCTAGTGTGTATGTGGTCTCCCTTTAAGACTTGGGTGTCGAGTGGCCAGCTGAACACGTCCACAGACTTCGTAGTCACAATAAACTAAAAATCAAGTTTGTGTCAACCAGACCTTCTTCTCCTGTGTTGCCTATTTCCATGAATGGTTCTAACATCATCTCAGTCTCTCATGACTTAGGACTTTTCCTGGACTCTTTCTTCTCATGGACTTGCAGATTTCAGATAGATGCCACGTCATGTTCCATCTTTGTCTTGACCATCAGATTCATTTCTTATCCTATACCCAACTGCTTTCACCATAGTGTAGACCATTATCTTCTCATGCTTAGATTATAGTATCAACCTCCTAGATACCCTTCTATTTCATTCTTTTCTCTCATCCTGTATCTCATCCTCTCATCTCATTCTTCTCTCTCATTTCATCCAAATATGAATTTGATTACTTTACTCCTCTACTTAAAATTCTTATATGACTTCTCATTGCTTTTAAATCCACTTCCAGACCTTTCTTAGCATGACATGCAAAACCTTTTGTGTTCTGGCTTCAGCCTGTTTCTCCTACTTCATCATCACCGATTCACCTTCCTCCTTCCACTCACAAGGCCCCACTTCACTTGTATAGTGTGTTACTGTTCAGTACTTTTGAGTTTCCTGTGGGAGGAGTATTCTCATGTCTCTACACACTTGCCTATTTCTGGCACATGTTTCCCATTTGACCCATTATTTTAAAGCAACTCAAATGTTGACTTTTGCAGAAAGATTTGTCTGATAACTCTCTTGTCCTAATCCTGGTTAAGTGTTCATCCTGTGCTCTTTGAGCAGCGTGCTTTTGATTCATCTATAACCCACTGTCCTTGAAGGTAGTCTTTATTCATGTGCTTAGTATTTGGTACATTGTGGTGGTGGTTGGTGACTTAGTCTCTGTATTGTGTCTGACTCTTGCAACACTGTGGGCTGTAGCCCGCCAGGCTCCTCTGCCCATGGGATTTTCCAGGCAAGAATACTAGAGTTGGTTGCCATTTCCTTCTCCAGGAGATCTTCCCCTCCTCGGGACTGAACCTAGGGACTGAACTTCTCCTGCATTGTAGGTGGTTTTCTGCATAGCAGGCGGCTTCTTTACCATTGAGCCACCAGGGAAGACCTATGCCCATGAAATACAGGCTGACTAAGTGAATGTTTTTATGCTTGCCTATTAGAAGTATATGGAGAAGGCAATGGCATCCCACTCCGGTACTCTTGCCTGGAAAATCCCATGGATGGAGGAGCCTGATGGGCTACAGTCCATGGGGTTGCTAAGAGTCAGACATGACTGAGCGACTTCACTTTCACTTTTCACTTTCATGCATTGGAGAAGGCAACCCACTCCAGTGTTCTTGCCTGGAGAATCCCAGGGACGGCGGAGCCTGGTGGGCTGCTGTCTATAGGGTCGCACAGAGTCGGACACGACTGAAGCGACTTAGCAGCAGCAGCAGCACTCTTTGACTTAGCATGATGATTTCAAGTTCATAGGGAAGCATGTATCAGTACTTCATTCCTTTTCAAAACTGCTTCATATTCTGTTGCATAGATGTACCACATTTTGTTTATCCATCCGTTAGTTGGTGGGCATTTGGGTTGTTTCCATTTTTTGACTGTTATGAATTACTAGAAAAGTTCATTTATAAGTTTTGGGGTAAGCATATATTTTCTTTTCTTTTGGGTGTATACCCAGGAGTGGGATCACTGAGTCATACAGTAGCTTCATGTTTACTTTTTTGAGGAATTGCCAAACTGATTTCCAAGTGGCTGTACCATTTTACATTCTTTCCAGCAATGTTGAGGGTTCCAATTTTCTAACAACCTCACCAGTATATGTTCTTGTCTTTGATTATAGCCATACTAGTGGATATAAAGTGGTATTTAATAGTGGTTTTGATTTGCATTTCCTAATGACTAATAATGTTCAGAATCATTTCAAGTACTTATTGGTCATTTTTTATTTGGAGGAATTCTACTCAAAGCCTTTTGTCCATTAAAAAAATAATTATTTTTTGTTCTTTACTGTTGAGTTGCAAGAGTTCTTTGTTCAATTCAGTCACTCAGTCATGTCCAACTCTTTGCGACCCCATGAACTGTAGCACGCCAGGCCTCCCTGTCCATCACCAACTCCCGGAGTCCATCCAAACCCATGTCCATTGAGTCGGTGATGCCATCCATCCATCTCATCCTCTGTCGTCCCCTTCTCCTCCTGCCCTCAATCTTTCCCAGCATCAGGGTCCTTTCAAACGAGTCAGCTCTTCGCATCAGGTGGCCAAAGTACTGGAGTTTCAGCTTCAGTGTCAGTCCTTCCAATGAACACCCAGGACTGATCTCCTTTAGGATGAACTGGTTGGATCTCCTTGCAGTCCAAGGGACTCTCAAGAGTCTTCTCCAACACCACAGTTCAAAAGCATCAATTCTTTGGCACTCAGCTTCCTTTATAGTCCAACTCTCACATCCATACATGACCACTGGAAAAACCATAGCCTTGACTAGACAGACCTTTGTTAACAAAGTAATGTCTCTGCTTTTGAATGTGCTGTCTAGGTTGGTCATAACTTTCCTTCCAAGGAGTAAGCGTCTTTTAATTTTCATGGCTGCAGTCACCATCAGCAATGATTTTGGAGCCCAGAAAAATAAAGTCAGCCACTGTTTCCACTGTTACCCCATCTATTTCCCATGAAGTGATGGGACCAGATGCCATAATCTTAGTTTTCTGAATGTTGAGCTTTAAGCCAACTTTTTCACTCTCCTCTTTCACTTTCATCAAGAGGCTCTTTAGTTTTTCACTTTCTGCCATAAAGGTACATATCTGAGGTTATTGATATTTCTCCTGGCAATCTTGATTCCAGCTTGTGCTTCCTCCAGCCCAGCATTTCTCATGATGTACTCTGCATAGAAGTTAAATAAGCAGGGTGACAATATACAGCCTTGACGTACTCCTTTTCCTATTTGTATATTTTGTATACATAAAAAAGAGTTCTTTGTTTATTTTGGATATTGGACTCCTCAGATATATAATTTGCAAAAGAGGTGAATAATTTAAAAAAAGTGTAGTACTGATACATACTACAACATGGATGAAGCTTAAAAACATTATGCTAAGTGAAAATGCAACAAATTGTATGATTCCATTTATTTGAAATGTCAAGTAGGCAAATCTATACAAAGTGAAAGTAGTTTAGTGATCTCAGTGGGCTGCAGGAAGGGGGGGTTGGAGAGTAACTATTAATGACACAGGGCTTCTTTTTGGGATGATGAAAATGTTCTGGGATTAGAGAACGGTTTTTGAATATACTTAGAATCACTAACTGTATAGTTTAAAAGGGTGAATTTTATGGTATGTGAATTATACTTCAATAAATCTTAAAACAATAAAAATCCAGTGTACTTTGTTTTTGAACTTTTCAAGTTTGTACCACTTTTGAAGATGTCTGTGAAATTTTCCATTGGTCAGGGCGCCAGGCCTTTGAATACTTTCCTCATGGGCAAGCAAGGAGAGCGTGCAGTGTCTGCTGTCCCTGCCCATTTTTTTAATTTAAAAACTGTTTTTATTGAAGTATAGTTGATGTACAGTATTATGTAAGTTATAGGTGTACAACATAGTGATTCATTATTTGTAATGTTTATACTCCATGAAGAGTTATTATAAAATACTGGCTATATTCCCTGTGTTGTATAATATATCCTCGTAGCTTATTTATTTTGTACCCTGTGGTTTATACTTCTTAATCCCTTACCCCTATTCTGCCCGTCCCCCCTCCACACTCACCACTGGTAACCGCTAATTTGTTATCTGTATCTGTGAATCTGTTTCTGTTTTGTTATATTCACTAATCTATTTTTTTAGATTCCGCATGTAAGTGATATCATACATTATTTATCTTTCTCTGTCTGACTTATTTCATTTAGCTTAGTACCCTCCAGATGCAAATGGAAAAACTTCATTCTTTTTTGTGACTTGAGTATTCCATTGTCTGTATACACTGCATCTTTATCCATCCTTCTATTGATGGGTATGGAGGTTGCTTCCATGACTTGGTAATTGTAAATAATGCTGCTATGAACACTGGGGTGTGTATTTCTTTCCAAATTAGTGTGTTTGTTTGTTTCTTTCTGATATATACCCAGAAGTGAAATTGCTGAATCACACAGTAATTCTTTCAGAGTTTTGAGAAACCTCTGTACTGTTTTCCACAGTGGTCGCACCAGTTTCCATTCCTAGCATCAGTGTTTGAGAGTTCCTTTTTCTCAGCATCCATGTCAGCATTCGTTATTTGCGTTCTTTTTGAAGATAGCCATTCTGACAGGTGTATTGTGGTTTTAGTGTGCATTTCTTTGATTAATGATGTTGAACATCTTTTCCTGTGCCTGCCTGATTTTTTTTTTATGTCAGTGGTGCTGTGATACTTTGAAAGTCCCTCTTTCTTTATGTAAATTTTAGACCAAGAGTTACTTTCAGATTTAATTTCAGTTTTGTTTTCATTAGTTGTAAAAGGATTGAATATTAGATGCATTTCCTTCACTCCTATGATGTCTTTATTTGGTTTAAGTTGGGACCCCTAGATATTTTTCTATAATCACATATACTAAGAAAATTGTGTATGAGGTCGGTGGTATGGAATTTTGGAGTTTTGATTATAGTTTTAGTGCCTTTCTTAAAGACTAACTTACATTGGGATACTGATGGTGAATTATGGGGTTTAATATTGGAACAAAAAAGGTATTTGTGTTCATTTTAATTTTCTCACAATTAGGTACCCAGTACTTAAAATTCATTTTTATTATACCTAACATTTCTTTAGATATTGATTTTAATTTGTGAAATTGCAATGAAATATGTCTCAGGGTCTTCTAGCATTATGAGTAGCTTAATATCAGTAGCTTTAATATTGTGAATGAGGAAAACTAAGTATAGAGAAAAGCAATTTTCCCTAAAAATTTGGGGAGTGGATTATTTTTTCATACCTAGATGAAACTGAGCAATAACTACTTTTTCTAGAACTCTTGACGATTTGAAGTTTTCTCTGTACTGTAGAATTAACCACAGTTAAGTCTATTGTGATGCTATTTTGGTTCTTCGATTCTGATAGAGATTTCTAAACATTAAGGATGGCAGTCTCCATTTTCTCTTATGCGTCTTAACCTTTTTTTTAAAATGTATTTTCTCCCTGTCATCTTTCTGCCATTCCCCTCCCCACCCTTCTTTACCCTGCCCCTTGCCTCCAAACTAAAATGGGGAGAGTTTGTAAAATAACTCTTGGTGGTTTTGTTTTGTTTATAGAATAAGCTGTGACCATGACTACTGAAGTGGGCTCCGCATCTGAAGTGAAGAAGGAATCTGACCAGTTAGGAGCAGATGCAACCAAGGAGAAACCGAAAGAAGTAGCAGAAAATCAGCAGAATCAGACATCTGATCCAGAGGAGGAAAAAGGTTCCCAATCATCTCCTCCAGCTGAAAGCCAAAGTAGCCCACGCCGCCAGAAGAAAGAGAAAGATCCGTCTGAGAGCCGGGGGATTTCTCGATTCATACCCCCTTGGCTTAAGAAACAAAAGTCCTATACCTTAGTAGCGGCCAAAGATGGAGGAGATAAAAAAGAGCCTGCCCAACCTGTTGTGGGAGAACAGGTTTTAGACAAGGAGGAATCTCTTCCTGAAGAAGAAAGGCGGGCCAAGGGTGATGCTGAAGAAACAGCTCAGAGAAAACAACAGGAGATTAAGGTTGACGTCAAGGAAGAGAAACCTCTGGTGAGCAGTCAGGAGACACAAGTATTTTGAGAAGTGATTGTCTGGAAGTGAAGGCTTTGATGGCATAACCAGGTTAACGGAACGGATTTGTTTTGAACCATTTCCAGATTTCTTGTATTCAGATACTGCTTTGGCTTACTGTATCTGGAATATGGATCTTGGAGGGTCTACCACAACATTCTCCTGTTATTCCTTTTAAAGCTTTCAAAATAAAGCAAAAAAAAAAAAAAAAAAAATCCCCTGTATATGCAGATCATAAAAAAGTCATATTTATTCATTTTAGGGTTAGACAAGTACTCTCAGGCAAGGATCACCTCGCTTCTTAAATAATACACACTTTTGTATCTTTGATTTATTTAAGTGTTTAAGGGGTAGGAAGAAGTAGATTTGTATGTGTATGCATTTTGGTTGCCTGTTGAAGCCTAAGTTTTGCCATGGTTATGTAATTATAATTAGGAGTTTTATTATTTAACATGGTATTTAAATGTCATTGCTGGGACATAGTTTCTTTTACTCATTTAATTCTGATGTTGCCAAAGTGGCAAAATAAGAAAATCGGCAGTGGATTGGGGGAGAGATGCGGTGAAATACCCTTTCTGACAAAGTTTCAAAATCTTTTAAAATCTCAGGCTCACGGTGTTTACCATAAATCACAGTTCTTACTAAAGATCTTTCTTTTTAGTGTGTGTCATGTTCTGCAAATTGGTCACCTTTACTATGGATTTAATTTTTTTTTTCCCCCCTCAGCAGCTTGTTGAAGAAGTAAGTAAGGAGAGAGAAGAAGAGAAGGTGAAGGAAATACAGGAAGCAGAATTTATGGATGAAGCAGCAAAAAGGGAGACAAAGGAAGTGCAGACCAATGAGCTAAGAGCAGAGAAGGCCTCTCTGAAAGCTCCCAAGAAGACCAAAACTGTCCAGTGTAAAGTGACGCTCCTGGATGGCTCTGAGTACAGCTGCGACCTGGAGGTGAGTCAAGGTGCTGGGTGGAGAGCTGTCTTGATGTGTGGAATGGCAGCAAAAGTATCCTCTGCCTTCATTTGTGGCCTGGCACTGTGAATAGAGTTTTGTGTTCCTATGAACTAGTTGTCAAAATTTAACATTAAAAAGGAAAAAAAAAAAAACCAAAACGAAGAAAACACAGGCTGCTGCTGCTAAGTCACTTCAGTCGTGTTCGACTCTGTGTGACCCCATAGACGGCAGCCCACCAGGCTCCCCCGTCCCTGGGATTCTCCAGGCAAGAACACTGCAATGGGTTGCCATTTCCTTCTCCAATGCATGAAAGTAAAAAGTGAAAGGGAAGTTGCTCAGTTGTGTCTGACTCTTAGCGACCCCATGGACTGCAGCCTACCAGGCTCCTCCATCCATGGGGTTTTCCAGGCAAGAGTACTGGAGTGGGGTGCCATTGCCTTCTCCGAAAACACAGGAGAGGGTCATTATTTCTATTAGAAACAGTAGTTCCTGACCCTTTAAGGTAAGCAGGACCGATGTTCTGTCAGGCTGTATTGATCATGTGTATTGGCTGGTGTCCATTCTGAAAGGGCATTATATAGCTTGAAATTACCTGTGGCCATAAGTGTTTCAGTTGAGAAACATTGCAGTAGGTTGAAATTTCAGGGTAATGAAATTTTAGCAGTTTAACCTCAAGTGTTTTCATCCTGAGTCAGGTAATGATTTAAAATGTAGCTCATTTAATTAAAAGACACTCTTGATTTGCAAAACATATAGTTGATTAGCACTGATGCTGACCAAAGTCAATGTAATTTTTTAAAAGCATTTAATGCCTGTAATTTTATGATAATCCAAAGTTTGTTACTTTTCATAGCCTAATTACTTTATTTACATGATGTGTACTTTGCTGTGTTATGCTTAGTTGCTCTGTTGTGTCCAACTCTTTGTGACCCCATGGACTGTAGCCTGCCAGGCTCTTCTGTCCATGGGGATTCTCCAGGCAAGAGTACTGGAGTAGGTTGGCATGTCTCCTCCAGGGATCTTCCCGAACCCAGGGATCGAATTCAGGTCTCCTGCATGGTAGGTGAATTCTTTACCGTCTGAGCCGCCAGGGAAACCTAAGAACACTGGAGTGGATAGCCATTCTCTTCTCCAAGGGATCTTCCCAACCCAGGAGTCGAACTGGGATTGCCTGTGTTGCAGGCTGATTCTTTATCAGCTGAGCTACTAGGGCCTACTATGGCATATACTAATAGCTAATGTTTGTTGAAGAATTATGTCAAGAGCTTTAAATGGGTTGTCTCATGTAATACTGACAAGACTCTATATGAGATAGGTATTATTATGGATATTCCCCATCTTCAGTTCAGTTCAGTTGCTCAGTCGTGTCCAACTCTTTGAGACGCCATGGACTGTAGCCCGCCAGGCCTCCCTGTCCATCACCAACTCCTGGAGTTTACTTAAACTCATGCCCACTGAGTCGGTGATGTCATCCAAGTGATCCTCTGTCATTTTCTTCTCTTCCTGGGCTCAATCTTTCCCAGCATCAGGGTCTTTTCAAATGAGTCAGCTCTTCACATCAGGAATACAAGACTTTAAAGAGGTTAAGTAACTTACCCAAATTTCATAGCTATTTAGTGATTGAATCAGGATTCCAGACCTTGACTGTGAAAGTTTTGAACCTGACCACTGAACTCTTAAGATCAGTGCTTGATAGTCCTTACTTATCTTTGTATTAGTTGCTGCTGCTGCTGCTAAGTCACTTCAGTCATGTCCGACTCTGTGTGACCGCATAGGCGGCAACCCACCAGGCTCCCCCATCCCTGGGATTCTCCAGGCAAGAACACTGGAGTGGGTTGCCTTCTGCAATGCATGAAAGTGAAAAGTGAAAGTGAAGTCACTCAGTCGTATCCGACTCTTAGCGACCCCATGGACCACAGCCTACCAGGCTCCTCCGTCCATGGGATTTTCCAGGCAAGAGTACTGGAGTGGGGTGCCAGTGTTAGGTAGAACTTATTTTATTCATTTAGCTACAATTGTTCTCATATTTTAGTTGTTTTGAGAAAAGGAATAGCAACAGATGATTAAAAATCCTTAGAGCTCTCACAGAGAGAACAATACAGTGTGTCTCAAGAGTAAGGGTAGGGACAATAAAAAACAAAAGAATGGTGTTCTGAACTTGACTCAGCTGCACTGTTTGATCACATGTCCCTCGTTTTTCCTACCTATCCTAGAAGTTAGGAAGTCTAGATTTTAAGAATGAACTTGTTGATAACTTGTTTTGTGACCTTGAATCATTTACTCCATCTCTGTGTGTCAAACTGAGGCCCAGAAATTGACTTCATCTTTAGAATATAATGTCACTTAGATAGTCTAGAAGGCCCCTGTCGTCTCTGAAGTGCTTTATATCACCAAACCTTGTGATTGACCAGTGTGCTTTATGGTTTAAATCTATTTTTGTTCTCTGTCTTTTTAAAAAGTCATGACATATTTAAAAATACAAAAATATAGTAATAATAGTTGTATATTCACCATAAAAGTTTTAACCAGATTCATCATTTAGCCATGTGTTTTAGATATTGTAAAAATAAATAACACTAAAGATGTTGCTAAAGTGTCCCATCTCTTTGTTACTATGCATTTCTTGTTTTATCATGTGTAAACCTACTTTATTCATTTCATCTGCTATATAGTGTGCTTTTGAATGACTAACCCAGTTTATCCATTCCTGCTGGGGAACTATCTCTTTTATATATTTTTAGCAATCAGTGCTTCAGTGAACATTATTATATATGTTTCCTTGTTTATTTGTGCAAGAGTTTTTTCAGGTAGAACACCTAGGAGTAGAATTGGTATGATGTAGTTTTACTTCTTCAGTTTTCCTAGATTTGGCAAAGTGGTTGTGCCAGTCTAAATTCCAACCAGCAACCACTGTTTGACTTTTCCACATTGTCACCTTCACTTTTTGTTATTAGATTAATTTCAACCTATCATAGTGATGTGAAATATCTCAAAATTTTAATTAGCGCTTACTTGATTACTGTCAACTTTTACTAGGTTATATTACAATAATAGCCTCCAGATCTTCTGGATGTATAATGACAGTGGTTTATCCTTGCTCGTGTTATATGCCCTTGATGAGTTGGGTGTGGGCTCTGCTCCATGTCTTCTTGATTTTTGAATCAAGACTAAATGCGTATCCTCTACATGGGAAACAATGCTCTCACAGTAGAGGGAAAGAAAACACAGTGGAACCACACTGTGGTCCTTGAATCTTCTGCTTGGAAGTAGTATATCTTAATATATATAGATATAAGATATACTACTTATATCTCATTGGCCAAGTAAGTCCTGTGGTTAATAGGTAGGTGGGCAAGCCCGAGCCCATCACAGGAAGAGCTTGGTAAATAATTGAAAACATGGAAATAATCCTACAATTTACTCAAGAGCCTGAGCAACTTTTTGTAAGTGTAGTTTTCTAGGATTGCTCTAGGATTAAAAAAAAAGATAGACATTCTTTTTCAGATTCAGGATATTCTTTTCCTAGTTTCTAGGATTAAACTGGAGAAGGCAATGGCACCCCACTCCAGTACTCTTGCCTGGAAAATCCCATGGATGGGGAGCCTGGTAGGCTGCAGTCCATGGGGTCGCTAAGAGTCGGACATGACTGAGCGACTTCACTTTCACTTTTCACTTTCATGCATTGGAGAAGGAAATGGCAACCCATTGCAGTGTTCTTGCCTGGAGAATCCCAGGGACGGGGGTGCCTGATAGGCTTCCGTCTCTGGGGTCGCACAGAGTCCGACACGACTGAAGCGACTTAGCAGCAGCAGCAGCAGGATTAAACTAGAAAGTTTTGTGAATAGATGGTAAAAGACATGACTAGGTAGTGAATCTTTTCTAATGTATTTTCTGTATCAGCTGAGAGGATCGTGATTTTTTAATCTGTTAATGTAACATATTAATGTTTTCTAATGTGAAGCTATCTTTGAATTCCTAACATAGATACTTGTGATCGTTTGACATTGATTTTGTATTTTTAACCTATGTTTTTTGCATATATTATTTTTAACTTTCTTTTATCAAATCGTCTTCATCAGATTTTGTTATCTGGATTATGTACTAGCTTTTAGAGTTGCTTGCCTTTAATATTCTCTAAAAAAAAGTTTTGGTAAATTAGGGATTTAACTGTTCTTTGGAGATCTGGTAGAACTTGCCTTTAAAACTGTCTTGGGCTGGTGACCCTTTTCTGGGAAAAATGGATTTGGGAGGTTTTTTTGTTTTATTAAATCATTGATTTGGTTTTCCGGTAGTCTGTTTCTGGTTTAATCAGTTGTAGTAATTCATGTTTTTAGTGGAAACTGCCCATTTCATGTAACTTGACAAACCTATGAAGTTGTTCATAGTGTTCTTACCTTGTACTTTTGATTTTGATTTCTTTCTAATTTCTTGTGTTATTTGCATTTTCTTCATTATTTTTGATATAGAGTTAACTATTTAAATCTTTTCTTTCAAAGAAACAGCTTGGTTTTGTTTGTTTCTTTTCTGTTTTGTAAATTTTATTCTTTGTTTTTTCCCTTGGAATTATTCTGTTCTTTATCCCCAATTTCTTGAATTGAGTATTTGGAAAAAAAAAAAAATGTATGTTTTCAGGGCTCTAATATTCCCTTCAGGTATCTCTTTTTGGGTGCACAAGTTTTAAAATACTGTACTTTTAATTGTCATTCAGTTCCTAATATTTTCTCATCCCATTATGGGTCAGCTTAATTGATTAGAGAAGTAGAGGAGTCTTTATTTCAATGACTGTATTAATTTATAGATTGTCTTTTCAGCTAATAACTAATTAGTAAATATTACCATCATAAGAATGAGCTTTTGAGGACAATAGATAAATCTGAAAAAGCTTACAGCATATAAATGTTGAGTAAACTTTTTTTTTTCTGTCAAGTACAAAGGAAATGGAATTTGAATAGACTTCAGTGATGTGACCCCTTAGCAGATTTTATGTACCGACAGTTCACTGGAATCCTAGGCAGCAACTTTATATGTGACCAGAGGCTGCATAGTTCCTCAGTGTCACGGTAGTTGTCGTAACCATGCCAACATTATAAGTGGCATTCCCGCTTCTGATTAATTTCTGTTTTATCCAGTTCTCTTTCCTATCTTGGTTCTTGTGAGTTCTTAGTATCCTTAGAATGTGTCCGATCCTGAATCACACTGCTGTCACTTCCTCTTCAGGAGCAGAGCCTGAAGGCAGCTGTCACGTGGCTTGAGCATGCTCTGTTCCCCAGTTCCAGCACTGACCTCAGACAGATGGGGTGATGTGCTGATGCTGCTTCTCTCTCATTCTGTAGCTCTGTACCGGAAATTGGTGTCTGAGGACTGCTTGGGGGGAAGTATGTTGTGGGAAACTGCAACGATTAATGAACTCGAAAGTACTTAAGGAAATGAACACATTGTGGGAAATAAATACTTTTACTTTGGCCGGGGAGATTAGATTTGTTTCCAGTTGTTTACTGTCATTAAAGATGATAGTTATGTCTTTCATGGCTTTTTAGATGCCTATAGTTATTGCTTGCTTTTTTTCCTTTCTGTATGTACATGTATCTAATTTTCAACTAGAATTTTAGATTATAGCACACCCACTGAAGATGGCCTTAATGTCCTCACTTAGGGCACCTGCAGCAGTAGAGGAAAGCATGGCCTGTTTAGGAAGTCTTGAGTTGGAACATCCTAACTTATAAGAACCTTGTAGAGGAGGATGAGGTTCTACAAGGCCACAAATGTCAGAATAAGAGGATTTAAACTGACCAGTAGAGTGAAAAGGGGCTGAGAAGAAATGGACCAGAGGTTTACAGTTGTTAATATATAAGACCTAGCAAAATTAAGAATGCTACTTGATTTTAGAATATGACTATAATAATTTAAGGGAGACTTTTTTATCCACTGCATTGGTTATGATGTATAGCATAGTAGTCTTTATAGATACAGTTTAATCAATGTTATTAGAGCATTGGGAAAGTTAGACAGTTTCCTGTTTTTGTATCTGTCAGTACCTTTGGTTAACGAAAGCAGCACTGTTATATCATTTAATGTCAGTGTTACTGTATTAACTGAATAAATTTTAAAAATCAAGAAACATAGTTCTTGGGGGTATTTTTGTTTGGTGTCTTAATATCGTATCTGCTTCAGATTATTTGCTTAAAATAGAGAGATCTCCACATATCCAGGACTTCCCAGGGGGCTCAGATGGTTAATTGTCTGCCTCCAATGCAGGAGACCCAGGTTTGATCCCTGGGTTGGGAAGATCCCCTGAAAAAGGAAATGGCAACCCACTCTAGTATTCATGCCTGGAAAATCCCATGGACAGAGGAGCCTGGTAAGCTACGGTCCATGGGGTTGCATGGACCCCTATGAGACACGACTGAGTCAGACACGACTGAGCGACTTCAGTTTCTTTCTTTCCACATATGCATTTTTTTTTATCCTCCCTGCCCCTTCCTTTCTTGGCTCACTGCTTCTGTATTTTTTTTCCTGTGGGCCATTTGAATGTATTCTCGAACCTCAGGAAAGTGAAGACTACCCAGGGAGCCATGGCAGCATCGTTTTCAAACACTGTTATCTTTGAAGTCTGTATTCTTTTGAAGAAAGAGAGTGTGTGCTAATACTATGTGGAAAAAAAAATGCTTCACACACAATATTTGGAGCATAAGTATTGGATAATGGTGCATTTTTGGAGAATGATTTTACTTAAGTGTAAAACAATATGGAAATGGCTTGAGTTCAGTTAATGTTATTTCTGCAGCCTAGGCCATGCATTAATTTTGATGCAAGGCTGAGTCTGTGCATTTGTTCCAAAGTTTTGTGTGAAGTATTTTTTAAATTAAAGTTAGTAAAAATTATAATTTACATTTTATACTAGTTTATCATCCTGATAATAAACTATCTCAAATTCTTTTTGAAAAAAATCTTTTCATTGAAGATTATGATTTTCTCATAAAGAAAATTTATAATTTCTGTTCTCTGATATGTCTGTTTTTATCTCACTGAGAAATATAATGCTATGTGAGAAACTCCTTTGTTATCAGAATTTAAATTTTAAGAATTTTGGGGTGTCTCCTATACTCTGCATGCTGGTTCCAGAGACACCCCTATAGAAGGACTCTTGTGATATTGCCACTGAAGTTATTTACATACTTGATGTGTTAAAACAGCAGGGCTCTTTCCTCTAAGGAGGAGTACAATAAGAGTTAGTTGGAGCTATGGGTATAGCATCAGGAGATCTGTGTTTTCTTTTGGCTCGTTGGATGTCTTGGAGAAGTCACTTCCTCTTTTTTCTTCTATTCTAAGATTGCAGATTAAGAATGAAAGTATTTGTTTCCTCTATTTCTAGGATTGAACTGGCTTTACTACAGCTGGTGTGTGTGTGTGTGTGTGTGTGTGTGTGTGTGTATATATATAAGAAGTCTGAAAATAAATGTGAAAGTGCCTGTAATACTTGGGAAGCATGAGTGAATACGCATTCTGAGTTCGAGTTGCTCACATTTTCCTCTGGCATCTGAAAGTCGTTCCCACGTGTTGATTTTGTCTGAGAATTGAGGGCATTGTTCTTGCCCACATAGGAATGTGAGTGCCATTTTTTCTCAGTGCTGTGAATAAAGCTATCAGAATGTAGGCTCTCTTCGTCAGTGTTCTGTTGATAAAAACTACTTATCAGGCAGCAGAATGGTGTCAAGGTCTTCTTGCCTTTCCTCTGTAGAGTACTGGCCTCAGAAATGCAATTTGATATCATTGCTTTTAAATGTTTTATTTATTTACTTGATTGTTTATGTCTGCTGACATCCTTCAAGGCTGTTCTTTCAGATTTCTATAATTGACCCTTATTAGGTTTACTAGTTAAATAGTTTTAACTATCTGTATCCCAGTACTCTTGCCTGGAAAATTCCACGGACAGAGGAGCCTGGTAGGCTGCAGTCCATGGGGTCGGGAAGAGTTGGACATGAGTGAGTGACTTCACTTTCACTTTTCACTTTCATGCATTGGAGAAGGAAATGGCAACCCACTCCAGTGTTCTTGCCTGGAGAATCCCAGGGACGGGGGAGCCTGGTGGGCTGCCGTCTATGGGGTCGCACAGAGTCAGACATGACTGAAGCAACTTAGTAGCAGAAGTAGTATCCTTGGAGAAGATCTGGAAGTTGTGTTCCTCTCTAAACCCCTGTAAAATAGTATTGGATTTAAATATGACTTAAATAGAACCGTGAACAATTTAGTTGGCATATATTGTATGCAATTTGAAATTCCAGTGACATAGGTCCAGATGGAATGTCTCTGGCTAGTTGTTCATTTATCCCTTTAGCTCAAAGAGGGAATTTAAGGCAATGATTCTATCTAGTAATTTTTATTTAGTAAATGGGAACAGGCTTCCATGCTTTGAGAGTAGTTTAATGCTTTGGCCTAGCTTGAAGGACACAGGGGTTCACAGGTGCAAAGCAGGCTCATTAGCTGGGCCTCAGGACACTGTTACGCCCTCAGACTGTCTTTAGATCCGTTACTACAGGATTTTCTGTGCTTTCTCCTTCCAGCCAAATTGGTCTTCTAATCAGGCACTGAATTGTCTGTCCTTTCTTCTGGTTTCTGACCCAGATCATCTCTGCCATTTCACTTCCCCATCCGCACGCTTCTTCCCTGTCTTTTAATGTCTAGCTTAAATCCAGCTTTCTGGATGTTTTTTCTTCCTCTGAACTTGTTTGCACCAATAATTGGGCAATTAATCATGTGCTGCCTTGTGAAAGAGTCTCTTGTATTGTTGTGTTGAACATCAGTTAAACTCTTTGTTACTTTTTGATTTCTTTTCATCGCTGTGTTGTTTTTTAACCTGTATTGTTAATTCCTTGAGAAAAATAACTTTCTTTTCTCTCTCCATAGGGCATTAACACAGAACTTTGCCTCGCCTCTAGCGCTACTCATAAAATGTTAATTTTTTATTTCTCTCTGCTTTCCTGTACTATTTAAAGTTTTTATCCTTCTTATCTAAGCTAAACGATTGTGTTTGCTTGTTCCCAGTTCTCCTCTCCATCCTCTCCAGTTAGAAAAGAAAGATCACTGTTGTATGTATGTATAATCCTCCACCCTCTCATATTACTACTTCTGTTCACAGCTGCACTGCTTTTTAAGTGCTTAGAAACAGTAGGCTAACTTCTTGGAGAAACACTTCATGGGCTTAAATAAATGAAAATGATTTATCAAATTTCTGTAAAGGCTATGAACTGACTGGGCGTGAGAGCGATGCCGAAGTGGATAAGGAGTGGTCTTGGCCCTAGAGGGAAAGCAGACTCCCAGAGTTTTTCATGTGAATCTGAACTGCTGTAGGTCAGATGGCTGGCTGGCTGGGTATAGCCTGGGCTTGAAGAGGAGAGTAAAGTTAACACCTTACTCCCTGCCTCTTTTTTCTCTAATGCTCCTCTTTTCTGTTGAGTAAACTAAAAAAAAATGTTATGGTTTTAATTTCTCAGTAGTCAAGAATTCAACCACATGCTCTCTCCTTTGTCTTCCCAACTTGTGGTTTCAAAATCGGGGGATTGCCTTTTTTGCCCTTGTGTCGGTGGTTTCTGAAAGTATTAAACTTGACACTTGAAGCTCACCGCTCACGATGAGTAAACATCCTGATGTAATTTTGAGGGCGGCACACACTTCTGCCCCTTTCTCACACGTGCTGCCAGGCAAGCTGACGCACAGGTAATTTACTACTTAATAAGTTCTTCCTTTCACCTAAGGGTGATAGTTACTGGGCAACAGATCTTTGAAATTTTTTTGTTTCTCCTGTTTTGGAATGACAGTTATTTGATAGTTGAATAACATTTGAAATGGTGGGGGAAATCATTTTCAGAATAAGTTTTGCACTTTAAAATCTGTTCAGATACATTTTCTCGCTCTCTCAGGTAAGTAGGTATTAAAAAATGTTAACTCCTTTTCAGAGTTCATCAAATGAGGGGTAATTTTATTTCTCATTCAACAAAAAACAAAGTATCTTTTGTTAAACCGATTCTGTTCAGAATCCCTCTGTTTTCATTACTCTCTTATTTCCAATCTCTTTTCCAGTGTTTTCCTGAGCAAATTAAAGATGTTTCTGACAGAGTTTTTATTTCTCAGCCATTAGGAAATTTTGCCAAATATTCTCCTCCTTAATCCTATCTTCCTATTCCCACTCCCACTAAGATTTCGATGGAGATTGAGTGCAGGAGCTTGAATAGGGGAACAGAGATTTGAGAATCTGGCCTTTACCCGTGAGCATTTAATTTATTTCACAGAAGCTCGAGCTGAGGTTGTTCTTTCCATCCATCCTTTCCACAGCAGGATCACGACTCGGTGACTAAGGGGAAACATGCGCAGAATTTATCATCGCTATTTACAGCACTGCGATACAGTACGCTGGGCTTCCCAGGTGACTCAGTGGTAGAGAATCCGTCTGCCAAGCTGGAGACGTGGGTTCAATCCCTGGGTCAGGAAGATCCCCTGGGGTAGAAAATGGCAACCCGCTCCAGTATTCTTGTCTGGAAGATTCCATGGAAAGAGGAGCCTGGTGGGCTACATTCAGAACTCAGAGACTGAGCACACACACAATAAAGTATGCTAGCATTTGCATATTAAAGGGGTTGAAGGCAATGTAACATAATAAAATGTGGCCTATACAAAGCTGCTGAATTAGTCAGGCAAAGTGGCTAAATGATGAAAGTACTTGTAGATGATCTTTCAGATTGCCATTTTTATATTTGTTATATTCTGTAGCAGAGTTTTACATAAACTCTGTTAGAACAGTTATGATTAAGAATATTATTCTTTTTTTTTTTTTCTTTTTATACTCTGGAGAGACAGCCTCAAAACTACCAACTGAACTACTTTTCATAACTGTGTGTTATATTTGCAGATTCTGGCCTTTAAACCTGTTTTGAAGTTGTCTGAGTTTGTGCACCATTTAGTTATTAACATAGGAAGGAAACTTAATCTAAGTCTTACCAGGATCTGCTTGTTATATCCATTGATCTCTTTTCATATTTCTGTCAGCAGCAATTTAAACTGAGTCAGATAGGAATGCTCTAATAAGCTTTTTTTTTCTATAGCACAGAAAGCCTGTCTGAATCAAATGTCAAAATTCATTCTAGGCGAATAGTTTACAGAGAATCTGCTAGCCTACAGAAGTTTGCTGCTTACACTTTTTGAAGTAAGTTTGAATGCGAACGGTACTTGGCAGTTTCTTAAAATAATACTTAGAAAAATGTGGTGTGCTTCTCTGGTCAGCCTCTTTCTATAATCTAACAGTTTTAGTCACTGTTGTTTTTTAAGCAGTTATAGTTTTCACAGATTTATGCTGAGTTGCCTATTCAAAATGAATAATAGGAAAAGCTGGACAAAAAGATTTTAAAGCTTTCACTTCTTAAAAGTTATTTTATTGACTGGTTACTGACCTCCATTGTGTGTGCTCAGTTGCTTAGTCATGTCTGACTATTTGTGCTGCCATGGACTGTAGCCTGCCAGGCTCCTCTCTCCATGGGATTATCCCAGCAAGAATACTGAAGTGGGTTGCCATTGCCTCCTCCAGGGACCTCCATTAGTGATGATATGTAATTTCTAAGAAAAATAGAAAGTCAAGGATGTCATATTTCCACAGTGTTTATGAATTTGGTCTCGAGTAGTATTCATTTAAATACATATTGTGAGTTTAGAAGTAATTTTTGTCCCCCAATATTGGTTTTTTTTTTCTTGTCCTCTTAAATTGCTTATAGGTTTTACTTTCAGAGATAAACTTTTCATGTGAAATAAAAATACATGCATAGTTGATTTAAATACTGTTTTTGGTTTAGATAAATACAAGTGCAGAAGTGCCAAGTTATTATGGGCTGGAGTTGGTAAGAAAATCTTACATTGAGGAGAAAGACTCTTTAACTTTGAAGAATGAGGTATTGGGTTGGCCAAAAAGTTAACAGAACTTTTGGCCAACCCAGTATTTAGGGTAGGAAGAGAAGGGGGTGACAGAGAATGAGGCTGTTGGATAGCATCCCTGATTCAGTGGACATGAGTTTGAGCAAACTCCGAAAGATAGTCAAGGACAGGAAACTTGGTGTGCAATACTCCATGGGGTCACAAAGAGTTGGACACGACTTAGCGACTGAACTGCTAAGTCACTTCAGTCGTGTCCGACTCTGTGTGACCCCATAGACGGTAGCCCACCAGGCTCCCCTGTCCCTGGGATTCTCCAGGCAAGAACACTGGAGAGGGTTGCCATTTCCTTCTCCAGTGCATGAACGTGAAAAGTGAAAGTGAAGTCGCTCAGTCCTGTCTGACTCTTAGCGATCTCATGGACTGCAGCCTACCAGGCTCCTCCATCCATGGGATTTTCCAGGCAAGAGTACTGGAGTCGGGTGCCACGACTGAAGAACAACATCATTATTTAGGAAGGGCTTCCCTGGTGGCTCAGTGGCAAAGAACCCGCCTGTCAATGCAGAGTTGTGGGTTCAGTCCCTGTGTTGGGAAGATCACCTGGAGAAGGAAATGGTATCACACTCCAGTATTCTTGCCTGAGAAATCCCCTAGGCAGAGGAGCCTGGTGGGCTACCGTCCGTGGGATTGCAGAAGAGTCCAACATGGCTTAGTGACTAAACAACAATGATATTTAGGGAATCTCAACAATACCTAGCCTAATACATTTTTTAACTTGAGAATGGTTAAATAATAAAAGCCAACCAGAATTTTGGGGTTATAGGAAAAGTCTTAAATGCCTACTTCCTTCTATGTCAAGAAAACATAATAATAATAAACTTTGTTAAGGGCAAGCCATGCTTTGCCTGGCCAGTGTTGTCATTTTTGGCCTGGGCTCTCTGCGGTTTGGCTTTCACTAGGAGTTCTCTCATCTTGCAGAGCCCGAATACCATCGGTGTTCAAATGGATTCATCTCTTCACTTCTTCCAAATATTAAGAAGAGGTGGGTTTCCACCCATAGGAGAGGTTGCAAAGAGAGCATAAAATATAAAAAAAAAACTTCATGGAGACTATCATTTACCCTTTTCCAGTCTACTTTCCAAAATTTTGTTGGCATTAATCCCATTCTCTTTCTCCTTTCCATTGTCGGGGGAGAGGGGAAGAATATGTGCATATGCCCTGGTGTGCACACACCACATCATTTTAGAGTAGCTTCCATAGGGAGCAGAGCTAAATGTGTATTTTAGTGTACTGTCTCTAATTAGAAGTCCATTTTCTGCTTAGGAAAATCTGAACAATGAGCCTGTGTTATCCTCAGGATAAAGTGAAGTGAGCTCTTCCCCTTAGAATAGCACATATCAAAGTTGCCCGGAAGTTTTCTGGATATCTCATTATAAAAAGTCTTTGACTTGGTTGTAGCAGCATTAGTGGCATCTGTTTTGATCCTGTTTGTTGTTTGTGTGCAGGCGTTTTTTGTTAGTCTTCATTTTTTTGCCTCATTATTTCCGGTAGGTGTCTAGATAGTCCATTTTATTGTTTGTATGTTTCTAATTGGGCAGAGCGGAGGTCAAAGTAAAAGAATGGAAATGCTATTCCACTTAAAATACATTATTTTTTGGCAATGATAGGTATGATTTAGTTTTTATTCACTTGGTTTGGGTCATTAGGTACTTATTATATAAAGTTTGTGGCTTTGTTCATCAAACATTTCTGGACATTGGTGACAATGTTGGGTGTGGGGGGCGTCCTTCAACAAGAATGGACTTGGGAGAATTTCACTGGAGGATCTGATGCTCGGCAGTAAGATACACTTTAACTCTTCATTCACTGTGCGTGAGACAGTGGGGCAGAGGAAAACTGCCTTTGTTGACCAGTCCTACATTTAGACATAAGAATGCCAGGAAATGAATTTACTGTGAGAGATAACTGCTAGGAAGAATAAACATTTAGATTTATTTCCTTCATAATAAGAAAGCCTTGAGGTGATTTCAGATGCTACATCTTAAGAGATCTTTATGAGCATGCAGTGCAGAGTACGGAGTATTATAACAGCAGGCGTCTTTAGCCTCCTGTAGCTTGATCCACCCTGGAGGGTGAATACGTCTGTCCACAGGCTTTCAGGCCAGATATCCTTCTTTCTAGTGATACTGCTTGCTTCTTCCCACTTTTAGTTATCCCTGTTCTTCCCCCTTCAGGAAGCCTGATTGGATCGTAGATTTGCTGGATACACATTCATGCACCAATCCGCCTGCCCTTTCTTCCACTAACATTTTAGACATTTTATTCCTGAGTCTCCTGCAATTAGATTATTTCATCAATCACATGTTGTTTTTACTTAAGATTTCCCAGGAAATGTTAAACTAACTCCAGATTCTGTAAAAGTTATGATGGACTTTAGTATTTACATTTAGACATGTTACAGACCTCACAGTGGTGGGCATGGGAGTTGAAGATAGGGAATGATTGATGGAAACCCACTTACCATGTAAAAATATTGTTTCTGTTGGAAAAGATTCTGATTTTCAAGCAGATGTCACATGTCACACGTTCTGCATTTTAGGGCAGAAGTAAGATCGGGGGGCTTTGAGTTGACCATCTGAATATGTGAATACAGGTGCGCAGAGAAGTATTATAAAGGATGTTTCCAGCTTATAACAGGTTATATATATGTACGTCATATTTCAGAAAATTATTTATCTGGAGTGTATGTTTTCTATAGAAGTAATATACAAATGATTAGACTTCCAAGTCAATTTATAAAAGTATACATATAAGTTTCTGAACTGAGTTCTGGGTGCTAAATCTTGGAACAGGTGGAAAAGGACAGAATTTCTACCTCATTTTTCTAATTCAGGCCAAAATTTAAAGTCCTCTTTTCCCCCATATTATTTCTGTTTCTTAGTCCTTTTTGCCACCTAGACTTTCTTGTTGTTGCTAGTTCCATGATGATATCCTGTTACTTTTTTGTAGAATTATAATACAAAAATGTGCTATGCTACCTGCCTACTGTTTCTCCATGCAGAATCAAAATTCTTCTAATCCCAAATGTTAGCAGATCTCTCAGCTAAGTAACGAGAGAATTAGCAGCCTGAGTGAATGACTCCAGTGTGTGGATGATTGCTTACATTGCCTTCTAGGAGACATTAGCATTTTAACAGAAACCTGTTCACGCTAAAGGTTCATAAGTGGTCGGATTTCACTCCTGACACCAAGGGAAATGAAAAATGAAGGCAGTTTGAGAAGGAGGTAGAAGGCTGTATTCGAGGTGGCCTTTTGGGGAGGTGTGCCCTGACACTCCTTAACTTTCTTGCTGAATCTCCATGTTTCTGATCCCTCAGAGTTGTTCCTCTTCTGTAGTTGAATTAGTTGATTAGAAATAAAGGATGTATGGCTATGGACAAAAGATTAAAGTTTGTTTCCTTTATTAAAACTAAAAATTAGCATTTATTTGCCATTTTCCATATACCATAAAGGTGAAACATTTTTCTATCTTATTTGCCATCTAAACTTATCTGATTGCTTATGAGATGATTTGTGTGCTCTGTTAAGAATTATGAAACATTTCAAAACCCAACAGATGGGAGTAGAAAAGCATTCCATGTCAGTACTGCATGTAGACTTGGATAGACTTGGAATCACTGAATCATGAAATAGGGCTTTATAACATAGGGGAAAGGCAAGCTCCTCTGTTCTTGAGGAGTTAATTAAGGCATGCATGTGATTTTATTAAAGATGAGCCTCTATGCTGCTTCTATCTACACTAGAATTTCCTTTAATACTATTGTAGGATACAGTTACTTGAGCATATTTTTCAGTGTGTTCTGGCCTAGCATATGCTTTGTTTTGTAGCAGCCTTTCAATTTTTATTTCTAGTTCCTAAAACTACACTGAATAGTGTTTTATGTCATTCATGTCAACAGCACTGCAGAATTTCCCTTGTTCAGTCACGATTCCTTGGATACTGTGGAATGGAAAGAAATAGAGATTTTGTAATGAACTATGAGGATTTTTCACTTTTTCTCCCTCCTCCCTTGGAGGCTGTTCTTGAAGGAATTGAGGGCTTTCCAGGTGGCTCAGTGGTAAAGAATCTGTCTACCAATGCAGGAGACATGGGTTTGATCCCTGGGTTGGGAAGATACCCTGGAGGAGGAAATGGCAACCCACTCCAGTATTCTTGCCTGGAGAACCTCATGGACAGAGAAACCTGGATGGCTACAGTCCATAGGGTCACAAAGAATTGGATGCTACTGAGCACTTGAATGGAGAAGGAAATGGCAACCCACTCCAGTATTCTTGCCTGGAGAATCCCATGGACAGAGGAGCCTGGCGGGCTATAGTCCACAGGGTCGCAAAGAGTTGGACACGACTGAGCGACTTCACTTTCAAGGAATACTGTACTGTGTAGGGAAAGTGGAAGTCGCTCAATTGTGTCTGATTCTTTGCAACCCCATGGACTGTTACAGTCCATGGAATTCTCCAGACCAGAATACTGAAGTGGGTAGCCTTTCCCTTCTCCAAGGAATCTTCCCAACCCAGGGATTGAACACAGGTCTCCCTCATTGCAGGTGGATTCTTTTTTCTTGTTATTTTTGGTAGTGTCTTATAAGAAACCTATCATATGTGAAGGTTTTATAAAAAATTTATTTTATTTTATATAAAATACGAATAATATACATATTATTTTTTGAACAGTCAGAAATCCTTTTTCAAGTTTAATGATAAGGGGAATGAACAGAACTTAAAAATCTTCATTATAATGATATTTACTCTGGAATTACATTTTTCATACACACACACAATTGTTGGATGTGATTTCTTCCTTTTTTTCCAGGATTTGAATGCACTTTGGGACTGAGGTGTGTCATTCAGATGGGTAGGAAAAGAATGACCTGATAAAATGATGGCCTGAAACTATTTAAGACACTCCTTTCCCCTTTTGTAAGGTTCTCTTTGATTTCCTCCACCCCCATGACAATGTCTCCGTTGTTGTGTTTGCTCTGTGTATACCTTTCTTTCCTTGGCCTTTTATATTTGCACAGTGTAGTTGTGAGCTAGCGCAAAACACTTAGCTCGAGGCTGGGATGTATGGATTGCATTGTATGCTTCCCAGCACCGTCTCCTGGGTGCACAATAACTGCAGTGTGGAGGGGCCCACACGGAGACAGTGATGGTGTTTTATAGAACGCCAGTGGTGTGTGGCATCAACTGCAATCTGCCGGGTAAGCAGTTGCACAAATTCCTCCAAGTCAAGAGGCCTCCAGAAATGTCATGTTTTGGCCTCAATAGTGAATGCCACAAATAACAGCACAGGCTCCGGGGAACTCCGCGTCTCAGATTCCAGCCTGCCGTTCTTCAGCTGGGCTTGCTATAGATTGCTGAGCCTTCCCAACCCCTCCCAAAAGAAGTTCCCCAAAGCCAGTCTTCTAATCCTTGAAGAATATGTATTTTAAACCTACCTAAATTGTCTTGCTTTGTCTCTGTCCTTTGGATGTCTCTCACCTGGATATAGACCAAAGGACTGTTTAAATTTTTTTTTTTTTTTGGTTTAAATTTTCAAGCCATTGATTTTATACTTCTGTTCATTGATATTCTTGGAGTTAGGTAGAGGTAGATGGGAAAGTTTATTGTAAAGCTTGCTGTCATTTAATATAGGAAGTAAGATTTCTTTTTGAAGTGTACTTGCCAAGTTGATTAACTGTTGTATGGCTTTAATTGTTTAGTTAACTGGTGCTACATTATCAGAATAGAGATGAACACAGTTTGTACTCTATAAAGATTCTAGTGTAAGAAGAGATATAAAGCAAAAGCACGCTTCAGATAGCAAGAAGAAATAACAACGACTGATGTCCTAGGGAAGGAATGTGTAAAGACTGCAAAACCCCAGTCTCCTTTTGGATAAAGGTGGTGCATGGCTGGCTCTTAAGAGAAAGGAGCACATTGGTTTTTCTGCCGACGTCATTCCTTTAGTTCCCAAGAAGTATTTGGAAGTGCTCTAATTACTAAGGAAGAGTCAAATACAATGTAGAAAATTGTACATTGTGAAAATAAAATGTAGGTCTGTGGCTGTTCTAGAATCTAGTTGGCAGTGTGTGTCTAGCTTAGTTCCTTGAATATCTATGGGTTGGTAGTCCATGAGCTCTAGAGCCAGGAGCTTGCATAAGACTGAGAGCCAGAAGACCTGCTTCTAGACTCAACTCTGCCAGCTTAAGTGCCAAGCCATTGCCCCCAAAGTATCTTTTGGCCTATAAGTGAGCTGAGTTACTCAATGAAGCGCTGCTATTGGAGACACTGGAGTGAGTGAGACACACTATTACTTAAAGAACCCAGTCTTCAGAAGTAATAAGTATCAAAAGAAGTAGAACTAAAGAGTAAGTACCATAGGTGTGAAAGTACTTAAAGGAGAAAGATAAATATTAGAAGATTGGAATAGGCTTCGTGGAGGAGAATTTGGAGCTTTGTCTTAGAGGTAGGGTTTTACATTTGGAAATTAAGGTAGAAAAGAAATTCAGAGCTTGCCTTGGCAAGTTAACTGCCCTTTTTATGTGGGACTGGCAGCACCTGCCCATAGTTACTACAACTAATGAACCAGCCACATATACTAGTATCTTAATGCACATTGTAAAGCAAAATATCTGTGTATTCCGCTTGGTTGAAAAATGTGTTTGTAGTCCCTTCATGCACCATAATTCAAGTTGTTTATAGAAAAATCAAAACAATGATAATATGGGAAAACTGCCTTACTGGATACAAATGTAGAGTACTAATGTTTATGGACATCACACATAGGAATTCCGTTCTTTAAAAGAAATTCAGGAAATCAGACTGAAAAAGTTAGGTCAGTTAAACTCTCTATAACCTCAGTTTTCTGATTGTGAAGTGAGATTGAGTGTAGTAATGGAAAGCTTTTTATAATGATATTTAAAATTGGTTATTATTTTAGAATAGTTCAAAAAGTTTCTGTGCTTTCAGCTGCCTTTTAATGCATTCACACAATGTGCCAACATTTTATTAAGTATTTCAGTACATTTAACTTTTTGATCCCCACCATAAGGTGACTCACGACATGCCTGAGGTTACACACCAGTTAGGAGGCAGGGCTGGTGTTCAGATCCGTGTCCCGTTCTGCTCTGGCAGTGATGCTGTTACTAGCCTGTTGTTGACATTGAGGATTCACATGAATGGTGATACATGCCAGAATCTAGGAGGGGAGAAGGAACAATCTCACTTTGCATGCCCCCCACACAATTTTTTTTTTTGGTTACACACGTGGCATGTGGGATCTTAGTTGCCTGGACCAGGGATCAAACCCTTGCCCCCTGCAATGGAAGCATGGATTCCTAACCATTCCTGGACCTCCTGGGAATCCCACCCTCAACATTTTTATGTACTTGTATTATGAAGTGTATCTTGATTCCTCTTCTCCAAATGATGAGGATTATTACTTAAGGAGTGAGTTGTGAACAGCATGAAGGCAAAAAAGAAGTGGTGAGCCACTGGGTCGTGTTGCTGTCAGAGCACACTCAGGCAAGTTTGATTACAGATTAATATTTATGAAATGTAATAACTTGGTACAGTAAAAATGTATCATTTACTATGTCTCTGATAATTTGGTATGCTTTCTTTATGAGATTAGAAGAAATATGCTAATTTGTTTGCCTTTTTAAATTAGGTTCCAAGGCAGATCAGTTTTAGGTGTTTTAAGAGTAACTTCTTGAGTTTTCTATTACAGTTTTCTTTCTCTACTCCTTATTCTCCAGCTCCTGTTTCTTCTTCTCTTGTCTTGATGGCTTTGTAGTATCTATTTTTTTTTAAATACATATAAAAATCTTTGAATGTTGATGTGTATAAATAATTAATGGAATAAAGTGATTGTAGGTTAATGGGTTTTATTTTATCTGACTAGAGATCCATTGGGTTTCCTTAGTTTGAGAGTTTTAGCATTTATCATCCATTACTCTGTTAATATTGCCTCTTTCTTATTTTACTGTCTTCATCTAGAATTCTGGGAAGGTATATATAGAATAGATCCCCTCTTCTAGCTTACAGGTCTGAAATTCTTTCATAGTCTTTATCTGTCTTTGCTTCATTTTGGTTAGTTTTTTCAGATCTGTCTTCCACCTTTTAACTGTATCAAACCATGCCCATTTGGATTATAATTTAATTATTCTAGTTTTATTTCTAAGTATTCTAATTGGTTCTTTTCAGAAGTTCTGCTTTTTGATAGTTATTTTTTCCTTGGTATTTTAAAATATTTATTTCTTTAAACACATAAAAATGCTAATTTTGTGTTCTGTACTTGATAATTCCATTGTCTGCTGCTGCTGCTAAGTCGATTTAGTCGTGTCTGACTCTGTGCGACCCCATAGACGGCAGCCCACCAGGCTCCCCCGTCCCTGGGATTCTCCAGGCAAGAACACTGGAGTGGGTTGCCATTTCCTTCTCCAATGCATGAAAGTGAAAAGTGAAAACTTTTCCATTGTCTACTGTCTCTGAATTTCTGACTGATGTCATATCTAATGCTCAATAATAGTAGCTGGTTTCCTTATGTGTCTTTAATCTTTTTGATTATACTTGTTGGGATTTTATCTGTGAGAATCATTTATTTTCCATTTCCTTAAGAATCATTTCAGATGCCACAAACATGGTGAGGTTACAATATTTCTCAGCCGCTTTTACTCATTCCATTCTTGGTGCTTCTCCCATGCACTTTTGTATATGCATCTTTCAGCACATGCCTCTTGGCTTTGTTGCTTTTTTGTCTTCCCAACCAGTTAAGTTCCTTGAGGGTGGAGATGCTGAATGAAAGCTTAAGTAATACTTGTGTGCAATTAAGATCTTATCGAGCATTTAAAATATCTATTTCCTGGAGACGGGAAGGAGAGAATCGTGGAGAAGCAATCTGAGCATCTAGAAGATATTTTGGTGCTTGTTGGTTTGGGCTAATGAAAGACAGTTGGGAATAGAATTCATCTGCGATTGAGTGAGGCACTTGGTTTGGCACTTTAATATACACCATCTTCCTGGGTTTATTTGACCCTCACAGTGAGCTGTGAGAGAGCTACTATCTCATCTTACAGTTAAGGAGACAAAGTGGTTCATCCATTGTTAGACTTGTCCGATAATAGTAAAGTGCTTACAGAAAGTTGAATGAGGGAGGGACTGGGTCTGACTCCAACCCCCGTGTGAATGCCTCCCTGTGCTGCCCAGTGTGCCAGCACCAGACTGTGGCAATGAGCTTTGTGGATACTTTGCTCTTAATCTTTTAGGGGAATTCTGTCCATGAGAGCATGTTTCTATTTTTGAAATGGAAGGCAGTGAGAAAGTATGATTTATTAATAAAAATTGATGGTAAGGCAATGTTGGAATGTGGTTTTCTCTTTGAACTGAGGTATGTGTTACTATTTATAGACGTCAGTTGTCTTAACTATCCTTTTTACCCTAATTTCAAATAACATTCCAACCAAATAAAATAGTATGAATCTCCTTTGAGGCTGTCACATTTCACCGTGATTTTTTAGGGCTAATCCGTTTCAGTAGTTAGCTTATTTGAAAGGAGTTGTCATTCTGCCAGAGGTTTCCTGGAGGTAACACCTTTGCTTGGAAACTGTATCTGATTACAGGCCGACTGCCTATATAAGCACCCATTGAGTTCTTAGTGTCTTTCTATGAAATCTTCTGTGACCTAATTTATACCTCCTTATAAGTGCATAGTGTGTGATGAACAAGTAGACAGATGTGGCGAGAGCTGTAACAGTTTTCTCCCTTTGCTACCTTAGATAAGAACACTTCCTAATTATAAAGTAGTCACTGGAATTATTAGTACAACTGTGGTCAGTCACTGTGAGCCTGAGTGGTAGCTGTCACTACATTTAAAATAAGTATGTCACATAGAGTATGCTGTATTATTGTATTTTCATTTGATTCAACAAGCATCTATTATGCTGGGCAATCTTCTACTCTCTAGAGACTGAACAATATTGTTGAAATTAATGTCAGAGGAATTGAATTCTATCTTAGATTATTGATTACCTTTAAAATATTTTTTGCTATTGTTTGCAACCAAATCTCATATCTATTCCAGGCACTTATGAAGAGATAATGGATTTTCCTGCACATTTAAGAAAGTAACTATCATGATATGAGTCACCTTCTCCTTGTAAAGTCAATTAAAATACCTCCAAACTCAGAGTCTTAATTATATAGATTAATAATTGCTTGCAGATAATGAAATTCAGAAACTTTCATTTTAGAAGCTTAATGCTAAATTTCATGTAAGTGAAATTAGTTATTTTTCATGTTTAAAAACTCTCCAGCTTTTAATAAGAGCCAATATTGACTAAGCCCTCACTATCCACACACTGTTCTGAGCTCTCATCATGTGTTATAAGTCATTTAGCACTTAACCACATCCTGTATGGTAGATTCCATTATCATTTAATAGATGTACAAATTAAGGCAAATAGAACTTAAGTGTCTTGTCCCTGGTCACATAGATTATAAATAGTGAAAAGGCATTTAGAACTTTGGAATTTGGAATCTGGAGCCCAGTACTCTCATTTATTACACTATATCTGTGTGTACTTTAAATGTGTGGACATATAAACACTTATCTGTTTCATGTATACTTTATCATTGTTTGAATCTGTAGCGAGGTGGATAGCACATTGCTTGTAATGTTGAAATCACGTAATCTGTGTGGCTTTTCTCCCTCTTCCCTCTACTATTTAATGTAATTCTTTTCCTAAAAAAGAAGTGTTTAATTATAAAAATTTGATAATAAAGGTTGTAGATTCTCCTTCACAAGTGTTTCAGGCATGGATTTCTTACCTCTGCTTCCATAAATAGAGGAGAGAAACACACACTTGAATCAAGTTTCTGTGAAGACTTTATCTTTTGAAAACCCTTATCAGAGTTGTCCTGATTTGAAATTGAAATGTCTTTTATATCTTACTCCATTTTTAAAGATGTCTGTGTGGCAAGCATTCATTTTCACACTCTGGATGAACTAACTAGTAGACATTTCGATAATGTGAGGCATTTGTCTCGAGGATGAACATGTCTATCTTCTGGCTTGTTCCTTTCTCACTTGTAGTCCAGGGATGGTTTATATCCATGCAGGGGAAGGAGTGTGTGTGTGACTCAGCTCTGCACTTGGTGGTTCCCAGGGCTGTGCCTTTTAATTGGAGTCACCACTTTGTTTTGACATCGATTAAATAGTGAAATTTTCTTCTGAAGCTGTCATAGGCTTTTATATATCTTGATAGTAAATTAAATCCTTGGAGGCAGCTGATTTACTGTCTCAGTTTCATTCTCTTTTATTTTTAGGATTTGTTCTAAGGAGTGAATGCCATATTATCCTCCAGAAAAAGTGTAACTTTGTATTGAAAAACATAATTTCTACTCTACAGATACTTGGGAATAAAAATCAAACTTAAGTGGTGATGGGATGATTCGGGTTAGGGTACACGGAGCTTAATGATTTTCCTGGGGAGAGAGTGCATGAGCCACTTTGAGGAACTGAGGGAGGCAGGTTGGACATACTTTTGTACTCTTTTAAAAACAAATAAGTGAACTCTTTAAGCATTTTACTTTTTTTAGTTTTTGAAATATTAACACGGAGTAGCAGTAAAGCCTAGACCATCTGGCTAATCATGCTTTCGTTTTAGAACTTAATGTTTTGTGTGGGAGTGGGGAGTTTAAAATGAAAAAGTTATGAATCATTTTTGGGTATTGTTTTAATAGAGGATTGGAAAATAAATATCATATTAATTTATGCTAGATAATTTTTCTGATATGATGTCCTTTATTTATAGCACTCATGGACCTTTAGTGCTTGAAAAGTAAGGATGTTATTCTTTTTCCTCAGAAACGTGCAAAGGGGCAAGTATTATTTGACAAAGTGTGTGAACATCTCAATCTCTTGGAAAAGGACTACTTTGGACTTGTGTTTCAGGAGAACCCTGAGCAGAAAGTAAGTGAAGTTATCTTAAGTTTGTTTATATTGTGTTAAAAAAAAAATCTGTGTGTTTCTCTTAACTGGTGTAAAATTTAGTTTTCAGATAACTTATTTTATGTTTTTATTGTGACAGTTTATATTCATTGTGGTGGTGGTTTAGTTGCTAAGTTGTGTCTGACTCTTGAGATCCCATGGACTGTAGCCTGTCAGAGTCCTCTGTCCATGGGATTCTCCAGGCAAGAATACTAGAGTGGGTTGCCACTTCCTTCTCTAGGCGATCTTCCCGACCCAGGAATTGAACCCTGGTCTCCTGCATTGCAGGCAGATGATTTACCAACTGAGCTATGAGGGAATCCCCAGTGTTCATTGCAGGAATTTGGAAATGTTGAAAACTTTTGTTTTCATTTATAACTTTTTGCTGTTGTGGGTATGTATGCTTTTCCACTTGTATTTTAAACAGAATGGAATGTCTTATCCAACATGAATTATTAGAAACTGAAAGAACTGGTTTTAAAATTTTTATTTTGAATTTTTAGCTCTTGAATTCACCTGTATTCTAGGAGTTAAGCTTGCCAAAAAGCAGGGAAGGAGGCATATTGGAAGAATTATCAGGTGTCCATGGGGGTTCGGAGAAGGCAATGGCACCCCACTCCAGTACTTTTGCCTGGAAAATCCCATGGATGGAGGAGCCTGGTAGGCTGCAGTCCATGGGGTCGCTAAGAGTCGGACACGACTGAGCGACTTCACTTTCACTTTTCACTTTCATGCATTGGAGAAGGAAATGTCAACCCACTCCAGTGTTCTTGCCTGGAGAATCCCAGGGACGGGGGAGCCTGGTGGCTGCCGTCTATGGGGTCGCACAGAGACGGACACGACTGAAGTGACTTAGCATAGCATAGCATAGCATGGGGATTCACCAGGCAAGATACTGGAGTGGGTTGCCATGTCCTTCTCCAGGGGATCTTCCCAACCGAGGGATTGAATCCAGGTCTCCCACATTCCAGGCATATTCTTTACTGTCTGATCGACCAGGGGCGCCCAAAAAGCAGGGAAAGAGGAATATTGGAAGAAATATCAGGAATACCCATCTACACTTGTCTGGAGGTTCAGGAGAGTGTTGGCCTTGCTGAATAGATTAGTGATTGTGTAGGGATGAAGGTGTTCCTTACCCTGTTGTGTGGGTTATTGGGAGCAAAACAGAACGAGGAGTCCAGCTTGACTCAAGTGGTAGAGTGATTGATGGATTAATTGATTTGGGCCGTACCAGGGTAGATTTGTGATCAGTTTATTGTCTGTCTGTAATTTTGTTGCACTTCTGTTTTTCTAGCACGCTGTTTCTGAACCTTTTTATCATAGGATGATGATATAAATGGGTTTATTCTCACTGTGTGCTTAAGTTGTCTGTGCCATTTGATTTAGTAAATTAATTAAACAACCCACAATAGCCTGCTTTTTATATGTACAAATGGCAAGAAAAAAAAATAATACAAACTTTTCTCAGTTACTCTCATATTTTCCCATGGAGTCAGAGGGAAATGTTTTAATACACTCTTTTAAGTTGTTTTCTGGAGGTATGCAAATTAAACTGACAAAAGATGACTTTTATTCATGTGAGTAAGTGGGAGTTCACAGAAAACTGTGACTGCAGGAAGTGGTTAGGGCATCTTAACAGAGGAAAGAGGTAGGAGAAGGCACTTATGGAAAATGAGTGACTTTTGGGAAAGATGAGGGCCCTGTGGGAGAACAGGTGGGAGACAGGCTAGTTTTGTGCCAGTGTCTGTCTAGCTGAGGGCTTCTCCTCTCAGTTATAAGAGTCAGTCTTCCCTGGTTGGAAGGAACCTTCCAAGGAAGGGAAGAGATTTATGACAACCTAGTTCTCCTACTTCCAGGTAAAAGGAAGGCCTGTTCATACGTGTCTGCAGCTCAAAGTGGTGTTTATCCACCATGGTGCGTTCTGGACCCTGTCCATGGTGACTTGAATTGGACATAGACGTCCAGGGTGTAAGAATCGAACTGCAGGTCGGAAGGGAGTGGAGTTTGCCAGAGCCCACTGTCCTCTGAGTAGAGGTGACTTGGTATATCTGGAGAAGGAAATGGCAACCCACTCCAGTATTCTTGCCTGGGAAATCCCATTGACAAAGGAGCCTGGCGGGCTACCATCCATGGGGTTGCAAAGAATTGCACATGACTGAGGGACTAAACGACAACAACAAGGTCTTAGTTGTAGCAGTTGCTGCTGCTGCTGCTAAGTCACTTCAGTTGTGTCCGACTCTGTGCGACCCCATAGACAGCAGCCCACCAGGCTCCCCCGTCCCTGGGATTCTCCAGGCAAGAACACTGGAGTGGATTGCCATTTCCTTCTCCAATGCATGAAAGTGAAAAGTGAAAGGGAAGTTGCTCAGTCGTATCCGACTCTTCGCAACACCGTGGACTGCAGCCCACCAGGCTCCTCCGTCCATGGGATTTTCCAGGCAAGTGTACTTGAGTGGGGTGCCATTACCTTCTGTGAGTTGTAGCAGTTAGGGATCCTTAATTGCTGCATTTGAACTCCTCATTTGCTGGATGAGTGGTCTAGTTCTCTGACCAGGGGTCCAACCCAGGTCCTCTGCATCGGGAGCCTTAGCCACTAGACCACCAGGGAAGTCCCCTGAAGTGGTAGGTTTGATCAGCCAAGATTCTGTGAAGATCTGCCTGATCCCAGAGTGTACTGAGATGGTTTCTGCTCCAGGACTTTCTTGAGACGCTGCTAAGCAGGACCTTCAGAGTGCTGTAATGCTTGATGCTAATTCCAGGGACCTTCAGGGCTTCTGCCATTCCCTAAGCATATTAAAGAAAGAAATATTCACCAGTTCTGGCAATTAACCAGACTTAACCTCTAGCCTTCTGTCTTTGTCATTTTGAGCTTCTCTAACAAAGTGCTGTTAGTTCTAAAAGGTTCCAAAAGGTCTTGTAGGTCTTCATAGAACTGTTCAACCTCAGCTTCTTCAGCGTTACTGGTTGAGGCATAGACTTGGATTACTGTGATATTGAATGGTTTGCCTTGGAAACGAACAGAGATCATTCTGTCATTTTTGAGATTGCATCTAAGTACTGCATTTCGGACTCTTTTGTTGACCATGATAGCTACTCCATTTCTTCTGAGGGATTCCTGCCGCAGTAGTAGATATAATGGTCATCTGAATTAAATTCACCCATTCCAGTCCATTTGAGTTCGCTGATTCCTAGAATGTCAACGTTCCCTCTTGCCATCTCCTGTGTGACCACTTCCAATTTGCCTTGATTCATGGACCTGACATTCCAGGTTCCTATGCAATATTGCTCTTTACAGCATCGGACCTTTCTTCTATCAGCAGTCACATCCACAACTGGGTATTGTTTTTGCTTTGGCTCCATCCCTTCTTTCTTTCTGGAGTTATTTCTCCACTGATCTCCAGTAGCATATTGGGCACCTACTGACATTCCAATCCCAAAGAAAGGCAATGCCAAAGAATGCTCAAACTACTACACAGTTGCACTCATCTCACATACTAGTAAAGTAATGCTCAAAATTCTCCAAGCCAGGCTTCAGCAATATGTGAACCATGAACTTCCAGATGTTCAAGCTGGTTTTAGAAAAGGCAGAGGAACCAGAGATCAAATTGCCAACATCCACTGGATCATGGAAAAGCAAGAGAGTTCCAGAAAAACATCTATTTCTGCTTTATTGACTATGCCAAAGCCTTTGACTGTGTGGATCACAAGAAACTGTGGAAAATCCTGAAAGAGATGGGAATACCAGACCACCTGACCTGCCTCTTGAGAAATTTGTATGCAGGTCAGGAAGCAACAGTTAGAACTGGACATGGAAAAACAGACTGGTTCCAGATAGGAAAAGGAGTACGTCAAGGCTGTATATTGTCACCCTGCTTATTTAACTTATGTGCAGAGTACATCATGAGAAACGCTGGACTGGAAGAAGCAAAAGCTCCAATCAAGATTGCCGGGAGAAATCTCAATAACCTCAGATATGCAGATGACACCACCCTTATGGCAGAAAGTGAAGAGGAACTAAAAAGCCTCTTGATGCAAGTGAAAGAGGAGAGTGAAAAAGTTGGCTTAAAGCTCAACATTCAGAAAACGAAGATCATGGCATCTGGTCCCATCACTTCATGGGAAATAGATGGGGAAACAGTGGAAACAGTGTCAGACTTTATTTTGGGGGGCTCCAAAATCACTGCAGATGGTGATTGCAGCCATGAAATTAAAAGACGCTTACTCCTTGGAAGGAAAGTTATGACCAACCTAGATAGCATATTCAAAAGCAGAGACATTACTTTGCCAGCAAAGGTCCGTCTAGTCAAGACTATGGTTTTTCCAGTAGTCAGGTATGGATGTGAGAGTTGGACTGTGATGAAAGCTGGGTGCCGAAGAATTGGTGCTTTTGAAGTGTGGTCTTGGAGAAGACTCTTTGAGAGTCCCTTGGACTACAAGGAGATCCACCCAGTCCATTCTAAAGGAGATCAGCCCTGGGATTTCTTTGGAAGGAATGATGCTGAAGCTGAAACTCCAGTACTTTGGCCACCTCATGCAAAGAGTTGACTCATTGGAAAAGACTCCGATGCTGGGAGGGATTGGGGGCAGGAGGAGAAGGGGACGACAGAGGATGAGATGGCTGGATGGCATCACTGACTCGATGGACGTGAGTCTGAGTGAACTCCGGGAGTTGGTGATGGACAGGGAGGCCTGGCGTGCTGCGATTCATGGGGTCGCAAAGAGTCGGACACGACTGAGCGACTGAACAAATTAACTAACAAAGTGCTGTAGACTGAGTGACTTATAAACAATAGACTTGTGTTTCTCATTGTTTGGGAGCCTGGGAAGCCAAGCAAGGTGCCCACTGATTCAGTATGTGTGTGGTAAGGGACCCTTCCTGGCTCATGGACCTCCTGTGGTATCATTACATGGTGGAACGAGCAGAAAGGCTCTTCAAAGCCTCTTTTATAATGTCGCTAATTGCACTCATGTGGGCTCCACCTTCATGACCTAATCACCCCAAAAGCTTCAACTCCAAATACTGTCATATTGGGGATTAGGTTTCAGCATATGAATTTTGGGGAAGGACACAAGCCTTCAGTGTCTGTCACTCTCCTCATTGTTAAGAAAGTTCTTTTTCTACTTCACTTTCTGAGTATTTTAACTCTGGTGGAGAGGATACTGATGTAGGGTGAAGAGTGAAGGCTGGGTCCAGGGTTATGCCCTAAAGGGAAGCCCTTTGGAATCTGTTAGACGGTGGTATGGGCAGACTCACTGTGATGGTTTTGAGGATGCCCAGAATGCTTGGTCACAGTGTGACCTTTGCAGTACCTCCCAACATCTAATATTCATCTCACAGTCAGTTGGTAGGTGAATATAGACTGTAAGTTTTATTTATCCACAGGCCTTCATTATTTGTATTTATACATCCTGGTAATGAAATGCAGGGTACAAACAGTGGTGATTATATATAAATTGAATTTGCTCAACTTGCTGCATTTTAAATCCTTGATACCTAATTTGTGGTTTAATTCCACATTGAAACTGAAGACAATTAAATTGCATGCCTACCCACTGAATAGTGTGTAAGCGTTCTTATTAGAATTCTGTTTAGAATATTTTTCTTAGAAGTAATAACATATTAGACATTCAACTAAATAAACTAGGTGCTCTTTCAGACTTTAAATTATAAGGTAGTCTTGATAATGTTTCCAACCATGTGCCCTTCTGTTGGCCCTCAAAGCTGTTAGAGAGAAAGTGATGGAAATTTGGCTAGGAGCACTTAATCTTTCTTAAGAAGGAAAACCATCAGTATGTTGTAAAATATGTAGAATAACTTCTTTAGAAACATGATATGCTGTACTAAGACATACAGTATTTCTGCAAAACTAGAGTTGCATGATAAAGAGTGGTATTTAGATAGTAGGAGTCTCTATTTTTTATTTTGCTGACTCTTAATATATGTGCCTGATCCATGTCTTTCTCCTGAATCTCAGACTCATATACTTCACTCTCTACTGGACAGTACACTCATTTGTCTAAAAGCCAACTAGTCTTCTGAACTTCATCTATTCCCTGAAGAGTGGAATAGATTGCTTCCACTTTTTATACCTCTTTTCATTGCTTGTCAGTCAATAAGTTCTGTCTTCTACCTGCTGACATCCTGGTTCTCTTTGTGCAGTGTTCTTGCTTTGGTTTATGCCCCTGTCGTCCCTTGCTTTGAATATTTTATTAGCCTCCAAACCGGTTTAACTGCCCAGTCCCAGACCTCTGTGATCATTCTTCTCCCTACCGCTAGATGGAACTTTCGGGAAATAGCCCATCTTGGCACTCCTTGCGTAAAACCACTTAATGGATGCAATCTAACCCTCTTAGTGTGGTTTACAAAGCTCTTGGTCAAGTGACTGTGGTCTACTTCTCTGTCTTCATTTCTCAGTAACTTCTCACAAAAATTCATATTCAATTCACACCATATTTCTCTCATAAGGGAAGCTTTGCCAGTCCATAGTATATCTGCTTGAACATACTATCCCTTGTATTTGGAATATCCTTCTCATTATTTTTCTTTTTTTGAATCTAAATGTCTATTATTCCTTAAGATCCAGCTTAGGTACCCTACTCTATGAGATTTTTCCTTGGCTGTTTTCCACCCTCATTTTTCCTGGCCCCAACTCAAGGAGAGTTGATAGTTCTATCATCTAGACATTTCAGTTCAGTTCAGTCACTCAGTCGTGTCCGACTCTTTGCGATCTCATGGACTGTAGCATGTCAGGCTTCCCTGTCCATCACCAACTCATCCTCTTTTGTCCCCTTCTCCTCCTGCCTTCAATCTTTCCCAGCAATAGGGTCTTTTCCAGTGAGTCAGTTCTTCACATCAGGTGGCCAAAGTATTGGAGTTTCAGTTTCAGCATCAGTCCTTCCAATGAATATTCAGGACTGATCTCCTTTAGGATGGACTGGTTGGATCTCCTTGCAGTCCAAGGGACTCTCAAGAGTCTTCTCCAACACCACAGTTCAAAAACATCAATTCTTAGGCGCTCAGCTTTCTTTATTGTCCAAATCTCACATCCATACATGACTACTGGGAAAATCATAGCTTTGACTAGTTGGACCTTTGTTTGCTAAAGTAATGTCTCTGTTTTTTAATAAGCTGTCTAGGTTTGTCATAGCTTTCCTTCCAAGGAGCAAGCATCCTTTAATTTCATGGCTGCAGTCACCATTTGCAGTGATTTTGGAGCCCAAAATAATAAAGTCTGTCACTGTTTCCATCATTTCCCCATCTATTTGCCATGAAGTGATGGGACAGGATGCCATGATCTTAGTATTCTGAATGTTGAGTTTTAAGCCTACTTTTTCACTCTCCTCTTTCACTGTAATCAAGAGGCTCTTCAGTTCTTCACTTTCTGTCATAAGGGTGGTGTCATCTGCGTATCTGAGGTTATTGACATTTCTCCTGGCAATCTTGATTCCAGGTAGACATCTAGACATTTAGCACAAATGTCCATCTAGACATTTAGCACATACCTTATTTATCAGTCTTTGTCCCCATTGTTCTAGAAACTGTGTAGCTTCTGTATGTCTCAGTTCAGTTCAGTCTCTCAGTCGTGTCCGACTCTTTGCGACCCCATGAATTGCAGCACGCCAGGCCTCCTTGTCCATCACCAACTCCTGGAGTTCACCCAGACTCACGTCCATCGAGTCAGTGATGCCATCCAGCCATCTCATCCTCTGTCGTCCCCTTCTCCTGCCCCCAATCCCTCCCAGCATCAGAGTCTTTTCCAATGAATCAACTCTTTGCATGAGGTGGCCAAAGTACTGGAGTTTCAGCTTCAGCATCATTCCTTCCAAAGAAATCCCAGGGCTGATCTCCTTCAGAATGGACTGGTTGGATCTCCTTGCAGTCCAAGGGACTCTCAAGAGTCTTCTCCAACACCACAGTTCAAAAGCATCAATTCCTTGGCGCTCAGCTTTCTTCACAGTCCAACTCTCACATCCATACATGACCACAGGAAAAACCATAGCCTTGACTAGACGGACCTTTGTTGGCAAAGTAATGTCTCTGCTTTTGAATATGCTATCTAAGTTGGTCATACCTGTGTGCCATCTCACACCCATTAAGATGGCCGCTATTAAAAAAAAAACAAAATAGAAAATAACAAGTGTTGGCAAGGAAGGATGGTGAAAAAATTAGAAAACCTGTACACTGGTGATGGACAAGTAATATGGTGCAGCTATTAGGGAAACAGTATAAAGTTTAGTCAAAAAATTATAAATAGGATTGCCAAGTGATCTAGTAATCTCACTTTTGGGTATATATCCCAAAGAATCAAAAGTAGGATCTTGAAGAGGTATTTGTACACCCATGTTCATTTCATCACTACTCACAATAGCCAAGAGGTAGAAGCAGCCCAAATGTTCCTTGATGGATGAATTAGATAAACAAAATGTGGCATGTTCAGAATACAGTGAATGGAATGTTTTTGAGCATTAAAGAAGGAAGTCTTGTTAATCCTGTAACATGGATGAACCTAGAGGATATTACACTGAATGAAATGTTTAGTTACAAAAGACAATTACTGTATTAGTCCCTTGTATGAGGTATTCCCTAGTCAGGCCCATGGAAAAACAGAGTAAAATGGTGGTTACCTGTATTAGAGGGAGGAGATAATGGAAAATTGTTGTTCAGTGGGGATAGAGTTTGTTTTGCAAAATGAAAAAGTTCTAGAATCTGTTGCACAGCAATGTGATATAGTTAGTTCTGCTTATCTGTACAGTAAATGTTGGTTAAGAGGATGAATTTTATGATTTTTTTTTACCACATTAAAAAAAATTACTACCCGTGTGCAAACTAGTATGCATCTGCAACTCTGGCAGTGAATAATTAAGACATAAATTCTGCCTTCACGAATGTCCCCACTTAGTTTCAGTTGAGAAGATTGAGTAATTTGGGTTTTTTTTTTAACTCTGTTAATAAATTTTGACTACTGTTCTATAGGAAGAGTTCAGGTTACTAACAGGGAAGGCTTCCTAGGAGAGGATTATGCTTAGGCAGAGACCTGAAGTTTGAGTGGGCTTTGGCTGGGCCAAGGGACTTAGGAACCACACACATAGGGCCCTGAGTAGGAACAGCTGACCGCTTGCAAAATGAAAAGACATCTCTTGTGGCTAGTGAGGGGAGACCGAGTGTTGATAGGGGTCAGGTTACGCAGGGCCATCTAGGCTGTATATTTATTTATCAAGGCTTGGGAGATCTCCTTTATACTCAGAAAAATGATGGCATTGATAAGCTGATGCAGTGATATGAGACAACCAGTCTTGCCTTTAAATGATCTGAGAGAGTGTGAGCAGGACTGTTCACCCAAAGCACAAAAGGAGCCTCAGTTGAGGTTATGGTAGTTGAAAGTAGACAAGCAAATGATTTAAAAGAGATATGGATTGCTTGCTGTTGACAGTCCAGCTGGGATCGTAAAATTGTGATGGCAGCAGAATATACTGTGCTTCTCTAATTGCTCTCTGGGCGTAATAGTGGAGAAATGGGGTGTTATGTTCACAGTGGTTATGGTAAAAGGGCAAAAGGTTGAGAAAGCTGGAGATCCTGATGCATAGGTAATCAAGCTGATTGATTCATAAGATCAATCATAAGGAAGGAACATAAGCAGAAAGCCCATGAAGCTGAAATGGGCTGATAGGCTGGGAGAAAATGACCAAGGGATAAAAGTTCTAAGTTGAAGGGCAGGTATGGTGAGAATAAATGGGGAGAAGACTTAGGAGAAGAAATGATTGCATCTGAGAATGGAATGATGACTTCTAATGAGGTGGAGAACTGTGTGTGGTGACAAGCCTGAGTGTTCAGCCATGAAAAGGTTTGGCTGAAATCAAAGAGAAGCTAAGGTCATTAAGGCAGGATTAAGGTAAGGTTAAGTTTGGAGGGGTTCTCCATAGGGTTCTCATGGACAAGAAAAGCTGTTAAACCAAGAACTCATAATCTCGTGTTTTTAAGTGTATAGTTTCTCTTCCAAAATGTGGGATGAAAATGCTCACAAAATTAGGCACACACTTTATTATCTAGACCTTAACTATAGAACAGTGGGAGAATAAACAGTGGGGTGTCCTTTCTGAACTACTTTGCAGAAAATGAATGCACACATGTAATTGGCATTGCCAATATTTAATTATTTCATATATAATCTGATTTTCCTATGTAACTTTTGTGTTGTATAATTTTCTTATTCCTTCTTGCTTACATAGCTCAAATCTAGTTCTTAAGACTCCTGGGCAAGAGAATCTTTATTTTTCCCAAGATAAATTTGTATCATGTCCTTTTTTTCCCCCACAGAAGCTTATTACTGTTGCACTAACTCACCTCATGCAGTTTCAACAATGAGATGCTACAGGATATAGGAATTTAAACTACTTTTTTTTATGCTGAATAGTATCTGTGTTTATAGATATTTCAGTCACTTATCATTGTAACATATTATAATAAGAAGGTGAGGTAAAGCTGTGGTTATTTGTATGAACACTTTCCAAGGAGAGGAAAGTCTAATCTTTGTTTTAGTGTAGTGCTGTGTGTCTTATGGTTGGAAGCCTTTCACTTCACTCTTGAGTATGAAAATCTATCATTATTAATGTTAGAACCTTTTAATGTCTGCAGAGAACTCATATACACTTTATTGTGGAAAATTTGTTAAAAATATGTGAAATCAAGCAATGTGTTATTCTTTTATACACAGAATCCAAGTCTATATAGTTCTTGTATTCAGGTCTAAATGGAACCATCATTAAGAGTTTTGGATTGTCTTTAAAGGGAAAATACTGCCTTGAGTTTTTGATGTTAATAGAATCTGGCATCTGGCCCAGGGATTTTATTGTCATTTTGCTTCTAGCTATATTGAAAGGGGAGCTTGTTTGAAGTGTAGCTGATACCCACAGCTACATTTATGAAAATTGATTAATGCATTTCTCTGATAGTCAGACCATTTCCTCCCCCCACCAAAATGAGACCTAAAAACTCTAGTATTAAACTATTTGTCATTTTTAAACTGTTCTTTAATAAAATTCTATATTCAATCCAGATACACCTTATAATACCACAGATAGGAGTTGGAATCACATTCTCCCAGATGCATAGTGAGTATTTCACTGTAGCTTAGAAGGCCTGTGACGTTTCTGCTAACACCTTCATGATGGCAGTGTACTATTAGACTTAATTTAGACAGAGGTATGTACAGTAAAGTAGATCTGCTTCAGTGCTGTATATTCTTAAAGGAAAATGCAGATTTCAGACAAAATTACTCTTTACCATCTGGTGATATGGTATGTGTTAGGTTAACTTTAATCTCTCTCACTGGCAGAATTGACAAGCACCAGTTTTTAAGGCATGACCAGCCATTTTGAAACACTTCTAACTCTGGGATCTAGGTGTTTCTGTTAGAAAATAAATGAGAATCACTTTATTTAACACTTTGCTGAGACTCAGTGTTGAAAATGTTATAGGGAAATGACAAAGGACTTGGTATTAATAAAAACTGTTCTACAGCCTCAGATTTGTAGTGGATAAGAAAGTAGTAGGGAAAGATTGAAGGCAAAAGGAGAAAGGGGTGTCAGAGGATGAGATGGTTGGATAGCATCACCGACTCAGTGGTCACGAATTTGAGCAAACTCCGGGAGGAAGTGAAGGACAGGGAAGCCTGGTGTGCTGCAGTCCATGAGGCTGGAGAGTCAGACACAACTTGGCGACAACAACAACGATTACGGAGCTTCTCCTAATTAAGTGGCAGAAGGACTTAAGTGTGAAAGAAAAAATATGTGTATAGCTATTTGCTTCTTAGTTAAAAATTTTTTTCTATAACCTCCAAGGCCCGTTTTTGTTTTAACATTTTTATGTGTGGTAGATTCCTTTGATAGTCTGGTGAATGCTATGTACTACTTCTTTTTTCTTTTTGTATTCAAGAAGTAGTTTTATTCAGTGGGCTAATTGCCAATTTCAAAATATTTGGTATTCATTACTCATAATTCAGCGTGTTTCACAATTTAAGTTTTAAACACTGAATGAAAGATTAACATTGACAAATAATTGGGATTTCTTTCCAATCCACTGCCTCTTTCAACCATAAGACATGATTTAAGCTATTAATAATTTTATGTAAAATTGTATATGGGCTGCTTCTCAGAGCAGTGTTTGAAATATATGATTATAAAAAAGTACACAGGTCTATGAAGGAAACCAGTAAATAACATTCTAACATATTACTTTAAAAATTGAGATGAAGTCATCATCAATATTTAACCCCTACTGTGATTTCAAAATATTGATTAGCATAAGTGATATTTTAAGATCTGCAGCTATTCTAATGTGCTGTGGAAAAAGTTTTGATTCCTGTGAGTGACAAAGCTAAGAACGCTGCTGATATTAGCCAGAACTTTTCCCCTCTACATTCATAACTGATTGTAATGTCAGATTTCAGCTAAAGGTTAATGAAGATAGAGATGTAACACTTTTTCCCCAGATTCATAGACTTTTGATTTCATTAAGGTAATTTTAATAGTACAGACATTCTAGGACCACAGTTTAATTTTAATATACTCTTGTTGGAAGCCTGTGATAGGATTCTCTAAGGAGGGAGGGGTCTGATTTTTTATCTCATCTGGCCCATGACTGCAGAGACTATATTTTTTTAATCCAGAGTCTGATTTATTAACTTTTTGTGGGTAGAAATAGTCACATAAATATTAACTTCTTTAATATATATAATACATCACCTTTGGAAATAAAAAATTACATGAAAAGGGATATACACAGAAAGGTGATAGGCCAGTTTAATTTTATCATTGCTGGGAAACATCTACGTTAAAAGCATTGGATAAAGTCTTTGCATGTGTCCTTACTCTTCAGGAAACATTTGAATGAATGGTTGAAAAGAAGAACCCCAAGAGGTAGATGATGTGATCTTCATCTTAAAGTTTAGAAACTTGAGGCTTAAAGAAGAAGATTAATAAGCCCAAGATCACAGAGTTGGTGGGAGGCCAGAATTTTGCTCTAGAAATTTCTGATTCGAAAATCTATGTGGCAGCCAAATCTTTAAAAAATGTGAATGGTACACCATAGTCTGTCATGGTGTGTGCATGTGTGTGCGTTCGTGTCTTTTTCCTGGCTTTTCCCATCTTTTTGCATCTGGTTCTTGATCTACCCAGCATATCTCAAGTATCAAAACCAAGAATTTATCATTTCTTTGTTAAAGAGTTTTGTGTCTGCTATTTACTTGTAATTGATAATGCAGAAAATAAGTCCTGTTAAGGCATTTTTGGGTTTTTCACTTTGTTTTTGCTTTGGTTTTTTATGAACTCATGACTCTAGGCAATAAAATTATATCCCAGTCATCATGGTTGAAGGACTCATTGGAGCTAATTATTCAAATAAAAATAAACCTAAGAAAAATAATCTGTAGTCTTTTAAGATGACCACAGCATGAGGAAGGAGGAGGCCAACAAAGGCCAGGTACTCACCTACAGGTATTAGCTCATTATTGACTGGGGGATTTTTGCAGAAACTTAACACCGGTGGCCAGCGATTTGTTGTGTAAGTAAATATTGAACTGTTTCCAGTGAGTAACATTCGGGTAACAGAAGACTTGTTAATATGTCTCTGGTCAATAGTGTGTTAATTTAGTACTTAAACTGGTTGCCTGGAGCTGCCAAGTCCTATGACGGATACAGGAAATGGGGGGTCTCTCCAGGCCTTGCAGAGACCCCCTTACTCCTTGTGAGAGTGGAGTTCACAGTGTGGAAGTGGTCAAGGTTAATTGATGGTGAGCAAGGGGCAAACCAGGTTGGTGGATGCAGGGAGTCTGCTCTGCTGCCCCTATTTGATCACATGAGGAACACTCTGCCCACTTAGTCTCTGAATGGGCTCTGAAATAAAGAGAAGCCACTTTGACCTTAATATTGTGCCTGACAGTGTGGTGAAAAGTGGCCCAAGAGTGAGTCGGTCTGACCGTGGCTGGCTGGTGCGCTGAAACTTGTCAGCCATACCCCTGGGTCTGTGGAGCTGGTATTGACGGTCTCCATGCTGTACAGAAACTGTCAGGTTACTCCTCCATGGCTTTGGTGCTTCAGGTGGGAATGGGCAGTGCCAGATGGCTGGGGCACAGGGTTACTCCTAGGGGTCCCAGAAGATGGTATTGCCCGCCTCCCCCCCATTTTCCTCTGAGAACAGAGGTGTTTTTGTTTTTGTCTGTTCCATGGGAGGCATCTCTACCAACTGTCACACAGTGAAGCTGGGGATTTGGAAGGATCTGTTTAGGCCTGGGAGACCAGTAGTTTTCCCTCCCCCTTCTCTTCTTTCTCTGTGCTCATGTTCTGAGGGATTTTTCCTTTTCAGTTTGGCACCAGTTGTCTCTGATTCAGTTTTTCTTGATCTGGTAGTTACTTCCTTGGATGAAATGCCACAACACTTTGCAGCCTCCTTCTCTCTTCTCCCCTAGCCGCTCCCCAGGCTGGGCTGGAGACTGAATGATGTGTTTTCTCATTCTTGTGCCTCATGAGAGCCCACCATTTGTGAGCCAGCTGTTGAGTGGACAGCAGCTGCAGGGCCAGGAAGCTGAATGCCAGGCTGTCTTCTCGGGGGAGAATGAGAGCTGCTCCCTAACACAGCGCTGGAGGTACCATGAGGGGGTCCTGCAGGCCCTTCACTTGAGCGGGCCACACAGCTGGGCCACCAGTCCTGTGAAACTTAGCCCAAGCTCTGGTAGCTCTTTGTTGAGAGGGTTGAATATAACCAGTGTTTGAACAGAGCCATACACACCTTGGATCCTTGCTGCCCTGAGTGTAAGCCCTGAATGGCATAGTAAGACCCATGCTTTTGCTTTCAAAGCATCCTGTTATTACTACTACTTAATGCTGTGTAAGATGATGTTCTGTTGTACCCATTCAGTGTATTGTTAAGATCGTAGGTTATAATTTTCTCTATAATGATAAATGTTTTAATTGTTTGCTTTATATATGCGAATAAAGTTCTATTAATATTTAAAACACTAATGTTATAATGCATTATTTGAGATGCTTTTAGAATGCATGAAACATTTTTTTGTAAAGCCAATTATTTGAATCATTTTAATACATCTCATAAAATGTAATTATTCTATTAGTGAGGATAAAGTAAACTTTAATAATGACTTGAGCATAAGATAGGAGACATAAAAAATAAACATATTGCATATATAAACATATGTATGTGTATATATATGTATATATAATTCTTTTTGGATATGCCTTTCACCTGTGGCTTTGAAAGACAAATATTTAATGTCCTTAAATGATTTGAACCTACTAGTTCCAATTTGGTCTTTTTGCCTTTAAGCTATTACAATGTTTTCCTGGAATCTTTTTAAATTTTCTTCAAGTGTGGAAATAAAGGAGAAGTAGAAAGAAGTTCCTTATGATTGTGACTCTTAACTTGGAATGAAGATTTTAAAAGATATTACATGAAGACAGACAGGAAATACCAGTTCCAGTCTGACCGTGCTTCTCCATGGCCTTGTACAGTGGCAGGGAAAAGCAAAAGTCTAAGGAGGAGTTGGCACTAGGAGTTGAGATGACTATTTGATTGGGCTGTATGTGCTGTCAATCAGTGGTTTCCAGTTCACATTTTATCCTTCATGAATAAGAGCTCCTTGACTGAGCTGTCATTTCAGTGTCTGCAGGGGCTGTTTGCTGTTTGTTCTACTGCAAAATAAAGACTATATGTAGATATATTATGTCTCCTCATTTGGGTAGGTTTTGATTTCACATCCTAGAAAATGAAGCCCAAGAGATCCACCTTAAATTGTTTCAATATTTTATTTATAACACATACACATACACTTTCAAAAACAAATCAATACTAAACCTAGTGGAATGCCAATCAGATCAGATCAGATCAGTCGCTCGGTCGTGTCCGACTCCTTGCGACCCCATGGATCGCAGCACGCCAGGTCTCCCTGTCCATCACCAACTCCCGGAGTTCACTCAGACTCATGTCCATCGAGTCGGTGATGCCATCCAGCCATCTCATGCTCTGTCGTCCCCTTCTCCTCCTGCCCCCAATCCCTCCCAGCATTGGAGTCTTTTCCAATGAGTCAACTCTTCACATGAGGTGGCCAAAGTACTGGAGTTTCAGCAATAGCATAGGACTTTGTTAAAATACGTTTATACCTAAATAAGTATGTGAACTGTCAACTGTTTCACTTTGGACTATGGAGACTGTTTCTTATGGGTTAAGTAACCTTTTTTTCTCCCCTTGCAGAACTGGCTAGATCCTGCAAAAGAAATAAAGAGACAGCTGCGAAGTAAGTATTAGATCATCATACTTTTGAAGTTATTAAGTTAATATTTATGTCTGTTTTTGTCTTTAGTAAAATTCATAGGGGTGTAAGCTAGAATAAGATAGTGATAGAATGATAGACTCTAGTTTGTTTTCATATCATATAGCAAGTTGAAACTCATACTATTTTGTAGAATTATGACTGTTTATTTTGGCGATGGTTTAGGGACTTCTCTACCGGTCAAGAGGTTCTAGACCCCTAATCTTAAATATTTCCTCACGATGTCTACCACTGTGAAGCAACAGCTGATCTTTATCTGTGGGGAAAACAATGGAAAGCCACTCTTCTGTAACTTGCTCTTTTTATAAAATGTACCTAAGGGAGCCCTGTTACCCTTGCTTTGTCTACTTGATTTTGGTAGTGTGTCCAGTTAGTTTCGGAGAAGGAAATGGCAACCCACTCCAGTATTTTGCCTGGAGAATCCCATGGGCAGAGCAGCCTGGTGGGCTGCTGTCCATGGGGTTGCACAGAGTCTCTCAACTGAAGCAACTTAGCATGCATGCATGCATTGGAGAAGGAAATGGCAACCCACTCCAGTGTTCTTGCCTGGAGAATCCCAGGGAGAGGGGAGCCTGGTGGGCTGCCGTCTGTGGGGTCTGGGGTCACACAGAGTTGGACACGACTGAAGTGACTTAGCAGCAGCAGCCAGTTAGTTTAATTGATAAGCTGACCTCTGGCCCTAGAGGCGTGTGGATACACTGTTCCTAGATGTCCTGGAGTGAGGGTTTGAGGGTGAAGCCCATACAGAACCATCCTTCCAGCCCTCTGAGGTGTTTGCCTTCTCTCCTCCTTGGACTGCTTGTTGTGCTCTGACTCTTGGTTCATTCTTGGTCCTGCTTGTCCCTGACTTCCATTTTCCCATTTGTTCTGTCATCTCTGTAAGTGACCGATGTGTCTTTCTCTAACCAGCTTCAGTCCCCTCCTGTGACTGGTTTCGTGATATCTGCGTCAGGAATCATTAGCACCACACAGGAATCTCTGATAGAGGATCTGGCTACTTCATTTACTTCTGTAAATGAAGGGTCTGTGAAGAACTGAAGCAGAAAAGGCAGGGAGCCACAAACAGCTGGAATGTTTAGACAAGACAACAGCTTTCTTCCTAGTCCTTTGGATGGTAGGCCCCAGAGTCATCCAGGGAGAAGCTGGGTGCTGGCCTGCAGGGCACCCTCGGTACTGCTGGTTTCCTTTCCCTTCTTGTTTGTTATTCCCTACGTATTTCTTCCCAGCATTAAAACACTGAAACACATCTCTGCTTTTCCCTTCTATTTCTTTCCATCTACTTTCTGTCTCAGTTTTGACGCTCCACATTTGTTTTCTTCATTCCTTTCTCTCTGTCTCTCAAATTATTGATCATTTGGGTAGTTTTCCCTGTCATTTCTTTCCTTTTGTACTCTCCTTTTCCACTCTGGGTGTATAATTTATTTTTTCCATTTCCTCTCCTTGTATACTCATCTTTCTTTTCAAGTTTTAAAAATATCTTTGATTAGAGTGACTTTCCTGATTTGCCCAGGACTGAGGGCCTGATGGGTTTCTCAGGCTGTGGGGCTTTTGACTCCTAGGTGTCATCTGGGGTCACCCCGTCTTTTGACTATCACCCTTCGCTTTCCATCCATTCCTCTGTCCTGCACTTATTAGCTTGATGTTTTATCCAATTATGTTTGGTCCATAATAGAAAAGGGAGAGAATAAAGAAAAGTAGTAATTAGACATAGATACATTATGCTTACATTATGTAAGAAACTGTACCAGAAAGCTTTGGAGCTTTTTCTAGTCCTTTCTACAGTTGTTAAAACTTGGCAAAGTTCATTAATTCACAAAAGATACAGATGCTTGGTTCTTTGACTTCTCTGAAGCCAGACCTGCCAAATGACCCAGACCATGAACAGAACAGAATAACCTCTGAAACACGATTGATGTTCTGTTGAGTTTGTTTCCTATGGTTTGTTCTGGCTTTTGTTGGATTATTTTTATGTGCTACTCATTTCAGAGTCATGGAGCTATCCTAACTTTCAGAGGGCAAGACTTTGTTGCTAATTATGAATCACAGTCTTACATTTTGATTATTTGTTTTTAAGGTTTTTTTCCTTTCTTTTTTCTTTTAAAGAGTTATTTCAGTTCTTGCCCTTGTGGTTTAGCAAGAGGAATAACAGTAACACATAGGATTTGGCTTTTCCAAACTATTGGAGCTGGTTTCCTGAATGAAATTCTGTACCGTCTTGAGCATGAAAGTAGGCTGAGGAAATGAAGTTTTACCTCTTTCTTTCTGCTTGTGTTAAAATGGACAAAAGAACTGTTTATTCTATCTTAGACCAGTCTCTGCTATGATTTTTTATTCAGTTAAGAGACAACTAGCAGAGGTAAACATTAATCTTTTTTGAGTTCAATTCAGTTCAGTCGCTCAGTTGTGTCCGATTATTTGCGACCCCATGGACTGCAGCACACCAGGCCTCCCTGTCTATCACCAACTCCCAGAGTTTATTCAACTCATATCCATTGAGTCGGTGATGCCATCCAACCATCTCATCCTCTGTCATCCCCTTCTCCTCCCACCTTCAATCTTTCCCAGCATCAGGGTCTTTTCCAATGAGTCAGTTCTTCACGTCAGGTGGCCAAAGTATTGGAGTTTCAGCATCAGTCCTTCCATTGAATATTCAGGACTGATTTCCTTTAGGGTGCACTGGTTGGGTCTCCTTGCAGTCCAAGGAACTCTCAAGAGTCTTCTCCAACACCACAGTTCAAAAGCATCAGTTCTTTGGTGCTTATCTTTCTTTATAGTCCAACTCTCACATCCATACATGACTACTGGAAAAACCATAGCTTTCTTGGCAAAGCAATGTCTCTGCTTTCTAATAGGCTGTCTAGGTTGGTCATAGCTTTTCTTTCAAGGAGCAAGGGTCTTTTAATTTCATGGCTGCAGTCACCATCTGCAGTGATTTTGGAGCCCAAGAAAATAAAGTCTGTCACTGTTTCCCCATCGGTTTGCCATTAAGTGATGGTACCAGATGCCATAATCTTAGTTTTCTGAATGTTGAGTTTTAAGCCAACTTTTTCACTCTTCTCTTTCACTTTCATTAAGAGGCTCTTTAGTTCTTGCTTTCTGCCATAAGGGTGGTGTCATCTGCATATCTGAGGTTATTGATATTTCTCCTGGCAATCTTGATTCCAGCTTGTACTTCATCCAGTCCCCCATTTCTCATGATGTACTCTGCATATAAGTTAAATAAGCAGGATGACAATATACAGCCTTGACATACTCCTTTCCCTGTTTGGAACCAGTTGTTGTTCCATGTCCAGTTCTAACTGCTGCTTCCTAACCTTCAGACAGATTTCTCAAGAGGCAGGTCAGGTGGTCTGGTATTCCCATCTCTTTCAGAATTTTCCTGAGTTTATTGTGGTCCACACAGTCAAAGGCTTTGGCATAGTCAATAAAGCAGAAATAGATGTTTTTCTGGAACTCTCTTGCTTTTTTGATGATCCAGCAGATGTTGGGAATTTGATCTCTGGTTCCTTTGCCTTTTCTAAATCCAACTTGAACTTCTAGAAGTTCATGGTTCACGTACTGTTGAAGCCTGGCTTGGAGAATTTTGAGCATTACTTCACTAGCGTGTGAGATGAGTGCAATTGTGCGGTAGTTTGAGCATTCTTTGGCATTGCCTTTCTTTGGGTTACATAATGGTAAAGAATCAGCCTGCAATACAGGAGTCCCGAGTTTGATCTCTGAGTTGGGAAGATCCCCGGGAAAAGGAAATGGCAACCCACTCAATTATTCTTGCCTGGAGAATTCCATGGACCAGAGGAGTCTGGGGGCTATAGCCCATGGGGTTCACAAAGAGTTGAACACAACTGAGCAACTAATACTAACTACCAACAACCTATCAGTTCCTGTGTAAAAATTGCCTTAAAATCTGTATTTTCTCAAATGTACACAAATAAGACTATATAGATACGTAAGACTATGTATATGTATCTTAGGCTTGCCTGTATTAATATCTAAACAATCCATAGCTAGACATACAGTTTATATAGCTAAGTAGAAATGATAATATCAATAGTACATAACTAAACAAAAAATTTAGCATTATTGGTGCATTTTATCAACTTTAAAATTAAAAATAGATCCTGAAATATGTGTTCTATTAGAAACTTATTCCTGTTGTCTGTCCAGGTTAGCATATGCTAGTGTTAATACCTAGAAGACAAGTAAATAAGGATCCATTAAAAAATGATATGATAATCCTGTGATGATTTTGCTTAATTACGGGTTAGGAATGACCTCAAACAAGTACATATATATCACGGCCAACCTGGTGCTGCTGGCCAAAAAATGGCGTGTTTCTTAATACTCAAAATAGTTCCCTGTCTTTTTTTATGATGTTTTAAATGTGTAGAGGAAAGCAAAATCTGTTCCTTAAATTCAGCAGGACTGACTTTATTAGTAGAGTAATGATGTATTCAGCCCAGACTCAGCAAGGGTGCTACGTGGTGCTGTGTGTTCACAGTGGACATTCAGTAACTATTCGTTGACTTTTTTAAAATTTATTTTTAATTGGAGGATAGTTGCTTTACAGTGTTGTGTTGGTTTCTGCTGTACATCAACATGAATCAGCCATAGGTACACACGTGTCCCCTCCCTTGTGAACCTCCCCCCACCCCATCCCACCGCTCGAGGTTGCCACAAAAGTGCCAGGCTGAGCTCCCTGTGCTGTACGGCAATTTCCCACTAGCTACCTGTTACACACATGGTAATGTATGCATTTCAGTGCATTTTTTCAGTTTGTCTCACCCTCTCATTTTCCCTGTGTCCATACGTCTATTCTCTATGTCTGAATCTCTGTTCCCGCCCTGCAAATAGGTTCATTGATTTTTGGGTGGGAGAAAAATCAGTGTGTCTATGGTGAGAAAAGAACAAAATGACCCCTGGAGCAAGAGAATAGGATTCAAGAAATTTTCCTTTAAGTCCAAAGTTAAAGCAACTGTAAAGCTTGCAAATAGTGTATGAAATAACACACAGACACACACCTTTTTTTGATTTTTATTTGGAAATACCATGAACTTTGAGTATAATTCTAAATTCAGGCCACTGGAATTATTTTGCTCCCTTTTGGCAAATAATACCTGTGCTGTCTCCAGAGTTGTGTGTGTCTGTTTGTTGTTGTTGATTTGTTTTTAAAGCCATCTGAAGCATGATAAATCAAACATTAGTTAAGTGGTAATATAGATAGCAGTGTTTTAACTTTTGTTAGTCATTATCACGTGGTTGCTTACTATATTTACTCTTTAGGCACACTACAGCAAAGTATATGTTCAGTTCAGTTCAGTCACTCAGTCGTGTCCGACTCTTTGCGACCCCATGAATCGCAGCACGCCAGGCCTCCCTGTCCATCACCAACTCCCGGAGTTCACTCAGACTCACGTCCATCGAGTCAGTGATGCCATCCAGCCATCTCATCCTCTGTCATCCCCTTCTCCTCCTGCCCCCAATCCCTCCCAGCATCGGAGTCTTTTCCAATGAGTCAACTCTTCACATGAGGTGGCCAAAGTACTGGGGTTTCAGCTTCAGCATCATTCATTCCAAAGAAATCCCAGGGCTGATCTCCTTCAGAATGGACTTGTTGGATCTTCTTGCAGTCCCAGGGACTCTCAAGAGTCTTCTCCAACACCACAGTTCAAAAGCATCAATTCTTTGGCGCTCAGCCTTCTTCACAGTCCAACTCTCACATCCATACATGACCACAGGAAAAACCATAGCCTTGACTAGACGAACCTTTGTTGGCAAAGTAATGTCTCTGCTTTTCAATATGCTATCTAGGTTGGTCATAACTTTCCTTCCAAGGAGTAAGCGTCTTTTAATTTCATGGCTGCAGTCACCATCTGTAGTGATTTTGGAGCCCAAAAAGATAAAGTCTGACACTGTTTCCACTGTTTCCCCATCTATTTCCCATGAAGTGATGGGACCGGATGCCATGATCTTCGTTTTCTGAATGTTGAGCTTTAAGCCAACTTTTTCACTCTCCACTTTCACCTTCATCAAGAGGCTTTTTAGTTCCTCTTCACTTTCTGCCATAAGGGTGGTGTCATCTGTATATCTGAGGTTACTGATATTTCTCCTGGCAATCTTGATTCCAGCTTGTGTTTCTTCCAGTCCAGCATTTCTCATGATGTACTCTGCATAGAAGTTAAATAAGCAGGGTGACAATATACAGCCTTGACGTACTACTTTTCCTATTTGGAACCAGTCTGTTGTTCCATGTCCAGTTCTAACTGCTGCTTCCTAACCTGCATACAGATTTCTCAAGAGGCAGATCAGGTGGTCTGGTATTCCCGTCTCTTTCAGGATTTTCCACAGTTTCTTGTGATCCACACAGTCAAAGGCTTTGGCATAGTCAATAAAGCAGAAATAGATATTTTTCTAGAACTCTCTTGCTTTTTCCATGATCCAGTGGATGTTGGCAATTTGATCTCTGGTTCCTCTGCCTTTTCTAAAACCAGCTTGAACATCTGGAAGTTCATGGTTCACATATTGCTGAAGCCTGGCTTAGAGAATTTTGAGCATTACTTTACTAGCATGTGAGATGAGTGCAATTGTGTGGTAGTTTGAGCATTCTTTGGCATTGCCTTTCTTTGGGATTGGAATGAAAACTGCCCTTTTCCAGTCCTGTGGCCACTGCTGAGTTTGCAAATTTGCTGGCATATTGAGTGCAGCACTTTCACAGCATCATCTTTCAGGATTTGGAATAGCTCAACTGGAATTCCATCACCTCCACCAGCTTTGTTTGTAGTGATGCTTTCTAAGGCCCACTTGACTTCACATTCCAGGATGTCTGGCTCTAGGTGAGTGGTCACACCATCGTGATTATCTGGGTCGTGAAGATCTTTTTTGTACAGTTCTTCTGTGTGTTCTTGCCTTCTCTTCTTAATATCTTCTGCTTCTGTTAGGTCCATACCATTTCTTCCTTTATCGAGCCCATCTTTGCATGAAATGTTCCCTTGGTATCTCTAATTTTCTTGAAGAGATCTCTAGTCTTGCCCATTCTGTTGTTTTCCTCTATTATCTATGCATATTTTTAAGCCTACTTTATAAAACCTGGGAAATACTTTTATTATCTTTAAGTATTATGATGTTTTATCACTCTCTCAAATAGCCCAAATCATTTCTTGAATGGTTACATTGATGATTTGAAACCCCAACAATGTAGAAATCTTAGATTTCTTTTTGTTTTTAAGTGTGGAGATTTGGCATCTAGAGATTCTGTGGTTAAAACAGATCTTAAACTATTATGTGAAGGTTATATTAAAATTTTTGCATTCTAGCTCACCATGTAAAGGTACCTCACATGTGCGGGTACCAGTGAACATTTATAAAAAAATGAACCTTATTATTCTTTAATGATGGGTTATTTATGGAAATTATTTTATTTTTTACTTCATTTTTGCTTTGTCAATGATATTTTCTTTAATTAAAACCAAAATTCTCCAAACTGATTTATGTTGGGACTGATTTATACTATATGAATGCCGATTGACCTTTAAGTTTTATCTGTAAATCATCATTGTCTTGGTCAGATAAATAATCATAATCTTTAATAATCACAGATCTTCCTTGGCTGTTCAGCTTTAATGTGAAGTTTTATCCTCCTGATCCTTCTCAATTGACTGAAGATATCACCAGGTACTTTATGTTTATATTAAAAATGATTCATACTTATAGCTCTCATTTCTGTGCCCTGGGGGAATGGTGGTAATTTCAGCATTAAAAGAAAAATATTTATTCTTGAGTAGAGTTTTAGAAGTTTCCTGGGAAGTGAATATTCCAAAATACTTTGAAATGTTTCTAGTTTCAAAAATTTTGTTCATGTTTCTTTAATTCCCCACTTACATTCAAGTAATGGATTTTTTTTTAACTGCAGCAATCTTGTGTCCTATGTTATACTGTCAAAAATTACTGGTACTTAATATTTCAAATTTTAACACTAAGATGGTTTTTATTGTGTAACCTATGTGTGCCTGTGTAATGATCTTATATTACAAAGGTGATGCAAAGGTAGAAAAATGAAAAACTTTTTAAAATTTAGTTTTGGAAGTCTATTGAACTCTGATTTTTTTTTACCCCACCCCCACCCCGCCCTTCTCTCTGGACAGCCCAGCTTCCCCCTCTACCCTGTCCTGAATCCCATGCTGACACTGATAGTCAGCTGACTTTCATCCTTAAGAAAATTATGGAGCACTTGTCATTCCTGGAAAATTAAGGAGCACAAGTACTTTGTTTACTATGGAATTATGATCATGATAAACAGAGTCCTTGCCTTGCCTGACAGGAGATTAGGGGGTAATACAGGTGTCACTGAATTGGGGGATGGCTGATTCCATGTACTGGGCCATGTTTTCCGACTCAACAAGAATCCTGGATCGGAAGTGGCTTGTCTGAATGCATTGGGTAGAGGCAAGAGGAGGGCAGGGCCGTGACACTCATGCCAGGCAAAATAATCCACAGGAAGAAGCCAGCAGCCCTGAGGAATGGCAGTCTCTCGACCATCTTCAAGGAGGAGGGAGGATCCTGCCATTTTGTTGGGTGGGGTTGGTGGTAACCTTTGCAAGTAGTTAAATTTAAGAGTAGAAATTGGGTTTTAAAATGTTACCACAAAGAGTTGATAGGGAGATACCCCCCTCCCCAACCCAGATCCACACAGAGTATAAATAACGTGTTTCTGCATGTTATTTTGTAAAAGCCAGCATTTTTTATAACTGTATAATAATCCACTTGGAACCTTGAATGATACAATATTATGATTATGGCTACTAGTCACTGATTCCCAGATACCATGCCATGTGTTTTATTTACATTATCCAATTTTTTGCCCTTACCTTCAAAGGGAAATTGAAGTTCTTCCCATTTTACAGACCAGAAGTTAGTCTTAGGCATGTAAATTAATAGTCAGCTCTGCCTGACTCTCAAACTCATGCCCTTTCTACTGTAAACTGATTTAGTTGCCTCTCTGGCTGGGGTAAATGGGCAGGTGAGGGCTTCCAAGTATAGACTAATTTGTAATTATTATTAAAGGATCTGAGGAAAAGAAATTTGTATGGAAAGGGTAGAGAGAATAAAGGGTGGCTGACCTTAGCTTTTCTTGCAAATGCTTAAAAACTGCAGCTATTTCTTAAATTTTATTAAGCTCTACAACTTTTGAAGGGCATGCTAATTTTGATTAGTTTTAAATCCAAGGAGACTAAGTGATTAGAATTTCACCTACAGTCACAAAACTCTTTATTGTAATAGTAAAAAGACACTGTTGCCAGAATAGCCATTCAGAATTTCCATCTATTACTTTGCCCTCCTGATTCAGTTTCTGTAAATAAGTCACAAAATTAGGAATCCATGGAGGATGTCGGGCTTCTTGTTACAGAAGACTTTTTGCTCTGGATTTGAAGAGTGCCATATTGTACATTTTTTTTTTCAAAGGAATATCAGAATTATGAGTGTTACAGTCTTGACTAATTGTTCTCTCTACTCTTTCTTCCCTGTTCTTCACAGATACTTTTTGTGCCTTCAGCTCCGGCAGGACATTGCCTCAGGTCGCCTGCCCTGCTCTTTTGTGACTCACGCCCTCCTGGGATCTTATACACTGCAGGCTGAACTTGGGGACTATGACCCAGAAGAGCATGCCAGTCATGACCTCAGCGACTTCCAGTTTGCCCCCACCCAGACAAAAGAGCTGGAAGAGAAGGTGGCAGAGCTGCATAAGACCCACAGGTCTGTAGACTTGCTTACTGGGGAGACAGTGGCCGTGGTGGGTTCAAATTGCTTCTCTTAGCGCTGGCTAGACATCTGAGTATAGCTGACAGGGTTGATCAGTTTGCCCTTGTGAAGCTTCACCTAGGACTGGTCAAGACAGCTTGGAGCACTGAGATATCCTTTCATTGTCTTTATGACTATAATACGAGGAACTGTGCTCATGGGTCTAACTGTTTTCATTTATTAGAAAAATTTACATTTCCCTATGACATTTCCTTGCCCTATCCCAGTCTTCTCCCTTCATATACACGTGTGTGCATGCACACACACACACACCCTTGACACAAACATATGTACTTGTTTGGCATTTATTATGCATTTCTTCTGCCTTTTAATTGTTTTTATCACCATATTTGTGAAAGCCAAGGAGATAATGAAGCATCAGGATTTGGATCAGAAATGTGAGTGACAATGGACACAAAAGGAATGAATCTACAGTTGGTTTCTCTGTCCACAGAAGATGACTTTGGTTTAGTTGAGGATTATTAATTACTTAAATACCATGTTGCACTTTGAGAATGTTTACATCTGTGTGAAAACAAATGGCTTTCTTAAGCACAAGTTTTTAAAACTCCCAGTGACCAAGTTCTAACTTGTCCCATATTGCAAAATTGAATTTTTCAAAAAATTTGATTGAAGTGACTTGAAAGGAAATTTAAGAGATTAGAGGCTTTTAAAAAACCACCTTCACTGACTTGTCTTTAAAAAAATAAATGCAATATTTGACTTTAAATATTTTCTTATTAACTTTATTCCAATTTTGTTCAGTAGACATGTATCATATAGTTTGAAACTGAAATATCAGGTGCTGAAATGCCATGGGGAATATGAAGATTAATGGAAGCCTGCTTTCTAGGAGCTTAAGATTTGTTTAGTTGGGGTATGTCAGCTGTAAAATCAAGTACAGGTACTTCTGATCTTTAGTATGATCAATCCTAGTGAAATAAAATTTATGAGAGAATTTGTCTATTCAGAAAGACACAATGACTTTATATTCTTTTATTTTTAAAGTTAATTTATATTGTACCCATTACTGCTGGGGTTTTTTCCCTAGTAGAAAAAAAATGAAAGCAACTTTCTAAGATAAAAAGGGTGAGGGGTGGAGGGGCACCTCTTTGCAATGAGTAGGTTCCTAATGAGAATGCAAACAGCCGACTCATTGGAACAGACCCTGATGCTGGGAAGGATTGAGGGCAGGAGGAGAAGGGGGTGACAGAGGATGAGATGGTTGGGTGGCATCACCAATGCAATGGACATGAACTTGGGCAAACTCCAGGAGATGGTGAGGGGCAAGGAGGCCTGGCATACTGCAGTCCATGGGGTCTTGAAGAGTTGGACATGACATGGTGACTGAACAACAACAAGAAAAAATTGCTGGAGGTTGAGGGTTGAGCCTTCTTACCTGTTTCTTTGTTGTCTGCGCATTTAGCTGGACCAATCCCTTCATCCTAAACTCTAAGCTTATGTACTCCTTTCCCCATTTTGGCTATATTTGCTTTGCATCCACCAATAAGATAATGTTGTTTCGTTTGATCCTTAGGGGCTTATCTCCAGCACAAGCTGATTCTCAGTTCCTAGAAAATGCCAAGAGGCTTTCCATGTATGGCGTTGACCTGCACCATGCCAAGGTACTGGGAGTGTGATGGGGAGGTGCCTCTTTCTGGTCTGTTGGCTACAGTTCTGAGAAGGCTTCAGTTTTAAATGAACCCACTTCACTTTTAGCAAAGGCTACTCCTCCTCCCCTGAGGGGCTCTGTAATAGTTCCTTGGGGTTTCTGGTTGTGGGGTGGGACCAGTGATTCTCCCCCAATTCTTCCTTCTTTTCTCAATGTTATGAGTTGATCCCTTCTCATATATACTTACTATAAGACTCACCTGATCAGCCTTCTTTACTCCTCATCCTGTCTTTATTCTGTGTCCCAGCTTTTGCTCTGCCAAGTGCTGCCTCGTGTCTAAAAAAACATCTCCTACTTAATGATTCTAGTTTTCATGATCAGGTAGTAGGAAGAGTCGGGATGGAGAGTGGGGTTGGGGGTACAAAAGATAAGGTGAAAGATGTATTTGGTTTTGAGCAATATGTCCAGAGTCAACTCAACATGAGACGGGAACCTATTGTCTGTTTTTAAAACACCCTGCCAATCCTTCCGTGTTAGGAAGTGCAAGTTATAGGAGTTAATAGGATTTGAGAAATCTCTAGGAAAGCCCCTCACTCAAAGATATCCTCTCTCTCTTGGCCTCAGATTATTAATTCTTGCTTTTGTGTTAATAGTACTTCATATTTGCAAAGAATTGCCTTTTCCTCTGTGTCTTCCTCCATTCTTTAAATGCTTTTTGTTATTACGAGAGAAGTGCATATTCATCATAGAAAATAGAGGTGAATAGAATGTAAAAAGACTGAAATCGGTTTATGCAGAAATAGGCACTGTTGATATTTTTTTTAATTTTCTTGTTTTATTAAAAAAAATCTGAGCAATGTCACATTTTTAAAATGGGATTATACTATGAGTATTATTTTGTAATTTTTTTAACTTGCTCTTAGAAAACACTGCTCCATGTTAGTAAATAGTCTCTGACAGCAACATTTTTAACTGCTAAATGCTATATACTCTTAATTTTTAAAAGCACTTCCACATATACTATCTTATTTACGGTTTGGATGTTTTTATTTTTACAAAAACTACATAAAACAGAATGCAGATGGCTTGTTACACTAACTGGCTTGTTGCCTCCAGCCACATAGTGTAAAGTAGTCCCATCTGTGTGATGTCTGCTGATATATCCTGCTAGGAAGTGAAACAGATCTTTTCCACACTTCAGTGTCTTGTAGCTCATTTCTCTGTATGATGGGGACAGGCGGAGTCAGCAGACACACAGAACTAAGGGAGGGAGGAAAGAGAGGTTTGGTATCCTAAAGGCCCCTAGAGCCCATGTCTCCTGTAAGCCCTGTTATTCTTGTCACACATGAATCTTCCATCTGCTGCTTTTGTTGATCATTAGTGAGAAACCAGTTTTTAGATGGTAATCCTGGAAGGTTTCCAGATTCTTCTTTTTGAAGTTATGGAGAACGGGATGTCAGAGAATGAGATGGCTGGATGACATCACCAACCTGATGGAGATGAGTTTGAGCACAAACTGGGAGTCGGTGATGGACAGGGAGGCCTGGCGTGCTGCATTCCATGGGGTCTCAAAGATTCAGACATGACTGAGCAACTGAACTGAACTGATGTTAGAAAAGTTAAAAAGTTGCTGGTTTTGTTATAATTTCAGTTCTTACTGTGTGGTTAAGAGTAGATCACTTTAGAAAAGTCAGAATAACATGCATATATTCAATATATCATCTGGTGGACTTGTTAGATAATACCTGATGAGCAAGATATTTGTAGCTCATTGAAAAAAAAGTCTGTAGCAATTTAAAAACACCTTTCATGTAGTTTAAAGTTTTGTGTGTTTATACATTTTTCATTGCCTTGAGATCATGTTTAAAAGTTTTTAATTAATATTTTATTGTCAAAAGAGTTTTTAACGGCACACTTGTGTCAGGACAAGGTGGGGATGTTGAATGAAAGGGCTCTGGACAAAGGCAGGCAGAAACCACGAGAGTAGAATGATGCCTGTGAGCTGTTAACAGCAGCTCTCCTAACCTGGGTGTGGATTGGTTAGGCAGAGAGTAGCTGTCAGAACTCAGGGGAGAGATCTGTGTGGAGCTGCGATTGTCGAGGACAGAGCCACCCTCATGCGACTACACGGGGAGGGAGTCTGGGTGTTAAAACCCCAGACCTTCCCAACTTCTTCCTCTCTGGTCTTATCTGAGAACTTCCCATTGGCCGAACCCATTGGAAGTCGGTGGGCGTGGGATCCTGTTGATGTCCCTCGTGGGGCGGCTTCCTGAGGCAGTAAGCACAGCGGATGGAAGGAAGGAAGGAAAGGGCTCCCTTTTTATTAGTTTATTTTACTGACTTTGTTGCTGAGTGGCAGAAGTCAACCATGGAGAACTAGGACTTTTTTCCCTTCAGCTTCTTTATCTGTAATTTCTGTTCATACAGATACTGATAATTCTAAAACAATGTGTGGAACAATCAAAAATCAACTGATTAACTTGGATCCAGATTGTGTTTATTTTTAAGTCAGATAAAATAGCTTCAGTGTCCTGTTGAAAGATTACCTCACACTAGTGATGGCTTTGTTGAATGTTTCAAATGAAGGGTGCCTCCCTCTTCGTGCAGAGTACATGCTGTCTTGGGCACTCTTCCGGCCTGCTCCCTGTGCCTTGGTCAGTGATGTTTTGAGCAGATGCATCTTTTGTGTCTGGTGCCACATTGCTTGGGTACCTGTGACTGGTTCACTCCAGCTTTCACTCTGTTCCTAGAGAGAACTGTGACTGTCTGGATATCGGTGAATAAAAGCACCTGATAGAAGAGATTTTTAAACCTGTTCAGATGGTTTAATGTGATATTACTTATATACATGAATTACTCACACATCACAGCAGTGAATACAGTTGGCATCAGTTACCTAGCACTATGGACTTCCCTGGTGGCTCGGAGGGTAAAGAATCTGCTTGCAGCGTGATTCAACCCCTAGGTTGGAAAGATCCCCTGAAGAAGGGAATGGCTACCCACTCCAGTAATCTTATCTGGAGAATTCCGTGGACAGAGGACCCTGGCAGGCTGCAGTCCACGGGGTCACAAAGAGTCGGACACGACTGAGCGACTCAAACACACACACAAACACCCCTAGTACTGTACTTCTGTTTTTAAAAAACAGATAAAAATTGCATTTAATTGTTCTCAGTAACAAGGCAGTTGAAATGTTACACATTTATTGACTTGAACCTAGACTGTATGAGGTTTGTTTTAGCATATTTTGTGAGAATTTTTCTATGTTATTAATGATTTCTGAATATGTGAATATCTCTGAATGATTTTTCATATCTTGAGTGAGATCTAGTTCTTCTCTTAAAGATCCTTGAGTATTATATATATTAGATCTTCCAGCCCTACTTGAAATGTGAGGAGACAGTTTTTTTTTTTTTTTTTACTTTTGTCTGTAAATTTATTTGATCTTTAAAAATGTCAGGCTGAAAATTATTCTAGATGGTTATCTTTTTCACATTAAAACATTGAGGGAAGAAAACAGTATTAATATGTTTAAGAATAGTCTACCATCCTTTGAAACATGCCAGCTGAAGGAATGTTGTAATGAGAACTAGATGTCAGCACTTAAGAGTTATTGGAAAACTGCTTGAAAGAATTCAAAGATTTCAACACTGTCATCCTAGAATAGAAACTGTCTGCTAGGTTAGTGTTTTGCAGAATATAGGCGTTATTTAACAGCCATTAGCTGGCATAGTCCATCTGAGATAAATTTGCCTACAGTAAAATGGCTGACTGCACCTTAGGGCAGGCTGACACGCTGTCCGGAGCTGAAATAGCCTCTCACAAAACAAGTTTTATCTCCCTCGCTTCAGGATGTCTAAATCGAGGTCTGTTTCCTCCCTTTTGGGTTTTGCAGCCAAGCTTGAGAACATATGAGTTAGGCCTTTTGAAGAATACTGCGTCCTGTAGTCATGTTGCTATACCTAAAATCTGGCCCCTCGAGTGAAGTATCTAGATTTAAGAGGTGTCATGTATCTTACTGCTTCTATTAACACATGTTCTGTTGCTGAAACTGAAACACAGACCCGTTAGATTGGCATTCTTGATCATGGGTTGAGGGAGATTGTAGGTTTTCCAACCTGTGTAACTTCCACAGCTTTAATCATGGTCAAATGGCCTTCTCTTGGCAGGACTCAGAAGGCGTGGACATCAAGCTGGGTGTATGTGCTAATGGACTCCTCATCTACAAAGACAGGCTGAGAATCAATCGTTTTGCTTGGCCGAAAATCCTGAAAATCTCCTATAAGCGCAGTAACTTCTACATTAAAGTTAGGCCAGCAGAGGTAAGCAAGGGCACGTAGCCCTGGCCGTGTCTAACTGGACTTTGTCAGTGTTCTCTTTTATGGCTGTGAGCTAGCAGAATTCTTTTCCATTGAGTTTTAAGAAAATGAACTATTATTTATTCCTCCGTGGTTAAAAAAAAAAAGTCAGGGTTTTGATGATAAACTTGCATATATATTCCTGTTGGTAAGAAAACCAGTATCAGCCACAATTTCACAGAAAAGAGAAAGTACTATGCGCCTGCCACACCATGGGGGTTCGTTTTTCTTTTGAATCAGCTAAGTGGGCGAGATCCATGGATGGCAGGTGGGAAGATGAATTTTAGTGGACATTAAAGGATAGCTGGTTTATGTCAGTGGTTGATATTTGCCTTTTTTTCAAGAGGAACAATTAGTTTTTAGTGCGATATCTGAGCCCATGATTTTTAGTAACTTCCAATCAGCTCTTAAGGAGACATGGCTGATTTGTCTTATGGATTTATTCTAGCTGGAACAGTTCGAGAGCACCATTGGCTTTAAGCTGCCAAACCATCGGGCAGCAAAAAGGCTATGGAAGGTGTGTGTGGAACATCATACTTTCTACAGGTAATTTTGAGAAAACAGCTTGGGATTCATGTGAGCAGCTCTGGGTACCCTCGAGATCTGAGGCGGTGGCAGTGCATAGAGCGGCAGACACAGCCGCACCTTAGGTTCTGCGGGCTCCCCATTCGTGTGTCTGTTTCTGTCACCTGGCCGTGCTCCTCATGGCTTGGGGCTGATCTTCTGCCATGGTCCAAAACTCCAGTTGCCCTTCCTTCTACCCTCCCGCCTTGGCTGTTCTTCCGCTGTCACTCACCTTAGTAGGTTTCACTTAATTGCTCTTACCAGCTCCCTCTGCTTTCACTTCTTCCCCAACGAAACCAGCTCTGGACCTGCCCCTTTGCTAGTTTGTCAGGAGTGTTCTAGCCCCCTTAGCCCCGGTCATTGTTGCACATCAGCCTCTAGTCTCCTGGCTCTGGGTTAATCCTGTGTCCTGATCTCATCATTTCTATTCCTGTGCTGCCACACAGTCCCTTCAGTAGCATAACTATTCTCATAGACGCACTTGCACAGCCCTGTGGATTGATGCTATTGCAGAGCGACTGTTGCCTACATTGGCTGGATCCTCAGGGCCACCATCACAAATGTGCATGGTCTTCTTTGGCCCCCTGCCCCACTGCTCAGATGCCCTCCATCATGGGGTATGCTGATAGTAGACACTGTGGGTCATGAGTGTTCTTGGTTTCATGATCTTCTCTTTTTGTGTTTAACTAAGCATCATTTCCCTCTCCCCTTTCTTCTCTTGTCTCAAGGAAGAGGAGTCATTCCTCTGCCTTGAGAGTATATATAGCCCGCATGAAACAAACTTAGAACTGTTTCTGGTATGTAATAATGTTTGTCACTCTTATCATTATTCTTAGTTTGGTAGCATAGTGTGCTGTTTATCTACTTTCAAGACTGCTCTAATACACTCATTTCAGAGGAGTCACATTACCACTGACTTAAGTCACCAAAAAATTCTTTTGGAGAAAACTCATAAATGCTTGTGTTCAACCCTTTTTTGTTTTGTTTTGTTTTGATTTCTGTTTCTGTTTAATTGTAGCTTAATTGCTTAAAGATTTCTTTGTGATCAGGAAATTAGTCTGTAAGCTAATACTTTGCGTATGTGGTCACAACTGTCAGTTAGTTGGGCAAGAAAGCCCTTTTATCCTCTGGTTAATGACTTTCCCCCTTTTGCATTATGACTTATATCTTATATTTCTTAGATTTAAAATATTTTTCTTATATTTCTTGAATTTATATTTTTTGCAAACTGGACATAAGAGAAAATGCTCAAATGGAGCTGCTCATTCTGGGAAGATGTGGCCTGTGGTTGAATTACAGTTAGCAGAGGAGAACCTGCAGAGGCTGCCAGATAGTCCAGTCTCACCCTCCTCTTTGCCTCTAGTCTTTTTTTCTCCTTTTAAAATAATTTTATTTTATAGTGGCAGGGTCGCTTAACACATTTTAAGTATTATTACTGACTGTAGGTACAATGGGGCTTCCCTTATAACTCAGCTGTTAAAGAATTCACTTGCAATGCAGGAGACCCTGGTTCGATTCCTGGGTCCGGACAATCCACTGGAGAAGGATAGGCTACCCACTCTAGTATTCTGGCCTGGAGAATTCCATGGACTGTATAGTTCATGGAGTTGCAAAGAGTTGGACATGACTGAGCAAATGTTATCCTATTTAGTTGAAAGTTTTTCCCCAGTGATTAACAACTCCCCATTGCCCCCTCTCCCACCCCCTGGGAACCACCATTTAAGTATTTGAGTCTGTGAATATGACTGTTTTGGATACCCCATATAGGCAGAATTGTGTAGTACTTGTCTTCTGTGTCTGGCTTGTTTCACCTTAGCATAATTTTCTCAAGATCTATCCCTATTGTCACATATTGCAGACTTTCCTTCTTTTTTTTTTTAAAGGATGAATAGTGTTCCATTTTCGGAGAAGGCAATGGCACTCCACTCCAGTACTCTTGCTTTGAAAATCCCATGGACGGAGGAGCCTGGTAGGCTGCAGTCCATGGGGTCGTGAAGAGTCGTACACGACTGCGTGACTTCACTTCCACTTTTCACTTTCATGCATTGGAGAAGGAAATGGCAACCCACTCCAGTGTTCTTGCCTGGAGAATCCCAGGGACGGGGGAGCCTGGTGGGCTGCCGTCTATGGGGTCGCACAGAGTCAGACACGACTGAAGCGACTTAGCAGCAGCAGCAGCAGCAGCAGCAGTGTTCCATTTTATGTGTATCCTGTAATTCCTTTATCCGTTTACTTATCAATGGATGGTTAGGTTGTTTCCACATCTTAATTATTGTGACCATTGCTATATTGAATATGGGAATGCTCATACCTCTTTGAGATCCTGATTTCAGTTCTTTTAGAAAAATACCCATGTGTGGGATTGATGAATCATGTGATATTTCTATTTTTAATTTTTTAAGGAGCCTCCCAACTGTCTTACACAGCTTCTGCACCATTTTGTATTTCTACCAACAGTATGGAGGGGTCCCGGCTTTTTCACATTCTCTCCAGCATTGGTTGTCTTTAGTTTAACAATTTTTGTGGAGCAGGGTGTATTTCCTTTGGGGTCATCAATGCATATTTCTTATTTGAGATATTTTTTAGAAATGTCTCTTTTTTGTAGGTACTGGTCTCTCAGTACCTACAGAGCATACTTCATGAATAGATGATGAAAATAAATGCGATTTAGTCAACTTGTTTTTCAAGGAGAATGAGCATTTGTTAATTACTGCACCGATGAGCTTGTCAATGACACTTTTTCTCTATACATAACTGCTTTCTTACATAGCGTTCTTTGACCATAGGTGGATTGCAAGGTAGGGAAACCTACCATATTCAGGCAATCAGAAGGCAGTGCATGGTGAATGACTGCCTTTCTCACCTTGCCTCTGGTCCTCATGGTTGGTTTAGACTTTCAGAGCCTCAGCTTCTTCCATGTAGAGAAAGAGAATACAGAGCACAGATAAGAGTTCATTTCCTGTCTAAATGTCTTAACATTCTGGCTTTCTAATTTAAGGATATAGAGCTTTTTCCAAAGTATAGTTTAAGGCACCGATGTCTTCAGATTTTGCTTTCTCAGCAGTATCATCTGTGTCTCCTTTGAAGATCTGTTGGCATAAAATGGATGTTCTCAAGAAACACTTCTGCCACCCTCCACGACAAGACTCAAGCCAAGAATGTATCAGTTCTTTTTTCATCAGTTTCATTCTAACTCATAGTATTTCTGGGTTAATACGATTGAGAATTCTGAATCGATGGGAAGCCACCTCTTGAATTACTATATGTGGCTTTACCCTAGACTTGAATCTCTCTTCATTGCTTGTTAAGCACAAGATTTCTAAAAATTGAGCAGAAATGCCTGACATACTTGATATGGTAAAGAACCCTTTAAGAAATCACGCTTCTCTGGAGAATAATAAGAAAAGTTTTGGTGGAGTTCTCCATATTCTGAAACTGTCAACTGAAGTCTTCTTATTTAATACATTCTCTGAGAGCTCTGGGATTATCTGTTTTGTTAAAATGCTTTGACAGCTTTTGATCAGGCAGTGAAAGCAAGATCATTTCGGTTGTATACCAGACAAGATTGGCTCATTTACTAAAAATGTGTTTTCACATAAGTCTGGAAGTACTTGACATCAGTAAAGTTTTACCTCATTCATTACAGACCCGGGGTTTAAGCAGTACAGTCGCGCTGCCAATAAAGGGTGTTAGTCATCTCTGCAGATCTGCTGTGTACTTCATGCGAGAGCATCACTTGATGGAACAGATTCTTGAGTTAATGTTCTTTCCCAGAGAAATAGACATAAATATTAAGAATTGCTAATGGTAATGGATTGCTGCTTGGCACTTAAGGCTAGGAGCAAGAATTCAGGCATATGTGTTTATATAAATGATTTAAGTTAATACAAATAAATAACCTTTGGTACACACAAAGAACAGCTGCGTTTTTGCTCAGGTTGAGGAAAACATATTACTCATGAATATATGAATGAGGAGTTATTCATCTTATCATGATCATAAAGCTCTGTATATAGGAGGGTTTATAAACAGTGTTCACTTTTATTAGTGTAAGCAGCGTTTTTGGACCAAATAATCATACGTAATGAAGTGAGATATTATATAGTTTCAAAGTTAAAAAACATCCACGAAGTCTAATTTTGTTCCCCTTCCCCCACCTTCATAGGCTTGTGTCTCCAGAGCAGCCACCAAAGGCCAAGTTCTTGACCTTAGGGTCCAAATTCCGCTACAGTGGCCGTACACAGGCGCAGACCCGCCAGGCCAGCAGCCTGATTGACCGGCCGGCGCCACACTTCGAACGCACTTCTAGTAAACGGGTCTCCAGGAGTCTAGATGGAGGTAAACACATTTATTGTATTAGGATTCTGGATTCCAGTCGTCTTTTTCTAATCCAGTGGGATTAGAAAATATTGAACTAGTTATTAACAAGACCCCTAGAAATACCTAGAGGGATAGCCTCTAGATATTTTTTTTCCGTGAGTAAATAAAATACTATTAATTACACTTACTTGAAAATCATTTTATAGTGTTTTGAAGTTGTCGTTCTGAACCTAAATTTTCTTGGCACTGTCAAAACACACAGATGTTAGAGTTTTTGATGAGATGTTGGACAGACTTCTTAATTGTGATGTATTTTATGTGATTTGATTTCTTGAACTTATTAATTAATGGCAAACTTGGGTTTTTGGAGCCGCAGCAGCAATATATATAGACCCTTTATTCAAAGGAATGCAAAACTTCATTGCATCATCACAATTTTAGGTTTAAAAACTCTTATTAAAGCTTAACAGACATTCTAGCATATAGGAAACCATTCACAGCTTCAAAGATTAGTTGAAGGACAGTGTTCTAACAACAAGAAAGGAAATATGTATTCATCTATTCTTACACCCCAGGAGAGACATTTATAAATTTGTATACATTTTTTCTATTTGAATTCTAATTAGCTACATATTTGTAGTTTTTAAATAAATTACACATGGAAATAAATTGATGTTGCTTCCCTTCATTTTACGTATATATATATATGTATATCTTATTACCCTAATTTTGGGTTAATAGCAGGTTTTCTATAAAAGAGCTGAGGTTATTTTTTGTAAGATATTTAAAAAAATGTTTTCCTTTCTACCTACTAGCAAGTAAGTGGTGTGGATGCTTTTCTACCAAAAGTAGTTTCCCAGCATTTTTTGGTTGCTTAATCTCAAAACATATATGCAAAAGATCCTTTAATGTTGAACTGGATAAGTTCTATTTTACTGCTGTTTATCAGTAAGAACCTATTTTTCATTGTTATTAATATTGCTGTTAATCATTCTGAAATACAAACTCGAACGGCTTATGTTTCATATAATTAGCTAAAGCAGGCTGGATATGCCAATAGATAAAAAATCTTCTCTCATTAGTGAAGGATTGACATTCATTGCCTTAGATCTATTTTTCCTGGAATAAACTTAGGAAATAGATCTGGGCAGACACACAGAGATAGTTAATAATATTTGTTGGTGGACATTTTGGTATATATAGTTACTGAATTTTCTGGAGAATCTTTCATACAATTTATGAGGCCACAGAAAAAATGTGCAATGGGATCATAAATTGTGGTTTGAATAAATGTCCACATCCCCAAATGTAGTGATTTACATTTAATGAATTATTGCTGTATGATAGTTGTTAAGAGTATCTTTCAGTTCATCAACAACTGAGCACTTTTTTCCAAGTAAATCCGAAGAATGTGCCCGCTTGTGTAAATATTTCACAAGCCTTGCCCCTTGCCACAGTGAATTTATACAAGTGCTGAATAAATGCGATCAGTGTTATTTCATGCCTTGAGAGAAATCATTCCTCTTTCTGTAACACTGTCTGTTTCAGCCTTTGTTTTCGAACTATGAGGTTTTTATAACTCATATGTTGTGAGTTTTTAGAGTTTAAAAAGAGCAGTAAAGCAGTGCCTTTTCTTGGAGGTATATAAACTGTGCTTGAGGAAACCCACCGTCTTGTATGGGCAGTTACCGCAGTGGGTTATAGTGGGTCTGTATCTGAAAACAATGATTTTCACAAGTAAAAGCAACAAACATGGCACAGTAATCCATTATTTTTCCTTTTGTGTTTTGGACACTGTAATTCATCAGATGGGCAAGTCATCAAAAGGATTATTGTGTTATTGTGAAAAATAGGAGGCTTTTCATGCCAATACATGACCAGACAGCTAGGGAACTATTTGGTGAGGGCTTATGTTCTTTTTTTTTCCCCTTCAGAGCAAAGCTAGGCTGTAACCTGGTACTGAGCTTTATTTTCCCCACCACACCATCAATATACCTTTTTTTGTTGTTGTTGTTTACATGTATTGTAGTTTCTTTTTTCTGTTTTTAAACAGACTATTTAGATATATAAATATTCTTCAATTTAAGGATTGAAAAATTAAATTTACTAGTGATTACATTGATTTTTACTTTCTATGTGATATCTAAAGATAAAATATCAAATAAAAATCAACCTAGATAGCTATTTTAGAACAGTGAGATTCCAGGATTGCACAATAAAACCTGAAATGAGACAAATCAGTCATTGAGAGTGCTAACACCCAGGATGCATGTGAGAACAGGGAACTCGTGATTTCCCGAAAGTGGAAAGTGTAATCAAGGACATTACAGACTGGGTAAGGTCTGTCTGAGGAAGAACCATTTGGGTTGAGACTTAAGGGATGAGAAAGAGTAGAACAGGAGATACAGATTCCAGGTAGCACTAGTAGTAGTAGCAAGTCTGAAGGTCATAAGTTTGGGGACAGCTTGATACATTCCAGGAACAGAAGGAAGGCAAATGTAGTCAGAGCTGATTAGTGATGGGGAGAGGTAGGCTGGGAACAGATCACACAGGAGCTTGCAGGCTATTGTGGGGAATGTGGTTTTTATTTTAGGGAAGCACTGAAGACTGTATGTGTTCATATGTACACATGTGTACACACTTGTGCCAGCACATGTTTACAGGTCAGTTCAGTCACTCAGTTGTATCCAACTCTCTGTGACCCCATGGACTACAGCACGCCAGGATCCCTGTCCATCACCAACTCCCTGAGCTTACTACTCAAACTCATGTCCACTGAGTCGGTGATGCCATCCAACCAGCTCAGCCTCTGTCATCCCCTTCTCTTCCTGCCTTCAATCATTCCCAGCATCAGGGTCTTCTCCAATGAGTCAGTTCTTCACATCAAAAGTATTGGAGTTTCAACTTCAGCATCAGTCCTTCCAATGAATATTCAGGACTAATTTCCTTTAGGACGGACTGGTTGAATCTCCTTGCAGTGCAAGGGACTCTCAAGAGTCTTCTCCAACACCACAGTTCAGTTCTTCGGTGCTCAGGTTTCTTTATGGTCCAACTCTCACATCCATACATGACTACTGGAAAAACCATAGCTTTGACTAGAGGGACCTTTGTCAGCAAAGTAACATCTCTGCTTTTTAATACTGTCTAGGTTGGTCATAGCTTTTCTTCCAAGGAGCAAGCATCTTTGAAATTCATGGCTGAAGTCCCTATCTGTAGTGACTTTGGAGCCCAAGAAAATAAAAGTCTCTCACTGTTTCCATTGTTTCCCCATCTATTTGGCACGCCATGAAGTGTACAGTGCTGTTCTAAAAAAAAAAAAAAAAACAGTCACTTGATTAATGCCGTGTCTAGAACAATTGGAGAGGATGAGGGAAGAAGTTGAGGCCAACTGGTTAGGCATAGTCCTGGTGAGAGTCATGGTGGTTTTGTCTCAGATGGTGGTAGACCAATTAGCCATTTGGCACTGTAGGTTCAGCTCCTTGGGCTTATAATCTCAGGGTTCTACAAAGGTGTAAGACCTGACAAAAGTTAATAGCAAACTGAAATCAGTAACTGTTTAATAAAAGTATGCAGTGTGAACATCTTGCCAACTTAATTATGTAACTTTAAATTTGATATTCATTAAAATTTGATATCATTATATTTAAAACCATTTCTAGGTCAGATTTTCTCATTTTGCAGTAAGTTTCTGAGTATGCATAATGAGTGCTTAGGGACCATAATCTTAAGTTAAAGCTAAAAACTCAAGCCATATACTTTTCAAGGAAGAATTATTAAAATTTTTTAAAAGTTCAAAAAAAAAACCTCTAGAAAATAATTATACTTTATGTATGATGTGAATTTGTTTTAATGTTTAATTGGATTTGGTGCAGGCTTTCCAAAGTATGAGTGTTTAAATCCATGAAACTCTTAAAAGGTACCTGAATGGTAAAATAGAGGTGGAAGGAAATTTGCCATGTTTAGAAATACATATGAGGATTCTGTTGGACATACTGATTGTTGAGGGGTAAAGGAAAAGACTTCCAGGTTTCTGACTTCAGTAATTTGGTGAACGGTGAGACTAGAAAAGAAGGAAGTTTGGACAGGGTGTGTGAGGGGTATGGATTAAGAGGCTTCTTGTAACACATGAATTAGGGGTCTAGAGGTTGCCCAAGTTCAGTATGGTGGGTCACACACATTTCTGCCCTTCAAGAGCTTGCAGCCTAAAGGCCTGTCTTTATTGTGCTTCCCTGGGAGCCTGGGACCAGAGCCAACCATACTGTGTCAGGAAGATGCTTTTTATGCAGGTGAAATGACTGCAGTGGTTGTCCCACTCTTTGGGGGAGAATCTAAAGATAGAGGCTTTTGCCAGTTGCTGCTCACTTGGCCTTGTTGAGATCTGAGGCCATCTTGGGTTGCTCTGGCATATGACAGAAATGTCAACACGGTACATGTTCCTGCCCATCTGTATGATAGATGAAGGGACCCAAAAGGCCAGATTTGCTAAGGCAGAAGGTTTCTATGTATTAGGCTTGCTGCAGGTCAAGTCGAGGCATTCAGGAGGGAGGTTAGAAAAATAAAAAACAGTAAACATAAATACAGAAGTTAATTCTCTAAAATCTACCTTTCCTGTCTTGGCACAATTTTGACTAGTGTTCTAATTAAAGGTTCCTTTATGGAGGAATTATTAAAACTTATTAAAGCAAACCATTTTAATAACTAGGTAATTATTTGTTGCAATAGATAGATTCAGAAATAAGTGCAGGCAAGATTAAAGAAACCCCAGAGAACTGAAGTACTGCTCACATTGTAATTCTGCTGTGCTTCCCTGACTCTGGTGTTTCATCTGGTCTTAGAGCTCCTCCTACTGGCCAATTCCATGATCAGTATCTCTCCTTCAGATATCTGTGACTTGAGAGACTTAATGGGTTACAATTCAGAGTTTTGTTTTTTTTTAAGTATAATCGTGAGTTTATTTGATTTGTTATTTTCATGATCAAAGAATCTTCTGGTTTCTATTAATTGTCTGTAAGCTGCCTATTTATCTAGAAAGGGAGGTTTTCATAACATTTTCTTGTTTAAACATCCTAACGTGATCCCTATAATCACTCGTCACTAGCTCCGATTGATGCTGTGGACCAAAGTCTTATGAAGGATTTTCCTGGCCCTGCTGGGGAGGTTTCAGCACCAGGCCCTGGAGTTGTGAGCACTGCCGTGGTACAAGATGGTGATGGCAGAAGGGACCTGAGAAGCCCAGCTAAAGTCCCGCATATGCCGCTCATTGAAGGAAAGGTATGGTGAATTAGTGGAATATATGGTTTTAAATGTGTACTTAGATCAGAGGCTGTCTATTGCATTTGTTTCAGAACTCAAGTATCATTTAAAACCAGTCATTGTATTTCTCTGTTGATAAAAATTTCCGCCTTTCATATGTGTGTAGACTCTTGCTGTTTTAGACTGAGTCGCTAACCTTTTTCTGGTTGTTGTTCAAAGCAAAATATTTCAACATAAATTACTTTAATCCAAGTAAGTAATTTATTGACCTTTTGTCCATCTTTATAATCATCCTATTTCATTAAGCCCCCCAATTATAAAAGCTATGATTTGAAATTCATATTTGATTTGTTTCAAGTAAATTTTAAGATGTAGCCTATGTCTTGGTAATTTTATTATGATATTGACTTGAATATTTTGAAATGAAGAAAGATGGTCTTTATGGTTTTTCATTAATAGTCTGTTACTGAAGAAGAAATTCTCAAGCAAAAAGTAATTGTTTTGTGAATACTATGTGAGAAGATGGTGTGTGGCTTTCGGTCTTATTTGGTGTACGTGCCATAATGGATGGAGAAGTAACCTGTATTGTGTTTTCAGACTTGTTTGGGTTATTTTATATTACCATGGGCAAGTGTAAGTATAGTCACTTAGAAGTTGATCTGAAGTGGCTTTGAGTCCTTCAGATCTCTTTTCCATATCCCACAGAGAAACTTTAGAATAGGTAACATTGGAAGTAAACATGAAAAAGAAATAAAATCATCCTGTGGGTTTATAATATTTCCAGAAATTTAACTTTGAAAATTTATAATGTTTTAAAACTTTTAACATTGAAAATGTTAAAGATGTGTAACATGAATTTATAAAGAACCTGCTAGAAGAGATATCTGCCAGGGTCCCGGGAATTCCTGCAGTGATAGCTCCCAACCCCAGCGGAGAGAAGGGCTCAGGCACCATGGGGGCCCTGCCTTATGCGGCAGGAACAAGTGCCTCAGGCAGAGCGAGCCATGAAATCCTTTTCATTGCTTTGTTAAAAAATCTTTAACTATCATATTCTACAAAGGATTTGATTAAAAATTTACTAAAAATAACAGATATCATATCAAACAACATCCATCAATAACTGAATAGTTGTCAGGAGAGTTTATGATTATGCTACCAACTCATTGGAAAAGACCCTGATGCTGGGGAAGATGGAAGGCAGGAGGAGAAGGGGGTGACAGAGGATGAGATGGTTGGATGGCATCACCGACTCAACGGACATGAGTTTTAGCAAACTCCGGGAGATAGTGAAGGGCAGGAAAGCCTGGCGTGCTGCAGTCTGCGGAGTCTCAATGAGTCAGACACGACTTAGCGACTGAACACCACCAACACGCTACCAGTGTACCCAGTAGAGTGGCTACTTCCATCAGAAACGGGAGAGCTCAGCATCACGGGAAGCCTCTATTCCATTCTGCATAGTTAATATGATACAAAACAAAAGTTCTCTTAAATTCCAAGGGAAGTTCTGCCTGTTTTTGGCAAATGACTCAGTGTGCCTTTTCACTGATACTTTCAATGTTTGGCAGCAACCAGGTTTAAAAATAATGCTATCTGAGTTTCATAGGATCCATTTGCAACCAGTCAGGAAATACTAATTGAATCAGGCTATACCTGTTAAGTTGTATGTGATGAAAGTAGTCCAGTTTTCCTCTTTTAAAAACGGATCATTTAATTAATTTTCTAATGATACTGTTAATACAGTCGTTACTTCTGAGTAAAAGTTTTCACTAACTTTCTTCTTCTCTCCTCTTTCTTTCTTTTACCTTTGGTTCTCCTTTGATTGTATCTGCTGTGTAACTTCACATTCAACCATGGGTTTGCTTTTGAGAACAGCCTATTTCCTTGTGCCCACCTTCACCACTCATCCACTGTGCTTCATCTCTTTCCCCAAACCTATTGCCAGTCCCTGAAATGGACTTCCTTTCTGACATTTCAGAGGAAGACCCCTTTGGGGAGGCCGATCGTATCACTCTGGACAGCTTAGAGTGCCTTTCCACAGGCGAGACGTCAGAGCAGGGGCCCTGTGATCCTGGCTTGGGTCCTCTTGAAGCCCCTCCTGAGCCTGACTGCCCCCCTGCACCCGAGAAGCCTCTAAAAGAGGCTGACCACACGGATTCCGAGTGTGGGTCCTTCTCCTTCAGTTTCTGCAGGTGCCTTCTGCCTCGCTTCCCCTCGCTCCTCAGTGACAATGGGCACCTTGCCTTCCCCAGCCTCCCCAAGGTCTGGGTCTCCTTCCTGCCTGCAGATGTCCGGCATTACGTTCCCATCACCTCCCCTTCGTTCTTCCCCTCTCTCATCCTCATCTTTGGGCTCCTTCTCTCTGCTTCTCAGTCAGTGCCTTTTTCTCTCACCTTTTCCCTTCCTCTGGCTCTATGCCTCTGCTATCTGGAGGCGAAAGCTGCCTCCCTGACTGTTTCTTACGACTGTGACTTGAGTGACAAAACAGAGGAAGAGGAAGCAGTTACTGGCTGTCCTCCATAAGCTTTAAATCTGTGCGGGCAACAAAGCTCCACTTCATCTAATACCCTTCCTAATGTAGAGTGTAAACATGCGCATAAATCTCATCATGGGTTGCCCTCAAAATAGTATGATCTGCACACTTTCATACACACAACACAGCTTTAGTGCATGAGAAATAAGTGTAATTAAGCGTTTCCCCTCACTGATATTCATTGACTAGGTCCACACAGTCTACGTTGAGTGCAAAGTTATAGGTTTTTAAAATAAATATCTGAACCATACTAGGCCACAAAAAAAGGAGAGGGGGCCCTCCATTGCCCTTAATAGTCTGATTTGGGTCTATCCATTTTGCACATACATGTGAATGCTGTTCCTTTAGGACGGAAACTTTATTTTGGTATAGAATTTCGAATACAGTGGACATAACTGATTGATATATATTAGTAGAATTCCTTAGTGTTACTATTTCACTGTTAGAAAGCCAAGCTTGTTCTTCACTTAGGAGAATGCACCTGTGACAGTTACTCCTGATGTGTGTGTAGGTCTAATCTCAGAACCTCTTTGTCTCCCTATTATTATAGCATTTGGGACCCAGATATGAAGTGCATGTAGTTTATTTTCTTTTACTTTTTTTTTTTTTTTTACTCAAAATCATATCTGGGAGTCACTGTCAGGTATTTTTAAGGAAGATACTCTTCTGTTATCTTTAAAAAATACTTATGAAAAATGAACCTCAGCATTTTGAAAATTTAGACTCTGTAGCCCTAAGGTTGGGTGAGACCTCTTAGTGTCCTTTTATTTAACATTAAGTATCTGGTTTGAGGATTTCTGCCCCTTATAAGGCTACCTCTGCAGTACTAAGCTGTGCTCACATGTGCAGTAGTTTTTTTTTTTTTTATTGTTTTGCTAAATGTGGTCTGGGGACCTAGGGTCCCATATCCTGTAGGTACTATTCCTACATAGAATAAATCACAAAATTTAGAGCAAACCTAAGGAAAAATGTGAAGATAATTAAGCATAGGGGGAGAATCCATGATTCCTAAAGGTTACCCAAGGGATGCCAAAGATTGACATTTTAGAAAAATGTTGACCAAGGAATTAGAAGATTATTCTTAACAAATTGTTGAGCGGTTGTATTCTGTTTTTCCCTCTTGATCAAAAGATACTCTGAGTTCCCGGTTTACCTCTCAAAAATGCTTGAATGGTTAAAAAAAAAAAAAGCACAGTAAAGAAGAAAAATAATGTATATGATCCTGCTCTAAATCAAGATGTGAAAGTTAAACTATTTTCCTTTGGTATCTGAATCAATATTTTTCTTTTACGCTCTTCCCTTCCATGAGTCAGTAGTCATCAGTGTTTCTGTTAGTTTCAAATACACAGATTTATTCTTTGGATCATTAGATAACTGAGAATTGTCCAACTAGGAATAAATATGCTTGTTTGAAAAATTTTATGACAGAAAAGTGACTATAAAACTCAAGAATAGTTTTTACTCTCCACCATTTTAAATGCAAGTAGCAAAATAAACCGGTTCCTCCCCAAGGAAAGAAATCTATGTAGGGTGAACATTTGTCCCTGATAGAAAGTGAAAGCTAAAATTTGCATCATTACACTTTGCCCTCACAGCCAGTTGACTTAAATATTTCAGGTTAGAACAGACTGAATTATGCCATTTTTACACTCTCATATTTTCATTCCTGAGTCAAAACATATTAAAAAGCAACACATATCTGGTGACTGAGAAAGAGTGAAGCTTCCCTTCTCTATTCCACCTTTGCAAAGGACCATTTCCATCATTTGTACAACATTGTAGGTGAAGAAAGACCAAAGTGGCTTAATATTCTGCATCTTCTGAGGGCCAGACAATAAAGGTTGGTAATGCTGGTTCACCATTTTAAGTTCAAGTACAGCTTCCTTGCACCGGTGATAGCGTTTCCAATAATACTCCCCTTCTCTCTGGCCGCTTGCTGGGTGACTTCAGGCGAAGATGGAAGAGGACGAAACACAGCTGGAGGAGGTGGATACTGTTCCCCCCAAATTAAATTCCTGGTAGTTGCTGCCTGCCATTATGATTGCACGGGGGTGGGGTGGTGCACATTTAGGATTTATTTGTGACTTTTGCTCATTGTGGCTTTAGGTTCTTAAGATTTTTATTTCTCTTTTATTTTAATGTCTTAGACTGTCCAACTCTGGGTCATTTCTGGTGCTTGCTGATTGATACACTTATGTTTATTTGCCTTCCCCCTCCCTCCCTATGTGTGATTTAATTTCACAGAAAAATTCCTTGAGAGTAGAAGGAGATAATATTTATGTCAGACATAGCAATTTAATGTTGGAGGTTTGTATAATTTAAGAAAACAACTCTGTCCGAATGGCTGCCCAGGCTGCTGTGGACGGGGGGTCACGCACAGGCTGGCTGGCTGGCAGCTTTCAAGCACGGTGCACGAAATGCATGGGGAAAATTCAACGTGGGAGTGCATGTTAGCATTCTGACTTTGTTCTGTTAAAGTGGCTTAGGTAGCAATATGTCTATGAGAAGTTCTCAGAGTGACAACTGGGAAAAAAAGAAAAGATTCTGTGTAATCAAATGAATAAAGTTTTTATTCGTTAATCTTAAGGTTCTGCAAGTAAACCTGTTTTCTCCTAATGGACACGATCCATCCTTAATATATATTAAACTGCAAAAAATATTTGTCAATCTGGCATTAATTCATTTGGCCCTAGATAGGTGTCCGTGTTTTTTTTTTTTTGGTAAAGTGAAGAAGTACCAAAATCCCTGCAATTAGGAATGTGGTCCACTTAAAAATCTTCCTTTTGAGAAGATGCTAATTAATGGGATTGTTTTGATTAAAAAGAGAGAAGCAGTGAAATAAAGTGAGAAAGAAAAGAGGAAAAAGAAGCCTAGCTGCCCAATTAGGAAGGTGAAATGTATTCCCCATGTCACACGAGAATGGTTTTTTGTTTCTTTTTCCCCCTTCTTTTAGGATAGGATATAGCAATGTATTCAGTGGAAAACTCCGGTCCTCAGTAATTTGACTAATCTGTTGGGTTGCTTTGGCCAGCTTTAATAACTGTTGGAGATGTATTTTTGCATAACTTACTAAAATGCTGTAAAGAATAATACATAACAGCGCTTTGAACAAATGCAAGAAATGTGCCTGATCTCAAGCCACAGTCATTTTTCCATGCCATGCAAAGATTTTTAGATTTTCCTGAGTTTTTGCAGATGGCAATAGAAGCTCCTAGATGAGCTATCCGTACTATGCTTGTGCATGCATATGGAATATTTCATTTACTCAGATGCATGACCTATTTCTCAAGGAGTAGTGTAATTGAAAGCTATAATCCACAGGTGGCCCTATGATTTTTGAAATGTAAGAAAGCACTTAAAGTTCAGTTAAAACTTTTTTGAATACTACCTTTTATTCCTACAAATACCATTTATCAGGACCAATCTAAAAAAAAACCCCACAAGCAACATTTGTCAGGGCCTATTTCAATGAAAATTGACCTGGTAGTTTTTCTCACATCTTCTTTTAAGGACCATTTGATATGTGGGTGGCTGGGTCCCACATTTATGCTTGGCAAGGACGTGAAACCAAGATGACGTTCATTTATTTTAGAGAAAGACCAAATAGAAGCAGCTTCTGGCAGCTGTTATGTTTATTCTATAAGGATTAAAAACCATTGCTGGAATTTCCTGAAAAAAGTCAACTGTTTTTTCCCCCACCACCATTCCCTCCTCTTTTTATATGATCTTGGACCGGATTTCCCATGAGGCCCAATATGCTCTGAGTCCACCTTTCTCTAATTTTACTTTCTTCATTATATTCACAGAATGCAACTCTAGTAGTAGCCCAAATCTGAAAGGTGAATTTGCAGGAACAAAATGCCTTTTAAATGTAACTATGAGAAAGAAGGTTTATTAGCCATGTTGAGTTCCATGGCCTCCTCTTCATGATTTCTTAAACAAGTCTGAACAAAGAAATCAGAACCCTTTAAGGCGTGAATCATAAAAAAATTACACATTGGCTTTAATTTTCAAATTTGGACAAACTCATATTTGTAGGTGGTGATATGGCTTTTGAGACTTGGCATTTTTCTTGCTTTATTATGTTTTTTTAATCATAAGTTTGCTTTGTCTTATTTTTGGTTTCATTTTTTATTTTTATCCTATTGGGTTTTTTTTTTTTTTTTTTTTCTTCCTTTTGGATTTTCCCCCTTTTATTACGTTACATACTGCTAGGACCTGGATAAGGCCCAGGAGGAAATACTGAAACACCAGGCTAGCATTAGTGAACTCAAGCGCAATTTTATGGAATCCACACCTGAACCACGCCCTAATGAATGGGAAAAACGACGTATCACACCTCTGTCCCTACAGACACAAGGGGTATGTGACTAGCTATTTGTTGGCTGTATGTCTCACTCCAGCTGTTCATAAAACTTAGGTTGTTAATCTGTTATGTTGATTCTTATGAGAAGTTAGAAAATATTCCCGTTTTTAAAATGTAACTGCTAACAATTTTTTAAATACTAAATATTTATTAACAGCGTGTAATACTTATTGACATAGTTCTTGGGTAAATTGTATGAGTTTCAAAACACTTTTCAACTACCTTCAAAATAATTTCACTATTTTACTCGAGTAAATTGGTAGTAATGAGCTGTTACATCAAGTGACTTAAAAACCAATGTATACTGTATTTAATAAGTTTTTAAATTATTGACGTCTGAAGTAAGAGTTTGTTTAATAATTAAAGAATTAGTAATTAAAGGGATGTAGTAATGTAGACCATATTTAGAATGGTTTAAGGTTATTACTGTGAGGATAAAGAGTTAAATTTAGCTTTGAAGACTGCTGAGCTCTGTTGAAAACTGGCAAAATGTTAATTATATAACTTATATTGAAACTTCTTAGTAATAAAATCCAGATTAATGTTTTAAAAATATTTTCACCCGTCTTTCCAAACTCATCCTTTTTCTTTCCATGGTTTATTTCTCTCCGCCACCAACATAAGCATTGCCCTTAAAATACATTCTTAAAATGTTTCTTCATTTGCATCTGCATCTGTTCTTTTCTGATGCTCCAAAGTCTCTCCTTTTGTCAACCAAGAACTTCATCAGCTCATCTGTTTTGCTTGAGGAAATCGTGATCATCCTATGTTTAATACACAGTTTTAAAAGTATGTTCAGATGTTACCCAACAGTTTCTCTCCTTTTCCTTTCACCCCTCTCTTCTCCTTAAATTCATCATCTAGTCTGACTTTGAATATTGCCAAATTGTAGGCATTTGAATTCGCTATTCTCATGCTTTTTTATTCACCCTTTTCTTAAAAAGCAAAGCTGTTATTTGCTTTAAATTTCTGTGTGACAGTGGAAGGGACAAATCTCTTTAAAGCAGACGAGCAAAAGAAAAACCGGTAAACCGCAAAGATTTTTGACAATATTAAGATTTAAAACACCATAGCGGCATCTTCTGAAGTTGTACTACTTTTACGTTCTTGTTTTCAGCTTTTCTGAAGATATTAATGTCCATATTCCAGAATCAACCCTAGAGTGTTGTGTGTTCTGGGGAAACTGACGGTGTGCTGAGACTGGGTCCCCCTTTTATGTGCCGCTTCGTCTGGTTTGTTTCGCTGACCCACACCGCCATTTTATGTTTGTGTTGCTGTAGGTGTAACGTGTTTGTCTTATTTGTTGATTATGTCTATTGTTTAAAACAATAGAGCAAAGGAGACCATCTTTTCAAGGATATTTTATCCATGAAGGAGAAGCATCAGATGGTGGCAGCACGGACAGTTGAAGAAAAGACCCAGGAGGCAGACAAGGTGTTCACCTTGCATCCTTGGATCTACTCTTGCTTTTTCCCTCTTTTCCTTGATTTCTGTCCGCAGCCATGAGATACGTCTTTTCCCTTGTGTATCAACATGAATTTTTAAAAATAATTTTTGAGTGCTTGAAAAGGTAACTCCATGTAAGATAGAAACATGGGATTATTAGATGAGAATCACCATATTGCAGAAGGACTTGATTTGAAACTCCACAATTTGAAATGCAGACATCTCAACCAATTTAGGTGATAAGTGACCCCTAATTTCAATGCATGTGTCTGGCAGTTGGGAAACTATGATTTCATGAAAATGCACTGTTTGCAGAAGGCACACTGTGGTGGTGTTAAAATAACAAACTGTGTGTGACTTAGATTACTGTTTTACTACATTTGGAATCCTTTTGAATTTTTATTTTTAAGATTTAAAAAAAAATTTTTAATTGAAGGAAAATTGCTTTACAGAATTTTGTGGTTTTCTGTTATACATCAACAAGAATCAGCCCTAGGTAGACCCATTTTTAATGGGGCAAAAGATTTTGGTGCAGACAAGCAGCCCCTCAGATCTCTTTGTGCTCCTGCATATATGAAGTATCTGGCATTTCTAGAGAAGTTAGCTTTCTGTTGCTTTTCCATTCTTATTCCTCTGTTTCTGAGTTTGTTTAGCCAGCTGATCAACCTGCTGTTTGTTGGGACTAGAATGCCTAGAGTCTAGTGTGGGAGATAGCAGACATGCAAATTAGTGACTGGAAAATTTGGGGTACAAAGAAGTATTAGGGAGATGAAATACTTATTATACATTATACGAGAATTGAGAAGGCATGTGAAGAGATAACATTTGAGTTGAGGCCTTAATGATGAAAAAGAAGGTGGACATGTGAAGTTTCTTCCATGTGTAAGGAAGAGCAGATGCAACAGCCCCAAGACAGGAATTTCTTTAAAGGACTGAAAGACCAAATGACAAGGTCTTAGAAGAGTCATAGAGGTCAGACCCCAGATCTTGGCAGGATCTTTAAGAGCATAGTAACAATTTGATAGAAAATATGCACTTATTTGACACATGTATGGGTTGTTGTAACTGCAATCATCCATTCACCCAATAAACATTTTTTGACCACTTACAATGTACTTCCTCTCCCACTCCTCAACACATCATTACTATTAGTTGAAAGTTAAGTAAGTCTACTGGAGTATTTTGACTTTTAACAGAGTATCTTTTAAATTGCTGTCTTTCTTCCAACTTCATTTTGCTACTTAATTTTTCAGAGTTTCTTGATTTTCTTTAAATTGCAGTCCTTAATAAAATGCAAAATAAAAGTTATACATATGTATACTTTCTCCAGATTTCCAAATGTCTATAAGGGGTTTTATAGATTAAAAAAAATAATTGTTTCTTGTTTAGAAATCAATACATCAAACTTTCAAAATGACTTCAGTATATTATGAATGATTTTGAGAATAGGGCAGAAAATTTGAAATCAAATTACTTAGTCTTTAATAGGCAAATTGGGGCTTCCCTGGCAGCTCAGATGGTAAAGATGCCTACAATGCAGTTAGACCCAGGTTCAATCCCTGGGTCAGGAAGATCCCCTGGAGAAGGGAATGGCAGCCCACTCCAGTCTTCTTGCCTGAAGAATTCCATGGACAGAGGAGTCTGGTGGGCTTCAGTCCATGGGGTTACAAAGAGTGGACATGACTGAGCGACAGGCATACATACATATAGGCTAATTATTATTATTAAATATTATTAATTTTTTGGTATAAATATATTCTCTTATATATTGTGAGAATTATGACATACTTAAACTTGTATAGGGTTTCCCTGGTGGCCCAGACAGTAAAGAGCCTGTCTGCAGTGGAGGAGACCCAGGTTTGATCCCTGGGTCGGGAAGATGCCCTGGAGAAGGAAATGTAACCCACTCCAGTATTCTTGCCTGGAAAATCCCATGGATGGAGGAGCCTGGCAGGCTATACAGCCCATGGGGTTGCAAAGAGTCAGAAATGACTGAATGACTTCACTTTCTTTGAACTTGTATAATATTTCTCTCAAGAGTCTAGTAGAGATTACATAGACTAGTTTTAAGGTACTTTTGGAGATATTTTACTGAATACTTAGATGCATGATACTTATTTAAATTCCCCAGTGATCTTTTACCTAGTAGGACACCATCTCCACCTATCTGACCCTAGGGATGATATAATTATGGAGACTGTTAATTCAGCTGAAATTGTCCAGAAGCTTTTTTCTCTCCTGACTATTGTAATTGCTTATGCACCTTGCTCTCCTCATCTCTGAAGCAATTTAGCATGCTCCGCATCTCCTTGTAGCTACCACTCATCCCGGTTAGGGCACTGTCCCACGAAGCACCCCAGAGTGCCATTCATTCATTCATTCATTCGTCTCTGATCTCTGAGCTGTGGGGTTTGTTAGGACATATTATTGCACACATCTAACGTGAGAGGGAGCTACCTGATAATTCCTTACCATTGGTATTCTAGGTATAATATCTAAGATAGTCCCCAGCTTCCCTGTTGTACCCTCAGGCAGATTAGGGACCATCATTTAAGGGCTAGAAAGGCGAAGATTAAATTCACCTTAGTAGCTTTTCAGAGACAGATTTTTTTCACATTGCTTAGTGTTTACCCTCTGAGGTTTGTCTTCCTGTTTCGAATTTTTTCCTTTACCCATTTCTTACTGAAAGAAAAAGAGACACTGTTTCTTTATTCCATAGCATATCTAGCATATCTGAGGGAACTTCAATGGGTTACTATCACAGTGCTTGTGGTATGGACAAAGAGGTATAGGGAAGGGAGAGATCATAGGAGCTGAAATAGTTCGTGAAGGCCATACACAGAGCGTGGAGTGGACCTCAGAGTGACGACAGAATTGGCAAGGCCCAGAGTGCCTAGTTAAGAGTGTTGGAGGCAGGGGTTAGGGACATAAGGTCTACCACTGAAATAAGTGTAGCAAGTAGAGGGGCCCTGGAAGAGGCTGTTATATTCAGAAAGGCCCATGCCCAGAAGCTCCCTCAAGATTATATGAAGTAGCGTTTGATGGGCAGGTGGGTCAGTCATGCTCAGCTTGTGATAAAGTTTCAGTGAGAAACCAGAGAGTTTAGTGCATTTCTGAAGGTTAGCGCTATGAACAACCCTCAAACAGGGTGGAAAGCCAGCATTCAGGCAAATGGCCACAGATGCCTGCTGCAGCATCTTTAGAATCCTTGCCTTTCTTTCAATGTATGCTGCTCTGTGATTCTTTCTTGCCTAACCTTCCCTTTCTTTCAATAGGTCACCGCTGTCCGTTCTGACTCATTGCTAATTCTTTGCTCTTCCTTTTCTGACCTCTCCAGAGCCTAGAAGAGGAGATAACATCCATTTTGTTTAGTGAAAAGGGCTTTTCTGATAGCATGAAGGCCTCCTTCAGCTCAGCCACCACTTGGACAGCAGAGGGCACTGTTGTGAACTCTAATGCACCTTCTGAAAAGCTTTCCTCGCCCTTCTCACGGTTGCCTGAGGTGCATTTTGATTTGTTTCCCATTTTTTAAAAGTCACATTTAAGAGTGATTTTTATTTTTTCAGTATTAAGGAACCCTTTCCTCCAGTGCTTTCATTGGTGAAATTAACTCTTCCTGGGAGAAACATTCAAGAAATAATGAGTGAATTTGAACACGAGGAAAAGATACCGATTGGATGTTTCTCTTGCTTTCTATTCTCCCCTCTCCATTCTGCCTAAATTGAGAGAATCATTTAAACCAGTCACAAAGGTACAGAGTCTGGGGTGTTATGTGGAGGGAAACCCTCAACCACGTAGAAGCTAAAGCATTTTTTGCAGAAGTTTTCAAAGCCAAAATGTCTTTTAAACATCTTCAGATGGCTTATTATTTTAAAAATTCTGCTCATAGGGAAAAAATTGAAGTGCTTGCCATAGTCAATTTTGATTTTGGGGGGAATGACCCCTAAGGGATTCCCTGAACTTGGGCAGAATCCATCTGGCCATTTGAGGTTCAGTAATAAAAGTAATAATAGTGAAATATCTCCTTTAGAAATGTTCTGATCACTGGATATCTTTATTTATAAAGAAGTTTGTAAGGAGTTACAGTTGAATGTTGCCTAAGTAGCAAAGTCTATTTAGAGGTTTCCAGTTTAACATGCGAAACCTCAGCTTTTCTGTCAGTGACATGATTTACATGGTATTAATGTTGAGCTTTGAAAATGTTCCCTTACCATACATGTAAGAATAACAGTGCAGGTCAAAGATGGTCTGTGAGTATATGTTGATAGGTAACCTTTTAGGATATATTGCTCATGGTTTTCCATGTTGCTGGAGCAGATAAACATGAGCTTGTGTTATTTACTGTAGGAAGCAGCTCCAGTCCAGTTAGTGTCTTGGCAGCTTCACAGTGTGGTTGTTTCTGCCCAGAGGGTTCAGAGGTGCAGTGCTCTTCATTCAGCACTGAGGTACCTTTCTAAATAAGTAGGGCTACTGTCTCTAGCTGAATTTGTAAAGTCAGAGCACAAAGCATTAGTGCTACTGGAATGCCAAAAACTTGGCTAGGAATTATTTGTTATCAGTATAAATTAGCCTTTTCAAAAAATAAGGAAAATTTTAATCTTTAAAAACAGATTGCTTTTAAAGAAATTTCTACCCTGATTATCAATTCTGTAGTATAGCAAGTTATATTTCTAATGTATATGATCTTCAAGCATTTATATGAACATTTAGGTGCTGTACTTAGCGAAAGTAAATTTACACCCCCAAAGTAGATATCTGCAGGGGGTCAGCAATGAGCATCTCAAATAATAAACTTGGTTCATTTCAATTTTCACATGGAGGAGCTAAATTCTAAGCGAAAACACTTGGAGCCATCACTGACACCCACCCTAATGTTATAATATCCCTTTTTGCTAATCTATAACACAGTTTGGGATGCTAATAACCATTTCTGAAATGGCAACACTTTTGTGTTAATAACTATCCGAGACCAACTATAATTTTGCCAATTAAAACTGACTTTTAAATAAGCCAGCAAAATATAAAAATATCATCTTATTGATAATTCATTTAGGAATCGTGTTCAGGCCATGCTGTGGTGTTTGTTTGTTTGTTTTTTCCTTAAGTCTGATTAAAATCAAGCTGTCAGTAGATTTTAAAAGTCTTAACATATAAACTTTAAAATAATGAGTAAGCTTTGGTATAATTCCATTCCCCACCCCCACCCCTCCCCCACACCTTTTCAACAGGAAGGAGCTTATAGATCTAAGTATAATAAAAGCATTTCATTTCTTTGGGAGGATGCTGGCTATTTTTGTGTTTTTGTTTCCTTCCCTAAGCTTCTTGCATTTGTCTGGATTGTCCTTCACGTGACCTTGAACAAAAGGTTTTTATAGCTGTTGATTCTTGCTGCTCTGCTTTGCAGTGTCAGATGTTTGTCTTGGTGGGTGTCGAGGTAAACCTTTATTGATTTTGTGTCCTCGGTTGCTTTTTGTTCCGCAGAGACGTGCTCCTGAGTCCGAAGGGCCTTGCGCCGGAGCCACTGATGCTGTTAAGGTTCTCCCCTTTACCATGTTAACACCATTGCTCGACGTTTCCAATCCTGCTCACGTTTCCCCCCCGCTTCCCTTTCAGTCCGCCATCATCATCATCATCTTTGCTTTTCTCCATGACATGAAACCTGCCATCGGTTAATTTGGGTTGCCGTCGTTTTTGATTTATTCATCTATTTTTGTTTCCCCTCATCCATTTTTGTTTCTGTGCAGAGTTCACTTGAGACTCTGAATGTAGTGGAGGAGAAGAAGCAGGCAGAGGTTGGGAAAGACGAAAGAGTAATCCCCGAAGAAATGAACGGTAAAGAGCTGTCCCCTGGGCGTGGTCCTGGGGAGATGCGGAAGGTGGAGCCAGGGACGCAGAAAGACTCCACCTCCCTGTCTTCTGAGAGCAGCAGCAGCAGCAGCAGCGAGAGCGAGGAGGAGGAGGACGTGGGGGAGTACCGGCCCCACCACCGGGTGACTGAGGGCACCATCAGGGAGGAGCAGGAGGAGGACGAAGAGGAGGTGGAGGAGGCACCCGGCCAAGCAGCCAAGGTAGTAGACAGGGAGGACCCAGTGCCAGCAGCCAGCCCAGTCACACACGCAGGGGCCAGTGTCGGCCCAGTAGAAACAGTGCCCCAGGAAAAGGTAGTGGCCCCCCAGATCCCTGCTGAGAAGAGTGTAAACGAAGGCGCTGTTAAGCAAGACACCGGCGAAGAAACAGAGGAGGAGCCGCAGAAGGTTAACGGAGAGGTGGCTCATGTTGACACTGATGTTTTGCCACAGATTATTTGTTGTTCAGAGGTAAATGGGAGCTCAACTCTAGAGCTGTTTCTCAGGTGGAGAGCACCTGCCTCTCCTCCTCTCCTGTCCTCCCCGTTCTCCTTCAGCTTTTCCAACAAGATTCTGAATTTGATCTCTTCAGGGAGGAAGGGGGATGGCCCTGCTCTGTCGAATTTTCTGCCCTCTGGGGTCACAGTTTCTGGCATCTTTACTGCAACTGGATCTCCTGATTGATAGAGTAAACTTTCCGACAGCAGCCACTTCGTTTTTTTTTTTTTTTTTTTTTTCCCTTCTCATTTCACACTGAAATTTTTCTTTGCACGTTTTCAGATTTTTTTCAAGGCTTTTCTTTAAGTTGCACTGCCTCCTCATACTAGATGCCTGAATTCTGTTCATTAGGAAATTGTGTGTGTGTTGTTGAAAAATGATCAGTGTGAGTGTTGCTGGTGTCACGACTGGGTTTGACCTTCTGGCTCATTCTCTCTTCAATATAAGATTTTCAGGAATGGCAGCAGGCTCCTATTACCGTGGTGCTCAGAATTCAGCATCTAGCAATGATGAAAACGTTATTTCTTGAATACTGCTGGCATTTCAGGTTTTAGATTCCAGGGATTGTACGGTCTGGTCAAGGGACTTAGCTTTCCTTCTGGGCAGTGAAAAGCTAAGCAGAGGACCTTTGCTTTGCATTCTGTCCTCTAGTCAATTCTGGATTATTTGCAAGTTTGGTTATATGTTTTGTGACTTGTCTCGATCAAGCATGAGGCTTTCCCTTTTTTCTCTTCAAGAAACAGAACTTTCCACACTCCTCTGAGATAAAGTCTTGGCCATTTAGATGCAGGGTTCCTGATTTGGGAGTTATAGTTATGCTGAGGAAAGATTTACTTCTATGTGAATGTTCCTCGATTCTAAAGTTAAATGCCGAAAGTAGAGGGTTTTCCATGTTTGCTCTCATTCATGGGGTGGAAAATTTTGAACTGACTTTGTCTTGAAATAATTAACTGGATTTATGTTACTTTTAAATTTCTGATTTCACTTCAGCAGATGACATTTTGAAAGTCTTTGAATGCTTTGAACTATTGCTTTCTGCAGAGATTTCCTCTTTAAATTATTACACTTGGGAATTTTCTCTCAAGGAAAGCACTCTAGTGTTTTGGTAGCAGTATAGTCTGTATTAAGTATACATGCTCGGCAGACTGCAGTGTTAACAGCCTGTGACCCTCTGTTTGGATGTTTTAAATAGTTCAGAGCATTAATGTATCAGTGGTGGAGTAACTCTAGAGATGTATCACATTTTAACATGTAATACAGAAGAAACACTGTAAGATTTAGATTAGTATAACTGAAAACAATGCTGCTTGAAGATATTCTTTCTGAAAGTGAAATCTCTGTATCAGCAGGGCAGCAAGGGCTTTTTGGGGAAAGAGTGCTGCTTAGCCTACCGACCGGATGTGCCAATTAAAGACCATGAGCCTTCACACAGACCATGTGGTTCTTTAAACTGTAATAAAAACAGAGGCAGGTCACTTCTCATCATTAATTCTGTTTTGTTTTCTTTTCAATTTGATCACTACTTGCTAAAAGCTAAAGTTTCTATATCACTGTACGCCAGGCTTGATACGTAAGTAATTTGGGACCGTCGTACTTTGAAACCTACCACAATTTCAGGAGCCATTATGCTAGCTTATTCTTCATATATATATCTATACACATATATATGATTTTGAAGGAAAGTGTTTTTCTTTTGTGTCATTATTATTTCCTTTTGCTCTTTTCATTTGTGTATGAGTGTGTGTTTGGATATATTTCAGTTATTTTTGAAGGCTCCATTAAGCACATTTATTTTATTACCTCTAGAATTTATGTTTCCCTTCCTTTTCACTTCAGCCACCAGTGGTAAAAACAGAGATGGTAACAATTTCTGATGCCTCACAAAGGACAGAAATCTCCACCAAGGAAGTCCCTATTGTCCAAACGGAGACCAAAACCATCACATATGAGTCTCCACAGGTACAAAAGCTCTAGACTTGGACAGTTTGAGTTCTTTTTTACTTTGTTTCTGTTTTCATTCTGTCTGCTCCTAGTTTACATTTCTGACTTTGACATAGCTTTTTATATTTTCATTTTGTAACTGTACTTTAGCCACATACCATGCTGCAGTTGAATTGCTGACCCAGTAATTATGGGGTAAGAGTATATGTGATTTTTTTAGGACAGGCTGTACCAATGTTGCTCTTATTATTCTTATAAACCATTTCTGGCTTGATATATCCAGGAATGTTTATGTATACTTGGGGAATACATCATCTTACAAAGTTGATTGGATCTGATGTAATTTGTGGATTCATAGAATTAGGCTTTTATCCCTGCCACCCTCCCACCCCTGACTTCATGAAGACAGAGCCAATCAACTCACTTTTGTTTGCGTATTCACGTACACATCTGTGCTTCTCCTCACAGTTGATTATTTTCTGAAAATATATGTCGCCATTCTTACATAAATATGATACTGTGCGTCTAAATATCACATTTGTGTGTTTGATTTTTGGTATTCACACATTGATTCTGTAATGATTTGAAGTAAGAATTAAGATATTTAACCTTAAGAGTAACGAAAAGGGGGAAATAGTCATCATTTGAAAATGGAACCATTTAGAAACCCAGACAACTCTTTTCTCAACTGAGAAATTTAGTGTTCTAGAAGGTACCATCCTAGAGGATTGCAGATTATTGTCCTCTCAAAATATTTTTTTCCAAGCTGTAATGCATTTATGTGTGAAACAGTCTTTAAAATTTTTTTTTAAGATATGCTCTCTGTAAATGTGCATAGATTCCCCTATAAGCACAACTAGGTTTCTTATGAATGCGTGTGGTGGGAGAGCCTGTCTTCATGTGTTTCTATTGTGGTAAGTGCCCTTGTAAAGAAATACAGGAGCATGACCTGACCTCGAAAGATTTCCTCCTAACTTATAGTAAGAAAGACTCTGAACCTTCCAGTTATTTCCTGTGTCAGTTTCAGGAAACTGGAGACAAATATGTTTGGTGGTTTTAGCATAAACTTGTAGGCCATTAATGTGCTTCATTATTTCCCCTAGTAAACTCTAGAATTTTCTAGTATCAAAGCAAAGAAGTTAAACCATATATAGACATATGTATATGTCCATATATGTATCTGTATCTGTGTATCTATGTATATGTATCTATATACATATATATATAAGATTTATGTATGAGCGATATATGCACACACACATATAGAGAGAGTGCATGCACAGGTGTGCATGTGTGCCATATGCATTGTAGCTGTGTATATGCACAAACTATTACAGGAACAGTGTCATTTAAAAAAGAAATCTAAAGATAAGCAATTAACCAAATCACTTAAGCTTAGTCTATGCTAGGCAGGCTCTGTTGCTTAGTAATATGAGAAAACATTTATTTTTACCCACCTGTGCTTAAAAACAACAAGCCCAGTACTTCTGGTCACTGTGGAAACTTCTCTGCTTGGTTCTCTGGTTTCTTCTTCTAGATTCTGCAAATGGCCCTCAGTCAGATTTTCTCATGACTCCCCTGTCGTTCTCAGTCCCATCTTCTACTTCCATTCTTTTTTCTCTCTGCTCATGCATGTGCATTTAATCCTTCCCTTTACTCTTTAAATGCTAGCCAATCTATGATCAGTAAATCATCATTACAAACATGCAGGGGATTGGCAGCTAGCATTTTCTGCCAACTGCATAAATCTTAAAAGATGAGTGTTTGACGGGGAGGGGTCTTCTCTGAAAACAGAACGGAAGTTAAGCATTACTTTGTATTTTCCCCCTAAATCTCCAAAGATTGATGGCGGGGCTGGTGGTGACTCAGGCACGTTACTGACCGCACAGACCATCACATCTGAGTCCGTGTCGACAACAACAACCACACACATCACCAAGGTAAAGCAATCCAGAGAATGTACATTGCCAACAAAATCTTTTCTGAATTGTTTCTTTGTTCCTATTCACTCTTCAAATTTTTACACACAGTGCCCTGGAATAAACATGCATAGATTTAAAGTATGCAAGAAATTGGGCTCCACTGACATTTGTATTTAAACCAAATTGCAAATTTGTAAAGTACATGGGGTAAAAATATGTTCAAAATAGCTATACCTGAGAGAGCTATAAGAGCAGAAGAAACTTAATAAAATAGAAGCATAGGTTTGGTAAGTACCAGTTAGCTCTCCTGACTGAAGCAAATGAGTGGAGACCGCCATTGGAAATTTTCACCAACTTATTCAAATAATGTAAATTTCCCCCATTGATTTAAGGTTCTAGTATGTGGATTTGGGGCATTTTTTCCAGATCATTCTCTTAAGCGTTTAACGTGTGATGACCAGTGATTCTTAAAATGTGGTCTCTGCACTGGCAGCAACGGTCTCATCCAGGGGCTTGCTAGCAGTGTGAATACTGTGGCCCCTGTCCAGATCTTCTAAACCCCAGGAGTGTTTAGGAAGCCCTCCAAGTGATTCCAGTGTATGCTGTGGTCACCACATTTCTAACCAAGCATTATTTTCCAGTAATGCCTGCTGCTTCTACTAGAGACTGAAGGTCCCAAATGTATCCCTTTTGCCCTCCTCACTCAATATTTCAACAACAAAAAAAACTTTGTGAATTAAAAAAGTCCCCCAAATGCATGATGGTATTGGTGTTCATTTTAAAGTGTATCTAGCTGTTAAAACCTAATGATCTCTGTGGTCAGCCCTGTGTCTTATACTTCGGTGTACTCACCCGTGACTGTGTAAATTTATCAGTGTTGTAGAGGTTGGGTCTGTGCTTTCTCAGGACTGTGCTATTTACTGATGGTTTAGAGTGTCAGAGCATATGATCTCTCAGCCTCTATCATGCCTGAGGCTCTGTCACCTTGCTCCAAGCCAGTGACTCTGTTCGGCAGTTTACCCAGAAGCTCCTGCTCCCGGGTCCCCTCCAGCCTTTGTTCAGCCACGTTCTGTGTTCATGTCACAACCACGTGCGGAATCAAATCAAACATTGGATGGAAGTCTTTCTATCACCCTCACCCATCTTACATATCTTAAAGCAAATCCAAGTTCTCTTTCTGTTATTGCACTAAACTAAATGAACAAAGTTGCTATGGATTTGTATGAAGCCAGTAGAACAATCAGAGCTATAACATCAAGCAATTTTCCAAACGATGATTAGGAGTCCCTGTAAATTCTACATAAACCAAACAACTATTTCTTCCCTGCTTGCTTCTTTTCAAAATAATGGCCAATGGGAAATGAAGAAACTCAGGAAACTGTACTGAAATGTTCCAGTGGAACTGTTTGGATTAAATGACATCTATTGCATCCTGATCTCACCTGAATTACGCTGAGAGAGTTTTTAAGGTTGCTTTCAAATTGGATGATAGAATTCTACATTGAGCGTATAAATAAAGACATTTCTGGAGCATCAGTGTTCCCCACTCAGTGTCAATTGCCTAATGATTATCAGAAGGTCTAGGTGTGCTCCATTTGTGTTTTCTCTGATTTTGTGTAAACATGTTTTAGTGATTGCTAACCCCCCTCCCTTTTCCTTTATGACCTCTAGACTGTAAAAGGTGGAATATCTGAAACAAGAATTGAGAAACGCATCGTGATCACAGGAGATGCAGATATTGATCATGACCAGGTAAAGATCAGAGTATCTGCTTCTTTGACCATGCTTATTTTCTGAGTTTCTGTTATGTCACATTCCTGTGTCACATCCCTTCTCCCAGTACCTCCTGGATGAATCCACCTCCTAAGCTTGACATAAGGACACCTCACAGCCTAGACACAGCCTGTCCTTTCAGCCTTCCTAACACTGAATTGCATAAAACATGGGTTGCTTTTTCATTTCCCACTAGCTTTACACACACCTTTGCGTCTAAATATTAAAAAATTTTGGCAACCTTCAGGCATTCATGTGCGCCTGATTTAACGGTAAGTCACCAGTTATAAGAAAATAAATGGCATTTTCATGACCTTGGCTTCAAAAAATAAGAAAAGCTGCTAAGTTTGACTTATGCCTGTCTTTAGGAACTTATCAAACATTTTTTAATAGCATTAGAAAAGTTGGGCTGTTTACCTCTAGGTGTTTTCCTCTAGTCATTACTATTATTGAGGGGTAGGAGAAGGTAATATAAGGTCTCTTACAAAGTAAAAATTTACATGTACTCAGAAAAGACTTTTTAAAAGAATCATAGTGCTTCCGTTCTGTTGTTGAGCAGAATGCATGCTTTTAAAAAGCAGGCAGTGAATGGAACCACTGTGACTTGGAGAGTTGTTTTAATTTTAGACTGCAGTGCCAAGTGGTTTTGAGAATTTTTTGTCTTATTATATTCTGAGTGATTTTTATCTCAACTTTAGAGGAGACCAAGCTTTTTTCCTTTTACAATAATTTGAGGAAAAGGAAATGTTCAATTGGCCATCTCAGTTGAGAAGTAGGAACAAATGATAGTTAACCCAGCTTTGAACACTATTGGACTTGGGAAAGAGCATTTTAGAGAACAAAATTTCTCGTTTAAGAAGGGCTCACTGTATGTGGCAAAAGAGGAGTAGGCTTTCTTCTATGCCTAGAAAGAAAATTATTCTTTTTTTTAAAACTACTGTATACATAATTACATATTTCCTAATGTATTTTTTAAAATTCCATGAGAGTTCTTAGAGGTAAAGGGTTGCCCTGACTCTATTTTGACTTAGTAGTGGGGATTCCTCGTATATGACCGTACATGTCTCTTCATTACTGGGAAGTGAATTACCTGTGTGGAGACCAAGCCTCTGGTTTCCTATATAGAGGACTAATTCTGCTTCTCTTCACTAGGATAGTGTTGAATTGCTCTGACCTTAAGTTTGAATAAACCCTGTGCTTAGTCTGTTTCCCCCTGGGACTTCTACTCAGCCTTTGCTGAATGTGTGCTGGGCAGGAGCCTACATTCTTTGGCATGATGGAAGGTGGGAATCCGTGCCTTCTCTCAGCTTTTGTTTCTTCTGTGCTCTTTCTCCACTGAACTAGGCCTTTCAGGCTTTAAAATGCCACTTTTTCTCGTGATGGATTACTCTCAGGTTTTATTTTATGTGTGTTTCTTTGTCCTGTTTTAACTTGAAAACTAAAATCTAGATGATACTGCTTCTGAACAGCAGATATTAAAAACACAGCATGAAATGTCAGTTCCAAAATAACACACATTCCTAACTCTTCCATTAAAAAAGAGTCCTGATGATGCATCACAGCTTTAACTGTTGCTCTGAGGACACACACCTTGCGTGTATGATGTTCGGTTTTAGCCCATTTTAAAACAGAGGAGGGAGGGGGAAGGATAAATTAGGTCGGGATTAACACACACACATTACTTTATATAAACAGATAAACAACAAGGATCTGCTGTATAGCACAGGGAACTATATTGTGTCTTGTAATAAGTAATAATGGAAAAGAATCTGAAAAAGAATGGATATATATATCACTTTCTGTATATCTGAAACTAACACAACATTGTAAACCAGCTATATACTCCAGTTTAAAAAAAAAAACAACCCTGAAAATGAGGTCAGATATCCAAATGAAGAGAAATTTACCCTTTTCATAACTTTTAATGAAAAAGTTAAAAGTTTTAAACTTTTTTGAGTAAATGTAATTGTGGCTTCTGCTGTGCTTGTTATCCAAAGCTCATGGTGTATTTGCTTTCCCCTTAAAGGCTGTGAATGAGACTATGAAGCTATTTAAAAGTAAAGGAGGAAAATCACTTCCCTGGCAAAAACTGAGGTTGATCATGCAGTGACTTTCATGTCATTGGCACCTTTTTCAGTTCCTTGCCCACATTAGAAGAATTTTAATAGTGGAAGGAAATCCTTCATCTGAGCAAGACAGGAAAAAAAGGAATCTTTTTTTGTGTTGGCAAATGAAAGAGGCATGCTTCTATAGAAACTCGCTTTGCAAGTTCTACACCTGATGGCTCTCAGCTCTGAACCAGGGAGAGAGAAACAAGATGGCAGAGTTTCCTTTCTAATAAAATAACTTCTCAAATTGGCAATGTGATGTGATAGCTTTCTCAGTCTTGATTGTTGCTATAATACACTAACATTTTACAGTACTTTATTATATATACTGATGTTATGGAAGGAAAGGAACTAAAGGAAGACTGATTTCAAATGCATTTGAAGATGATAATAGCAGTTTTCCATTTTCCATTCTTTTCGGCTAATTAAAGTGTGTTTCGTGTATTCCACTTTCTCTTGGGTATAATGTATATTTCCTCTTTAACAAGTGCACTGGTTTAATGTAGGCAGATCTTTGTGAAAGAAAGTGAAAGTGTTGGTTGCTCAGTTGCATCCGATTCTTTGCAATCCCATGGACTGAGGCCCTCCAGGCTTCTCTGTCCATGGAATTCTCCTGGCAAGAATACTGGAGTGGGTTGCCATTTCCTTCTCCAGGGGATCTTCCCGACCTAGGGATCAAACTTGGGTTTCCTGCATTGCAGACAGATTCTTTATCATCTGAGCCACCAGGGAAGCCCAGACAGACCTTTGTAACGAACATAAATTCAAAGTGTCTGAGAAGTTGGTTGTAGCCACGTTGGCCCCCATCAGAGTTGGCCTTTCTCAGATGGGATTCCACACCAGCCGGGAGTAGATCAGGTGTTCATTGTTGAGTCTCTCCCTCCCCTCTGCAGAGGCACACAGACTTAGAGGCCCCCTGCTGTACTGGGTATCCTTCCCCATTCACATGGCAGTCGGCACACGGCAGCACTTTCTGTCCTGCTCTGAGACCAGGTCCCCACTTCACTCTCACCCTCCCGGCTGCCTGCTCTCCCCATGTGACAAGCAGCTGTGCTGCGGCTCAAATGGAAGCCTGATCCCCTTAGTTCTCTCTTGTCCCAACACAGGTGAGTTGCCAGAATTTGTTCCCCAGTATGAACTGAAGCACCTTCAAGTGGCTTCCAAGCTGAGTAAAAATTTGCAGAGTAAAAAAACAATCTTTTGTTAGCTTTATCTTTCTTTGTGGATGGAGGCTCAGGGTTTTGTTCTGTAACCTTCCAGCTGACAGAAACAGTGTTGCAAACAAGAAATGCAGTTGTCCTTGAAGGCAGGTGACAGAGTCACAAGAAAATTCTGCTGCTTTTTTCAAAGGCCTGTTTTCCTGATGAGATAAAACTCTCTCTCTCCTAGTAGGACTTCTTTTTTGTTTTCCAGTTCTGTGCTAGAAGAGTACTGTTCTGTGTGGGTTTTCTTTTACTTTCTCCCTAAGACCTCTTTAAACACCTTTCCCTCTGAAAAATAGGATCTTTCCACTTTGTATATAATGTATATATACAGTTTACTTTCTGATCAAGCACAGAGAAACCTTGTCTGCGTTCTCATAGCCAGGTCTAGGAAAGAGCCCATGAACCAATGGAATGGTGGCTCAGGTCCTTCTCTGGCCCTGCAGCCTCCCAGGAGGATGGCCCTGAGAAAGCCCATTAATCTTTGCACCTTCGCTGTTTGCATGTAAAAGAGGGAGCCGTATTTTCTTATCTAAAGATTAGTCTCTCTCTTTAGCTTTTAACTGATTGTTGTCATTGTTGCTTGCAGTTTTAATCGTTCTGTGTCCTGGAAGTTGATAGATATTTTTCCCACAACATTCCTCAAGCAATTACTGAGAGCCTAAGAGGGAAAAGATGAGCTGAGCCTGGTCCTGTGTTGGGGGGCGTGTTGGGGGTGGGTGGGTGGGTAAGGCAACTAGATAACTACAAGTATCACTAGAGTGTGGAGGGCAGACAGCATGCCGGAGGCTTTACCTCATTCCTTCAGTCCATACAGCAGGCCTTAACGTGATCTTTACAATCTCAGCGTCAGTGTCAGGTAATGGATGAAAATTCTGAGGTCAGAGAAGATCTGTTTTCTCCATGTCTCATGCTGTCAATGCCAGGCTGGGTGGAATTCAGGGCCTGAGTGTTTTTTCTCCATGAATTGTTATCTGGAAATGGATGGGAGAAATGGGAAATCTGGGGAAATGAGATGGACTCTCTAAAATGAACAAGGAGGCCATTGCAGATCTTCTTGCTTCCTCAGATAAAGCAGTGAAAGCATCGCTTTTTGCTGGAGGCTGGAACGCAGGTGATGGGTATGCTCGTGCATTGCTACCCCGAAAAAGAACCTCTTTCTCTGCTCACCATGCTCTCTCCTGACCCTGCAGGCGCTGGCCCAGGCCATCAGGGAAGCCAGGGAGCAGCACCCCGACATGTCGGTCACGAGGGTGGTGGTGCACAAAGAAACCGAGTTGGAGGAGGGGGAAGAGTAAGGTAAGAGCCCTGTCGCCTGTGCTGTGTCCCTGCTGAGTAATGCGAAAGGCCTGTTTGCATCACGGGGCCTGTCTCCTACAGTCTGTCCACTCCTTCAGTCTTAATCGTCCCCAAGTTCACCTGCTCAGGTGACCTGCATTCAGTTAATTATAAACTCTGGGGATCAATGGGCATCATGTGGTGTTGATAACTGCCATGTGTCGAGAGCTGCTGATAGTCAACATTTATATGTTTCTGTCCTGTTTTGTAAAGCACATTAGTATAAGTTATCTGAATGTTCACAGTGACCCTCTGAGAAAGACGCTATTGCCATTGTTTAGATGAGGGACTTTTATTGTGGGGGCCCAAGGGCAAGATGAGTTAAGTCTTTTAAATGTGGACATTAAGAATAATTGTGTATCAGAGAAGGAACCATAAAGTGAAGGCTTGCTTTGACTATAGAAATATGTACAATTTGAGCCAAACCAGCAAAAACAAAAGTAAAGGGTAAGTGATAAAGTTCAGTATGCTTGGCAGAGGAAGGAACATATTGTCATTTATGTGTCATCAAAAAATGGCAACACTTAGGGGAAAAGGCCTTCCCTTGTGGCTCAGCTGGTAACGAATCTGCCTGCAATGTGGGAGACCCGGGTTTGATCCCTGGGTTGGGAAGATCCCGTGGAGAAGGGAATGGCTATCCACTCCAGTATTCTGGCCTGGAGAATTCCATGGATTGTATAATCTATGGGGTCACAAAGAGTCGGACACAACTGAGTGACTTTCACTTCACTTCACTCACTTAAGTAAAAAAAAAAAAGAGCAGAGGATTAAGCAAGTAAACCATGTAGAAATATAAGCAAAAAGTGTTTAGCCTCATTATTTCCTAAATCAGTACAAATGAAAAATTCACTTCTAAATGTGGCAAAGTTTATATTAGCGAGAGTTAGGGAGGTTGTGGGAGGGAAACTATACTTACGCTGGTGTATAAATTAGTAATATTTCCTGGAGGGCAGTTTGACAAAACCTTATATTAAACCTGCTTATCACTTGAACTTCTGTGAGGAGTTTCTTAAATAATCAGGGATGTATACAAATACTCATCTTCAGGACTATCACATTTTTATATATGCTAGCAAGAAATTTGAAGCAATCTAAATGGCCAGCAGTAGGGAGTGGTTATACATTGTGCTGCTTCCATGTGATGACAAAAATGCATATTGCCGTTAAAAGCAGTGTTAAAGAATTCTTAAAAAGGGGGTAAGTGTTCCTAATTGTGTATGTATTAGGATTTTGAAAAACAGGTTTTATTATACAGCACATATAACTGAGATTGAATTTTTGTTTTTAAAGTGATCCATACACTGATCAATTGAGAGAGAGGTCCCCACAGGAAGGGCGTGTCACAGACCATGTCTTCCTCATCGTGGCAAGGCCAAATGTTCTCCCATCGCGGGAAGTGAGGGGTCCTACCAGAACACAGCCTCCCTTCTGACTTACTCATTTTTGCCAATGTGGTAGATAGATATGAAATGACGTACAACTTACGACATATAGTGACGTGTAACTTAATGCCGTATAACTTTCTTGGTTTTACTGCTTCTGAATAGATCCTGAATACTAATCTTTCGTCAATTTTATGTGTTGCAAGAATCTTCAGGTTTGTGGTTTATCTTTTATTATTAATAGAGATCAATATGTTAATATACTGAATGTAGCATTTAATATATTAATGTAGTTGAGCCATCACACTTTCCTTTATGGCGTATACTTTTTCCATACCCTGAGGTGTTAAAGATATTTTCAATTCAGAAATTTCAATGTTGCCTTTCATGAATCAGTCCTTAATCTATCTGAAATTTTTTCTGTGTGATTAGAAAACAGTGATTTGTTTGTAGCCAATGGTCCAGCCCTCTACTGAACAGCCGACCCTTGCCCTCGTGTAGTCTGCAGGTCAGAGAGCAAGTTTCTTACAAGCGTGGGTGTGTTTCTGAGCACACTCATTTCCATCAGTCTGTGCCTACCCCTACTCCAGTGCCATATAGCTTTAAAATTAGAATTTATATCTGGTAGGATAACACCCCCCCAGTTCTTTTTCTTCAAGAATATCTTGGCTGTTCTGGATTATTCTTGGCACCTTGTATTCACTTGTGCAGTGAACACACACACACACAGCCTTTGAAGTATGCCTGTCTCAGAGGTCATCTTTTATAAGCATCCTCGTTAAACAGATTTAGGCGGTTAAAGTATAAATTCACATGTAAGGTGGGTAAGCTAGACAAATTTAGGAAGATTCATTCAGTCATTGAAAAGATATTTAACAAGTGCCAAAAGGTGCTAGGGTAGCTTAGGCAGTGAGAGTTCGGATTGTCCATTGGTAGACAAGAGTCATGGTCCCCTTCCTTCGGAAGGGTCCACTCCAGGAGGGGAGGCATCAATATTAACAAATAAACAAAGTGTAATTGCATATCTCACAGATGCTCTGAAGGAAATAATATGAGGGAACAAAGTAGAGGGTTTGAACTGTTACCAGATTAGGCAATTACTTGGGAAGCTCAGCTTTGAGTTGAAATCTGAAGGACAAATGAGAGCTACCTCAGTGTGTCTCAAAGTCATTTTAGCATCTCCATTCCCAACTGGCCACACCACTTGTTCCTGAACAATTTCCTCTGCTGATGACTGTCGGGGCTGGGAAGAATGTGTTTTCACTGCTTCAGCTACCCTCTGGCTGCCCTGCCAGAATCCCACAGAGGCAGCAGGTCAGTGGGGACAAAGAGCAAGACCAAGACAGTGTTTCAACATCAGAGAAGAAGAAAGTATTGTTTGTGATGTATTGGCCCCGTCTCCCTTTTCAGGTGTGAAAATCTCTCCTCCTGATTTAACCTGACCTCTTCCTTTGGAGTAGTCTGACCTCTTGATCAAGCATTGAAAATGGGGTGTGGAGGATGGAAAGATGGTCAAAGAACAACATGCAGACAGAACTCCCAGTCTGCCTCCCCTAGCCGGACATTTGAGGCTGAGGAGCTAAATGCAGCTCCATGATCAAGAAAATACTTCAGAGGAGCACTTCCCTAAATCTTTGCATTGTTTTTATGTCCTCTTAAGGACTACTCTCCCTTACCATCTTATCCTAACTGCGTACTTATGAGGTTTCGGATAGATACACAATGTTACTGACCTTGTCTCCACTAGAATGATGTCCGAAAATGGTCCTAATGAGGAGGGAAGAACCCAGGCTTGGTGGGGTGATCTCTGTGGACTCAGAAAGAATGAGCCCCAGGAGGGGGAGCTCCCAATCCTGCTTCAGCTGGCACCATCAGCTCTGTGAACTCAGACTTCAAATGAGCCTCTCAGACTCCTTGAGTAATCATTGATGTAGGATGAAAAAGTGAATGACGCCTCCTTTTTGCTGACAGCAGTGGATAGCCAAAGGATGAAATGATGGAGCTGTCTCTCATCTATTCACTCATTTTGTTCTCTCTGTTGTTGTTCATTATTCACATATGCTGGAAGGCTCGTTAGTGTTAACTGCTGTTTTACCATGGAGATTTCAAATCAAACAAGGTCTGCACTCACAGCAGAATAGTCTCAAGTTTTCTGATAGGTTCTGCACTGGATTTGGTGGGAACAGAGACAAGATCTCAGAATCAGGATGGGGCATCAGAGATGGCTTCTCTTGAATGTCACGGTGAATCAGAATTGGCCCAATGAAGAAAGGAGTGGAAGGGGGCCATCCACGAGCCAGCATGATCTGATTTTGTGAACCCAGCACTCCAGGAATTGTGCAAAATGCTGTGCAGCTGCCTTGCAGGGCACTTGTAGGAGAGTCATGGGAGATGAGCGGGGCAGAGAGGCAGAGGCCTGATCATAAATAGTCGTAGTAGCCAATCAGAAGAGGCTGAAGTTTATCCTGAAAAGCTATGGGGTATTCCTTTGTATTTGAGAAACAGTAAGGAGATAAAGTTTGTGACTTGTTGACTGCATGAGGATATGGAAGTTAGTGAGTTGGGAGGATGCAGGAGCTGGGGAGAATCCCAGATAATGCCCAGGTTTCTGTCTTGGGCAAATGCGTGGTTGGTGGTACCTGTAATTTTAGTCATAGAACACATGAGTTTTATTTTTCATTTGTCATGTGCAATATGGCCGGTTCTCTCCGTGTAGTTGTCTTAAAGCAAAAGCGTATGTTCTTGTTGTCATTGTCGGGTACTGTAGGAGAGGCCAACTGTCATGGAAATTATAGTGGAAGCTTGGATGTGAATGTATAAGGCTCCGATTTACACGTACACACATAGGATATGCTTAATTGGAAATTTACCAGATAGTCTGAGTGTCAAGAGAAAGTGTAACAGCAGCTTTGCAGGGCTCAAATCCAATCATAGTTGTGTGATGTGGACAGCTTATTTTATTTCACTGTGTCTCAGTTCTGCCATCTGTAAACTGGGGGAGACAATAGAAGTTACAGATGTAGAATTTGTTAATAAGACACATTGTAAGAACTTTTTGTAATGCAGAAGGCCAGCCATGAATCCTTTTGTTCTTAAAAAGTCAAATAACAATTTAGAATTTTCAACCCCAGAAATGCTGAGTTTGAGATGCCTGTGGAATATCTCCATGGAGAGGTCCAGGAAGTAGCCAAGAGCTTTCAGAGAGAGACAGACCACTGCAGGCTTCAAAACAGGAAGTGGACACATCTGAATGTGTCGTCCACTGATGAAGCCTTTGGTTTGAGTGTCGCTACCCAGGACCAGGTCAGAGAGTTGGGGCCTGGGGACCAGAGGAGCTCTAGGAGGAGGAATCAGATGGCAAGAAGATAGGAACAGGGAGGAAAGGGTGCCACAAAAGCTGCAAGAGAAGCTAACTCCAAGAAGGAGAGCGTAACCAAGCATTAAATATGGCAAAGAAACCAGGCACATACATGTTCCTTTGGAATTGGTGGTCCAGAGTCAGCCTGAGGGCTTTGTCAGCGCTACTTCAGTCACGTAGTGGAGAGGGAGCCGATAACAGGTTGAGGAAACAGGATTTACACAGAGTGATTTCAGGAAGTGGGAAAGCTCAGTAATTGGGCCTTTTGCTTTTCCATCCACCTTGCCTGCCTTCATCTGAGAAGCCAGAGAGTGTCGGTCTGACAGAGCCACCAAAGCTAGTGCGGTGCTCACTAAAAACCTGGCACATGCCTCATTCCTTTGAGCCTGTCCGATGGCCCCTGAGTTCCAGGCCCCGACCGACCCACAATAAATAACTCTGAGTTAGCGGTGTTGCTCTCTGGGCTGGCATGCATCCATGAACACCAGTTTCTAAGCAAGATGATATTGTGTTCCAACCAGCATTTCAGAGTCAGGGTGATGTTCACGGTTTCAAAATGAACTTGAAAATCCAAACAGGAAATTAGCATCAAGTGTCTAACTACCTGGACAGGAGAGAGTGACAGTGCTGGCTGAACAGAGCTCCAGCGGATCACAAGCTACTCACCTACATGTGAGTGTCTCGCTGTCCTTGAAAGAGAAGCACCAGCCTATTAGCTTCCAGATGACTCTTCTCAGTTCAAGAGCCAGGGATGTTTCAGGCATATCAGTTCCCATTGTATTTATTGCGTTCTTATTTTATTCTGTTTACCTAGTTGTACTAGTCTTACACCCCCAAATTAGCATTTTATTACAGCTTAGTTTTCAATGCAAGTTAAACCTAAAATGGAGACTTCTACATAGAAATGAAAAGTCAGTTTGGATTTAGTGTGTTTCAGGCACTGCCAGTTTTCACTGTGGAACGCTGTAGAATGTTCCATTTAACATTTGTGAATCCGGCAGGTGCTACCAATGAGTTACTTGCAGTATATTTGAACTTCCCCACAGAGGGGCAGTGGGTGCCTCTGCCACTGTGCATACATTAGCACCTGGGAGTCTTGATTCCCCAGGGTTTGCTCTAGGACAGAATCATCATTGACTGTTGTTTTTCCAAATGAAGCTCTGTGTTTTTTCTGGTAATAAAAAAGGAGAGGCAATCATAATTTTTTGAAAGGGGAAGATGGTAGAAAATGTAAGTGACCCATGATCATTCCGCTCCTGGAGACACAGTCCCTTTCCACAGTGTATATGTGTGTGAACACGCTCAGATGCACTCGCTCGTGTGTTTTCATGTCTCTGTGCATTTAGGTCAATCCTGTTGATTCTGTCTATCCTATCTATCTGGCGTTTTTCTCCATGGTACAGGGTCTTCACAGTACATTGTAGGTAACTTTGCCCATCATTATCTCATCAATTTCCAACAGCCATCAAATGGACACAGGACAGCTTCCTTGACCCTCATTAATGGCTATTTAGACTAATTTCTCAGTTTTCATGAGTAAATGCACAGCTACAAATATTGTAGTTGTATGTACATTTTGAGGCCATTAATTTCATTGTTTCTCTAGGACAAATTTTTAGAAATTAGAGTTGGTGTGCCACCAAACACCAAGTTTCTTCTTGACATCTTTCCCATCTGTCTTCCTTAGAGGTTCTGCAGAGTTAGACACCCATTAGCAGCTTAAGAGTCTCCCGGTTTCCCCGCACACTCACCAACACTAAAGATTGTATGATATTTAAAAAGTCTTTGCCAACCTGGTGAGGAAAGAGCATTTGTGCCCTCCCTTTTTTAAACTGTGAGGATAGAGTATTTTTAAATCACTATTTTTCATTGCTAAGGAATACACGTATTTGCACATATATATGTATACATATGTGCACATGAACACAATTTGCATTTCTTTGAATTGCCATTTTGTGTCCTTTGTCCAACCCTTTGTGACCCCATGAACTGTAGCCCACCAGGCTCCCCTTTCCATGGAATTCTCCAGGCAAGAATACTGGAGTGGATAGGCATTCCCTTCTATTCAAGTGTTTATCATCTTTGATCTCTTACAGAACTGTTAAGAATATTAATCCCATAGTCACAAATGCTGCATGTTTTCTCCAGTTTTTCATTATAATTGAGAATTTTAAATGGCTCTAAAAAGAGAGGGTGAGGACAAGACAAAATTAACAAATTGGAGACACACAGACCATATCCAGAGTTTTGGTTTGTTTTTCATCCCAAACAAACTTGAATGTTTAGCATGTTATAGAACTTGAATTATTGATGCTTAAAATGGGAAGATACCCAGTGATTCTAAAAACGTCAGAGCCTGCTTTCTCTCAAGGCCACAGTGGCTCAGTAGGTGCTGCCACTTTAGGGGGAGGACAAGCCCTCCAGGTCTCCTTCCCATCTCTTCATTTTGGGGTCCTGGTACCTGTCTCCCTACTTAGATGTTACCCACCCCCAACCCAGCCTTTGAGAAATATGGAGGTGGTGACTTTATTATACCCTAGTGCAGGGGTGTATTGTAGAGGATAGAAATTAAAAGAATATTTAATCTAAAACTTCACATAGAGCATCTTCTTTTCCCCCACAACCCTAGAGATTGAAGTAATTTGTCATAGGTCAGTTCTAGGCAAGAATCATAAAATACCATCATGTGTAGAGCTGAGTATATTTTCATTTGTCTAATGTTAGACATCCCAGATACTAGTTTTTAAATAGTAATTTTAAATTTTAATGTAATTTTGTGGGTGGCTCAGGAGGGAATTTTGCTGGGGGGATAAATTAATAAGTCTCTGTATGTTCTTAAGATATTCCTGTGTTCATGAGAATTATATTCCCAGGACATGTTGGCCCTACATTTATTTTACTGTCATACATCAAAATACTTTAGTTATTAGCATTAGAGCAAAATGAGAATCTGGTCTTGTTCTGTCTGCTAGGGCACATGTGGCTCTTGAGCATTTGAAATGTGGCTATTCCCAATTGAGCTGTCCTGTAAGTGTAAAATAACAGACGGAATGCTGAAAAGGTAAAAAAAAAAGAATGTTAGTAAATGAGGGAGTTGAGTCTGGAGATGAATTCTTTTGATTCCCATTAACTTTCCTATTTAAGGAAAATACAAAACAAATACTGAGTGAGTTTTAGTCATATATATTTCAAAACTGTTTTTCTAAACAATAAAAGAGTTTTGTTACGGTTTTTTTTTAAGTACAACTTTTATTTTGTTTGATTTGATTAGAGAAATTTTTCTCATCCCCACTTGTGAACCTATGATTGACAATATTGATGTAACCTTACCATAGTCCACTTGTTATTTAAAAGAAGCTTTAAGATTTTGTGGAATGCTTTCAAATCAAGTTCTTACAAGATTCGAAGTCGGCAGAGTGAACCAAAAGACCTGCCTCTCCCTTTAGGGCCAAATACTAACTACTCTTAGAAATCTTTGTCAAAGCTTCAGAGATTCAGGAACACCATTTTTTAAAGAACTGAGAGTCCTCCTGGGATATTTCAGAAGTAGTTATTCAACAAAAGAGAGCAGGAAAATGAGCCTGAAATTTTTCCACTTAAATCAGCAGATGAAACTGATGGTGAGGACAGGCCAGTAATGCTTTGTTCCCGGAGATATAATACCATTCTGTTTGTGTTTTCCCTCCCAAGCTCTTGCCTTTCAGCCTTGCCTTGTGGGTTAGTCCCTGTTACTTCATTCATGGATTCATTAATGTATATTGGGAACATACCACATTCAAGGGACTGTAATAGTTGTGAGAAAAGTAAACGCATAGGAACAAGTAGGCAAATAACATACATGATAAAAAAAAAAAAAAGTGTTTTAAGAGAAGCCTTGAGAAAGGGCTGTGAAAGTTGACAGGAGAAACTGTTTCTGACCGGCAGGTCAGGGAAGACCTCCCCCTGAAGGCAGCGGGACACTTCCTATGTGCTGAGTGTGGGGACGATTGGCACACATATTGGGCAGAGAGGAAAGAGCACGTAGGAAAACCATGGGCCAGACATCAGGATAAGCAGATCCTGCATTGTGGCTGGGGGTTGAGTTCCCAGCAGGGGCTGGACAGATTGTCAAAGGCAAATGACAGGGGTACTACACGTGAGTATCTTAGTTTAGACTTTGCTCTGTTGGTCGTTTGCAAAGAAGAAGAGCATTTTTAGCACCATCCTTTATCAGTGGTGTGCAGGATTAGATTGAATGAATATTTGACTGAATGAAATATTCTGTAAAGAAATCATTATATTGGTTCAGGCAATTATTAATGGAAAAACAGAACTGGACATCTGTCTTTAAGAGTAGAATACAAAAAACCTCGAATAGCCAAAGCAATCTTGAGAAAGAAGAATGGAACTGGAGGAATCAACCTACCTGACTTCAGGCTCTACTACAAAGCCACAGTCATCAAGACAGTATGGTACTGGCACAAAGACAGAAATATAGATCAATGGAACAAAATAGAAAGCCCAGAGATAAATCCATGCACATATGGACACCTTATCTATGGCAAAGGAGGCAAGGATATACAATGGATTAAAGACAATCTCTTTAACAAGGCATGTTGGGAAAACTGGTCAACCACTTGTAAAAGAATGAAATGAGAACACTTTCTAACACCATACACAAAAATAAACTCAAAATGGATTAAAGACCTAAACATAAGACTAGAAACTATAAAACTCCTAGAGGAGAACATAGGCAAAACACTCTCCAACATAAATCACAGCAGGATCCTCTATGACCCACCTCCCAGAATATTGGAAATAAAAGCAAAAATAAACAAATGGGACCTAATTAAACTTAAAAGCTTCTGAACAACAAAGGAAACTATTAGCAAGGTGAAAAGGCAGTCTTCAGAATGGGAGAAAATAATAGCAAATGAAGCAACTGACAAACAACTAATCTCAAAAATATACAAGCAACTCCTGCAGCTCAATTCCAGAAAAATAAACGACGCAATCAAAAAATGGGCCAAAGAACTAAATAGACATTTCTCCAAAGAAGACATACAGATGGCTAACAAACACATGAAAAGATGTTCAACATCACTCATTATCAGAGAAATGCAAATCAAAATCACAATGAGGTACCATTTCACACCAGTCAGAATGGCTGCGATCCAAAAGTCTACAAGCAATAAATGCTGGAGAGGGTGTGGAGAAAAGGGAACCCTCTTACACTGTTGGTGGGAATGCAAACTAGTACAGTCACTATGGAGAAGAGTGTGGAGATTCCTTAAAAAACTGGAAATAGAACTGCCTTATGACCCAGCAATCCCACTGCTGGGCATACACACCGAGGAAACCAGAAGGGAAAGAGACACGTGTACCCCAATGTTCATCGCAGCACTGTTTATAATAGCCAGGACATGGAAGCAACCTAGAGGTCCATCAGCAGATTAATGGATAAGAAAGCTGTGGTACATATACACAATGGAGTATTAATCAGCCATTAAAAAGAATACATTTGAATCAGTTCTAATGAGGTGGATGAAACTGGAGCCTATTATACAGAGTGAAGTAAGCCAGAAGGAAAGACATAAATACAGTATACTAATGCATATATATGGAATTTAGAAAGATGGTAACGATAACCCTGTATGCGAGAGAGCAAAAGAGACACAGATGTATAGAACAGTCTTTTGGACTCTGTGGGAGAGGGTGAGGGTGGGATGATTTGGGAGAATGACATTGAAACATGTATAATATCATATATGAAACGAATCACCAGTCCAGGTTCGATGCATGATACTGGTTGGTTTGGGCTGGTACACTGGGACGACCCAGAGGGATGGTACAGGGAGGGAGGAGGGAGGAGGGTTCAGGATGGGGAACACGTGTATGTCTGTGGTGGATTCATGTTGATGTATGACAAAACCAATACAATATTGTAAAGTAATTAGCCTCCAATTAAAATAAATAAGTTTATATTAAAAAAAAAGTAGAATTGAATTAAGTTTGAAAGTAAAACCAGAAATAAGATATATGTGAAAATCCATAGTAATATTATTAGCTCACATTTACTGAGGGCCTACTCTATGCTGAGCTTTATTGAAGGACTTTACCATGTATCATTTCAGTTAGTTCTTACAGTCACTTGGATGTAGATGATGACACTGAGGCCTAAAGAGGTTGTCCCTCACCCAGTCATACTATCGATGCCTGGCAAAGCCAGAGCTGATCTTCAGTCAGTTTGACTCCACACTGCATATTGCTGTGCTCTGAGGGATTCACCATGGGAATCTTTGAAGTATAGACTCCCACCAGTGGATTGCATTGACCAAAAAATTTGTTCGAGTTTTTCCGTAAGATGTCATAGGAAAACCTGAATGAACTTTTGGCTGATTCAGTAATTGAAGCATACCTCATTTTAGAAAAATATATTTTGGACAGAATTTCTTTGAGGCTGCAGCTACAATATGTAGCTAAGTGCACAAGTAAAACTTTTATAGATTTTATCGAATAATTATGTTTAGAAATGAGGTAGAATTGATGTTGCTTTCATTTGAGAGGATATTCCACAATTGCCATGTGTAGTAATTCTTTAGGGAGAGTGACTGGAATGTGCATAAAGGCTCTAACAGAAGATTACTGTTAGCTTTGAAGAAAACCCTCATGCGAGCCTCATGAGAAAAGTGGCCTTCACACAGCATTAATGTATTCAGGCAAACCAAAAGATGCAAATTATTTGTGGAAGAGGTATTTTGCACCCTTTGACTGAAAAGGAAAAGACACTAGATTTCATTTTTCCTTCTCTGTTCAGCAGTCACACAAATATCTGTGAGAGGAGGAAACAGCAGTAGGTCAGGAAGCAGATTCCATAGATGTAGTTCTCAAGCAAAGGTCTCGGGAACACACAAAAATTATTAAAGTAGTCCAAAGAGTGTTTTATGTGAATTTTATTGATTAAAATTTGCCATTCACAAATCAAATCGTTTTCAAAATATTAAGTTAAAAATAATCACCTAGTGAAAGAAGCCTGTCTGAGAAGGTACCATGTACTGTATGATTCTGCTGCTGCTGCTAAGTCGCTTCAGTTGTGTCAGACTCTGTGCAACCCCATAGAGAGCAGCCCACCAGGCTACCCCATCCCTGGGATTCTCCAGGCAAGAACATTGGAGTGGGTTGCCATTTCCTTCTCCAATGCATGAAAGGGAAAAGTGAAAGTAAAGTCGCTCAGTCATCTCCGACTCTTAGCGACCCCATGGACTGCAGCCCACCAGGCTCCTCCGTCCATGGGATTTTCCAGGCAAGAGTACTGGAGTGGGGTGCTATTGCCTTCTCCGACTGTATGATTCTAACTATATGCCATCCTGGAAAAGGCAAAATGATTAAGACAGTAAAAAGATCTGTGGTTGCCGCTGATCTCATTAGAAGAGTCTTTAAATATAGAGAAGCTATCAAGCTCAAGGGGCCCAAAATACAGTTTTCCAAAATTATCATTTTCACATGAAAACTTGAATTTTATCATTGGTATCAAGTTCTGTCAACTGTTTTTCTTGAAGTGACAGGCTCATCTCATTTTCAAGCAAACACGTGCCAGAAATCCAATGCCAGAGTGGTTTCTGCTCACAGTTCATGCATTCATATGAATTCAGTTTCCTTCTCGACATCCGCTGCACGTTTGTATGCAGAGGGAATGTATTATGTGTACTTCCCATTTCATCACACAGAATATTAAAAAGATGTACTCTCGGGTGGAGATGTAAGAAAAAATGATATTTTTTTCCCGTTTCACCAAGGACAACCTTGAGAGAAACTGACTGGCTTGCTTTTTATTTCACTGTGAGTGCTTGGTGGTAAAGAATGCAGTGACTTTGGGTACAGTTTGGTGTCACTCCCTTGACCTGTGTTAAGATGTCGGCAGGTTTACTCACCATTGTTTCTGCATCATCAGTGGAAGTGTTCACACCGTGAAAGGGGCAAATAGTGTCTTAGGATGATTATGAAATAGCTTTGATTTTATAACCCTCTGAAAGAATCATGGTGACCCCCAAGGTCTACAGACCACACTTTGAGAACTGGCGGGTCTAAATTATAGTGATAATACAAGCATTGTAAGAATTGACTATTTCTTGGTCTAACCAAATAGATTATCTATCATACTTGTGTTTTTTGGCTCTAGGGTTTTATCGTCTTACAATGAAAATTCTGTTTTAAAATTTAAAAATGCAAATTGAGAGCCAAGGAAGACTAAAATGAAACTTTAGAAATAACTGAAATTCATAAACTATCATATTTAAAACTGTTTCACACTTGAGTACATGCACCTCATTTTTATTGAAATAGTTGCATGTACCTTACAGAAATAATTTACTCATGTTTTTAAAATCTCAGCTATATTACTGCCCTATGGTATAATAATTGAATCATCATTATCCTGAAAGGTTTTATATTTTCTTGCATTATTTTGTGTTATATAAAAGCCACAGTTTTGCATTTTTATTAAGACTCCCCTCTGGATGAGTGCTTTACCGCCCATCATTTAGGATGATCTTTTTAAAGTGCATATTTGCTATGTACTGAATCCATTTCTGGAGTAGAACGTGCTCAAGATTGAGGCCATGTGAACCCCCGTCTCTGGAAACTCTTAAGTTTGTGCTTTTCAGATAATTTTGTAGCACCATGCTTGACTGATTGCCCACACTCATCAGGCACACTGAGAAAGATAAATTTAAGAATTCTCTGGACCCTACATGAAGACTTAAGGTAAAGTAGGCAACCAGTGTGTATGCTTGAAAAATTGAGATGCAGAATTAGACCTGTAATCAGGTGAAAAGGCTGTATTGATCTATTCTCTCATTGCCTGATAGAGGGGGACACAGGCTAGGGAATGTGACTTAGACATGTTCACTGACATTGTATAGTCCAGGGGTGGGAAACTGAAGCAAGGAAATAGCAGTTTGGTTTTTTGTTTTTACTTGACCAAAATTCAAATACATAAAGTATAGCTCATACTTAACTGTTAGAACCACATCCAAACTCAAGGTGAATGAATGTTATGACACTGTCAAAAAGTGAAAGCGGGTTGAATTAATGCTGTAATTAATGTGTGTCAGTTTGCATTGACAACCAGAATTCTGTGTCTGTGAGGTAGTCGAAATTAAGAAAGCTTTTAAAACTTGTACAGGTTTTCATGAAGAACCATGCCTAGTTTCAGATTGATTGGGCTATGTAATAAATTATTTAGACCCCAAATGTAGTTTGCTTAAAATGGCTAAATAATATGGTATTTTTTTCCCCCCTGCTAAAAAGACAGAAAAAATTTAAATGTCAGTTGCTTGTGTATTAATGGCGTTGGTGATCCCCACCTTTCCTCCTTCCCAGCTCAATAGCTGGATGTTCAGTACTTGGGAATATATTTCTCTTGTGTTTAAATGCAAAACACAATAAAAAAGGATAAACAAGGGCTTCCCTGGTGGGCTCAGTGGTAAAGAAGTCACCTGCCAGTGCAAGAGACACAGATTTGATCCCTGATCTGGGAAGATCCCACATGCCATGGAGCAGCTAAGCCCCAGTGCACCACAGCCATTGAACCTGTGCTCTAGAGCCCAGGAGTCACAAGTGCCCAAGAGCCCACACTCCACAATAAGAGGAGCCACTGCAATGAGAAGCAGCAACAAGGACCCAGCAAAAATGAATAAATAAAATTATTAAAAAGATAGATGAATGTGTAAATGAATTACTTCCTGTTCATCCGGAACAGTAAGGAACTGGGATGTTCTGATACATTGAATATCTAATTAACTCAGTTACTCAATTTATAGTTTTTTAAAGAATGAGAAAAAAATATAGTGAACATTAAAATTACAATAAAAATAATTTTCTTTGATTCTGAAAGTTGTTGGGAACACTAAGAGTACATTAAGGCTGTCATTTGTAATACTTATTAACCAGAAAAAAATGGATTTATTTTACTTTCTAATGGTTTGATTGTGAATAAATGAAAGTACATGATATTTGGATTTACATGGGTAACTAATTTTATCTACATATATTTTAAGAAATGTTGAAGCTCTTTGAAACCAAGATCTCTTTGATGCAGTTTCTCCATATTCCTAGATTCTTATTTGTCTGCTAATGACTGAAGCAGACTTAATTTTAGCTTTCTTTTACAAATTAAAAATTTAATCTTTGGTGAAAACAGATTCAGTGAAATAAAGTGTCCTGGAAATGTGTGAAGGAAGTGGAGAATACAATACTACTTCTCATTCTTTATGAAGATTTCCAAGTAGTGTCAAGTCAGGGGTTCATTTTCTGTAACATAAGCTAGGCAGAGTGGAAGTTGTGTTCAACATATGATACATGTTCACTATCAAAACAGAGTTACAAGCTCTCAAAAAAAAAAAAAAAATAGGAATAGACAAACCGCACAACTAAAGGTCACATTACGCTCTAATAAGTTTGATTGGTAGTTTTAGCTGACCCCTTTACCGCCCCCCACATTTCTGTTCATGATTACTAACCTAAAAAAAAAGAAGACTGTTTTCTCCATTGATTTTTTTTTTCCCCTGCCTAGAATTGAGCAGAAGTCCTATTGAGTAATGAAATAGCCTAGAGCAGACAGCAAGGTGGGAAACAGTGAATTCGATTAGGCAATCTGTCCTGAATAATCAAGAGGCTATACTAATATCTGTGATAAATCTAATTGGTGGGGAATTTTTTCATTAAACAAGGCAATTTTATCTAATCAAAAGAATGTACAATCTAATTGACTTTGGACCAATGCCGCTTGGAAAGGACATTAATTACTGCTCTCCACTGCCCTCTCCAATCACCTACCATTTGCGAAAAATTTCAACCAAGCTGAAATAGAAAGTGAAACAATTGCCTTCTTAAAACTCCTTTCTCTTGTAGAGACAATGCACCATCCTTACATTTTGTCTGCCTCCCTGTCCACTTCTATTTTAGCCCACTCTCCTACCTACCTGCCTCTGATAGTTGGCTTCCTCAAGACATGCTCACGTGAGACTAGTTCCGTCTGTTGGTCTCGTGCGTCCGTTGGTGCCAACTTGCGGATCTACATCCCTAATCCTATGACCTCGCCCAGGCTCCAGGCCTCTCATCCTCCCATTTTTGAGGTCCCAGATTCCACACCTGTTAGTCTCCTCTGGTGTCTGCAGTCAGATCCAAGCTGCTCCTCTTCTGGTTCCCTGACTCATACTGAAGTCATTGCAGTAGATGGACAGTTGACTGTTTTTTATTTTTTGTCTGAGTGCTGTTTCTGAATTCATTATTTTTATGTTTTATTGTATTGGCCACAAAGTACCTTTTTGGAAAAACCCAAACTAACTTTGCCACCAACCCAGTAAATCAAGCTCATACTTCTCAGTCTGTTATTAAAAAAGTAGATCTCGTGTTTTTTTCTTGCCTTTGATTACTCACCATACCAATGCTTAGCCTCCATCACTTCCATTTCTCCATTGTCCTGTCTCCCCCACCCACCCCCCACCTCATTCATTCCTGTCCTCCACCCCATAATCTGTATACTCAACTGTTATGTTGGTGCAAAAGTAATATGTGGTTTCAGGCCCTGAATTTTAAATTGTTATAACTAGGCTGAAACACATCTTTATTAATCAAAAAAGGAACCATTACAATCAACACATTTTTGCCAATGAGAAATAAGATGGTTTATTCCTATAGCATAAAAATCCATGCCTTTGGATTCTACAAACTCTTGGAAATCATTTTCGGTATCCTAGTTGTGGAAGCATTTTCCCTGCAAAAAGTTGTCAAGATACTTGAAAACGTGGTAGTCAGTTGGCAAGAGGTCAGGTGAATATGGCAGATGAGGCAGAACTTGGTAGCCCAATTCGTTCAACTTTTGAAGCACTGGTTGTGCGCTGTATGGTTGGGCATTGTAGTAGAGAAGAATTGGGCCTATTCTGTTGACCAGTGCTGGCTGCGGGCATTGCCCTTTTTGGTTCATCTCATCAATTTGCTGAGCATATTTCTCAGATGTAATGGTTTTACTAGGATTCAAAAAGCTGTAGTGGATTAGCCTGGCAGCAGACCACTAAACAATGACCATGACCTTTTTGGGGGGTGCAAGTTTGGCTTTTTGGGAAGTGCTTTGCAGCTTCTTCTCTGTCCAGCCACTGAGGTAGTAGTAGCTAGTAGTGGTATACAATCCACTTTTCATCTCATCTCACAACTGGATTGAGACATGGTTCATTGCAGTTGCACAGAATTAAGACAACACTTCAAAATGACGATTTGGTTGATTTTTGGTCAGCTCATGAGGCACCAACTTATAGAGCTTTTTCACCTTTCCAATTTGCTTCAAACGCCAAACAACTATAGAATGGTCAACGTTGAGTTCTTGGGCAACTTCTCAAGTAGTTTCCAGCATGCTTGTCAATCCTCCAGATATTTTAAGGCCCTCAAGAGCGAATCAGAATCTCATACTTGTCTTCCAGTAAAGTACTATTTGCTATAGAACCAGGCAGATAGGAATTGTCTGGTTACTTCATTTGGAATTTAATGAATCTTACATTTTTTCCCCAAGCCTCTGTCTTTGGAATATTTAAGCCTTCTCTTTCTCTTTTATTTTCCTTCTAGAAATTCATTTTATAGACAACATTCAACTTTGTGAACCTGAAGAATTTTGACCATTCCAAGTCTTAATGCCACACCACTGCTCCAGCAAATTTATACTACGACTGGTTACAATGGCCAGAAGCCTGAAGAATTAAAATGCCAACACCAAACCTTACCTTAACAGCTCTGGTCTATACCATTCCCTTGCATTTTAATATATTGTTTTGTTTTATAACCACTTCTAAATATTATTTCTTTCCTTTTTTTTTTTTTTTCAGTTAGAGAGTTTTGTTTTTTGTTTCCTGTTTACTTTGTGTACAACTACCTGCTTTTTGTGACTCATTTTGATCAAATGATAGTGAACAAAGCCAGCCACAGCTGGTAGGTGCTGTTCACTGGAACAGGTGCTGTTGTGCGGAAAGGAGACTCTGTGACTAATTTTGATAGTGGCTTTCCTTCTTCCGGATGCTTCCCATTGGGTTCTTAGAAGTCAATATTTACAGAGTTTTCAGTTTGCAGTAAATACACTGTATGAGAAAACGTTAATGCAGATTTAAAAGTGTTTCTTACATTATGAAAATTTTCTAATGTTTTGAAAATTTCACTGGGGCTATTTTTTGATGATGAACCCTTTTGACTTTCCAGTCCTGTGACTTTTTACTTTGGAGCAGAAAGTCCAGGAATCTGCAGACTGGAGAACTACGATGAAGTTCACTGACCACGCACTGTGTTCAGAGACCCTGTCGCACCACAGTGCCGATCCTCCTCAGACACGGGCTCTTCGGCAGCATTCCAGAAACAGGAGGGGGGAGAGAGTGATTTCTTCCCTCCTACTAAAATATTCAGGCAGCTTAAAAACCTTAGTGCTTTCTTTCTTAACATGTCCAAATTTCCATACTTTCTATTATTTGAACACTTGTGTAGAACACTTGGCTTTGTATTAAACCCCCTTGTCTCCATGTAAAAACTGACCTTTTGTTTATCAAGCAGGTGTTATCTCTTTCAGATAGCGTGATGATTCACAGGTGTGAGGATGCTGGGATGGAGGAGTAGGGCCATGGTGGGGGTTTTTTTTGACAGTTGTAAGAAAGTTACACCAGTAAAGCCGATGCCAGAGACCTGATAGGGACGTATTAACTGTATTGAACATTCTTTCCTTTGCTTTGCCCCCATGTATAGTTATGATGCCAGATTAGATTTCTAGAAGCTTCAAGTTGTATTAAATGATATTTTGCTTTCTGTAATACTGTTATAAAATAAAGTTTGTTTATTCTCTAAACTTATCACTTCTCTTTTTATGAAGGTTTAAAAAAATAAGCTCGAGTCCTCCTGTCAGTCAGAGGTTCTAGTATTTTGTGGGATGTAGCATTTTTTAAATCTGTTATTCAGATATTTTATAATTTCATGCTGCTGCCAGCTTCACCAATTTCAAATGGCTAAAACAATGTCAAATGTTTGTAAATCTACTCTTTAGAATGCCCATTCCTTCTGCCTGGTTACATAATCCACCCCCAGCTTGTACAAGTTCTCCAAGGCATATTTTTGCTTGTTTTCTTTGTGTATTTTTTGTTTTGTTTCAGGAAATGTTTTAGCTGCACCGTCTAAAATCTGGTCCTCTGCTTCAGTTTTGCTTAACAGTCCACTGACCCTTAATGCATCAGGCAGAACGGGCTCCGCCAAGGGCTGCACCTGTGTCTGAGCAGGATGGTTCACTGTGAAGCTTTTGCCCAGACTCATTTTCTTTCAAATGTTAAAAGCATTATACAGCAAATGACCAACAGGGTATGGTATATTTCATTTAAAATACTCTGAAGAATGTCTGTCCCTAGTTACTTAAAGTGAGCGTGTTAAATATAATTTGCGTGGCTGTCTTCTTTGGGATCAGTTCCCACGGAATTCTCTCTCACCTTGTGAAAGATCTTTCTTGCTTTCTCTAGAATTTTTACATAAACAACTCCTCCTCTCTGGGGAAACCTGTCTCAGCAAGCCAAGCCATAGAGATATAATGGAACCAAATACGACTCTGTAAATATAATTTGCATCAGAAAGTATGTATATGTAGCATTTTTATTTAAAGCAGAGGTTGAACTTGCCAGAGTTTTTTTGAGAACCACATCCTTCTAAATTTCTAATGATAGCTACAGTGATAGGAGACTAAGTATGTCTCTGGCAGCTCCAGAAATGCCATGTTCAGTCAGGGCTCAGTTTTAGCAGGTGGCAAGGACAGAGTTTGGGGTCCCAGAGATATTCGGAATATCTGTGGGGGCTTGGTACCCAAGAAGCATCTGGGAATCATGTTGATCATGCCACCTGTGATGATGGCAGCAAGACCTTCTATTTTAGTATTTTGTGTTTCTTGCAAAATAATTCTCAGAATGTTAAAATTTCATTGTGTGAACTGAGCTTCTAAAATCCCAAGAGGTAGAATAAGAATGTAGGTCAACAGGGTTCACTGCTATGAGACATCCAGGTGCTAATTGTTTATCTTAAGTCAAAAAGCAATATAATTTGAGGGTGACAAGCAGTAATTCCTTTTAGTTATATAGGGTTTTTATGACTCTATCACATGCACCTTCCAGTGATCTTGTGTGGAACACAGGAAACAGAATAATGCATATTCCACAGGCCACAGCAGGATGGGAAATGATCTTGTTTAAAAACAGCAGAGAGCTGGTGAATTTTGGACACATCGCTGTTGTGAGTAGTTTCTGTTTCCCTTTGTGATGCGCACAGCATTCCTCACTGCATAGACCACAGTTCATGGAGTGATCATCACCAGGCCCCCAGTCATAAGGCAAACTAGCATAACTACTGCCCAGCGTGGACTTTTAAGTTTTCCCCTTACTTATGGATAAAATTGTATGATGTCTGTGAAACATCATGTAATTATCTGAGAATTCAAAATAATATGGGGATAGGGAGGAGTGAGTTGTGCTTTAGGTGAAATGAGATTGGCTGTGAATTGATAATTGCTAAAGCCAGGAGGTGGTAAGTAGGGGCTGGTTATTTCATTCTGTTAAAATATTCCATGATGAAAGACTAAGAAATCCCGTAAAAGCCCCATAATTTAAAACAAGTCCAGTCATGAGAACATTGCTCTTCTGAGTATGGTGCTCTAGTCAGTTTCCAGTAGAGTCTTACACACTTGCACAGGACATGTGCATGTCCCTGCTGACACAGTGAGCATAGGCTTAACTATATTTGCAGGAGTCCACATAGGTTTGCATATGGATCCTCACATGCACCTGTTCACGTGTGTGCTGGGATCAGGCCATAGCGGGGAGTTGACCCCAAAAGAACACAGTCGGCTGACAAATCTGAGGTGTCCAACTCCTGATCCTTGGCCAGGGCCCAAAACACTGACCCTCTGAATAGTCATGATGCCAGATTGGGTTTATAGTAGCTTCAAGTTGTATAAAACGTTTTGCTTCAGAAACACAGGCTTGCAGTGCCCTATGCTGAGTAACTGAACCATGTGACTTCAATGAAGGTACTTCTCTATGAAGTGAGGGTAGTAATACATCCCACACCAGGCATATTCTCATGGTTGCTGCTACTGCTGCTGTCACTTCAGTCATGTCCGACTCTGTGTGACCCCATAGACGGAAGCCCACCAGGCTCCCCCGTCCCTGGCATTCTCCAGGCAAGAACACTGGAGTGGGTTGCCATTTCCTTTTCCAATGCATGAAAGTGAAAGTGAAGTTGCTCAGTCGTGTCTGACCCTCAGCGACCCCGTGGACTGCAGCCTACCAGGCTCCTCCATCCATGGGATTTTCCAGGCAGGAGTACTGGAGTGGGGTGTCATTGCCTTCTCTGTGATTCTCATGGTTAAATGAAGTAAAAATGTGTAATGTGCCTAGTGGAGCTCCTGGCACAAAAATGCCCTCCAAAAAGTTTACCGCTGTGAGTATTAACAGCACTGCGTGAATTAATCCACCAAAGGTAAGTAATGGGAGATTCTGCCAGGCTGAGCTGTGTTCTTGTGAGAACTTGCAGAATAGAATTCTGTACCATTATGAACTAAGTTACTTGGGAAGCCTGTATGGAAAGTTTTGACTTCGGATTGTATAGATGCAACTTTCCTGTGAGCCCTGCAATGTCAGGAACCCGATATGGTCTACTCATCCATCGTAAGTAAGGTGGCCAGTGTAAGAGGCAACACAGTTTTTTCCTAAGATTCTTGACTACAGGCTTCCTTACCACAGACTCCTTGATGGACTTCAAGGGTCTAGGCTTTCTCCCAATATATGCAAATTTACAGGTATACTCATTTTTCCTAGAGATTAAAAAAATTATTCCTGGCTCTCATTAAATTCTCAAAAGGCTCTCTGTTACCTCAATAGAGGTTTGGAATTTCTGCTCTTAACAATCTGGGTTTTGGAATATAGATTTGAATTTTCTTAACAGAATTTCAATCTGGTGGTGATGGTGGTTTTTGTTCAGTTGCTAAGTCGTGTCTAACTCTTGGCAACCCCATGAACTGCAGCACATCAATCTTCCCCGTCCTTCAGTGTTTCTTTGAGTTTGCTCAAACTCATGTCCATTGAGTTGGTGATGCCATCCAACCATCTCATTCTCTGTTGTCCCCTTCTCCTCTTGGCCTCAACCTTTCCCAGCATCAGGGTCTTTTCCAATGAGTCAGATCTTTGCATCAGGTGGCCAAAGTATTGGAACTTCAGCTTAGCACCAGTCCTTCCAATGAATATTCAGGGTTGATGTCCTTTAGGATCGTCTGGTTTGGTCTCCTAATTATAAATAAAATTTTTAGATATGTACTTCCTGTTTATGTTCTGTGACTCATTTGCCAGGGTGAATGCCTTTGCATAAATGTTGATAAACAGAGGCTGCTTCTGATGAGCACACTAATTATAAATTCAGAAAGCAAGACTCAGGAACATTTGTTTGGAAAAATTCTAACTTTTTATAAACAAGTCAGAAAATTGATTTACAAAATGTGTTTAACAGTTATGACTGATTTCTGAGCTATAGTTTTGCCAAAGGACTTAGATTTCAAAGAAAAACTGTTGTTGGTGTGTGAAAGTGTATATCTATTCTTTATTTTCCAGTTGCTACTATAAGATATATAGAAAATACTGGAGGTTGTTACCTGGTCACACTACTTATAAATAAGTTTTTTCTTTAAAGGATTGTGAATAACACTAGAGAACATAATGTGTGCCCTTCCCTGCCCCATTTTCTGTTTTACCAACACGTCTAAGCTTAGAATGTGAAGAAACGGTCATGGACTTGTAGTGTCCCAATGCCACATTTCCAAATTACCAACACAGTTAACAAGATGGATGATATCAACAGCTTTAGATTTGCTTTGTAAAACAAATTTGTTGTCGTTGTTGTTGAATAGGTGGCAATATAACAGCACTTACAGCATCCATTGTTTTATTGAAAGTCTCATGTCGGGGAAACAGAATTGAGAGTTCATTCAGATACTAGAACATTAGAAATAAGGTTAGTAACTATTGAAGGGAGACCACTTAGGAGCATGTTTGGCCCCTAATGAAATGCTTTGGTGTATAGGAAGAAGCAATATAGAATGAAATATGAAGGAGACCACCAGCCTGGTCTCGGGGAGAGCAGCCATGAACAGGAACCTGCTAGACTCTTAGCAGGTGGCGAGCAAAGATGTGACTGGGCAGCTGATTGGCTGCAGTCTGTGAGGGACTCATGAAATCCAGTACAGTGCCTTCAAGCAGATGGTAGTAAAACGCTTGGCCTTGGTCTCTCCATGAGAAGACTAATGTTTCTATTTCTCTCTGCATATAAAAGCATTCATGACTCATGATTTCTTTAGAAATTCCTTGCACTCTTATCTTACCCAACAGCAACAGAGAAGTCAGGTCCTGCATTGCACAACTAGGTTATGCTAAAAATCCATATGTTTAGAGCTCCTCTGTTCCCATAGTAGTTGACATGCATTTTCTCTGCTAGGACAACGGTGGTGGAATGCACCCACCAGACTCATCAGTCAGGCTTCACAAGTGCCTGTTGCCAAGAGAAGTTGGAGCAAACCTTGGTGGCCAAAACTTCTACACCTTCTGTCAAAGAAAGCATTTTTACAAAAGCTGATTTCCGCCAGAGGCTATAACGAGATCCCTCCCAGAATTGAAGGAATATTGTTACTCCTTCCAGATGGCATGCACACTTACGCTAAATTACCTCAGTCTGGAAGTCCCAGCAGATATTTTCCTTGTAATCAAATACAATAAATGAGTGTCTCCAGTTGAACAGTGAATTTCATATTATGCAGTAAATGCAAGTGGAGACTGATAAGTCATTGGATGTATATGAGGATTTGGAGAGTGAGGGAGGCGAGGGGAGAGAAGCAGAGAATAGCATTCTCGCTTTGCGTCAGCCACATGATTTCTGTGTCACTACATAAATGCATTTCTTTCAGGTGAACAAATTCATTGTTTTATAATCAGTCTAATAGCCTGTTGGATTCATATGCAAACATCGGTATATAACCAGACTTAGGACATGTTAAGTGTCTTTTGCTAACATTAACTAGGAAACTGTGATGAGCAAGGTAGTAATTTTAACTACTACTTTGAATTGAATGTTTCTTCTCAATTACCTAGATTGGCTCTTTGGGGCTCTCACTGAAAGAATCCTGCTAGTGAAATTTCTCTCTCTCTTTATTTTTTGCCTGCCTCCTACCCCATCCCACCCCGTCCCACCCCCATTCCACCTCTCTAGATCATCACAGAGAGTAGCATTGACATTTATACACTACCATGTGCAAAATAGCTAGCTAGTGAGAAGCTGCTGTACAGCACAGGGGCTCAGCTTGGTGGTTACTGCTAGGGAAATGTTGACTTCTTTGCATATTTAGAAATGCTCCCTGATGTTTGGTTTTCGAGACAAGGTCTTGAGTTATTCTCCATATGAGTTCCATGAACATTGTGTTCTTTACTTTTCTCACCAAATGGCCAGTATTTCCAAGTGGTGTCATGCTGAAAGCTACCTTCATGATGATCCATATCCAGTGAAGAGAGGCTCTTCTTGTGGGTTCTCACAACGATGATGTGATTTGCAAAAGCAACTGGAAAAGGGGGAGAAGCAAACCAACAGCCAGAAATAATGCCTGAAAAGGTGACATTTATGCCTTGCTGAATGTCAAGAAGAGGAAGTGGGAACTCACAGTGGGAATCCACAGGCACTCATCTTTTGCTATTCATTTTATCTCTACCAGAGTTTCTTCACCTCCAAAGTCAGAATAATGCCAGCTTCCACGAAATTACATAATAATGATGTTGAAGAATTTTAGTTTGAAAATAATGCCCTTCAGAGTAGACATGGTTCTATAAAAGTTTGTTACAAAAGTTTTTAAGTATCCAGTCCATGGACCCATCCAGCACAATCTTGGGACTCTGAAGAACTGCTGATTAAGCTGAGTCTCATAGCTGTCTTCTTGGACAATAGCTGCCACTTTTCAATATAGTTTGGACCAAGCATCTTAATATTCTTTCTATCTCGCTGTGGATCTGGTTTATTTACCTACTTTATTGCTAAGCCATTGACTGTTACTCTCTGACCAGCGGAAATCCACTGTGCTTTGGCCACTGATCAGTCTCTGACAGTCACGTCCGCTTCTTTCTCTGGTAGGGGGAAGAGCCAGCGTTGAGACTGTGTTGGTGATCAGGAGTCTGTGACAGTTCTTCATTAACTGAAAGGAAAAATACTAGTTAATACTTCAAAGGCAGCTGAGCGCCACTGGTCACTTACAGCTCCTAAGATGTAATTGGCCAGCACTTCTATCCTGGTGGTTACAGAAGTCATGGCCATCAGAGCAACTACTACTGCAGGATCTCTCCTTTGCTTCTCAGCCTCTCCCAAAAGAAATGGAAATGCTTATTTCTAAAGAATGGTCATGGTTAGACTGGGCAAATTACCACTGTAATAAAGATCGTTACATGTTAAGTATATTTATATTCAGTAGATTAAATGTTGATTAAATGTATTAAGATTTCCACATTCAATAAACATTTATTAAGCCTGTCTAATGTAAGGCCTAGGGATATGGAAATGAGTAAGAGAGGGTTTCTGTCCTGCTCCTCCCCACCAAAAATGTGTTTCAGCATTTAGTCTTTAGATAAATCATATTTGTCTCCGCTTTACCTTTTGGTACTTTTGACTGAAAACTGAGATGCTAATTTTCATTTACTCCTTAATCCCTTAAAATATAACTTCACTTAAAGCTACTGAAATATTAAAACTTATCAGTGACATCGTAATTACAAACTGGTGTCATTTTCTAATCCCCAGTTTCCTCCCTCTGTAGCATTTGACATGAGCTCCCTTCCCATGACCCCCACGCTAATCAGGCTCTTCCCCTTGGCTTTTATTATGTAGCATCTTTCTGTATATCCTTACCTGCTCTGGTACTTTCACCCATTACCTCTCTTGCAATAATACATTTGATCTTTAGCCCTGAAATCCTGACAGTTATCCTTTGAGATCTTCCTGATACATCAAAAAAAAAAACAAAAAAAAACAGCCTTCTTTCTGACTACCACCAACACGCATAACAGAAACTATTGTTACTCTTAAAAGTTTATTTTCAGAATTATAATTAATCAAATTATCGAAGCCAGAGACAAGGAGTTTATAATCTCATAGGAGATAATGCATGTTTATAGCATTGAACCTGAAAATATTCTTTTTGGCCCACAGGTCAAATCCTAGCAATTTATTCCTTGCCAGGCACTTTATATGCCACGTACCCCAGGACATGAGCACTCTCTCTGACTTTCTGTGATTCCACATTGCTTGTCATCTTAGTCGAGAGAGGGTACATTTGAGTTGGAGGCTATCAGGTCTTAGGTTACACAAGCCTCAAGTTTTAACAGCTAATGTTTGTTGATCACTTTGGTGCCATACACTGTGAAAAGACCTTTGTGGGTCTTGTTTAATTCTTATGTTGTAGTCACTTACTCTTAATTCACAGATGAACAAAAGAAGATGTAGAGAATCAAAATGAGGCAGTTTGCCCAAGATCATAGAAACTGATGGATTTAGGATTTGATCCCAGGCAGTCTTGACTCTGGAGAAGGCAATGGCAACCCCCTCCAGTACTCTTGCCTGGAGAATCCCAGGGACGGGGGAGCCTGGCAGGCTGCCATCTATGGGGTCACACAGAGTCGGACATGACTGAAGCGACTTAGCAGCAGCAGCAGCAGTCTTGACTCCAGAGGCCATACTCTCAGCCACTCAGTTTCACTGCCTTTCCACATAGATTATTGCTAGTTCAAAGGTATTGCTTCAGATAGCCCATGCCTTAGGTAATAGACTCATTGCAATATGAGTAATTGCTTCCCTCATTCTTCATTACCAAAGATGCTTTGAATGAGGAGCCAGGATACAAACTAGAACTGAGAATGGGTGATCTGAATAATGACACTGAAAGAAGAGAACTAGAAGCATGGAAAACTAGCGGGGAGAGACCAAAAGGAAATCCATCATTCCTCAATGAGCTAGCTATCCTGTAAACCAAGTGTCTGTGCCAGGCTCAATGCAGAGAGCAAGAGAAATAGCTCGTAATACTGAAAGAGCTTGTAATTTGGCCATTATTGCATTTTAATGGAACTTTTAGGAGAGCATAGAGAGATTAGACAGGTGAGAATAGGCAAGTGGCCATGAGAACATAGAACATCGGAGTTTGTAATTGAAGATTATTCTTCAGGCAATGACATTGTCTCTGTTGGGCCACAGGTGAAGAAATGTAGTCTCCTTGATTCAGAGATAAATCTTCATGCTGAGGAATCACCATCATCAATAATTACCCTGTTAAAGAGGTTGATTCATCCCCTCAAAATTTTTGTAAAATTCTTGCCTTTAAATTCTCCCACGTTGGTGATAAGCTTCTTTGCCTGGGCTGAAAGTATTCCTCCATTCAGCAGATACTTACTGAACACCTACTCTGTGTTCAATACTCCAGGGGTGGTGTTTTAGCTGAGAGGGCTATTTCTGGAGCCAGATAACCTGTCTCTACCATTTTCTAAGTGAGTGACCTTGGGCAACTTACTTAATTTTAAGTAAAATTTTTAGAATTTATTTTTAAGTAAAGGTAAATTTGTCTTGAAGTTTAATATGGCTATTGGCTTCCCAGGTGGCGCTGGTGGTAAAGAACCCGCCTGCCAATGCAGGAGATATGAGAGACATGGGTTCGATCCCTGGGTCAGGAAGATCCCCTGGGGGAGGATATAACAGCCCACTCCAGTATTTTTAGTGCAGGTATATTTTAATGATGGTTATTATAATGACACAAACGCTGTCTTCTGAGAATTCATATTAATAAATCAGCAGGGGTCATAATGACTGAACGTTGTTCAGAAAAGGCACTGTTAAAAACCTTACATGTATTACCTCACTTAATCCCCACACCAACCCTACAGCTACATCCTGCTATTAATTCTACTTTACAAGTGAAGAAACTGAAGCTTCAAGAGGTTAGGTAGTATGCCACTTAATTGGACATGCATCTTAAGTCACGTTGCTGCAGCTGCTGATGATGCTGCTTCTGCTAAGTCTCTTCAGTCGTGTCCGATTCTGTGCAACCCCATAGACGGCAGCCCACCAGGCTCCCCCGTCCCTGGGATTCTCCAGGCAAGAACACTGCAGTGGGTTGCCATTTCCTTCTCCAATGCCTGAAAGTGAAAAGTGAAAGTGAAGTCGCTCAGTCTGTCCGACTCTTGGTGACCCCAGGGACTGCAGCCTTAGTTGTGTCCAACTCTGTGCGACCCCATGGACTGTAGCCCACCAGGCTCCTCTGTCCATGGGATTCTCCAGGCAAGAACACTGGAATGGGGTGCCATTGCCTTCTCCAATGCGTGAAAGTGAAAAGTGAAAGTGAAGTCGCTCAGTCTGTCCGACTCTTGGTGACCCCAGGGACTGCAGCCTTAGTTGTGTCCAACTCTGTGCGACCCCGTGGACTGTAGCCCACCAGGCTCCTCTGTCCACGGAATTCTCCAGGCAATAATACTGGAGTGAGTTGCCATGCCTTCCTCCAGGGGATCTTCTCAACCCAGGGATTGAACCAGTTTCTCTTATGTCTCCTACATTGGCAGATGGGTTCTTTACCACTAGCACCCTGGGACAGTGAATGTAAATGGATTATTTTATGGAAAGGCAATGCCAAAGAATGCTCAAACTACCACACAGTTGCACTCATCTCATACGCTGGTAAGGTAATGCTCAAAATTCTCCAAGACAGGCTTCAGCAATACATGAACCGTGAACTTACAAATGTTCAAGCTGGTTTTAGAAATGGCAGAGGGCAAAACTAATACAATTATGTAAAGTTTAAAAATAAAATAAAATTAAAAAAAAAAAAAGAAAAAGAAATGGCAGAGGAACCAGAGATCAAATTGCCAACATTCGCTGGATCATCAAAAAAGCTAGAGTTCCAGAAAAAACATCTATTTCTGCTTTATTGACTATGCCAAAGCCTTTGACTGTGTGGATCACAATGAACTGTGGAAAATTCTGAAAGAGATGGGAATACCAGACCACCTGACCTGCCTCTTGAGAAACCTGCATAAAGGTCAGGAAACAACAGTTCAAACTAGACATGGAACAACAGACTGGTTTCAAATAAGAAAAGGAGTACGTCAAGGCTGTATATTGTCACCCTGCTTATTTAACTCTATGCAGAGTACATCATGAGAAACGCTGGGCTGGATGAAGCACAAGCTGGAATCAAGATTGTCAGGAGAAATATCAGTAACCTCAGATATGCAGATGACACCACCTTTATGGCAGAAAGGGAAGAAGAACTAAAGAGCCTCTTGATGAAAGCGAAAGAGGAGAGTGAAAAAGTTGGCTTAAAACTCAACATTCAGAAAACGAAGATCATGGCATCTGGTCCCATCACATCATGGGAAATAGATGGGGAAACAGTGCAAACAGTGGCTGACTATTTTTCTGGGCTCCAAAATCACTGCAAATGGTGACTGCAGCCATGAAATTAAAAGACGCTTACTCCTTGGATGGAAAGTTATGACCAACCTAGACAGCATATTCAAAAGCAGAGACATTACTTTGTCAACAAAGGTCCGTCTAGTCAAGGCTATGGTTTTACCAGTAGTCACGTATGGATGTGAGGGTTGGACTATAAAGAATGCTGAGCGCCAAAGAATTGATGCTTTTGAAATGTGGTGTTGGAGAAGACTCTTGAGAGTCCCTTGGACTGCAAAGAAATCCAACCAGTCCATCCTAAAGGAAATCAGTCCTGGGTGTTCATTGGAAGGACTGATGTTGAAGCTGAAACCAGTATTTTGGCCACCTGATGTGAAGAGCTAACTCATTTGAAAAGACCCTGATGTTGGGAAGGATTTAAGGCAGGAGGAGAAGGGGATGACAGAGGATGAGATGGTTAGATGGCATCACTGACTCAATAGACGTGAGTTTGGGTAAACTCCGGGAGTTGGTGATGGATAGGGAGGCCTGGCGTGCTTTGGTTCATGGGGTTGCAGAGTCAGGCACAACTGAGTGACTGAACTGACTGACTGAGGACTCTAATCACTTTCTGTAAAGATTGTTTGATATGTTAAGAGAGCTTTTACACAGTTGATTTATTCATGCTTTGACAGACCAGTCAAGAATCACCACTCCCTCAATGAAATCTTTTGACAAATGTATATGTTATGATCTATTGAAGATTAGAGTACATACTTAACAATTTTTCTTTAAAGCCCTCAATTTTAGCTGTGTTTTTCTTCAACTAATTGTTACCAAATATGTTTTATTTTTAAATGCCCAACCTGTAAGATAAATTGCATATGTTAAAAAACAACAACAAAAGGTTAGGTAGTGTGTTAATCTGTCAATGTCCCTTTCTTCACAGGACAAAATAGGAATGATTACACTTGCCATAGCCCTGGTTGCAAGATTGATGACATGACATTTGACCATCTGTTTACAGTTTTTAAGTGGGAGCTGCTAAATAGAGATTCAAACTGGTGATATTTTATTTGGGGCCAAGTGATCTCTTTTGCCCTCAAACTGGAGAGAAGATATATAACTGCTTGCCCTTAGGAAAACAGTTACAGAAAGAACTATAATTTTTAAAGCTATATGTTCTCAGAGGTTTTTTTTTTTTTTTTTTTTTTTAATAAGAAAGGGAAATTTGGAATTAGGGGGATTGGATCCACATAAAAATGAAGGCATGCCTAGTTTAAGGTTGTCTGCTCACACTGGAAAATGTAATCAGAAATGACTCCAAAAAAGGATATGCAGATCCTAAATGGGAGCAGAGAGAAGCAAAGGAGGGTAGGAAGACGTACTTCAAATTTGATTTTTGGTTAACACGACATCATCCAACTTAAGGAATATTACTGGTTTTTGTTGATATTACTAAAATAACTATTAACCTCTCATATTAGTCTAACATTTGGGTACATTATTAACGCTTAGTCAATCAAACTATAATGCAGTTTCATTCTTTTCAGTTACAGCAGAATAAATAGTCTAAATCCAGGACCCAGCAGCCTGTGGCCCAACCACTTTAAGCTTCCTGAGGTTTCTTTTTTCTCCCCACCTTAAGACCACAGTTTCATAGAAAAGTCACACCAAGCCATCAGATATCTATTAGAGCTTGACATTTACTAACACTCTGATAGCACAATGATGGCATGTTTCCTTAATAGAAGTTTAATGGAGAAAGAAGTGTGTGCACACACACTCACAAGGACTTACACACACATGCACCCCTGTCAGGCAGACACAGCAGACCATGTAACACCGTGTATTGTTTGTGAATCTATTGGCCTGAGAGAGACAAGCAGTCATGTGTCCAAATTGCTGATTCACAGTTCATCTGTCTTTGGGGGGCTGCAGTGAAGGATCCCTGCATCAAGTCTTCAGGGCCTAGTGTACCATCCACACTGCTGGTGAGATCAAACTTGCCATGTTCACCCGTGAAGGTATCTTAAGAGGGCATTTATTGAGGGGTCCCTGCACACTCAAAAAAGATGTGATTCCAGGCCTCCCAGAAAGACGGATAGTCCATGGACTTGTTCAGATGTGTGCCGTGGGAAAGGACCTCTAACCCCTGCCCTGGCTGGCTTCTCACTTACCCTCCATCAGCTTGATCCTGAAGTAGGCAATGAGAAGGAGCAGCAGCAAAGTCACAGGCAGGAAGATGCCAGAGAACAGGAACCAGCCTGGAAGCTCGCTCAGGAGCTCTGACAGCACAGGGCTCATTGCCAATCACACAGATCCCCTACCCCGGGCCAGTGGGGTTTGCACTCCAGGTGAGGTCAGCTTCGCTCAGAGGCTACACTTGTTTTCTCCTGGGGCTCTGGCCTTTGCTCAGCACATCTCGGTGGAACTTTTTGTGGACTTTGCTCTATTTAAACAGCCCCATGAATTCTGAGAGGATTGCTGGCAGGTTACTCTGTAACTCAAAGTATAGTGGAATTGAGAGTTGATTCTCCCAGGCCATTCCAGAGATGACTTTATTTGGTGAGGTTGGGAATGACACTAGGAGGCCTAAATTTCTTTGTAGCCAGTTTATTTGATTTGAAAAGTACCTGACTTCAAGCAAACCTGTTTGTTATACATATGTGTATATATATGTGTGTGTGTATGTGTTAGTTGTTCATTCACGTCCAACTCTTTGCAACCCCCTACACTGTAGCCTGCCAGGCTCTTCTGTCCATGGAATCCTCCAGGCAAGAATACTGGGAATACTGCCATTTCCTTACACTACCAATATATTCCCAGATGTAGAAAAGAACTTTTCCTACATTCTCTAAATTTCAGAGAAAAAAATCACCATGTCAATATACCTGTGTCTAGAAAACCTGAAATTTCCTTCATACAGAGTTCTTTCCATTTATAAAAACTCTTCCCAGTATGTCCTGCTCTGAATGCTTTTCCAAGCAGTACACTGGTTTGTTCAGTTATTTGACAAATACTTAATTCTGCTATAACCCAACCTCTTGACTAGATGCTGGATGTATAAGAAAAAATCATGGTACCTGCCCTCTGAGAGTGGAGATGGACACAGAAGGAGAGAATGGCCACAAGACACGATGATGGAACGGATGGCAGTACGGTCCCCGGTCCTTCTCCCCTTGGTGCATCAGTTTGTGCTTGCTGCTTTAGCAGCTGGCACCCTCCGCTGTCCTCTGCTCGCACATTCCTGTGGCCCTCCATTGGCAGTAGAAGGTGCCCCCTGAATGACAGTGATGTGGCTTATGTGGTAACTACCAAGTTTCTCAGAAAAGACTAAAAGGGCAAGGGTAGGAGACTGTGTTGACATTGGCTCATACACTGAGTTGAGTTGCCATCCACTGAAGCTTTAGTGGAAAAAAAAAAAATTGAAGATACCAGTCTACTAAACTAAAAGCAACTAAAAAGTCACTTCTATAATGAAAAGTCTCCTAGAGAATGTGGAAAATTTGGGGAGGGAGATTGGTAGCCACTCCTTGGGGTGATTTCTCTTTTCACGTTCTAACCTTCCCCATGGCCACTTGGTGCCTGCCTTAGTGAGTGGCTGGCAGACTCTACCAAGGACAAGCTGTTGTCACCGCCTCCGGAATTATCTCACCGAGGGTTTCATGTGGCTATGCAGAGTCTCTGTCACAGCTGTAAAGTCTTCACCCTGATCTATAAAACAGTAGAATGGGGAGGGTCTCTGGGATGCTTAGCTGGCTTCCTAAGCAGTAAACAGTAAATAGACTTCTGACAGACCTCTCCCTGAGTATTTCATATTTTATTATAAAGGATATTGCTTTTAAAATTTTGATTCCTGGTTGTGGCTGGTATTAATAGTTTTCTTCATTTATGAAAAATACCACATCACTGGGAACTTTTAGAAGATTAGATATTAGGATTTGTTAAACATCCTTTAGAGCTTAAGAACTTTTTTCAATAAAGGCTATTTTCCAAATTCACTCTGGTTGCTTGGGTTATGCTAAGTAGGTCTAGCAGATAGAAGGATGGAGATGAAACACTGGTAATCAGCCTATTTTACTAACCAGAATCTGGGGTGGGGTTCAATAAAGTGTGCAATTAACTACCATAATGAGAGCAAATTCTTTACTTACATTTCAATTTAAAATTCTTTTCAGCATGTGGTGGGAATAATCATTAATGTCTTTGGAAGATGTATATCTGTGAAAATAGAGGGACATGTTACATTAGGGGTTAAATTCTCCTGTTATTTCCTTAGTAGTAAATGAGCCCATTGTTGATTTCCTTGACAATTTCAGGCACAAGTGATCGCAGATGTTGATATAAAACTTCTAGAGGATGACTTAGTGACAGACGGACAAAGCCTTTTTTACATAGTTGTGACCTACTGAAGGTGATACCAACCCCCCCAGGCCTCTGACTTGAATTCTGCATTCATCTGAATAAGTCATAAAGGATGACTCATTTCAACGACATGCCATAGGGCAGTGAAGGTTCTGAAGTCCATCAGTGGAAGACGCCAAAGTGCCATTGCTGATATCTAGAGAATCCAATTACATAGAGCAGCAAAACCAATACAAAAAAAAAGTAAATACAAATGAAACGGACACACTTTAAATGAAGTGCTCTGATTTGATTATATGGGTGATGTTTTGCTCACTATAAATGTAGTCATGACTACTTCAATGTGAGTCTTTTGGGTTGGAAAGCCTATAGCCTCTGCCCCTTGTTAACTGCCCTTCTGAACTTGGCTCATTAGTGCATGTCAATTAAAGTAGTGTCACTTGGCACCAGTACAACAGTCAACACAAAATAAGGACTCTGAAATCATGTGGTAGTAGCAGATTATAAGGTGTTCATTCAGCAAAAAAGGTAGACATGGAAGTGACAATAAAGAATTTAAATTCTTTGCGAACTTTGAGACAAGGTCCATAGGACTTCATTTATTTATATTTCATGTAACTAATATTTATTGAGGGCTTAATATGTGCCTGGGAGGCACTGTGAGCATAACCATGGGTAAGACAAACTCCCTGTCCTTATACATTCCAGTGGGGTAGACAGACCATAAGCAAAGTAGGTAACAATTTTTGAACATGTGTGTTGTTCCAGAGAATAGTAGTTCCGTGTTCTCTTTTTTTAAACTTGTATTTTGTCTTTTTCTCTTTTTTGGCTGCACTGCACGGCTTGTGGGATCTTAGTTTCCAGACGAGGGATTGAACCCAGGCCCCCTGCAGTGGAAGCCTGGGGTCCATTAGGACCACCAGGGAATTCCCTCCCATGTTCTATCTCATTACAGTCTTATAACAATGCCTTTGAAGCAATATCAATTCTGTAAAGCTCATGAAACTTCCATAACTCATCAATGACCACACCACTATGAAGTGGTAGGGTTGAAATTTCAACCCAGACCCCAAACACTTATCCACTATACTCTACTGCCTCTCAACCTCCTAGAGATAGAGTGTCAAGTCATGATAAGCACTCTGCAGGAAAAAAAAAAGAGAGAGAGAGAGAGAGAAGGCAGGACAAGGAGAGAAGAGAATAACTGGAAATTTTACTTTTAGGTGGGCGGTCAGGTTAGGAGTATTAGCCTTCTAGAGCTACTGTAACAAAATCCGGCCGACTGGGTGGCTTAAACAACAGAAATTAATCTTTTCAGTTCTGAAGACTGGACGTCCAAAACCGAGGTGCCCGCGGGGCTGGTTTCTCTTGAGATCTCTCATTGGCTTGTAGATGGCTGGCTGTCTTCTTGCTTTGTCCTCACATGGCCTCTTCTCTGAGCTCAGGCAACCGATGTGTCTCTTCCTTTCCTTATAAGGATTGGATTAGAGTCTCACCCTTACAACCTCATTTAACCTTAGTTACCTCTCTATAAGGCCCTGTCTTCAAATAAACTCACTGGGGGCTATGGCTTCAACATATGAGTTTAGGTGGGGTACTCAATTCAGTCCATTATAGAAGATGTCTCTGAAATGCAGGCTTTTGAGCAGAGGCTTGAATGAAATGAAAGATGGAGCCCGTGTGCATACGTAGAAGCATGGAGTTCTAGGCAGAGGGAGCGTTGAGTACAAAATCCCTGAGTTAGGACGGTTTTCAGCTTGAAAGGAGGTGCAGAAATAGACCTATTGTGGCTGGGTCACACTGAGAAAGGGGGAAACTGGTAGAGGATACACTTTGGGGGCTTCCCTCATAGCTCAGTCGGTAAAGAATCTGCCTGCAATGCAGGAGACCCGGGTTCAATTCCTGGGTTGGGAAGATTCCCTGGAGAAGGAAATGGCAATCCACTCCAGTATTCTGGCCTGAAAAATCCCATGGACAGAGGAGCCTGGCAGGCTACAGTCCATGGGGTCACAAGAGTCGGACATGACTTAGTGACTAAACCACCACCACCACGACACTTTTGAGAAACTCTGATCTGGAAGTGGGACAACACTGATGGTAGCTCAAGAAAATGTGCCCACAGGATGGTCTGTGAAACTCATTCTACCACATTTTATTAGACATTGCTTGGAAATGGATAAATGTAGAGAATACTGGGGTAAGTAGATTACTGCAAGGTTTCTTAGAGACTTTAATTCAATAGAGTGCATTGTGAATCTCCAAGAGGGATACAGCATGAGTCTTTTCAGACTTACTGGACCATTGAGGGTTTTTTTTGCCAGAAGAATCTCAGGAGATTATGGCTTGCAGAACATGCTTCTGGGTATTGGCCACCAGGTAAGGAGATTTTTCCAGGCACTCTGAACATAAAGCCTTCCCCTAAGCATCATTTGTGCATGTGTTCTAAGTTGCTTCAGTAATGTCCAACTCTTTGTGACCCTATGGACTGTAGCCTGCCAGGCTCCTCTGTCCACGGGATTCTCCAGGCAAGATATTGGAGTGGGTTGTCATGGCCTCCTCCAGGGAACCCTTTCCAACCCAGGGATTGAACCAGTGTCTCTTGCGTTTTCTGCATTGCAGGCAGATTCTTTACTGCTGAGCCACTGGGAAAGCCCAAGTATCATCACACAGGATTGGTATTCTTAGGTACAGAACAATAGATAGGAATCAAATTATTCTGAAAAAGTATGTTGGTTTTTTTTTTTTTTTTTTGCTTTTGTTTTTGTGATTGTACTAGTAAAGATTGACCCCAGCAGTTCAAGAAGCATCAACAATGTCTTATTCATTAAATTCTCCAAGTATCAGCCCAGCCCACCCTACTTTACAGTTATTTTGTTGATAGGGAAATGTTCTTGTTTCATTCATGAACTTTTTTTTACGGTTAGTTTGTTCACAGGAAAATGGTCCTTGAAATAGATTCCCTATAATCCCATCATATCTGGGATGGTGATAACAATTTGATGTTTCTGGTCACTAACAGGCTATGACAAGAGTGAGTGGCTCTCTGGGAATTGTTTAAGGGTGAATGTTTGCACCCCAGGGTCTCCAGGGAAAAGAGGGCACTTTGACACCCCAAATTACTTGTTGCTTGAATAAATTTGGGGCATAAGAGATGAAAGTTCTGTTCAATGCAGCTTTTCTTTCCTTTCATCCATTATGCTTTGGTCAATCAACACAATTATAAAATAAGTGATAAGAATAGAGACTGATTTATGCTAATTTGAGAGCTAGTGAAGTTTACATTTCAGCACCCCTTATTTTCATGGATCCTTCCAAGACCCAGGGAGGGACACTGAAAATATATACACGTGGTCGCATGTTTTGTCAAGTTTGCAAAAGAAAGATATATTAACTGTAATTTATATCTTTCCACTTCAAATTCCTGTCTGTCACACTCTTTGTGTCAAAGTGTTAGAAGTGTTAGAGCAGTCATGGAAATTTTGGTGGCAGATCTAGGGAAAAGATGCGTTGCTGCTGCTGCTGTTGCTAAGTCGCTTCACTCCTGTCCGACTCTGTGTGACCCCATAGACAACAGCCCACCAGGCTCCACTGTCCCTGGGATTCTCCAGGCAAGAATACTGGAGTGGGTTGCCATTTCCTTCTCCAATGCATGAAAGTGAAAGTGAAAGTGAAGTCGCTCAGTCATGCCCGACTCTTAGCGACCCCATGGACTGCAGCCAATCAGGCTCCTCCATCCATGGGATTTTCCAGACAAGAGTACTGGAGTGGGTTGCCATTGCCTTCTCTGAAAGATGAGTTAGGGACATTTAATTTTGATGTAGGGGAATATTTGTGTGTTTTGCAGCCATTTCTGTATATAGTTAAGTTGTAACTAGTTGTCTTAGGGCAGCAATGACTTTCAGGGATACTCATACCACTGCCTGTACTATAATTCACCTTGTGACCCAAATTTTCAGGGGCAAAAGGTCGTATCACAATTTAAACATGTCTTATGCATTCAACTTCATCAGTGTGTGGGAAGTGGGAGAGCAATCAGATTTGAAATGTTAGGAGTCAGATTCTGTTGTAGAAAATTCTTCCAAACCTCAGGCATGTAGAATTATAAGTGCAAGATTGAATTTCACTCCTGCTCTGTCAAAATGAAAAATTTCTCGTGCAATGTATTCAGCCACATTTTGGTGTTAATTGAGGAGAGTAGAATTTGCCAGAGCTCCTGTGTTTGCAGTAGTACTACAAACAGTAAGTGCATCTTTGTGTGATATTGTACATTTTAAAGATCCCAAAGCATTGCTTTACATTTTAGGGTGTATGATAGATCTTATCTTGACAAAGTGTGGCAGTTTGGGTCAAAAGAGAGCACTGAATTGGGATCTAAGGAAACCTTAGATATCCAATAACAAAAATATATCTTCATGAAAGTTCAAAGTATGTAATATAAGGAAATTTGATTATATGATTATATAGCACAGTATAATGGCAATTTAAAAGCACATTTAATTCCTCATGGAAAGTCTTAATTTCAGATTATTTTTGTGTGTTTCAAAATGATGGATTATACCAAAATTCAAATATGATGAAAAGGAAGCTTCCCAGTGAAGGCCAAAAAAAAAAAAAAAAAAAAAAGTGAAGGATTGACAGAAGCTTCAGAATATTAAAAAAAAAAAACAAACAAAGTTTGTTAGCTTTTTAAAATCTGTAATTTATTTCATTTCCCAGTCTATGAAATATTCACTTTCACCCAGTATTTTGTATTTGCAATTTTGTATTCTTTTCTCTGGGGACTTTCAAAACATATATGCTATAGACCTGCATTATCTGGGTCTGCTGCTGGTAAAAAGAGAAAGTTCCTAAAGAATAAAGCTTGAGACAAGTACTGAAGGACCTTGCTCTAAATTATCTAGTTTATGCTTCTTGCCATCATTTCAGGATACTGACCCCTTCTCCTTGGTCTCTCTGGCTATTTGGGCCTCATAAGTTAGAGGGAGGTGGTGAAAGTGATGCTGCAGACTATGTCAGAGATGAGCTTTACCCAAGCAAGAATGAAGTTTAACCCAGATATCATCAATCAATCTTATGTATTTTTTTTAACTTGAGTCCTCCTTTTCCTGCAATATAGTATTATACTTAAAGAAACATTCCAGAGAAGATAATCCAACATAATGCCATTCCACAGATTTTATAGCCAACTTTTAATATATAAATCTAAATTTTCTTTCTTTTTTTTAAAATTTATTTCTGATTCCCTTTAGAAGAAAATTCCTTGTGACTTCAGTGATATACAAGCAGCAAATCCAGTGTTCATTAAAGTCTAGGGGTTTGCAGTTGACTGACAAATTTATCATTTTGCACCAGCCCTGCTTTCTGTTGGAGAGCTGCAGTTTAGAGAATCACTGTTACAACATAGGTGAAGCTCTTTCCTTAGCAGCTGAGTCGTTATAATGCACAAGTCTGTATTAATCACTAAGGCTAACCTATCAGGTCATTAGTAGAATTCTGGGCCAAGGTGGTACAGGAAAATAACAGCTGTTTGTATAAAGAAACTAGGAGCTCATTTGCACAGCTACTGGAGGCAATAGGGAGATTAATGCATGTTGTCATTTCTACAGGTTTAATTTGACTTGCGTTAAAATAGCATCAATACACATCGCCCCTTTGCCATTCATTCCTCCTGAATGCTGATTAATTTACTCTCATTTTCCCCAGCCTGCTGCCAGGCAGTAATGAGTTGTAGCCATCTGGCAGGCCTATTTTATGTTGCCCACTGCCCCTAAAAAAAAGCAGAGATGGGGACAGTCTTTCATGGGCATCCATCCAGCTACTCAGAGTTCCCAGCCCTCCTCTTGGGGAATGCAGGGCAGATAGCCATCCAGACAGTGGATTCCTGAACTGGCATGCTATGGAGCTGGTGATCCAAAGCCTCCTAATTTCAGAATTGGGAGGGACGTGTAAGAGAGCCTGTATGTCAGAGTTAGCATTAAGTCACGTAAAAAGAGATTTGTAAAGTACAGCTACTGCTATAAAGTGGTATTTTATAGATGCATACTAATGCAATGTACACGGAGATAAGGCTCTTTACAGACATATAAAGCAATACTGTTAATCATGTCTAACTCCTGAAAGAGCAGGAAGCCATCTGGTCTCAGTAATTGCTTCCAAATATAATTTTTTTTCTTTTCATGATGTCTTCAGAAAAATCAGACCAATTACCTCATTATGGGTAAAATAATAAGTAAGACTGACATAAATTTGATTCTATTTCAAGGACACTGTTTTAAAAAATCCAGTTTATTGAGGTATAGTTCACACACAATAAAGTCTATATTAAGAATATAAGAATTTAAGGGACTTCCCCGGTGGTCTAGTGTTTAAGACTTCTCTTTCCAGTGCAGGGAATATGGGTTTGATCCCTGTTCAGGGAGCTTAGACCCTACATGCAAGGCCAAAAATATTGAAAATATAAAACAGGAGTAGTATTGTTACAAATTCAATAAAGACTAAACATGATCCACATAAAAATCTTTTTAAAGAAAGAATATAAGAATATATCTATATTTCAATGTATTTTGACACATTCACATATTCATACGATCATCACCACCATCAAGATACAGAATATTTCTATCAGCCTTCCAAATTGCCCTTGTGGTCCTTCCTGTCAACCTACCCCAACACCGAATAACCTGTGATCATCTGTCAGTGTAGATTAAATTGACCTCTTCTAGAGTTTCCATAGAAATGGAATAGTATGTATGCTTTTGCTTAGCATAATTCACCCCTAGTATTTCACTTTTCAGTAACTGATTCTCCCTTATTGCTAATTAGTAGTTCACTCCATAGAGAAGGAAATGGCACCCCACTGCAGTACTCTTGCCTGGAAAATCCCATGGACAGAAGAGCCTGGAAGGCTGCAGTCCATGGGGTCACTGAGGGTTGGACATGACTGAGCGACTTCACTTTCACTTTTCACTTTCATGCATTGGAGAAGGAAATGGCAACCCACTCCAGTGTTCTTGGCTGGAGAATCCCAGGGACGGGGGAGCCTGGTGGGCTGCCGTCTATGGGGTTGCACAGAGTCGGACACGACCGAAGTGACTTAGCAGCAGTAGCAGTTCACTCCATATCCATTCTGTATCACAGTGGATTTGCCATAATTTATTTATATAGTCACCTGTTGATGGACATTTGATTTCTAAGTTTTATTATTATGAATAAATTTGTGTACATGTCTTTGTGTAGATATATCTTTTCATTTCTTTTGAGTAAGTTCAGAATTAAGAACAGAATTTCTGGGTCTAATGGTAAATGTAACTTTAACTTTATAAGGTACTATCAAACAGCTTCCTGAAATGATTATGCTATTTCACAATCTCACTCCAGTGAGTAAGGAGGATTCTAATTTTTCCACATTCTCATCAACTCTAGGTATTGTCATCTTAAAGCATTTTTATCTGTGCTATTGAATATAGAATGGTATTTCATTATGCATTTAATTTGCACTTCTCTGTATTTTAAAATACAGATTTTATTATTTGTCAGCTATAGTAAGGTCAACAGATCAGGAAATGATTGCCATTAGGGTCAGCAAGGACCTAAAATATTAAAACAAAAAATATTGAATAAATGGCATGATTAATACACCTGCAGACTAATGATGTTGAGCAATTTTTCACATGTGTATTAACCACTCATACAGCTGCTTTTGTAAACTGTTCAAATTTTTTGCCTGTATAGTATTATTGTGTTGCCCTCTTAATGAGTTCTAACTAAATTCTTTATAAATTCTACACGCAAGTCCTTTGCCAGACATTTGTATTGCAAGTATTTTCTCCCTATCTGGGATATATCTTTTAATTTAATAATGTCTTTTAAGGGACTTAAGTTTGAAATTTTGATGAAGTCCCACTTATCAATTTGTTCTTTTCTGCTTTTTGTGTTTTAAAGATGAAATCTTTGCTTACCCTGAGATAAATATTGATTTTCTCCTATGTTTTTTCTAGTTTAGTTGTTCTAAACACTGCATTTGGGTCTGTGATCCATTTTAACTTAAATTTTCATATTGTCTGAGGTAGTATTCACCCTCCCCATCCTGTAGTCTAGAGATTGTCTTTCAGCAGAAAACTTGGATAATGGTAGGACTCACCTTATTTTTTACCCTACTCCTAAAGATTACAGTTGACTCATTGGAAAAGACTCTGATGCTGGGAGGGATTGGGGGCAGGAGGAGAAGGGGACGACAGAGGAAGAGATGGCTAGATGGCATCACTGACTCGATGGACGTGAGTCTGAGTGAACTCTGGGAGTTGGTGATGGACAGGGAGGCCTGGCGTGCTGCGATTCATGGGGTCGCAAAGAGTCGGACACGACTGAGCGACTGAACTGAACTGAACTAAAAGATTACGGTCATCCACTGTCCAATGTTTGAAAATATTTTTTTCTGTGTTTTATCAATTTTTCTAGTTGTTTACAACAGGAGGGTAATATTGGACCCTGTCACTCCTTCGTGGCCAGAAACAGAAGTAGATACTATTTAATTCTAACTATCTACCAGTTTTTAATTATTGTTCTGTTAAGAGAGGGGAGTTTTGACCAGTGGTTTTCAACCTGTCTCCCATTAGTTTTATTTGACAGTTCCTTAAACATTCCAGTGTTCAGGCTGTTCCTTAAGAGGTTCTGACTTAAATGACATCATTTTCTCTAAAACTCTCAAGTGATTATAATGTGTCACAGAAAGTTGAGAACTACCAATTTACTTTTGAAACTTGACAGAACTTGCCAAGGTCATGTTCCTCAGTATCCTGGTGTGACCAAAATGGCTTACAGGTGTACCGAGTCACAGATCTCTTCATCCCTGGGGACAGAGCCCTTGCCCAGCAGGAATCTGCATCCTCAGTTTACCCTGGCATGCCAGGCAAATGCCATCATTCCCCTGTGTTTGTGAATGCAGAACATTGGTGCTTTAGAAGTCAATCCTCCTTCAGTCTCTCATCTTTAGGTCCGAGCTCAAATGTCACAAAACCTTTCTTTGACCCCTCAGGGACCATCCTTTCTCCTTCCCACCCATTCCCTTCATGACACACATATGCCTCTATGACAGCAATATTAGGGTTTTAAGATCTTACTGAAGATTTTAGTCCCTGGAGGGTAGGGGATTCTTTAATATCTTTTTGTCCTTCCTATTACCAAGTAGAGTGTTTTGCATTTAATATTTATTATATTTGGGTAGGCCATTTTGGAGTTTAATGTTTGGAAATGTTTTATGGGCAAAAATATTTCCTGTCTCATTAAAATTATATTCTGTCAAAATACGTTTTTCAGATTCTCCATACGTCAGCTGGGTGAGAGAAGAATGAAAACCTTGTATTACTTATTGTTTTTACTGGCACTTGCACTGGGTTCACGTCTCTAATCTTTTCTCATGATTAATTTTGTCCTTAAGGAGGAGAATTCGGTAGTGCCTTTCTCTCTTTAAGCATGATACTTCAGAAAGTAAAACAGATTTTGATGAATTTTTCTCTTTATACATTTCAGTGTTTTAAGTCCAGAAATTTTTTATTAGATGTGGTTATTTTTTCAAATACACAAATTAGTTGGTATTTATACACAAATTTCAAATACACAAATTCTATGTATATACACAATTTTCAATATACACACACACATATATACACACACAAATATACACAAATTTCAAATACACAAATAAGTTGGATGGAAAATGAATTTCCATAGGGATAATTTGGAAGAAAATGGGGACATTCATTGATATTATTATTGGAATAATCTATTTGGCTACATAACACCCAGCTTCATATGTTTACTCAATTCTTTTTTTTACATTAATATTGACATGTCCAGGATCACTCTGTTCACTAGGGTATCTATTTATAAATTAGGGGAAATCTCCCCCTCTGGGCACTGCTTGGCAAACAGAGCAAAGGCTAGATTGTAACCCAGTCACCTGGGTCAGAAATCCTTGTTTAAGGCAAAATTTGTACAACCTGACGTGGTGACTCTTTGATGACCTCTTTACTTTTAGGACAGTTTATTTCTGTGTAATTTGTTATAGTTCCAGGAGATAAACACAAACTTAATATCCTCCACTGAGTATAAGACACATGAATACTAATTGTGAAATTACATTGGAGGGAGAAATTTAGGACATCTTCACTAGAAATCTCAGGTGCATAGTTGTTCCTGTGAGAAAAAACCAAATGAGATCAAAGATAGAAAATGAGGTAAATATTTACCATATATTAAGGCAGGGGTGAGGGGACCTGTGGGAGCCGGGACACTTTGGCTGATGTCTTCCATTAATGGCATGTTTTGGTTGGCTAAGACACAAAGGAAACAGCACATTTGCCAAGTGGATGAACATGCACTCACTTAGCTTCTGGCCGTGAAGAGAAATGTCGAGCTGTCAGCTGTCAGGGAGGAAGAGCCAAGGACAATAGCAGAAAGTGCCAGAGTAACAGTAGGGAGGGATCACACATAGAGTCCCTCTGTGACCTAATGACTCTGACGTCTTGAACTTCTCACCAGCCATGAAATTTAATTTTGAAGGGATGAGTGATACACTTGCTACCAACCGTGGACGTGATGCCCTGCCTTGGAGCTGCTTCTCAGATTGCTCGCAGGGAAGGGAATGGAACAGGAACACTTATTGAATAGCCCCATTTTATCTCCAGGGCATCAGATGCATTTATATACATTGTCTCACTTAAGACAAATGTTAAATTGTTCCACTATACCTAACAAGCGGAGAAGGCAATGGCACCCCACTCCAGTACTCTTGCCTGGCAAATCCCATGAGCAGAGGAGCCTGGTAGGCTGCAGTCCACGGGGTCGCAAACAGTCCGACACGACTGAGCGACTTCACTTTCACTTTTCACTTTCGTGCATTGGAGAAGGAAATGGCAACCCACTCCAGTGTTCTTGGCTGGAGAATCCCAGGGATGGGGGAGCCTGGTGGGCTGCCGTCTATGGGGTCGCACAGAATCGGACACGACTGAAGTGACTTAGCAGCAGCATACCTAACAAGAAGATGTTTTCATTGGCAGGAAAGACTAGTTGAATATTTCTGTTCCAGGTTTTACTTGATGGAAGTAATGAATTTCACTTAGGCTTGACTACATTTTTCTAGTTGCAAATCACAGTGAATATTGCTCTTAAACAAATGACTTCATTCATTAATGCATAGGTTCCTTTCTTTTCCCACCTACAGGTCCTGATTCTGTCTTCTTTTCCCCTGCTGATATCTATTTTCCCCTTTCTGTCTTTATGGTTAACATCATGTATTGGTAGCCCGCTTGTGTCCTCAAGTCCACAGACCTCATTTGTTGTTAAGTGCTCTCTTCCAATCAGGGCCCCATGTGGGGCTGTCTGGGTTTTTATTTAATAGACTTCAATTAAGAGACTTATTCGGCAGTTATTTTTTTTTTTTTTGCCTATTTTTCCTTTTAGTTCTCAAAGTAGAAATATCATCACAGCAAAAGAGGAATCTCTGTCTCATCCTCTCTCCTGTTTTATCACAATATTCTTGTTAAAACTGAGTCTGGGCTAATGGATATTCATCTGGGGGGTTAAGTAAACAATTTAAGGGAAGCATTTTGTGTTGGCTATTGTAATTGCTTTCGTTTGTATTAAAGAAATAGAATAAATATAATGTACCACTCAGCTCATACAGGTGATGGAGGGCCTGGTCCATAGGCCTATAGAAGTCGTATCTTAAGGAGGGCTTATGGGTCTTGGGAGTCTGCAGGTGTTGCCTGCCAATGGCTGACTGCATAGACCTCATATACAAATATTCCCAGTGCAAAATCATCACCTTAAAGGCTGTGATTTGAAAACTCTGGCCAGTTCAGCATGAGGAGACTATTTAAAATATTCATCTCTGTTTTTGTTTTTTTTTTGTCAAGAACAATCTGCCTTCACGTTTTTGCTGGTTTACATTTAGATCTTTGTGCATTCAAACTCTAAAAGTGAGACCTCTGTTCTTGAAGAGCAAGCAATTTAAATATAAAATGTTATAAAGGTACTACACAAACTAAAGTAGGGCTGCTGCTGCTGCTGCTGCTAAGTTGCTTCAGTCGTGTCTGACTCTGTGTGACCCCAGAGACGGCAGGCTCCCCCGTCCCTGGGATTCTCCAGGCAAGAACACTGGAGTGGGTTGCCAATTCCTTCTCCAATGCATGAAAGTGAAAAGTGAAAGTGAAGTCGCGCAGTTGTGTCTGACTCTTTGCGACCCCATGGACTGCAGCCCACCAGGCTCCTCCGTCCATGGGATTTTCCAGGCAAGAGTACTGGAGTGGGGTGCCATAGGGTATTAATTATGCTTTTTTATTTTCTGTAATTTTAATGCTTTGACCTCTTGGAGCCTGCTGATGCTGAAAAGGCTGCTCTTCCCCGAGTGGCCACTTCCTAGAGTTAGGATACAGCCTCACTACCAGAGAACATGCCTTTTGTATGCACACTCACCAATCCATAGACCACAAAACCCTCCACCTCTGCTATTGGGTGTTCATACTAAGGGCCAATATTCCTCTGCCCTGATCACTCCAGGGCCAGGTACTAGACAACTAGAGACAGCCCCTGTATCACAGAGCCTGCTGAAATTGTTCAAACTAACCAACCCTAAGCCTGCTTACCTTGCCTTGTCTTGCCTTTCCAGCAGAAACCACAATAAAGGCTCTTGCCAACATTTTCCCCTCATTTCACTGACCCTGGTGCTTCCCCAGGTGGCCCTCTGTGACATAGTCTGCCTCCTCCTCTTGGGAACTGTTGAATAACAAGCCATCTTTTCAATAGCAATCATCTCCTGTTCGCTTGGCCTTACTTGAATAATACTAAAACCTGCATTTTAAAACAAGGGGCTGCTCTGTCCTATAAGCTTGGAAATAGTGACCCCAAAGAACTCTAAGGTTTGAAAGGACCCTGAGTGTCAGGTGACTCTGATATTCCCATGGAAATGTAGGAGTCAGGGAAAGAGGGGATCCAGAAAGTAGACACTGCCCACAGGAAAGAAAAGGTGTGGGTTCAGGGAACAATGAATACACAGGGTGGCGAAAGGGTGGGACAAGAGGAGAGGTGGCAAAGAAGATGGAAAGATTGGTAGTATTAGATTTCTGAGGTCCTTGTTAGCCCCGCTAAGAGGCTGGATTTTATCCTATCTGTTTGAGATGGTAGCAGCATGAATACGTATATGTGACAGAAAGATGACTCTGGCAGCTGCATGAAGGGTGATTGTGAGCAGAGAACAGATTGGAGCAGGGGAGGCTAGTTCAAGGCTGTCTCAGCAGTTTAATGATAAATGTAAAAACTGGAATCAACAAAAGGTGAAGGTCAGGCCCCTGGGAAGAGAATCAGGGAGGGTACATGTTCAGTTGCTCAACCATGTCCAACTCTTTGCAACCCCTTGGACTGTAGCCCACCAGGCTCCTCTGTCCTTGGAATTTCCCAGGCAAGAATATTAGAGTGGGCTGCCATTTCCTTCTCCAGGGGATCTTCCTGACCCAGGGACTGAACCCAAATCTCCTACACTGACAGGCAAATTCTTTACCACTGAGCCACTTGGGAGGCCCAGGAGAATCAGGAATAGCATTTAAATCTCGCTCTTTCATTACCCGTTGCTACAGTAAAATTTCTGGTTTCAAAAAAGCCTTCCCCGAAAAAAGCGGGTGAGTAAAAGTACTTCTAAGGTGACTACACATTACTTGAGTGCCTTCTGGTTTTTATTTGTTTCCAGTTGAATTTGGAAATTTAAAGTGAATTAGAAAGGTTGATGTGTTAAAATACAGGAGAAAGAAGTGTTTTACATCCAGATTATTTTAATGCTTATGTAAAACACTATATTCTTCCTTTTTTCCCTTCTGTTTCTCATTCTCCTTTTTTCTCCTCCCTCTTCCCCCTGAAAATATTATTACATTCCCTTAATACCTTAGCTGCATATTTCTGATGTGTTCAATAATGCCTTCTTGAAAGCCAAAAGCATTTAATAGCCAACAGGAAAGAGCTCTGAGTGTTTGCATGACAGATATTTAGAACTCTGTACTTTTATAAGTGTAGCGTCAATGCCATGACTAGAAAAAGAAAGTTCAATGAATAATGATCATGGTTTGCCAAGAAGAGGAGAGCGTAAACAACAAAATAATTTAATTCTTCTCACTATGAACTTGTCTTATTCAAAGATTTCTCGGCTGAAGAAGGGCTTATCGGGTTCTCTGTTACAGTGCAGATAAAATGACATCCTGGATTATTCGCACCAGTGCTGAAAATTGATTTTATTTCTCCAGCTTGCTGAATTCCAAACTAATGAGACTTGACTGTTATACAACTGTAACTGTTGTCATCTAGCTTTACAATTACCAGAACTAGACTTTTTTTTTTATGAAAAACCAGATGGTAGACTGTTTTTTAATATCAATATTTGACACTTTTTCTTTCTCTGATCACTTTTCTTTAAACTTCCCCTAATTACATTCTCTTTCTTCATCAATGGTATACAAAATAAGTAGCAAGAATTTTTCCCTATAAGGAAAAAAATTTTAAAGGAAGACATTAAATATTGACATTAAAAATGTGACAGCACAAACATTTTCTTCTGAAAGAGTCATAAGGATTAGTCAGTTTCTGTTTCAGATTCAATTAAGGGAATTTATCACAAGCTCCTTATGCTATTTTATGGTGTCACTGAATGTCACAAGTAAGTGTAAAAATTCATAACTCATGGAATGGTGACCGACAGGGTGTGGACATTAGGGATGACCAACCTAGATAGCATATTAAAAAGCAGAGATATTACTTTGCCAAAAAAGGTCCATCTAGTCAAGGCTATGGTTTTTCTAGTGGTCATGTATGGATGTGAGAGTTGGACTGTGAAGAAGGCTGAGTGCCAAAGAATTGATGCTTTTGAACTCTGGTGTTGGAGAAGACCCTTGAGAGTCTCTTGGACTGCAAGGAGATCCAAGCAGTCCATCCTAAAGGAGATCAGTGCTGGGTGTTCATTGGAAGGACTGATGCTGAGGCTGAAACTCCAATACTTTGGCCACCTCATGCGAAGAGTTGACTCATTGGAAAAGACCCTGATGCTGGGAGGGATTGAGGGCAGGAGGAGAAGGGGATGACAGAGGATGAGATGGCTGGATGGCATCACCGACTTGATGCACGTGAGTTTGGGTGAACTGCGGAAGTTAGTGATGGACAGGGAGGACTGGCGTGCTGTGATTCAAGACTTGGACATGACTGAGGGACTGAACTGAACTGAACTGAACTGAAGCAAGAATTGGTGTTGGAGAAGACTCTTGAGAGTCCCTTGGACTGCAAGAAGATCCAACCAGTCCATCCTAAAGGAAATCAGTCCTGAATATTTATTGGAAGGACTGATGTTAAAACTGAAAGTCCAATACTTTAGCCACCTGATGCAAAGAACTTACACATTGGAAAGGACTCTGATGCTGGGAAAGATTGAAGGCGGGAGGAGAAGGGGATGACAGAGGATAAGATGGTTGGATGGCATCACCGTCCATGAGTTTGAATAAACTCCAGGAGTTGGTGAGGGACAGGGAGGCCTGGCATGCTGCAGTCCATGGGGTTGCAAAGAGTTGGACATGACTGTGTTACTGAACTGAACTAAGCAAGAATTTCCTTGAGGCAGGTTGATCTTTCATTAATTGCAGAATCAACTCTCTAGCTCATTTGCCAATTTCTCTTCTGTCTTGTTCCAACTTGTTCTTTGTGTGTGTGTGTGTGTGTGTGTGTGTGTGTGTGTGTTTGACTATACCATGTGGCATACAAGATCTTAGTTCCCCCACCAGGCATTATCTATGCCCCCTGCATTGGGAGCTCAGAGTCTTAACCACTCCGGAAGGGATGTCCCCCAGCTTGATCTTGATAGCCATTGTGTGTCTTCTTGCAGAGCAAAGCTATGTGAATACTTTACCTTTGTCATGTTGTGTGGTTTGCTTTCAATAGATCTGAGTTTTGACTAAACAAAGAATTCTTTACAGTGTCATAAAATCCTTAAAGGCAAGGCTGTGTTTTGATATTCTTTTGGGCACACATACGCTGTCTGGGACACAGTCCACATAATGTGTAGGGAAGACAGGCATTGCTGTTGGTAATCTGGTTAGATTAGGGGACACTGCAGGGAGCCTATGTTCCCCTGTGACTTGGGCTATTAGCCTATTAAGTCTTATGAGGCTGCTTCAAGGTAATTATATATTTGACAAAAAGAACTTTAAAGCTTAGTCTCTCAGACTATCCAGATATTCATTTACATGCAGGAAATTAGTTTTTATAATTGCATATATAATACAAACCAAATACAGGCTGTGGACTAAGGGGACAGTGCTTTGTGCAGTGCCTGACACACAATCAGTTCTAAAGAAAAATTTGTTGAATGGGAATAGACTTGAAGCAGAGTATATATGAGAATGGGATAGGATCTGTCTTTAGAGTCAGACAATGCCATCTCCACTGGTTGAAGTTGCCACACATCTGTATCTGTTGAACAAGATTACCTCTTTGGAAGAAACTCACTTATAGTATGGTGGAAATTCAATTTATGGATGAAAGAGCTGTAATTGTCTACATGCTTTTAGGAAGCAACCTACCTTAAATGTTCCCAATGAAAAATCATTTGGAAATATAGGTAATAAATATAGGTAAATATAGGTTAGCATTTTCTGAAAGCAAGTTGCAAAAAGAAAGGGACATCAAAATTACAAATATAAATAAAAGGTAGATGGTTAACATAGAAACTAAGTCCAGGGTCACAAAACTGAAGAGAGCTTTCAAGATAATCTACTGAAATGGAACAGGATCCTATATACCCTCCCCCTATCCCCCACTTCCTCTGTCTGTTTTATGTCTGTGGAAAAACTTTAGCCAAAGAATAAGTTTAATTAGACAAGTGAGAAAATGTAGAAGCAAAGAAAAACAGTCCAACAAGACTAATAATAGTTTAGTCATTAAGCATAGTCAAAGATCTTTAGTTCCTCTTCAAGGGTTATACATAATATTCTGAGCCATATCCTTTGAGCTGTCTTGCAGAGACTGAAGCCTCCACCAGGTGAAAGAAATTAACTACATCATAACGAGACTAGTCAAGACATAAGCTGCCACAGTTCTGAGAATTGACCTCAAAGAAATGGGAACAAACACCCTGGAACTGAAGATTAACTGTACCTGAAACAATCAAGATGACATTGGTCTAACCATCGAATGACCAACTTCAAAACACCCAAAAAAGATGTCCTTTTCATCATAGGGGACTGGAGTGCAAAAGTAGGAAGTCAAGAGATACCTGGAGTAACAGGCAAATTTGGCCATGAGGTACAAAATGAAGCAGGGCAAAGCCTAACAGAGCTTTAAGCCAAGAGAATGCACTGGTCATGGCAAACACTCTCTTCCAAAAACACAAGAGAAGACTCAACACATGGACATCACCAGATGGCCAATGCCAAAATCAGATTGATTATATTTTTTGCAGCCAAAGATGGAGAAGCTCTATACAGTCAGCAAAAACAAGAGCGGGAGCTGACTGTGGCTCAGATCATGAACTCCTTATTGCCAAATTCAGACTTAAATTGAAGAAAGTAGGGAAAACCACTAGACCATTCAGGTATGACCTAAATAAAATCCCTTATGACTATACAGTGGAAGTGACAAATAGATTCAAGGGATTAGATCTGATAGACAGAGTGCCTGAAGAACTATGGATGGAGGTTTGTGATATTGTACAGGAGGCAGTGATCAAGACCATCCCCAAGAAAAAGAAATGCAAAAAGGCAAAATGGTCATCTAAGGAGGCCTTACAAATAGCTGAGAAAAGAAGAGAAGCGAAAGGCAAAGGAGAAAAGGAAATATATACCCATTTGAACGTGGAGTTCCAAAGAATAGCAAAGAGAGATAAGAAAGCCTTCCTCAGTGATCAATGCAAAGAAATAGAGGAAAACAATAGAATGGGAAAGACTAGAGATCTCTTCAAGAAAATTAGAGATACCAAGGAAACATTTTATGCAAAGATAGGCACGATGAAGAACAGAAATGGTATAGACCCAACAGAATATATTAAGATATTAATAAGATAATAAGATAAGATATTAAGATATTATAAGATATTAAGAAGAGGTAGCAGGAATACACAGAGAAGGCAGTGGCACCCCACTCCAGTACTCTTGCTGGAAAATCCCATGGATGGAGGAGCCTGGTGGGCTGCAGTCCATGGGGACACTAAGAGTCGGACATGACTGAGCGACTTCACTTTCACTTTTCACTTTCATGCACTGGAGAAGGACATGGGAAACCACTCCAGTGTCCTTGCCTGGAGAATCCCAGGGACGGGGGAGCCTGGTGGGCTGCTGTCTATAGGGTGGCAGAGTCGGACACGACTGAAGTGACTTAGCAGCAGCAGCAGGAATACACAGAAGAACTATACAAAACAAATCTTCATGACCCAGAAAACCACGATGGTATGATCACTCACCTAGAGCCAGACACTCTGGAATGCGAAGTCAAGTAGGCCTTAGGAAGTATCACTACAAACAAAGCTAATAGAGGTGATGAAATTCTGATTTAGCTATTTCAAATCCTAAAAGATGATGCAGTGAAAATGCTGCACTCAATATGCCAGCAAATTTGGAAAACTAAGTAGTGGCCACAGGACTGGAAAAGGTCAGTTTTATTCCAATCCCAAAGAAAGCAATGCCAAAGAATGTTCAAACTACCGCCAAATTGCACTCATCTCACACACTAGTAAAGTAATGTTCAAAATTCTCCAAGTCAGGCTTCAACAGTACACGAACACTGAACTTCCAGATGTTCGAGCTGGATTTAGAAAAGACAGAGGAACCAGAGATCAAATTGCCAACATCCGCTGGATCATCGAAAAAGCAAGAGAGTTCCAGAAAAAAAATATACTTCTGTTTTATTGACTACACCAAAGCCTTTGACTGGGTGGATCACAACAAACTGTGGAAAATTCTTCAAGAGATGGGAATACCAGATCACTTGACCTGCCTCTTCAGAAATCTGTATCAGGTCAAGAAGCAACAGTTAGAACTGGACATGGAACAACAGACTGGTTCCAAACAGGGAAAGGTGTATGTCAAGGCTGTATATTGTCACCCTGCTTATTTAACTTATATGCAGAATACATCATGAGAAACGCTGGGCTGGAGGACGCACAAGGTGGAATCAAGATTGCCGGGAGAAATATCAATAACCTCAGATATGCAGATGACACTACCCTTATGGCAGAAAGTGAAGAACTAAAAAGCCTCTTGATGAAAGTGAAAAGAGGAGAGTGAAAAAGTTGGCTTAAAGCTCAACATTCAGAAAACAAAGATCATGGCATCTGGTCCCATCACTTCATGGCAAATAGATGGAGAACAGTGGAAAAAATGAGAGGCTTTATTTTCTTGGTCTTCAAAATCCCTGCAGATGGTGACTGTAGCCATGAAATTAAAAGATGCTTGCTCCTTGCAAGAAAACTATGACCAACCTAGACAGCATATTAAAAAGCAGAGACATTCCTTTGCTGACAAAGTTCTGTCTAGTCAAAGCTATGGTTTTTCCAGTAGTCACATATGGATGTGAGAGTTGGACTATAAAGAAAGCTGGGTGCCGAAGAATTGATGCTCTTGAACTGTGGTGTTGGAGAAGACGCTTGAGAGTCTCTTGGACTGCAAGGAGAACCAACCAGTCCATCCTAAAGGAGATCAGTCCTGGGTGTTCTTTGGAAGGACTGATGCTGAAGCTGAAACTCCAATACTTTGGCCACCTGATGCAAAGAACTGACTCATTGGAAAAGACCCTGGTGCTGGGAAAGATTGAAGGCAGGAGGAGAAGGGGATGACAGAGGATGAGATGGTTGGATGGCATCACTGACTTGATTGACATGAGTTTGAGTAGGCTCCAGGAGTTGGTGATCGACAGGGAAGTCTGGCGTGCTGCAGTCCATGGGGCAGCCAAGAGTCATATATGACTGACTGATTGAACTGAACAGAGTAGATTGTGTCATTTCTACATATTTCATCCTCCCTCTGCCTATAAAAATTCTTGTCCCCTGATTGTGGTGGATGGGGGAATCAGGCTTCGAACAGGATTTCATCTTTCCACCCTGGTTGCCAGCATCCAACAGAAAGCAAGCTTTTCTTTCCACAAACCTTGCCTCTTTATTGGCTTTTGAGTGGTGAGCACCTAACCTCACTGTTCATTACATTAGTTCAACCCTTCATGATAAAGATAAGTATACTGAGAAACATTGTGATCATCGCTTTGTCGGTGTTACTTCGGAAGGTAATTCAATTGTTTTTATTTATCTTTTTTACTTTTTCATCATTTCACTTATTCCACAAATGTATTTTGAATGCCTTCTCTATGCCAATCATTGTCTAATATAGTAAAGAAATAAAGAAGATAGATAATTTTTCTATCATACCAAGCATCCAGAAAAGGGAACTGGAGAGAAAAAATTTAATTATTATATTCATATATGATTTTAAAGTTTTCCAAGTAATTTTGGATAGCTTATTCTAGTTAACCATGACAAACAAGTTTCAGTTATAGACACAAAACTTTCAGTGTTTCTTCAGACTTAACTCATAGAGCCTTCTTTCCTGTTCAGCAAGCATCCTTCTATGTGAGAATGATTCAAGAACTATTGTCGATCTGACTGTCCAAGCAGTATTTGAAACCATGCAAAACCAGTGGAATTTAATACATGTTTCTTTTCTGATAACAACCAGACTTGTACAAATTAGGGCAGCATGAACTAATGCTCCCTGAATCAGTTGACCATTGATGATCAAAATATTATTAACTGTCAGGGACTTATCTCTAACAATGGTCTTTTAGTCTCCAAGGCAGTTATCATACTGAAAATCACCCAGACAGGTGAGAAATGGCTGACCACACCTATAAGCAAGGCCAAATTTACCCCTTGGGTACTTTAAATAATTGGCTTACTCACTGCCCAAAATGGATTCTCTGACTGGCCATGGAATTTCAAGGTTAAAGATTTTAGGGGATCAGGGAATGAGTCAGAATATGCAACTCATTGCCCATAGGAAATGATCAGATGATGTAATTATAACCTACTTGGGGATGTTCCATGGTAGAGACTGCAGCCAATGGTGAGTGTTATCTAAGGACTAAGTCCTCTATTTCTTGGGCACAGAAGCTTGACCAGGAGCAGGATATAAAGACACAGTGTATTGGCTAATCAATGTAATTTCGGTAACTATGATTTGAAGGAGCGTATAATTTAGTGGCTGGAGAAGGAAATTTAGTGGGAGGAAAGAAGAAATTTTAGTGCATGGCGTACTTTTGCTTAAAGGAGGGTCAATTCCCATAGCCAGTGGATTGAAGAGAAGATGCCTGAGAAGACTTCTGATGGGTGAGATCTGATCTTAGTCCTGAAAGATGCATGAGAGTTGGCCAAGTGATGAATGAGGGGGAGGGTGTTCCAAGCTAAGGAAACAATATGAGCAAAGTTTAGAGGTATTAAACAGAAAGGTAGTGATAGGGAACTACAGTTTGGTGTTAATAAAATAGGAAAAGCAAAGCAAGAAGTGCTTGGAGATGAGGCTAAGGAGGCAACTATGGATCATGTTGAAGAACCTATAGTAATAGACCTGGCTAAGGGCAGCTTGAATAGGGATGTTGGAAGTAGGAAAAGAAGAAGAGATAATTTCTGCCTGTGGAGACCACGATCTCCTATTCACCATGGTTGTCAACTATTCAGCTAGAAAAAGAGGGGAATCAGAATGTGTCACCCTCAAACATGTCACATTGATATAAAGATTATTTTGAGCTGAAGACAACTGAGAAACAGATTTCCAAAAACTCTCCTCTCATTTACCTGAAAGCAGGACATGAACTTGCACTTGTAGAGGTATCTCACTCTCTCATACCAGGAAGAGGAGGAACATGCTTAGGTTCTTAGTCATGGAAGACAACTCTAGACTCCTATCAGGCCAGAGAAGAAGCCAGAGGAAACTTCATAATGAACCTTAGTAAAATAACCCTCATCTTCCATCAGTTCCCCTCATATTCTTACCTTCCCATAGTTTCTGCCCCCTCAAAGCTAAACCCCTTTTCTCTATCTTGTCACTTCTCTACAAAAGCATTTTTCTTTGTTAAGATGTTATATAAGCCCCAAATTCTAAACACCCCTTTGAGTTACTTGTTAGTTTTTCCTGAGTGTATGTGTGCTGCACATATTAATAAACTATCTTTCTCTTATTAATCTGTCTTTTGTCAATTTAATTTCCAGGGCCCCAGCCAGAGAACCTAGTAAGGGAGGAAGGGTTTTTTCCCTCCCCTGCAGAGATAATGTCTTCTGAATAACTCTTATTTTGCTTTAATCAAACTTTGCACTTAACCAACTTCTGAAAGAGTTTGAAGTAAAAGCAGTTCATTTTAAAGTCTACTGAACATCAATGCATCTTTTTACCTAACCCAAGACTATACCTAAGGAAATTTCTGGGAAGGACCACTGAGTAGCTCTACTGAGACTCTGCACTGCAGAATTCCAGGAGGAGCTATGCTGTTGGCTATAGGATGAATGATACCTCCTGGAGTTCTGGAGTGCAATTACTCTCTTGGAACTGAATTCACTTTAACACAAGGAGAAGCAAATTATGCAGTGTTTCTAGCCCTTTGACTTCTTCAAAATTCACCCCTTGAAAACACCAGCCGGCTGACAGAGACATGGGACTCTTTCATATACTCTGTCTAGTGAGCTTGGTTTCCTCAATGAAATGATAGAATTGTCTAAGACAATCTCCAGGACTTTTGTTTAGAAAAGTCTGTATTTTGGGGGATTTTTTTTTTTATTGTTCACAGTTATAGGAGTTATAGTTCAGATAAAAGCCAAACACAGTACCTCTCTCCACTGCCCAGCCCCCATAAGGTTAAGAATTTATAGGGAGTTTTGCTAAAAATACAAATATCTTTTTTTAAAAATTTAGATATAACTAATATATAACATTATATTGGTTTCAGGTGTATAATAATTTAATAATAATTTAATATTTGTATGTGTTGTGAAATGATCACCACAATAAATCTAGCTAACATCTATGACCACACATAGGCACATATTTTTGCATGATCAGAACTTTGAAGGTTTACCATCTTAGCAACTTTCAGACCTACAATACAGTGTTAGTAACTAAAGTCATTATGCTGTATATTATATCCCCAAGACTTACTTATTTATAACTGGAAGCAAAAGAGTGTCTTAAGATAGTTAAGCCTGCTCTAAGAATGTAGTGTAGGCTAGGCAGCCGATACTGGGTCACAATACCTGGGTGTAAGAGGCTACTCACCTGAGGTCTACTTCTGTATTTCCAGTTCCTATCAGGTGTTCTCCTGGTTTTCAGTTATGTCATTGTAGAGAGTGTCGATCATTATTTTATTTGAAGAAGAAAATTGCATCGTGAGTTTCTGGTTCAAGGTGTGTACTTTGAATGGAGACTAGAACTTGTGTATAATTCTTTTTCTTCAGTCAGTTCAGTTCAGTTGATCCATCATGTCCAACTCTTTGTGGCCCCATGGACTACAGTACGCCAGGCTTCCCTGTCCATCACCAACTCCTGGAGCTTACTCAAACTCACGTCCATCAAGTCAGTGATGCCATCCAGCCATCTCATCCTCTGTTGTCCCCTTCTCCTCCTGCCCTCAATCTTTCCCAGCATCAGGGTCTTTTCCAATGAGTCAGTTCTTCGCATCAGATGATCAAAGTATTGGAGCTTCAGCTTCAGCATCAGTCCTTCCAATGAGTATTCAGGACTGGTTTCCTTTAGGATTGACTGGTTGGATCTCCTTGCTTATCTAATGGCTCTCCTCTGGGCAAGTACGGCAGTCCCGTCTCTCTCAGAACTTTCATCTGAAGAACAGCATCAGAGGCTGGTTTTCTTGTGGGTCCCTTTGTTTTCTTGTTGTGCCTTTCTTTTGACTGGTGGCTCAGTGATAAAGAAGTCCCCTGCAATGCATTAGACACAGGTTCGATCCCTAGGTCAGGAAGATTCCCTGGAGAAGGAAATGGCAACCCACTCCAGGATTCTTCTGAGAAATCTCATGGACAGAGGAGCCTGATGGCTACTGTCCATGGGGTCACAAAAGAGTCAGACATGACTTAGCAACTAAACAACATGCTATTGAATGGCTTTCCAAACAAGGAGAAATTCTCTTTTCTTCATATTTAAGTTTACATTTTCCTCATAATCCCGTTCAAAGTGAAAAATATTCCGTTAGCCCAGTTTTACCTTATACACTTGACAGGATGAAAAGCACTGGGCTATGTGACTTGGTGCTCAGATGTTCCCCCACCTGCTTGTCAATTGGAAGACCGTTCATCTTCACTCCCACTCCTTCCCAGAATAATGGTGGGCTAGGTGACATTTTCAAATTAGCTCCCTTTGATTGATGAATGGGCTTTATTCTTTCACCTGGAATAAATGTATTAACGCCATTTTCCTGTCAGAGTTCTGGCAAGCCCTTCTATTCATTGAGATTCAATTTTCCTAGGTTGTATGTGGGTAGCACCAGGGGAAAGGAGAAGAATCTGTGTGGTTGTTAGGTGGAAATAATTACAAACTTTCTGTAGGCAACAGCAATATCTCTGATAATCAAGTTAGGAGGCACATTCAAGTTGAAGTGTGAAGTCACTGAGACCATATGAAGATAAAGATAGCACTTCTCATGGTGGCACTCCATCCACTATGAGAGAGGTAAGTGTCACGATAGCTGGCAAGGTCCTATTTAGGATCTGGTCCCACATTACATCTCTGATCTTACCTCCTACTGCTCTTACCTCATTCCCTCCATTTTAACCACACTGGTCTCCTTGGTATCTCTTGGACAAGCCTGGTACACTCTGCTGTTGGGCCTTTGTATTGGCTGGAATTCTCTTTGCTCACGTGTATGCTGGGCTAATTTCATCATTTCCTTCAAGTCTTTGCTCAAATGTCACCTTCTCAACAATACTCTCCCTGACCTTCCTATATAAATGGGAAGCTTGTCTCCTGCCTCTCACCCCTGTATATTACTTACCCTTCTCAATATCTTTCTTTTCCCATGGTACTTACCTATCATAAAATACTAAGATTCATTTTCTTGGGTCTGTTATGGCCTGTCTCCCTTGGTAGGTGTATCCATATGAGAACAGGGATCTTGGTCTGCTTTATTCATTGATTTTTTTTCCCCCAAGTGACTAAAACAGTGCCTGGCATGTAGTGGGTCCTTAGAAAATATCTGACAAGTAAAGGAAATACATGAGCCAGGGAGAACTTTACTGTCTGCATCTCCATATGATCCCCACCTCAGATTCTTTACCATCTGAGCCACCAAAGAATCTGCCTGCAATGTAGGAGACTTGGGTTCGATCCTTGGGTCAGGAAGATCCCCTGGAGAAGGGAATGGCACACCCCAGTATTCTTGCCTGGAAAATTCTATGGACAGAGGAGCCTGGTGGGCTACATTCTATGTGGTCACAAAGAGTTGGACACAATTAAGCGACTAATACTTTTTACTTGAAATTACGTATTTAATGTCAGTATTTCCCCATAGACGGCAGACGCCATTAGTGCAAGGTCATGTCTATCATATTTTTGTACCCCCAACATTTGCATAATACCATGTAAACAATGGGTACACAATTGCTTATTATATGAAGAAATATAATGTGGATGATGTTTAACTGCGATGACATTTGTTCTCTATTTCCAGAATAACTGTTTTATTTTACAGTTTTATTTTAGTCTTAAGCTAGATGCTATGGCCACCACTCACAGTAATCTGTACTGTCCATTCCAGGTCACTAGACATGTGTTAATGACGCCCTAGGCCAGATACCTGGAAAAGCTAACATCCCACTTATACCTTAAAAGGACCAGAAGAAAATACACTTTAAAAAGGCACATGGAAAAATTACTTAACAAATAATTAATTTGGACATCATAATTTTTTCCAAATATTCTTTCCCAGGAAGTACTAGAAGAGACTAAATCGTCTTCTTCACTCTCTAATCTTAGGTGGCTCTGGATGACATCTTTCACTTTGTCCTGTTTCGTTTTCTTTATGGGCTTACCTTTCACTAGATTGCAGTCTCCCGTGGTTTATTTTGTCTCTTCACTATGATGAGAAGTGCCGTGTGAGGATGCATTCGTTGTCTAGGGCTGCTAAAACAAATGATTACAGACTTGTTGGCTTAAAACAACAGAAATATATTCTCTTATGGTTCTGGCAGCCAGAAATCTAAACTCAAGGTGCTGTCAGTGCTGGGTTCCCTCTGCAATCTCTCAGGGAGAATCCTTCCTTGCCTCCCCCAGCTTCTGGTGACTGCTGACAATCCTGGCATTGCATGCATACATAACTCAACCTCTGCCTCCATCTTCTCATGACCTGCTCTGCTGTGCTTCTCCTCTGTGTCTGTCTCTGCTTCCCCTTCTCTTCTAAAGACTTCTTATAGGACTTTTGACCTATCCTAACTCAGAATGATCTTACCTCAAAAGCCTTCACTGAACTATGTTGCAAAGACTCCTTTACCAAATAAGATTTTATGTATAGGTTCCAGGTGGACTTATCTTTTGGAGGTCCACTATTCACCCCACTACAGGGGCTTGATTATGTGAATCAGTGCTATATCCCTAGTATGGAGGGTGATTCCCTGGAGATGTTGTAGGTGCTCAATCAATATTGGTGGAATGATATAAAGGAAAAAGTTTCTCAGGTGGCCTAGTGGTAAAGAACCCACCTGCCAATTCAGGAAACATAATGAGAGAGGTGTTTGATCCGGGTCGGGAAGATCCCCTGGGGGACAGCATGGCAACCCACTCCAGTGTTCTTGCCTGGAGAAGCCCATGGACAGAGAGGTCTCGTGGGTTACAGTCCATAATGTCACAAAGAGTCGAACACGACTGAAGCAGCTTAGCACACACATACACACATAAAGGGAAAAAGGACATAGAATACAATGGATACCTGACTGCCTCGCAAATACCAAATACAACAGCAGTGAAACTGTTAGAATCCTATAGCATGAGCCAGAAGATCCTTCAGTTCAGTTCAGTCACTCAGTCGTGTCTGACTCTTTGCAACCCCATGAATCACAGCACGCCAGGCCTCCCTGTCCATCACCAACTCCTGGAGTTCACCCAAACTCATGTGCATCGAGTTGGTGATGCCATCCAGCCATCTCATCCTCTGTCGTCCCCTTCTCCTGCCCCAAATCCCTCCCAGCATCAGGATCTTTTCCAATGAGTCAACTCTTCGCATCAGGTAGCCAAAGTATTGGCGTTTCAGCCTCAGCATCAGTCCTTCCAATGAACATCCAGCACTGATCTCCTTTAGGATGGACTGGTTGGATCTCCTTGCAGTTCAAGGGACTCACAAGAGTCTTCTCCAGCACCACAGTTCAAAAGCATCAATTCTTCAGTGCTCAGCTCTCTTCACAGTTCAACTCTCACATCCACACATGACCACTGGAAAAACCATAGCCTTGACTAGACGGACCTTTGTTGGCAAAGTAATATCTCTGCTTTTGAATATGCTATCTAGTTTGGTCATAACTTTTCTTCCAAGGAGTAAGCATCTTTTAATTTCATGGCTGCAATCACCATCTGCAGTGATTTTGGAGCCCCCAAAAATAAAGTCTGACACTGTTTCCACTGTTTCCCCATCTATTTCCCATGAAGTGATGAGACCAGATGCCATGATCTTAGTTTTCTGAATGTTGAGCTTTAAAAAGCCAGCTTTTTCACTCTCCTCTTTCACTTTCATCAAGAGGCTTTTTAGTTCCTCTTCACTTTCTGCCATATGGGTGGTGTTATCTGCATATCTGAGGTTATTGATATTTCTCCCAGAAATCTTGATTCCAGCTTGTGCTTCTTCCAGCCCAGTATTTCTCATGATGTACTCTGCATATAAGTTAAATAAACAGGGTGACAATATACAGCCTTGACGTACTTCTTTTCCTATTTGAAACCAGTCTGTTGTTCCATGTCCAGTTCTAACTGTTGCTTCCTGACCTGCATATAGGTTTCTCAAGAGGCAGTTCAGGTGGTCTGGTATTCCCATCTCTTTCAGAATTGTCCACAGTTTATTGTGAACTACACAGTCAAAGATTTTGGCACGATCAATAAAGCAGAAATAGATGTTTTTCTGGAACTCTCTTGCTTTTTCGATGATCCAGCAGATGTTGGCAATTTGATATCTGGTTCCTCTACCTTTTCTAAAACCAGCTTGAACATCTGGAAGTTCATGGTTCACGTATTGCTGAAGCCTGGCTTGGAGAATGTTGAGCATTACTTTACTAGCATGTGAGATGAGTGCAATTGTGCGGTAGTTTGAGCATTCTTTGGCATTGCCTTTCTTTGGGATTGGAATGAAAATTGACCTTTTCCAGTCCTGTGGCCACTGCTGAGTTTTCCAAATTTGCTGGCATATTGAGTGCAGCACTTTCACAGCACCATCTTTTAGGATGTGAAACAGCTCAACTGGTATTCCATCAACTCCACTAGCTTTGTTTGTAGTGATGCTTTCTAAGGCCCACTTGACTTCACATTCCAGGATGTCTGGCTCTAGGTGAGTGACCACACCATCGTGATTATCTGGGTTGTGAAGATCTTTTTTATACAGTTCTTCTGTGTATTCTTGGCACCTCTTCTTAATATCTTCTGCTTCTGTTAGTTCCATACCATTTCTGTCCTTTATCAAGCCCATCTTTGGATGAAATGTTCCCTTGGTATCTCTAATTGTCTTGAGGAGATCTCTAGTCTTTCCCATTCTGTTGCTTTCCTCTATTTCTTTGCACTGGTCGCTGAGGAAGGCTTTCTTATCTCTCCTTGCTATTCTTTGGAACTCTGCATTCAAATGGGTATATCTTTCCTTTTCTCCTTTGCTTTTCACTTCTCTTCTTTTCACAGCTATTTGTAAGGCCTCCTCAGACAGCCATTTTGCTTTTTTGCATTTCTTTTCCATGGGGATGGTCTTGATCCCTGTCTCCTGTACAATGTCATGAACCTCCATCCATAGTTCATCAGACACTCTATCTATCAGATCTAGGCCCTTAAATTTATTTCTCACTTCCACTGTATAATGATAAGGAATTTTATTTAGGTCATACCTGAATAGTCTAGTGGTTTTCCCTACTTTCTTCAATTTAAGTCTGAATTTGGCAATAAGGAGTTCATGATCTGAGCCACAGTCAGTTCCCGCTCTTGTTTTTGTAGACTGTATAGAGCTTCTCCATCTTTGGCTGCAAAAATATAATCAATCTTATTTCGGTGTTGACCATCTGGTGATGTCCATGTGTAAAGTCTTCTCTTGTGTTGTTGGAAGAGGGTGTTTGCTATGACCAGTGTGTTCTCTTGACAAAACTCTATTAGCCTTTGCCCTGCTTCATTCTGTACTCCAAGGCCAAATTTGCCTGTTACTCCAGGTGTTTCTTGACTCCCTGCTTTTGCATTCCAGTCCCCTATAATGAAAAGGACATCTTTTTTGGGTGTTAGTTCTAAAAGGTCGTGTAGGTCTTCATTGAACCGTTCAACTTCAGCTTCTTCAGTATTATTGCTTGGGGCATAGGCTTGGATCACCGTGATATTGAATGGTTTGCCCTGGAAATGAACAGAGATCATTCTGTCATTTTTGAGATTGCATCCAAGTACTGCATTTTGGACTCATTTGTTGACCATGATGGCTACTCTATTTCTTCTAAGGTTTTCCTGCCCACAGTAGTAGATATAATGGTCATCTGAGTTGAATTCACCCATTCCAGTCCATTTTAGTTCACTGATTCCTAGAATGTCGACATTCACTCTTGCCATCTCCTGTTTGACCACTTCCAATTTGCCTTGATTCATGGACCTAACACTCCAGGTTCCTATGCAATATTGCTCTTTACAGCACTGGACCTTGCTTCTATCACCAGTCACATCCACAACTGGGTATTGTTTTTGCTTTGGCTCCATCCCTTCATTCTTTCTGGAATTATTTCTCCAGAATATACTTCAGAGGGTGTCAAAGGGCAAAGTACTTTAGAGCCAAGCCAAATCAGTCTTTGAGATTTAAGCCTCTAAACTCACCTCTCTCTTTCCCTTATGTTTTGGTTCTCAAGGAGGAGAACCACCAAGAAAATCAAAAGATGGGCAAGTACCAATTATAGAATGTTACTAGGAGAGTTAATAATTGTATGCAAAGAGAGAGGAAGAAAAAGATGCATGCAGAAAGCCCTGGGTTCTCTCTACAGTTGCCACCATCTGTGCTCAGTTTTGCCTCAGGCCCTGTTATGTCATCAGAACGTGGAATGTGGTTTCCATACCAGGTGACCTCTCTTTTAGTAAAAGACAAACATATGTAAAAGAACTTCAAAAGCTATTAATCTGTGCATAGACTTTATTGTGTGGCAGACCCAATTGCAGGAGAATTGAAAGAAAAGATTATAATGAGGGCAGAAGCTGTTGAAAATAGTTTTTTAGCTGGTCCTGAGAGGGTGGTTAAGATACAGCTACGTGAGACTTTCCCAAGGAGGAAGATGTTGAGGAAAGACACAAAGGCAGGGATCTACACGGCACAGTGAAGATTTTCACAGCATGAGCCTGAGAGGAAACAGGTTAATTTGGAGAAGATAGGGAGTTTGAGTGCATTAGGGGAAATCAAGTTAGACGCTGAGTTGAAGAGAAAGGATAGTGAATTCATTTTTCAAAATTGGCTTTCTTTCTAGTTGAAAATGATCAGAACTCACTTTTTGGTCTCATCTCTTCATCTCTTAATATATTCTCTCTGACAGTGGGCAGCTGTGTAAAAAAGAAATGTCTTCACTTGCCCTAACCAGATGGATCCTACTATTTTGCTTTTTGTTATCTTAAAGCCATGGCCACTGAGTAATCTTCATCTGTTAGCTTTCCTGCATTTTGCCTTCTAAATAGCATCATAGGTCACATTCTGCTTTTTATTTTACAATTTTTTCCAGTCCTCTTGTGATTTTTTCCCCTCTCTCAAATGTCCATTTTTTTCTAAATGTTGTCACATAGTAATTCTTATTTCTTGTTACATCAGATTTAGTTCCTTAAAAGTATTTGACTGCAACCAGAATTCCAGTTCTGGAAAATTGTGATGGATTTTCACGCTAGTTTGTTTTCCCTACTCAGTAGCATCATATTTGAAATGAATGAAAGCTATTGTATTCTTAGATCTTGAGAGAGCATTGGCATTAGCTTAACAGTAATTCTTTTCATAAAGTGCTTTGGAAACTAAGTTTTTCAACTGTCTATTAATTATTTAAGCACTGGAGCTGAAGAACAATTCAAAGGAACTCTGAACTAGTGCTAATCTTTGGGTTTGTTACCTCAACATTTTTAAACGTTCAAAAGAATCTGAAAAGCAAATTTTCTACGAATTTTAAATGAGCAAAAGTACAAGAACCAATTAAGAAAATAATTGATGATGATTGTATTGGAAATTTAGACTAAGATTTGTGTTGAAATGAAGTGCAAAATGGTAAGCCAAAGCAAAATACGAAAAAATAAAAAGGTATAGCTCTTATATGATAAAACAGAAAACAAACCAGAATATCTCTTTAATCAGAAGAGACAGATTTTTTTTTTTCCCGGGGATCTGGCACTAATTTATCGCCTAAGTCAAGGAATAGTGGACACTTTGAATAATGTGTTAATAATTTCTTAAAAGATGCAGAACTATGTTTTGTTTGCCCATTTAGTATGCCACTGATCAATAAAAATTAAGTATATGATATTAAATTCCATGTTGAATGTTTTTATATTGGAAGAGAAGGGGGCTAATCATTAATAAAAGTTGTTACAGACAGTACTTGTCAAATGTCAGTTCTTCCTTTTTTGTAAAAGAACTCAGGGCAATGTGCCCAGCTGAAAAAAATAGATTTTCCAGCTTACTTTGCAGTTAGGTAGGGGGGACTCTGTGACTAATTTCTGGTCAAAGAAGAGTAAATGAAAGTTACACCTAAACAGTCTTCCAAAAGGGAGAGTTGAATTCTTCCTCCATTGTGCCCAGCAGCCGTCTTGACTATGTAGTGACTTGGAGGATTGAAAATAGGAGGTATCTGGGCCCCTAAAGACTTCTGGAGTTGTCACACTGGCCTTTTACTGGGCATCTTTTCTGTAGGATAAATCTTTGTGTGTTTAATCTGCTGGAGTAGGATCTCTCTTGCCAGCAGCCAACTTAAACTACTAACCTATACACACGCCCATGTAGTGTCAGTTGCTTCTCAAATACTATGTCTAAGTTGTCTCAACCTCACTTTGCTTCACATATTACTGATTTAAAGCATCTGAGGACCTGACTAAGGTCATAAAAATATTTAGGTGAGTTAGAATTTGAACTTAACTCAGATCATATGCATCCAAGTGCTAAGATTTCCTACACAGTTGTAATCTCACCCAAAGGCTTATTTTAGGGACTGAGCTTAGACCTGGTGTCTCCCTTAAGATTTCCACTTTGAAGCTTTAAAAAAATTTTTTTTAATTTTATTTCTTCATTTATTTTTGGCTGTACTCAGTTTTCATTGCTGTGTGTGGGCTTTCTCTAGTTGGGGTGTGTGGGCTTCTCATTGTGGTGGTTTCTCTTGTCGAGGAATATGGGCTCTAGGGCATGTGGGCCCAGTTGCACACAGGATTTGTTGTCCCCACAGCATATGGGGTCTTCCTGGATCATGGACTGAACCCATGTTTCCTGCATTCGCAGGTGGATTCTTAACTACTGTGCCACCAGGGAAGTCCAAGATTTCAGTTTTGAATTTCCATCATCATAGCATTTCTTGGCAGTGCTAAGAGGAAGTATGGGAAGAGCTTTGTCCAATATAATCAGACTCCACATCCTTTGGACCTGTGTATTGGGAACATTAGAATCAAAAGAAAAACTCCCCAAAGGAAGATGAAATTGAGGACAACAGTTCATGCATCAGCATCCTTTCTTGAGCTCCACAATAACCCTGGAGTTTATTTAGAGTTATTTAGCTAAGTGGGGTTGGTTGTATACACCCTTTCTCCTAAAGTCCATGACTCTACTAAAGAATAGTGATCAGTAACCCTTCTTCCCAGGCTTCCTCTGGAGGCTCGGTGAGAAAGAATCCTCCTGCCAATGCAGGAGAAGTGGGTTCAGTCCTTGGATTGGAAGATCCCCTGGAGGAGGAAATGGCAACCCATTCCAGTATTCTTGCCTGAAAAATTCCATGGACAGAGGAGCCTGGTGGCTACAGTTCTTGGGGTGGCAGAAGAGTGGGATATGACTTAATGATTAACAACAGTAAGAACAACCCTTCTTCCTACACCACACTTGTTCCCCAGTGGTTTCCTAGGGCAAATCCTCAGCAGCACCTGTCCACCTTATTGCAAGACCTCTAGCTGGTCTCCCTCTGCTGGTCTCTGGCTCACCCCAGGTGGCTGTATGTATCTGCCCTTGAGTTCCCTTGTCCAACACAAACAGGAATCTGTTATTCCCCTTCCTTATAAGTTTCCACTGAATCCCATTACCTTCAGGGTGGAGCCCAAACTCTTTGACCTATCATTGTGTCCCTTAAGTCTACAGTTTATCCCCTATAGCTTCATCCCTTCATGTGAATACTCATCTTTCCATAGGTCACACTGAGCTTCCCTTTCTGCAACATTCTCTTTTACACCTAGCCCACTTCAGGCTAACCAGTTCTGACAACATACCATTAGAAACAGGCTATTTTTGAATTTAACTTACATTGCTCATTTATGATGCCTGGGTCCCACTTCACAAAGGTCTTATCTTTGCTATGAAGGTGCCAGTGTTATTTTTATTTTTCTCTTTCCTCCTATTCTCTCAAGTGATTTTAACAGGGCCGATTTTAACAGCGTGAACTTATTTCTCTTGACATTGGGTAATACTTGCAATTTAAGTGTGTCACTGAACAACCTTGAGGCACTGCCTCCTATTCATTTTCTCCTAGCTGAGTTGGCAGTATTACTTTTTTATTCTTCTCTAAAGAATTTGTTTTCTCAGTTTATACATAACGTACATTTTCTTCTTGGTCAGCATCTCAGCTTCATTATTTATTACCCTTTTGTAAAAAAAACTGTTCATGACCGCTTTAGTCCTAGTAATGAAGCGACAAATGACTGTTCTAAATTTAGCCTATTTGTTGGGCTGAGAGGAAGGTGTCATTTTGAGGGCATTCAAGTGCCCTATTGTCTCCCCATGCCCTCTAATTTAGCAGAGCCTGATCTTCTTTTTGGATTTCACAGCTCTTTGGGGTTATTTTAAATGTTCATTGAAGGAGAATGAGCCCAGAGCATTAGCATTCATCTCTCCTCGTTGTTTCTCTAATGCTCCTCTATGCAGATAGTTCCCAAATCTGTCTCTCTAATATCAGAAGCAAGTTCCAGATGCCTATCTCAGCACTGGTTGGGCATTTCCACCAAGACAGTCTACCAGGGCTTAAAATTTAATGTCTAAAAATGAACTATCAGCATCCCATACAACAAATGGTCTCTCCTCCAGAAAGATGTAGATATATTAATGGTTCTATCTTGGTCAAAACCATCCAGATAATTTCATCAGTTTCTTTCCTGTTCAAAAATTACAGGAAATTAAACTCATAAACTTGATGTTCAAAGTGTTCTACAGATTGACCCTGATGTCTCTCTAGCTTCCTGCTTCACTGTTTCCCACCAATCTTTCTCTATGATCAGGCATGCATTCACTGCTACAGGGAATATATTTTCACCATATTTGTTTAAGTAATATTTCTGCAAGAATGTCCTTCTTTCTCTAGTTAGAAAGTTGCAATGAAGGGGCTTCCCTAGCAGTCCAGTGGTTAAGACTATGCCTTCCAATGCAGAGGGTGCATGTTTAATCTCTGGTCAGGGAGTTAAGGTCCCACATGCCTTGTGGCCAAAAAACCAGAACATAAAACAGAAGTAATACTGTAACAAATTCAATAAAGAATTTTAAAAACATTAAAAAGAAAAAAAAAAAGAAAGTTGTAATGAAGTTGCTGAAGGCTTGGATCCTTTGGTGAGAAATATTCTGATTCTCTGGAATATGAGGGTTACTTTAGTAGACTTTGAGTATGTGCCACTCCCTTGGTAGGCATTAAACAGAATTATAGAGGATTTAACATGACTTGTAAAAGTTAGCAGTACAAAATTAATGATGAAAACTAGAACTATTTATAAAGAGCAGGAAGAAATGTTAACAGATAATCTGAGGTGAAATATTTGCTATAATGGGTCACAATGTGGCTGACTTTCCAAGCAGCTGAGCCAAATCACAAGGTCATTGGGTCATATCATCCTCATTTAATGGCTTAATTTTTCAAAACAGGAAACATGTGAAAAAGCTCTGCAGAAAGCAACATTTTTCTGGAACCAAATCTCAGGACACATTTACAGTGTGAGTCTCTTCATAGGTAAATCTAGTTCACAGTAAAAAAGGGACAAACGCACTTCTTGCCTGAAATCTTCCAATATTAACTCTTTATAAAGAATATAGTGTGAAATGAAGAGCTGAGAGAGTGTGATTCTGGATTGCGCTTTCTATTGATCTAACAATACAAAGGTAGAGCTTGGGGGAAAAAACAGGCGGTGTGCTTGCCTATTCGACTCTGTCCTGTTGGCTATATTAGATATAAGAGCTTTTAGATGCTGTCAGTTTCTCTGACAAGCTCTTGTTCTGCATGAAGTCTATGTTGCTGATAAAAGTGAGAACCACATGCTTAGAGAAAAGGTGAACAAGAGGCAGAGTTGTCATTCCGTTGTGAAAATTTAAAAGCCAGAGTTGTGTTCCATCCAGACAGTCTAGTCTATTTCATCTCAGATGACCAGAAACGGAACCAACTTTCTCCTCCCCTCAAAAAACCCCCAATGTTAAAAGTTATGAGATTGTATCTATAAAACTATTATTACAGTATTACCTATAAGTGTGTCTAGGTAAAAAGACTGGAAATGGAAATGAAACAAGTAAATTTTTTATTGAATTAAATTTTATTAAAAGGATAGAATTATGGGGTAAATTATTTCTAGTCTTAAAATTTGCTTGCCAGTTAAGATAATGTTTGTTGTTTAGTCGCTGAGTTGTGTCTGACTCTGTGACCCCACGAACAGGAGCCCACCAGGCTCCTCTGTGCATGGGATTTCCCAGGCAAGAATACTGGAGTGGGTTGCCATTTGCTACTCCAGAGGATCTTGCCAACCTAGAGACAGAATCCACCTCTCCTGGACTGTCAAGTGAGTTCTTTACCACTGTGCCACCAGGGAAGCCCTAAGATAATGCTTAACAGCAACTAAATATAGTAAAAATGCTTCTCATCTTCTTCAGCTAATTTAGCTGTGTAAGACTCAAAGTAAGCTTTAATGTCTTCAACAAAAATATTTGACACTCCGTTCTCTTTTCCAGTGAAAAGACTGATCCAAGAGAAAGAGGGAGTGACTAAGTTTGCCCTCTACCCGTCTTGTTCTCTAAATAACACCTTTCCTGAGTTAAATCCCTAATATTCTTTTCTTTCTTAGGTTGGAAATTTTGTATTTTTTTTCTCAGAATTCTTTTTAAAAAATTGGTTTATTTGTAATTGGAGGATAATTGCTTCACAAGATTGTTGGTTTCTTCTGTACATCAACATGCACCCCAATGTTCTTGCAGGATCTGATGCTGGTTCCCTGGAGGACGGTTTCTCTCTCATCTCCTATTATAACTTCTATCCTAGGGCTCCAGGGGTCATATATTCTGTTTTAGCGTTCTTCTGATGTAATTTAATCATCAATACCAATATTAATTCCCTAACACCATTATCTGGTGTCCATAGAATTAATTCCTATGCTTTCTTTGTTATTTGTACTTCTGGACATATTACTATGTTGGTCATGACATGACAAGATGGAAAAAACAAAAGTGATATAGTATGTCTTACAATTCTTTGTAAAGTTGGTGAATATCCACTACTAAGAAACTGGCACAAAGTCATCCTGGGACAATGCTTTCTGGTGACATAACAATTCTAAGATAGGTCTCCAGGCAAGAGTACTGGAGTGGGCTGCCATTTCCTTCTCTAGGGGATCTTCGCGACTGAGGGATCGAACCCAGGTCTCCCGCATTCCAGGCAGATGCTTTAACCTCTGTGCCACCAGGGAAACCCAAGATAGGTCTAGGGGAACACAAAATGTTGGGCAGTTAATGATTTTGTTCATAGTACCCCTATGATTTTGGTCATAGTCTTAGATTCTCTTGGGTCTTAACTCCAGAGTATAGGGAGGAGATCTTGTCGACCTCATATTTCTCTCCCTTTCTCTCGCCATTCTGACTTTATCTGTCCTTGAGATAGGCCAGCCATTTCCTTGTCCTTTGATTTCCTCTTCCTAGAATGTTTTATCCCTGGGGACACATGTGTCTGGTTTTTCTTTGAGCTTCCAAGTGCCAGATATAATGTCACCTCAGAGACACTTTCTATAAGCATCTAATATAAAATACCTTTTGCCTTTGTATGCCCTATCTAATTATCCTATTTTATTTTTGCCATATATAAGAACATGAATTTATTGCTTACTTCCTGACCATCTATTTCCAAAACTTGACTAGAATAGGCTATTTTCTGTCTTGTTCACTGCTGATTTCTAGCTCTTATAATAATCCATGGCAGATCGAAGTTGCTCAATAAATATCTGTTGAACAACTGAGTTCTGTATAAATATGAGTCTCACCCAGATGTGGGCAGCTTTCTGATCAGGGGAAGTCTAGGACTGGGCAGACAATGAAATAGTTGTATTTTCCAAATACAATTAGTAAGTCAGTTAGTCGTTCCGTTGTGTCCAACTGTTTGCAACCCCATGGACTGCAGCATGCCAGGTTTCCCTGTCCATCACCAACTCCCAGAGCTTACTCAAACTCATGTCCATCGAGTCAGTGATGCCATCCAACCATCTCATCCTCGGTCATCCCTTCTCCTCCTGCATTCAGTCTTTCCAGGCTTCAGGGTCTTTTCCAATGAGTCAGTTCTGCACATCAGGTGCCCAAAGTATTGGAGTTTCAACTTCAGCATCAGTCCTCCCAACAAATATTCAGGACTGATTTTCTTTAGGATAGACTGGTTGGATCTCCTTGCAGTCCAAGGGACTCTCAAGAGTCTTCTTCGACACCACAGTTCAAAAGCATCAATTCTTCGGCCCTCAGCTTTCTTTATAGTCCAACTCTCACATCCATACATGACTACTGGAAAAACCATAGCTTTGACTGGATGGACCTTTGTTGGCAAAGTAATGTCTCTGCGTTTTAATATGCTACCTAGTTTGGTCATAACTTCCCTTCCAAGGAGTAAGCGTCTTTAAATTTCATGGCTGCAGTCACCATCTGCAGTGATTTTGGAGCCCCCAAAAATAAAGTCTGACACTGTTTCCCCATCTATTTGCCATGAAGTGATGGGATTAGATGCCATGATCTTTGTTTTCTGAATGTTGAGCTTTAAGCCAACTTTTTCACTCTCCTCTTTCCCTTTCATCAAGAGGCTCTTTAGTTCTTCTTCACTTTCTGCCATAAGGGTGGTGTCATCTTCATATCTGAGGTTATTGATATTTCTCCTGGCAGTCTGTGCTTCATCCAGCCCAGCATTTCTCATGATGTACTCTGCATATAAGTTAAATAAGCAGGGTGACAGTATACAGACTTGATGTACTCCTTTCCCAATTTGGAACCAATCTGCTGTTCCATGTCCAGTTCTCACTGTTGCTTCTTGACCTGTGTACAGATTTCTCAGGAGGCAGGTCAGGTGGTCTGGTGTTTCCATCTCTTGAACAATTTTCCACAGTTTGTTGTGGCCCACACAAACGCTTTGGCATAGTCGATATAGCAGAAATAGATGTTTTTCTGGAACTCTCTTGTTTTTTGATGATCCAATCGATGTTGGAAATTTGATCTCTGGTTCCTCTGCCTTTCCTAAATGCAGCTTGAACATCTGGAATTTCACAGTTCACATACTGTTGAAGACTGGCTTGGAAGATTTTGAGCATTACTTTGCTAGTGTGTGAAATGAGTGCAATTGTGCGGTAGTTTGAGCATTCTTTGGCATTGTCTTTCTTTGGGATTGGAGTGAAAACTGACCTTTTCCAATCCTGTGGCCACTGCTGAGTTCCCCAAATTTGCTGGCAAATTGAGTGAAGCCCTTTCACAGCACTATCTTTTAGGATTTGAAATAGCTCCACTGGAATTCCATCACCTCCACTAACTTTGTTCATTGTGATGCTTCCTAAAGCCCACTTGACTTCACATTCCAGAATGTCTGGCTCTAGGTGAGTGATCACTCCATTGTGATTATCTGGGTCATGAAGATCTTTTTTTACAGTTCTTCTGTGTATTCTTGCCACCTCTTCTTAATATCTTCTGCTTCTATTAGGTTCATACCATTTCTGTCCTTCATTGTGCCCATCTTTGCTTGAAATGTTCCCTTGGTATCTCCAATTTTCTTGAAGAGATCTCTAGTCTTTCCCATTCTATTATTTTCCTCTATTTCTTTGCATTGATCACTGAGGAAGGCTTTCTTATCTCTGCTTGCTATTCTTTGGAACTCTGCATTCAAATGGGTATGTCTTTCCCTTTCTTGTTTGCCTTTCACTTCTCTTCTTTTCTCAGCTATTTGTAAGGCCTCCTCAGACAACCATTTTGCCTTTTTGCATTTCTTTTCTTGGGAATGGTCTTGATCACTGCCACCTGTACAATGTCATGAACCTCCATTCATAGTTCTTGAAGCACTCTGTCTATAAGATCTAATCTCCTGTGCCAGGAGACCCCACAGAGTCTGAGCCAGACCTGCCTTTGAGTGTTTGAATATCTCCTGTGGAGCTATGGGTCAGCAGTGGCCTCCACAGGGGCAGGGGCTCTCAGTGCAGCAGACCTGGGTGTGGCCAAAGCCCTCTTGGAGGATGCCATTAACCCTGCCATAGAGCCACCAAGCAAATGACCCACAAACTGTAGAACAATACCAAATAAATTCTGGCATTGTTAAGAAAGTTCTAGGATGAACAACAGATTTCCCAATCTGGGAATCTGGCAAAGGGATTGAGAACCCCCAGGGAATTTGACTTTGGAGGCCAGTGGGATTTGATTACAGAAGTTATACAGGCCTGGGAAAACAGACTCATGGAGGACATAAACAAAACCTTGTGCTCACCAAGACCCAGGAGAAAGGAGCAGTGATCACACAAGAGATTGACCCAGACTTGTCTGTGAGTATCCAGGAGTCTCTGGCAGAGGTGTGGGTCAGCGGTGGCCTGCTGCAGGGTCGGGGGCACTGAGTGCAGCACTGCATGCAAGGGACCTTTTGAAGGAGGTCACCATTATCTTCATTACCTCCACCATAGTTTGATCGCAGGTCAAGCAATAGGGAGAGAACACAGCCCCACCCATCAACACAAAATTGGATTAAAGATTTACTGAGCATAGCCCTGCCCATCAGAGCAAGACCCAGTTTCCCCCACAGTCAGTCGATCCCATCAGGAAGCTTCCATAAACCTCTTATCCTTCTCCATCAGAGGGCAGACAGAATGAAAACCACAATCACAGAAAATTAACCAAACTGATCACATGGACCACAACCTTGTCTAACTCAATGATTCTATGAGCCATGCCATGTAGGGCCACCCAAGATGGATGGGTCATGGTGGAGAATTCTGACAAAACCTGGGAGAATGGCAAACCACATCAGCATTCTTGCCTTCATAACCCCATGAACAGTAAGAAAAGGCAAAAAGATATGACGCTGGAAGATGAACTTCCCAGGTCGGTAGGTGCCCAATATGGTACTGGAGAAGAGTGGAGAAATAACTCCAGAAAGAATGAAGAGACAGAGCCAAAGTTAAAACAACACCCCGTTGTGGATGTGACTGGTAATGGAAGTAAAGTCCGATGCTGTAAAGAACAATACTGCACAGGAACCTGGAATGTTAGGTCCATGAATCAAGGCAAATTGGAAGTGGTCAAACAGGAGATGGCAAGAGTAAACATCGACATTTTAGGAATCAGTGGACTAAAAGGAACTGAAATGGGTGAATTTAATTCAGATGACCATAATATCTACTACTGTGGGCAAGAATCTCTTAGAAGAAGTGGAGTAGCCTTCATAGTCAACAAAAGAGTCCAAAATGCAGTATTTGGGTGCAGTCTCAAAAATGACAGAATCATCTCTGTTTGTTTCCAAGGCAAACCATTCAGTATCACAGTAATCCAAGTCTATGCCCCAATCACTAATGTTGAAGAAGCTGAAGTTGAATGGTTCTATGAAGACCTACAAGACTCTCTAGAGCTAACACCCAAAAAATATGTCCTTTTCATCATAAGGAACTGGAATGCAAAAGTAGGAAGTCAAGAGACACCTGGAGTAACAGGCAAATTTGGTCTTGGAATACAAAATGAAGCAGGGCAAAGGCTAACAGAGTTTTGCCAAGAAAATGCACTGGTCATAGCAAACACCCTCTTCCAACAACACAAGAGAAGACTCTACACATGGACATCACCAGATGGTCAATGCTGAAATCAGATTGATTATATGTTTTGCAGCCAAAGATGGAGAATCTCTATACAGTCAGCAAAAACAAGTTCAGGAGTTGACTGTGACTTAAATCATGAACTCCTTTTTGCAAAATTCAGACTTAAATTGAAGAAAGTGGGGAAAACCACTAGACCATTCAGGTATGATCTAAATCAAATCCCTTACAATTATACAAATACAATACTAATTCACAAATATGATACTAGTATTGTAGACAAGGAGACAGAGAATAAAGGTGTAACTGGAGTGGAATGCAGGAGATCCTGAAAGGTGCCTGTGAACATATGAAATATGCAGAACAGGAGAAAGATAATTTCATTTAGAGTGTGAAATAACTTTATTTAGAGTGTAAAATAACTAGAATAGAAGCTAGAATATTAACTAGGCAAATGGAAGTATCTAAAAAAAATTTCTCATAAAAAGGATGAATGAAAAAGAGAATGAGAACACCTCTCTGCACTGGTGTGGATGAACCTCCAAATTACATTGTAAAATTAAAAAAATAAAAGAATAAGAACATATAATCTTGTCCAGACCTTTCAATAAACAATCATTGAATGAGTAAATTAACAAAATATTCGTAAGAGGCACAAAATATGGGTTTTGGTACTCTTCCTGAAAGAGGAAGGCAGGCCTGACCTTAACCACAGTCATGGAGCTTGTCTTTACCAATGAGTCTCCTCAGAATTTCCACGGCAGTGTACAACTTTGGCCAACCCTTCTAGCCACAGTCCCAGTTCTTTTCTGATTCTTCTTTTAATACTTTCCTCCATTTAACAGCTTAATAGCTGCTTCAGTCAGTATGGAATCTATTTTGGGGGAGGGGAGATATGTAATTGTTAGCACTTCTTCAGTGGGGCTTCCCTGGTGGCTCAGAGGTTAAAGCATCTGCCTTCAATGCGGGAGACCAGGTTTGATCCCTGGGTTGGGAAGATCCCCTGGAGAAGGAAATGGCAACCCACTCCAGTATTCTTGTCTGGAGAATCCCATGGACGGAGGACCCTTGTTGGCTACAGTCCACAGGGTCGCAAAGAGTCGGACACGACTGAACGATTTCACTCACTCACTCACTGACTCACAATAGTACTGTCAAGAACTGTGAGTGGTCTAAGATTTTATCCTACTTACAGGCTAACAAGTCAGCTTTTTTCTTGCTCATGGCTACCTTCTCAAAAGGCAGAGGACATGAGAATCCTGGGTCAGAGATAAAATTTTTTTTTTTATTAGAGCAAAAGCATTAGCCACAGCTTCATGCCCCAGAGTCGCACAAGGAGTGGCACACGTGGTCCTGGGTGGATGCTTGTGTGTGCAGCGCGTTGCCTTCTAGGAGAGGAACACTGAACTTGAGGAATCTGCCACTTTCATAGGAAGTGGAAGGAAGCCTAGTTTTTGTCTTAGGGGAGATGTAACCTCATCTTATTGAGGTTTCAAACTCAACCCTGAGATGTAGCTTTTGTATAGAGTGGCCAGAGCCTTGATTCTTGATGTGGCCAGCAAGATAATGCAGCAAAGCCCAAAGTCAAGAGATAATGGCTTCTATCAATATGGACCACAGGAGGTGTGAACAGAGCTGGGTTTTCGTAGACACACAGAACAAACTTAAGATGTAATATTGGATAATAACATAGCTGCTGCTAAGTTGCTTCAGTCGTGTCCAACTCTGTGCGACCCCATAGACAGCAGCCCACTAGGCTCCCCCGTCCCTGGGGATCTCCAGGTAAGAACAGTGGAGTGGGCTGCCATTTCCTTCTCCAATGCATGGAAGTGAAAAGTGAAAGCGAAGCTGCTCAGTCGTGTCCGACTGGCAGCAACCCTAGGGACTGCAGCCTACCAGGCTCCTCCATCCCTGGGATTTTCCGGGCAAGAGTACTGGAGTAGGTTGCCATTGCCTTCTCCAATAACATAGCAAAGGCTGACAAACGTTTAAAATTCTTTTCTAACATCAAGTAGAAAGATTTGAGCATTTAGAATCTAGTAATTCTAAATGGTGTTTTCTATATTCAGATTCACAGTGAGAAAATTTTTATTTAGCAGGATTTCAAAAAATTGAATTCCTGAATACCCTAAATTCAGATGATACCATTTTTTTCAAATTGCTCAACTTATATTTTTGTCATTGTTCCTGCTTATGGATCTACTAAAAGAGTAGAATAAATATATTCCCTTCTTTTAGTACTTGGGATATAATATTAGGATCTCAACATTATATTATCAAAGGTACTTCACAGTTGGCCTCATAAAGAGTAGCTTCATCCCTTCTGAAGAGCTGAGAGAACTTCAGTAAAAGAAAGAGATGAGATTGCTCAAGACCCAGGTTAGTAGTAGATGTGACGGTCATTTAATGTGTCCGCTTTGCTGGACCATGGTGCCCACATGTGTGGTCAAACATTCTGGATGTTTCTGTGGAGATATTTTGGGACACGTTATGCAAATATATAATGACATATATCCATAGTGTAGTATTATAAAGAACTGTCTCACTGCACTAAAAATCTTCTGTGCTCTGTCTATTCATCCTTCCTTCCCTTCTAACCCCTGACAACCATTAATCGTTTTTCATCTTCGTAGTTTTGCCTTTTCCAGACGTCATCATATAGTTGGAATCATACAGTATGAAGTCTTTTCAGCTTGCCTTTTTCTACTTAATAATATGCATTTGCGTTTCCTCTATGTCTTTTCATGGTTTTGTAGCTCATTTCTTTTAGGCACAGAATAATATTCCATTGTCAGTATGGGCCACCATTTCTTTTTCCATTCACTGAAAGGCATTTTGTTTGCTTCCAAGTTTGGACAATTATGAATAAAGCTGTTATGAATATTCATTTTTGTGTGGATATATGTTTTCAATTAATTTGGGTAAATGCCAAGGAGCGTGATTGCTGGATTGAACAGTAAGAGTATGTTAATTACATAAGAAATTACCAAAGTATCTTCCAGAGCGACTGTACCATTCTGTACACTCAGCAGCAATGAGTGAGAGGTCCTATTGCTCCGCATCCTTGCTGGCACTTGGTGGTGTTAGTGTTCTAGACTTTGGACATTCTAATAGGTATACAGTGGTTTTCATTATTTTAAAAACATGCATTTCCCTGGTGAAATTTGATATGGAGCATCTTTTCATATGCTTATTTGCAATCTGTGTAGTTTCTTTGGTGAGGTGTCTATTCAGCCTTTTTGTCCATTTTTAAATTGGATTTTTTTTTATTGTTGAGTTTTCAAAGTTCTTTGCATATTTTGGATAACAGTCTTTTATCAGACATTAAGGTTTTTTATACAAAAATATTTGCTTTTAAAATAAAAGCAAGTTTTAAAAATATTTTTAAAATATTAAAAATATTTTAATAAAAATGTTAATATTTTTCTCTGGGTTGTGTATCCCAGTAATTGGTTATGATTGAGATACCATAGATTTAACAGAGTCAGCTGTGAAGTAAAAGGGAGATTAAGTTGAGTTTACTAGTTTTAAAAATGTTTTGCATAAGAGAGTGTGGGTGTAGTGAAAAGTAATGTGAAACAAGGAAAATGAAACAACTTAGCTTTTTAAAAAATGTCATGTTAAAATTTCCTCTCTAATGAAGCAAATGACAGACTTTTTTGGTGTGTAATGTTGGAAAACCAATTTTATGACCTGATTTATATTGGGACCTTTTAAATTCTTCCTAAGGTAGTCCCAAGACACTTTAACAAGAGCATTTTTGCGAAGCAATTTTTTGATCAACTTGCAAGATTAGTTTTGCCTGAGTTTAACTAGGTCATGCTTTCAGCTTTTCAGCATTCTGCTTTTCAGCAGAATCATACTTTAACAAAGCCCCAAACAGCAAATTTGGGATATACTTTTAAAAAGTGTGGGTTTGAGATATTAACAAATTAGTTTGATAATTTTAGGTATTAGGTAGGGCCCTCTAGAGAAATGAAACTAATAAGATTTATATACATACAAATAGAGATTTAGTTTTGAGGAATTGGCTCATGGAATTTTAGGAATTAGCAAGTCTAAAATCCATAGGGCAGGCTGAGTGGCTGGAAATTCAGGTAACAGTACGATTACTTAAAAATTGGAAATTATACATGTGGCTCATGTTATATTTTACTGGTCCGTGCTGCTTTCACACTTGTGAAAGGAGAGAGGAAGAGGGATTAGGTAGGATGACTCGATCATGCAGCTCTAATAAGGTTTGGGCCTGGCTGATCAGGGGGGTCCTTGAGCAAAGGCTGGCCTTTGAAGGAGTTCCATGTTGGGTAGGAGGGAGTTGGCACTAGTATCCTAGCCTCGCTCAGCTGTTGGCTGTAATTGTACTCCCAACTTCTGCATTGCCCAATGCAGCTCCATTTGTGTGGAGAACCCAGAACTGAGTGCTGGATGAGGGCCATCCTGAGGACCTCTGAAACTTCCCTCAAACTTGCGAGCTTTCTAAGCCTCAGGGGCAGGTAGAAATATTTGGGTTTGAAGGCTTCTCCTGCGTCACTTCAACTAGCTACTTACTGTTCTGGAGCCCTTACTCAGCCAAAATTGAGGCTGTAAGTCTTGAAGTTCTGTTGTGGTTCACAGTCTCTAAAAAACACCATTGAGCAGAGAACATTGCAGAACTCCAGCAACTGCCATTGTCTTTATTTTGGAGGTGATTCTCATAAAATGTGTGCAGCCTTTACAGCTGATCAGCCAATCTTGCACTGGTAGTTAAGGTCTAATGAGAAATGATTCTGTTCTCAAAGAGATTACAATCAGGTCTATGGGCAAATTCAATGGATGTAGTCTTCTTTGAGTTTGAATGTTCTGTGAAGGAGCTGATTGCAAAGAAGAGAGAAGAGATTAAGATGCCAGGGTTTTGATGAAGTGATCAGTTCTTTTATGGAGGTGTTGCAAAAAAAAATATTTTTTGAAAGATACTTTAGAATGTAACCTTCACCATCCAAAGAAATGTCATTCTTTCTGTGTGTGTTGATACTGAATCTCCAAAGAAGGAAAAAAAATAAGTTTATGCCACAGATAAAAAGCCTCAGTAGGAGAATCCCCTTCAGCGAAGTCAGGGATTATTTTATAAGGTCACAGATGCTTTTCTAGTCATTAAATATTTTACATAATAATGAATATGATGAGTTATTATTAGGTACAAAATATCCTTGTGTATATTTTGTACAAATTTTATACCTGTTAACATGTATTTTACTCTCTAAGTAAGACAGTACAGTTTAGTGAATAATTAAGACTGTAGACATTGAAAATCCATCAAGTTCCCTCTGGCAGCAAGCTGCTGCTGCGGCTGCTAAGTCGCTTCAGTCGTATCCGACTCTGTGCGACCCCAGAGATGGCAGCCCATCAGGCTCCCCTGTCCCTGGGATTCTCCAGGCAAGAATACTGGAGTGGGGTGCCATTGCCTTCTCCGTCTGGCAGCATGGACTTGAGTAATTATTTAGCCTTCCTGAGCCTCATTTTTTAAACTGTAAACTGAAATGTTTACAGTACTCAGCCCATATTATCCATTGTGAGAATTAGTTGAGATAATGCATGTAAATACTTAGCATTGCACCTAACACATAGTAAATGTTCAAGAAATAGTTAATATTATTTGAAGAGACAGGAACTGCTATACATCATCAGCTATTCAAGAAATGTCATATTTCTTATTTTTCTAACTTGACTGAAAGTTCCACCTGCCAAGGTTAGCAAAAAATGTCCAACATGAACCAAATGTCAGGCTCCTCTCCTCCCCCTGTATTGTAGAAGAACCTCTAGAGCTTATGCAATGCAGGAAAATGGGAATAGTCTCTGTTGTACACCACAGAGTGGCCATTGCATTACTTCATTTGAAAACGGACAGCTCTAGTAGAAGCTTGCTCTGTCTGTGAAGGAAGACAGCCTTCCAAGATGTGGGGGACCATCTTGCCTTGGTTTACCTAGAACTCTCCTGGTTTTACATTAATAGCCTGAATCTTGGGAACTCCTGGAGCAAACCGGGGCAGCTGGTCACCCTTGAACCCTATCAGCCTTTTGAGAGTGACTGAATTGGAAATGGGAATGATCATGTGAACCTTTCAGAGCTGGGTCCCTGCACCTACCTTGGAAACCAGCAACATCATGTGACTGGGGCCATGTCCCTATTGCATCCATTTCCTCCCTTTCTGATGGTCTTGTTTAATGCTTGGTAGACCTAGGATATAAAAACAACAGTCGATTTAAGAATTGCCCTCCTGGCAGAATACCCCTTTTGACAAGTCTCCATTTTATTCAGAAAGGTTATGAATAAAACACAAAGGACTATTAAGATCCCCCCATGTCAAAACTCCAAGGACAGACCACATTCTAAAGTGTGGGTCTGTGTCATATATGTGGGAACTAGAAAAATGGTGTAGATGAGTTTATTTGCAAAACAGAAATAGAGACATAGACATAGAGAACAAATAAATAGATACCAAGATGGGAAGGGAGGAGGTGAGATGGACTGGGAGACTGGGATTGACACACATAACACTGCTATGTATAAAATAGATTACTAAAGATAATTGACATATAGCACAGGAATCTCTACTCAGTGCTCTGTGGTGACCTAAATGGGAAGTAAATCTAAGAAAGAGGGGTACATAAAGCTGATTCACTTTGTTGGACAGCAGAAACTAACACAACACTGTAAAGCAACTATCAATCAGTTCAGTTCAATCACTCAGTTGTGTTCAACTCTTTGCGACCCCATGGACTGCCACACACCAAGCTTCCCTGTCCATCACCAACTCCTGGAACTTGCTCAGATTCATGTCCATTGAGTCGGTGATGCCATCCAACCATCTCTTCTGTCATTCCCTTAAACTATACTCCAATAAAATAAAATAAAAAATAGACAAAAAGATGAAAATCAATAAATAAAATGTGGGCATGTGGGAATGGGAACCAACAATTCCACAGGTGAAAACAGACAGATAATTTATCAATAGGCTGTTTGGCCACATTGACTTCTTAACTTTTACCACCAGCATCACTACCATTGTTATACCATCACCACCACTACTGTTATCTGAATTGGCCTTGCTAAGATATATCAATTAGCTCATTAATCCAGATCTCACCTAATAATTTTTGTTGCCTTCCATTGATCTCTGAAGTGATAACAAAAACCCTAGTTTTGTTTGCTGCAAATACCCAAAGTTTCTTCCCAAATTACCTCCCATCAAACCCAAGAAGGAAGCGAGAAGGAATGGCCTAGAGCACCCCTAACTTGTTCTCTTGCTTCTGGCTCTTCCTTCTCTAACCCATGCTGCAGAAACATCAGCTTAGGCTTCAAGTTTTAAAATGTCGCTGTCACCAAGGCTGTGAGTCTGCCCCCATTTTTAAAGAAGTTTTCAGGTTAAATTTCAATCAGCTTGGCAACTAAGGGACTCCACACACCAGCCTTAACATTTTATTCAAACTCTCCCTCTCATTATCCTCACGATGAAACTTCTAGAGAGACAGACAAGTCCTGCTGGCCCAGCCTTGCTCATCCTCATCTTGATGGCTAGACTGGCCTTATCTTTTCCTCCTTCTTCAAAATGACCCATCCCCCAAAGATGAGCTAAGTCACTCCTCCCTGAGGCATATCTCCCTCTGCTGGAGCTGTCTCTCCTTCTTCTGGAACTTCTGGGAGAAGAAGCATGAGTTCCTCACCTGGGAAGCGACCAGGAGAAGAGGAGACAATGTCAGACAGGGCTGAACAAGCTGCTGCCACATTTTTGTCTCTCTGGGGATATATCTTGGTAAGGATAGTGTTAGCTGACATCTCAAATATTCAGAAAAGCCGAAAGCCTCCTTTCCTTGGCACTTAAATTGCAGAGTGGAATGAGAGGAAACTTCACGTTGGTCACATGTTGTCATACTCATGGATCACCAATCATTTGCATTTTGTGACACTAAGACTACCAAATGAATTCAATGTTTATTATCCTTTGGCTTTTTGAGATTTAACTCCTTTTTTCCAAGGAGCACCCAAACTAACATTTGGAGAAATGCCCATTATGCCATCTTGGTGGCAGTTCGTGTCCAGGAGCAGATGACACAGGCTTAGTGAAATGAATGCTTTCTCCTGGAACTTTAGTCTTTACAGAAGTGCCTGGAGTTGGCTGGAGTCTGTCTTTTACCGTAGCAGTGGGTGTGCGGGCCAGACATCCTGCTGCCCCCATCTGTGCTGTGACTATGGCATCCCAGCCCTTAGCCCTCTCCTGCTCCCTCATATTTCCCAGCCCTGGGCCTCCCATCTCCTATTAATTCTGTGACACCAGATAGTCCAATAATTTCTCTGTTTTGCTTAAGCTGTCCAGATGTGGTTTCTTTCACTTATGGACAAGAATTTTGGCCGATAATAAATAGAGTAGTAATATTAATTATCATTTTTTATAACGGTAAGCTAACAATAATTGAGCACACTCTAAGTGTTCACATGTATTAACATCCCATCCTCACTGAGATAGGTACTATTATCCTGATTTCCAGATGAGGAAAATTGAATTGCAGGAAGGTTGCTTGAATCTGCTTGGCTAATAAATAAATAGCAGAGCTAGAATTAGAATCTACACAGTCTCTTAACCAAACTGTTCAGAAATTTGTATCCGGAATTGGAGTTCTAGGTAACAGATCTTCAAGGCTACGTGGAGAACTAGAGACAAGTTTTCAATCTAGATAGCATGGAGAGCATTCAACATTCTGTTATTTTTCTGGGTTAGTAATCTAGCAGTCCTTGGCCTTCAGTAATAAGATAGTGAAAGAAATGATTGCTTCTGGACATCTGTAATCAGGGATTCATTGAAGAGAGGGTTCTGGCAGACCACATTGTCACCACCATCAATGAAGTATGAAAAATATGAAATATTGATGGATGGCTGCTTCTGGTAACACTGAATGGCTTAAAGTCAGAGAGTGATGACCTTAAATCCCTAAATTCTCAGTTTGAGCCATGGAATGAAATTCAGGGACCTTCTATAACCATGATGAAAGAATTTATTATTTTGCCCTGACAGACTGCAATAGCCAAAACTCAGAAGCAGATTTTGATCGTAAAGGGTTTCAAACTATATCATTGGATAAAATTTTCACTTCCATGGAAAGGTAGTCATTAATCAAAAAAGAGTAGACTGCCAGGGAGTGGGATGGGGTCCAGGAGAGGACCTATGTCTGAGTAACCGAAATCCCCACACTACATGGAGCTTCTGCTCATAAGGGCAGAGCCTCTCCTTCCTTCTCTGATGAGGTTGTTCTTCTCTTGCTTCAAGGTTCTTTTATTTTTTTGCCTGAGGAAAAAGGTCTTCTTGAAAGAAGACACCTATTCTCTAAATTTCACACTTGCCTTACACTTGGCTTTGCTCAGAGAAATTGTTGTTGTTCAGTTGCTAAGTAGTGTCCACCTTTTTGAGACCCCATGAACTGAAACACACCAGACTTCCCTGTCCACCATCTCCCAGAATTTGTTCAAACTCATGTCCATTAAGTTGGTGTTAGTCACTCAGCCATGTCTGACTCTTTGAAACCCCATGGACTGTAGCCCCCCAAGCTCTCCTGTCCACAGAATTCTCCAGGCAAAAATACTGGAATGGGTTGCCATTTCCTTCTCCAAGAGATCTTCCCAACCCAGGGATTGAACTCAGGTGTCCCACATTGCAGGCAGATTCTTTACCATCTGAGCCACCAGGGAAGCCCATTAAGTTGGTGATGCCTTCCAATCATCTCATCCTCTGTCACCTCCTTCTCCTCTTGCCCTCAATCTTTCCCAGCATCAGAGTCTTTTCCAGTGAGTCAGCTCTTCATATCAGGTGGCCAAAGTTTGGAGCTTCAGCTTCAGCATCAGTTCTTCCAATGAACATTCAAGGTTGATTTCTTTTAGGATTGACTGGTTGCTTAAAACTATTACTAGAGTTAAATTTCACTATGCTGCTGCTGCTACTGCTAAGTCACTTCAGTCATGTCCGACTCTGTGTGACTCCATAGATGGCAGCTCACCAGGCTCCCCCATCCCTGGGATTCTCCAGGCAAGAACACTGACTTGAGTGGAAATCACAGAGTCACTCCTTGGATGAGAAGGTTTACATACCATAAGAATTTGAGGGCTTTGCTAATTTTATGGGAAAATATCTGTGGAGTATGTGTGGGGATGAGTGGTGGTGCTTGATAAATAGGGAGGAATACAATCATTTTTTCTAGTAGAATTTGAATACAGATATATTCAACATATATTTTGCATTTAGAAAAAACCTGAGTAGCTATATGGAGTTCCAATAATTTGTTAGGTTGATTAACCCCAAACCGATTTCAACTATAGTCCATAAAATATTGGGTCAGATGAAAACACTTTTTGGTGTAGATGTATAAATGAATATATTATTTTATACAAGGGAAATATGGAGTGATCCTTCGTAAGCATCCTGTCCAGCTACATTCTAAATTATCTTACAATCTACTCCCTTCAACAAGGTCTTCAGACAGGCACGTGGTAAAAGAAACACTATTTATGGAACGGGCAATTTTCTGAAGACTGAGGATTCTAGTAGGAGACCACACCGTATAAATGAACTACATGATTTCAGTGCTGACTGGAGGATTCCAAGGTGGCAGAAGCCAAGTAGCCCCACTTAATTTTTAGAGACAAAAGGAGCAGTATTTCCGTAATTGTTAGGAGGGTCAGCATGATAATATAAATGATCTGACCCAAAGAGACTGTTAATAGTGACTACTGATATTAGAGTCTATGAACTAAAGGATAATTACACCTAATAACCTACTTGCAATTTTCTTTGTTTCACTTCTCATTCTGCATGCTGGGTGTGACTGGTCTAAATGCCTTAACTCCAGGGTAAGAATGCTTCCAATTTGGATACAACAATGATGTCAGTGAATTGGGTACCACATTGCCATATGGCCATTTTGAGGTCATCAGGTCCTTGGTTTATTAGGATAAAAGGCAGTTACTGTGTGTAGAATTGAGAAAGAGGATTTGGCTATCATTGATCTCCATGGTGGCTAGGAGCTTGGAGCCCATGTGACCTCTGGGAGCCTCCTCATTTCTCTATCTCCCTCATTAATGCAACCTCATGCACACAGCACCTCCAGGGGCTCAGCAGTGAAGTTCAATACATTGCGGGTAACTCCACAAAGCAAAGAACTCCAACCACTGGTGCTGACCGAAGCAAGGGGAACATGGAATCTGTCATGGAGAAGACAAGTTAAAAAAATGGATGAGTGGCTGCTTCTGTTAACAGTGAACACTGACTAGCAGCAATAGCTTTGTGCCTATATGCAGGAATAAGGACTATAACCTTAACTATATTTGACTTTCTACTCTGTCAAGTGTACATAAATATTTTAACTGATATATCTTCTTTCTCCTCTCTTTGATCTACATTATAGGGTGAGTTATTTATGATTATATCTATATTTTGACCACAGGTTACAGGTATGGGGAAAAGTGTATACCAACTAGAGATACTAGACTAAGAGTTGGGTTGCAGTAGACTCTTAATTTGGGAATTTCCCTTTGAGTGGGAACTGAGAATGTTCTCAGTTCCATGAGGGGTTTGTTGGTTTTTGTTAGGCAGGAAAAAATTTGTGGATTCAAAGTGTAGACTGTAGTGGACTTTTGTAATTTTTTTCACTGTTAAGTATTTACTACTCTTCACTGTTTGCTCCTTAGTCTATATTTTGGAAAGTCCTCAATTATATGTAGTCTAGATAGAAGTTACCTTCCCCACTGGGATCTAAAGCAGTCAGAGTTGTTCTTTTCCTGCATCTCATTGCTAGGGAATTGCATGTGACTTAGTCTAGACAGTTAGGCACTCTCTCTGGAAATTTCAGCCTTGAAAATACAACCCAAGAATCTGGAGATGGAATTGATTCATTCAGCTCCATACTGGTGGTGGCGGCTTGTAACTGGGACTCCTATTGCTCCCCCCAGCAGCCCTGGTTAACTTTTTGTTTTCCAGATCCAATTTTCCAGCTTTGTTATAATTCTATGAGCCCTCAATCTTTCCATTAAATTGCCCTTTTGCTTAAGATAGCCAGATTTAGGTAGGTTCTGCTGCTTTAAACCCAAATGCTATTATATAAATTCAAATGATAATTTTAGTTCTTAAGCTTAAAAACATTTTTGTGATTCCTTTCAAGTATCTTTTTACCTGTAAAATGTTTTCCCTCTTTCCTCCCAATTTTAAGGATAAATGGCAAACATTTTTCCTCCTAGCTTTATACTGAATTATCTTTGAAAAGAAACAACAGGGAATTTTACAATATTCCAAACTATGGGTCTCAATTTTTTCCTGAATGACTTTCTGTGCTCAGTCAGAAACATATGGAAAAATAATGCCCGTTGTGTGTTTGTTTATTTTTGCTTATTTTCTCCCAAATTCCTATTCCCTCCTTCTCCTTTTTTGGGGGACTGTGCCCTACAGCACAAAGTGGGCAGGTGTGGGTAAGGCTGAGCCTGGAGCATCGCACACAAATATGCAGAATGGAGAACTGCATAAGGGCGGGGGCACGCTCGCACAGAGCTCAGTGCCCAGAACCAGGCCTAGGAAGATGTTGGCCTGGTGGGCTGTAGTGAAGAATCTGAGACAAAGGAGATGGGGAAACAATGACTGGGGAGACCACAGTAAGAAACGAGAACAGAGACTCCTGGTGAGAATGAGTAGGTAGTGTGGGACACAGGCTGGCCACCGAAGGTCCAAATCCCATTTGATCCAATATTGGAGCAGGGAGGGCACCGTCATTATTTCTGAGATTGAAACTCCCAAATTGAGAAGATGGAGAGGTGGATGCAACGGTCAGGCTTGTTGTCCAAAATCATACCCTGTCACTTCTTTCCTCAAAATCTTTAATCCACCGGCATCTATAGAATGAAATCCTAGTCACTTGGGCTGGTTTGGGGGTCTCAGTAACCCAGGTCCCCTGACCTCACCCTGTCTACCACCCTCTGAATCACTGACATTCCAGTCACCCTGTTTGCTTGTGCTGTTCCCACAGCCAGACAAGCCTTTCCAGTTCTCCATTTTGAGAAGATCTTACTCATCAGAAAAGAGCCTGCTCCAATATTGTCTGTCCCATGATGCTTCCTTCTGATCCTTGAAGTCAGAACCTTGGATTCCTCCCCCGAGGTTGATGCCAGTCTCAACATTGTCCTACTCTCTCAGACATATCCTAACCAGAATTATGGGGGGTTCAGCTCGGAACATCTAAGACTGGTATTGACTTTGGCCCCTAATTTTGTTAGTTGGCTTGATGGGTAGGTCCTAATATAGATTCTCAAATTTATAGGCCAGTTTTGGGAATTGGCTTTCAGTCCTTTGCTCTGTGCCCCAGAAGCTGTTGTTTATCTGACTAGACTCTGAGAGTATGTATAATGTGGGACATCAAAGGTCTCACTATATAGCCATCTGCTGCCCCCTTTATATACATGTCTTGCCCCTGACCCGGAGCCTAGGAAGGGCTTTTCTGAATGACGGCAGAATGTAGGTGTCCTTACAGTCTACTTCTTTGCTTGTATCTGTGATTATCAGCTGTTCTGGTTTCCGCTATTTCTGCTCTGTCCAAAGGTAGGGTCATACATAGTGTTCCTGAATGTTGGGTCCCCTCATGGTAAGATGACTTGGGCTGGATTTTTCCCTCTAATTGGCGGCTATGCTTTCTGGACTCCACATTCTGCTTGCCAAGCGGAACGTCCTCTTTCATCTGAAGTGGAGTCTGTCCTTTCATTACTTTTCCATTCTAGTAGACATATCTATTTCCAAATTCCAGCTGCTCCCAGTCTGCCCTGCTCAGCTGCAACTGGCCAGGTAGTACTAGATCATGCCCTGAAAGGCGGAAAAACTACGGAGCATCTACTGTGTTCTAGCTTATCTTTTGGTGTTCTGTGTGGGTTTTGCTTTACTCTTTGATAGCCAGATGCCACACATTGGTATATACTACCCAGGGCCTAATGCACAACTGCAACCCTGCAAGGATTCAGTATACAATATTAGGTTTACGAGTCCCTTGACAGGCTCTTTCTAGGAATTAGCTCTGACTTCTGTTCCAGTGTCATTTTGTTTAATTTTTGGTATGCTGCGATCCTCCAAATAAGCAGGATGTTTTTATGGGACTCTGGTTGTATTCTCTCTTGCCTCTAGCCCATCAACCATATTCATCTTTCCCAGGAATATAGTTTGATTATGCAAGACCCTCCAGCAGGTGGAAAATGACTTCCTAGAAGCTACAGACTGTGGGTCTCAATTCTTGGGGTTACATACATGTCCCTTCAGAGAATGCCTGAATTTGTCTGTCCACATTATTACTGACAGCTCCTCTATTAGTCCCTTGTGATAGAGATGATCTGAATTTTGGATTGTCCCTCCACATTCCCCATAGTTTCCCACTTTCGTGCCTCTGTCAATATTGTTTCAGCTCATCACTCTTCACTAAGAAAATCTTCTTCATCCTTCAAGATCCATTGCAAAAGCACCAAAGATTTTCTTAATCTCTGCAACTTAAGATGATTTCATTATCTTTGAACTTGATAATTTTCTGTTGGATTCTTTTTTGCATTCTGTCTTATAGTTGTTTGTGTACTTTTTATCATTTTTGTATTATTTTAGATGAGGAAGTCCTTGACAGTCAGAGTGGTCGTCAACTCTGTACTTAACTCTTATTGAAAGAATAGACATTCAATAATTATTTTCTATTTTATTATAAAACTATAAAATATTACCATTTATTAAGGGTAGTTTCTCCATGAAGAATTTTGGTCTCTAGCCCAAACTTGCATATTGCATTTTAAAACAGTAATATTTTAAATTTATTCTGTATTATAAAGCTAGAAATGAGGAAATATAGAATTATAATACAATTTTAAAGCCTGTAGTATTTTTGCCTAAATCTTTCAATCAAATACATCACCCTGATTTATTATGAATCTTCTCTGAGTCATAAGAGAGAGAATGACTTAGAAAATATTTGACTCCTTAGAGAAAAATCTTATTTGTCTATTCAAAATGTTTAATTTATTGTAATTTTTAAATATAATATTTAATCTATTGTAATTTTATATTTTCAATAGACAAATAAGATTTTCCTCTAAGGAATCAAATTTTTTCTAGTGTTTTACAATGAGTTGTGTGATTTTTAAGTAACTTTCACATGATGGTTCTTAAGTAATTTTAATGGAAATATTATTAAATTTATGTAGTTATTAATCCATGATAAAGAATTATTTTGAGATAATCAGATCAGATCAGATCAGATCAGTCACTCAGTCGTGTCCGACTCTGCAACCCCGTGAATCGAAGCACGCCAGGCCTCCCTGTCCATCACCAAGTCCCGGAGTTCACTCAGACTCATGTCCATCAAGTCAGTGATACCATCCAGCCATCTCATCCTCTGTCATCCCCTTCTCCTCTTGCCCCCAGTCCTTCCCAGCATTAGAGTCTTTTCCAATGAGTCAATTCTTCGCATTAAGTGGCCAAAGTACTGGAGTTTCAGCTTTAGCATCATTCCTTCCAAAGAAAGCCCAGGGCTGATCTCCTTCAGAATGGACTGGTTGGATCTCCTTGCAGTCCAAGGGACTCTCAAGAGTCTTCTCCAACACCACAGTTCAAAAGCATTAATTCTTCGGCGCTCAGCCTTCTACACAGTCCAACTCTCACATCCATACATGACCACTGGAAAAACCATAGTCTTGACTAGACGGATCTTTGTTGGCAAAGTAATGTCTCTGCTTTTGAATATGCTATCTAGGTTGGTCATAACTTTCCTTCCAAGGAGTAAGCGTCTTTTAATTTCATGGCTGCAATCACCATCTGCAGTGATTTTGGAGCCCCCAAAAATAAAGTCTGCCACTGTTTCCACTGTTTCCCCATTATTTCCCATGAGGTGATGGGACCAAATGACATAATTTTTGTTTTCTGAATGCTGAGCTTTAAGCCAACTTTTTCACTCTCCACTTTCACTTTCATCAAGAGGCTTTTTAGTTCCTCTTCACTTTCTGCCATAAGGGTGGTGTCATCTGCATATCTGAGGTTACTGATATTTCTCCCGGCAATCTTGATTCCAGCTTGTGTTTCTTCCAGTCCAGCGTTTCTCATGATGTACTCTGCATATAAGTTAAATAAACAGGGTGACAATATACAGCCTTGACGTACTCCTTTTCCTATTTGGAACCAGTCTGTTGTTCCGTGTCCAGTTCTAACTGTTGCTTCCTGACCTGCATACAAATTTCTCAAGAGGCAGATCAGGTGTTCTGGTATTCCCATCTCTTTCAGAATTTTCCACAGTTTATTGTGATCCACACAGTCAAAGGCTTCGGCGTAGTCAATAAAGCAGAAATAGATGTTTTTCTGGAACTCTCTTGCTTTTTCCATGATCCAGCGGATGTTGGCAATTTGATCTCTGGTTCCTCTGCCTTTTCTAAAACCAGCTTGAACATCAGGAAGTTCATGGTTCACATATTACACATCTTTAACTATCACATTCTAATTTGAATTAGTATACCACTTTTCATATAATGTGAGAACTCACAAGTGTAATTGCACTCTTTCTCCCAACTTTTGTATTATTTTCATATTTTTAACCTCTAGACATGAAAGAAATCACAGAATGGGGAACACATGTATACCTGTGGCGGATTCATTTTGATATTTGGCAAAACTAATACAATTTGTAAAGTTTAAAAATAAAATAAAATAAAAAAAATAAAAAAATAACTTATTGTCATTTTTGCTTTAGTCAATTGACATTTGAAGAATGTAAGAAAAGAAAGAAAAATAGTGTATTCACATATTTACCATTTCCAGTGCTTTTCTTTCTTAACTACAGATCCAAATTGTATCTAGCATCATTTTTCTTCTGCTTGAGAAAATTTATCATCTCTTGTAGTGAAGATCTCCTGGCACCATATTCTAACAGCTTTTTATTTGAAGATAGGTTTATTTCATCTCCATTTTTGAAAGATGTTTTTGCTAGATATAGAATGTTTCATTGAGAGGGTTTTCTTTTCCCCTTTCAGTATTTAAAAGCTGTGCTTCCATTGTCTTCTGGATTCTATTCTTTCTGATAAAAGCCACAGTAATTGTTGTTGTTCCCTTTATGAGATGAGTCTTTTTAAAATGTGGTTACTTTTAAGAATTTTCTTTTCATCTTTTATTTTTAGAAGTTTCCTTTGCTATTACCAGGTGTGGTTTTCTTTTTAATCTTGCTTAGATTTTACTGAGCTGCCTGGATCTGTGGGTTGAGATCAAATTTTGAAAGACTTTGGTCTTTATTTCTTTAGCTTTAATTTTCTGCTCAATTCTTTCTCTCCTTTCCTTCTGGGACTCCAGTGACATGTGTCTTAGAGTGCTTGATACTATTTCATAGATATTTCATATTCTATTTTAAAGAATATTTTCTTTTTCTATGCTTCTGTGTGGATGACTTTCATTGAGCTGTGTTCAAGTTCACCAATTATTTTCTCTGTTATGGTCAAACTTCTTTTAGAGCTAGCCAATGAATTTGTTTCAAATATTATATTTTTTAGTTCTAGTATTTCCATTTGGTTCTTTTCTTTCTCAAATTTTCTAAAAATTCTACATAGCTCCTAAAATTTCCTATCTTCTCATCTATCCTACTAATCTTTTCCTGTAGATGCCTTAAATATTTTTAGTCATTTCAAAGTCTCTTTCCAACATCTGGACCATCTACTGCCTTGTTTTTATTAACTAATTTTTCTCTTGACTGTAGGGCACATTTTTCTACTTTTCTGATGTGTAGTGTGTTTTAATTGCAAGCTTGATACTGTAGTGATAAATTATGGGCAATCTGAATTCTCTTATCTTCTTCTGAAGAGTGCATAGTTTTGTTCTAACAGGTAATTGTATTGCTTGAAGGTCACCTTGAGCCTGGGAAAACTTGGTTTTGGCCCTTCTCAAAGTAGATTTGTTTTAGTTTTGTCTAAAGCACATCTCTTAGTCTGAGGATAAGGTCTTTCTTTTTCTTTCAGGATCTTTTTAAACAGCTTAAATGAAATACCATTTACATACCATAAAATTCACCCATTGTCAGTGTATAATTCAATAATTTTTGGTAAATTTATAGAATTGAGCAAATATAGCCACAACAAAATGTTTTTAAATTATAAAATACACATAAAATAAATTTACCATCTTACTCATTTTTAAATGTATAGTTCATTGGCATTAGGTGATTCATATTATTGAGCAACTATTACCACAATCTCCATAACTCCTTTATATCTTACTAAGCTGAAAATCTATGCCTGTTAAACAGTAATTACCCATTCTGCTTTCTTCCCAGCCACAGAAAACCACCATTCTATTTTCTACCTCTGTGAATTTGACTACTATATGTACCTCATATAAGTGGAATCATACAGTATTTGCCCTTTTGTGACTGGCTTAATTCACTTACTATTAATGCCCTCAGGTTTTATCTATGTTATACCATGTGTCAGAGTTTCCTTTCTTTTTAAGGCTGAATAATATTCCATTGTGTATACATACCACATTTTGTTTATTCACAATTCAGTTTTAGAACATTTCCGTCACTCCAAAAATCTCCCTTGTGCCTGCTTGCAATTAATCCTCATTCTCACCCCTAGCCCTAGGCAACTACTGATCTGCTTTCTGTCTCTATAAATTTACTTTCTTTAATCACTCATATAAACAGAATCATAAAATATGTAGTCTTTTGCATCTGGTTTCTTTCATTTTAGAGATTGAGAAGAGCTCCTTGCTCCTGAGGCATGGGCCTTCTGAAGTTCTCAGTTCATTCAGTTCAGTCCCTCATTCGTGTCCGACTCTTTGCAACCCCATGAACTGCAGCACACCAGGCTTCCCTGTCCTTCACCAACTCCTGAAGTCTGCTCACACTCATGTCCAGTGAGTCAGTGATGCCATCCAACAATCTCATCCTCTGTCATCCCCTTCTCCTCCTGCATTCAATCTTTTCTAGAATCGGGGTCTTTTCCAATGAGTCAGTTCTTCACATCAGGTGGCCAGAGTATTGGAGTTTCAGCTTCAGCATCGGTCCTTCCAATGAATATTCAGGACTGATTTCCTTTAGGATAGACTGGTTGGATCTCCTTGCAGTCCAAGGGACTCTCAAGAGTCTTCTCCAACACCACAGTTCAAAAGCATCATTCTTTGGCCTTCAGTTTTCTTTATAGTCCAACTTTCACATCCCTACATGACTACTGGAAAAACCATAGTTTTGACTAGATGGACCTTTGACGGAAAAGTAATGTCTCTGCTTTATAACATGCTGTCTAGGTTTGTCATAGCTTTTCTTCCAAGGAGCAAGTGTCTTTTAATTTCATGGTTGCAGTCACCATCTGTAGTGATTTTGGAGCCCAAGAAAATAAAATCTGTCACTGTTTCCATTGTTTCCCCATCTATTTGCCATGAAGTGATGAGACTGGATGCCATGATCTTAGTTTTTTTAATGTTCTAATTGAAGCTAAAAACATTTAACAAATCCTTCTAATTTGATGGATCTTGAATTCCACACTGTATCTCCTATGGTTAGTGACTACTGGGATCTAAGCACAAGTCTTTCAACTTTCCAGCTTTCACTTTCCTCTTGAGTCCTTAACACCTTAACCTGTACAAGTGTGATTCAAAGGTTAAGGGAGAACTTGGGGGTATTTAATGCACAAATTTTGGGGTAGTTAATGCACTACTCTGACTCCTTTCTGAAATGTCTTTCAATTTCCAGCAACTGTGATAGTCCACAGAGACTCAGGCTAATAAGATTAAGGCTCTCTACTGGAGATTAAATGGACTTCCCTGGTGGCTCAGTGTGTAAAGAATCTGCCTGTCAATGCAGGAGATGCAAGTTCCGTGCGATCCCTGGGTTGGGAAGATCCCCTGGAGAAGGAAATGGCAACCCGCTCCAATATTCTTGCCTGGAGAATTCCGTGGACTGAAGAGCCTGGTGGGCTACAGTCAATGGGGTCGCAAAGAGTCAGACACAACTTAGCAACTAAACAACAACTGGAAACTACACTCTATGCTCAGGATTGGACTGTGTCCCCCAGAAGAAGCTGAATAAATGTCTTACTCACTTTAGTTGCCTCTTTTAAGAGTTGCATGCCTTCCCAATTCTGCCTCCTTTAGGTCGCTCTTCAGTGAAAATGCAGTGGTTGCTTTTTACATTTTGTCTGTTATATACAACTGTAGTTTGTAGGAGGGTTAGTCTGAAAGAAGATACTTCCATTACCAGAGTCAGAAGATTTTCATGATCAGAAGACTATGAGTGTGAAAGATAAGCATTAAGAAAGAGGTTCAGAATCAATAATTAAGAAACCATCACTTCAGAGTTTGCGATAATTCAGACAGAACTTTAGCCATAATTTCTTTAAGGAAGTGCATATTATCCATAGGATTATAAGAATAGTTCTTAAACTATCTAGGGAGGAAAATCCTTATTTTTCTTGTCATTTTTATTTTTTATTTTGCTTTAAAAACTTTCAATTCTTTGTAATAGATACTTCTAAACATGTAACTACCATAGTGATAGTTGCTGGAAAAATAATGAGAAGAGTTAACATTGCTTGAGCACTTGTTATATGCTGGAACTATAATAAAAACTTTAAAGTACGAGTTCTTTTAATATTAACAGAGAGAAGTTCATTGAATTAGGAGCAGTTTCATGAACTTGAACCCAGGGACCCATCTGCAGAGCTTGTTCATTTCGTTATCAGAGATACTCGGCATTGGCATGAGAACCTGAGGATGCCATGTGAAAGGGGAAATCGTGAGCTCTGTCTGCTAACTGGCCCTAACCTGAAATGGGCTGGTTGTACCCACCTTAGGTGCTTCTGAAGAAGCAAGTTCCCTTCTGAGAAGGGTCTGGGTGAATGTGGTGTCACAGATTCCACTCCCCCCTAAGCTGGAGGGAAACACTCACACTTTTCCCCTGCAATGAGTTGTACTGTCAATATACCTAGCCAGGAATGGGTGACCTTAAATTCTATGAGAAAACTAATGGTTCAGTTTCTGATGGAGCTCTTTTATGGGCAGACTCATAGGTCCGCTGGTGTTCTTTGTATGTGGGGAGAGGAGGCTGGAGCTCTCATTAAGCCTCAAATCTTAGATGTACCAGGATTCTGTTGCCTCCTCTTTTGTCTCCCAGGATGGACAAATTCTCACATGTATCATCTAGTTCAGGCTTCACAGCCCAAGCGACAGCTGCAGGCAGCTTTTCTAATTATCCCCTGCTGAAGACAACCAATTGACCGTGGAAAGTTGTCAGTTAGGCAGGACTTGGTCTTTTAATAGGAAGTCATGGCTAACTGCTGCTCTTATTATCCCATTGAAGCATCTTTATTATACTCTAAACAGCCATCTAATTTTGATGTGACAGAAGAGAGAATTAAATGAACAGAATATCTTGATGGATCAAAATGATTCCAACGTACAGACCCAAGAATTAGTTCACAAAATGAGCATTTTCTTATTATAAACAAATGTACCAATATATGAACAGAAGTTACTTCTTGGTAGTTGGTCTATGGATCGTTTTTATTTCTTATTTGTGTTTTTCTGTACTTTCTGTGTTCTAGAAACAATATATATTCCTTTTGGACTCAGATTTTTAAAAAATGAGAGATAGGGTAGCCTAACCATCAGGGTTCTACTTTCGGAATGAATGAGGCACAGAGTTCTGCTTCAGAAAACTATAAATCATCCCTAAAGTCCAAGACCTTAAAAAAATTCAAACAATACCGGAACTATAATTTTCCTCTGAAAACTTTCCAACTGTAAATATCAAGGACAGGATATATAATTTTCTATTTAAATCCAACATGTGGTAGACATCTAATTAACATATAATGAATACATGCAAAAAAGAATGTGTAACATTCATGAATAGCATTTTTGGCCAGAAGTCTTTCAATTGCAAGTTTCTGAAAGCTGAACATAATGGGCCATTAGTGATTATGGTACCTGGCAGGAAGAGAGTCAAACTGGACGCAGGTATATTTTGCCTTTGCTTAGCTGCCCCCGAATGACTTCAGTTTGTCTCTGGCTTCTTTGCAGGTATGTCACAAGAATATGACCCTAGACAGCTTTGTAGTTACATTCTTAGAACGTTTAATTTAAACTAAAAGAACTTGGCTTCAGCTCCTGTTTGGGAATCCCACGTAAGTCTTTAACTGGATCACCATGAGTCATAGCCCACCCCTGTAGCCAGCATGGGTGAGCAATGTGACTGACAGGCCCTCCAAACCCAAGGAACTGGGAAGAACCCCTCAGAGGAGGGGAGTGGGAGAGGCAGATACCAGGAAAAGCAAAGAGGGAGGTACAGTGAGCAGACAGATCTAACACATCATGTAGAGAAAAGCATTATTAATAATGAAAATGACATTGATAATAACTGAGGTTTATTACACGCAGGTATGATCTAAGCCCTTCACACCCATTATCTCAAAGCTGTTTCACAACCCTACAGGTACTGAAGATCAGAGCCATTAAGTGACTAAGCCAAGGGCAAAGAAAATAATGGACAGTGAGGAGGTTAGCCCTTAATGGGGTCTAATGGAAAGGGGACAAATGCACTGAGATGCTTTAAACTTATACAAGCCTGCCAATGACATGCTTGACCTATTTTTCTCAAAAAGAGGAAGGAAAGTCATCCACAAACAAAATTTAAGGCTATATTGCTGACATACATTTCAATGTATAAATTTATGCCTTTCTTTGGGCTCTGGCAATGAAACATTTAACTTTTTATGTAACGTGATTCATTTCAAGTTAAAATGATTCAAGTCAAGGATCATGTAACTGAACAACTTAGTTTTTGTGCCTTTTAAAAATATAAGGGGAAAAAAATATATATATAAGGGGATTTCTCTATTGGTCCAGTGCTTAAGACTCTGTGCATCCATTGCAGGGGGCATGGGTTCCATCCCACATGCTGGGGTGCATGGCCTAAAAAGGAAAAATAAAGTTTTAAATATATACATATATGTATATTATGTATGTATGTATATATATATGTATATACATATATAAAATCATTATTATCAAGCAAATCCAGAAATAAAAAAATCACTTAACCAGATATGTGTTTTCATTTGGGATTTGGGAAACACTGACAATACATGACTTTGCATTTTAAAAAATATTTGTGTAAAGCAAGTCATGAACATATTTTGTACTCAGAGGTTCAGAGCATAGGGTCCGGGCCAGAGCTGGATTGGAATGCAGGTTCCTGGTGCTGCTTTTTTAGCTGTGTGACTTTGGACAGATGATCTAACTGTTCAGTGCCTTGCTCTCATGTGTGTAATGGAGATGAGAAGAGATATTCTCTTAGAAGGTTGATGCATGGATTACAGTGCATCCATTCAACCTATCAAAGAGGTTAGAGCAAAGCCAGCTTAATAAATAGAAACTCTTGATTTTATTAGAGCTCTGTTTGTGTTTGTGTAGAGGCTTTTTTTTTTTAACCTCCAAATAGTACTTGTTTTGTTTTTGTTTTTATATCACAGATCTATACAGATCTATGGGCTTCCCTGGTGGCTCAGATGGTAAAGAATCCACCTGCAATGCAGGAGACCTGTGTTCAATCCCTGGGTTGGGAAGATCCCCAGGAAAAGGGAATAGCTACCTACTCCAGGTAGTCATTCTTAAAATTCTTAAAGAGATAGGAATACCAGACCATCTGACCTGCTTCTTGAGAAATCTGTACGCAGGTCAAGAAGCAACAGTTAGAACTGTACATGGAACAACAGACTGGTTCCAAATAGGAAAAGGAGTACGTCAAGGCTGTATATTGTCACCCTGCTTATTTAACTTCTATGCAGAGTACATTATGAGTACATTTCCTTATGAGAAATGCTGGGCTGGAGGAAGCACAAACTGGAATCAAGATTGCCGGGAGAAATATCAATAACCTCAGATATGCAGATGACACCACCCTTATGGCAGAAAGAGAAAAAGAACTAAAGAGCCTCTTGATGAAAGTGAAAGAGGAGGGTGAAAAAGTTGGCTTAAAACTCAACATTCAGAAAACTAAGATCATGGCATCTGGTCCCATCACTTTATGGCAAATAGATGGGGAAACAATGGAAACAGGGACAGACTTTCTTTTCTTGGGCTCCCAAATACTGCAGATGTTGACTGCAGCCATGGAATTAAAAGATGCTTGTTCCTTGAAAGAAAAGTTATGACCAACCTAGGCAGCATGTTCAAAAGCAGAGACATTACTTTGCCAACAAATGTCCATCCAGTCAAAGCTATGTTTTTTTCAGTAGTCATGTATGGATGTGAGAGTTAGACTATAAAGAAAGCTCAGGGCCGAAGAATTGATGCTTTTGAACTGTGGTGTTGGAGAAGACTCTTGAGAGTCCCTTGGACTGCAAGGAGATCCAACCAGTCCATCCTAAAGGAAATCAGTCCTGAATATTCATTGGAAGGACCGATGCTGAAGCTGAAAGTCCAATACTTTGGCCACATGATGTGAAGAACTGACTCACTGGAAAAGACCCTGATGCTGGAAAAGATTGAATGCAGGAGGAGAAGGGAACAACAGAGGATGAGATGGTTGGATGGGATCACCGACTTGATGGACATGAGTTTGAGTAAGCTTTGGGAGTTGGTAATGGACAGGGAAGCCTGGCATGCTGCAGTTCATGGGGTCGCAAAGAGTCGGACATGACTGAGCAACTGAACTGAACCTACTCTAGTACTCTTGCTTGGAGAATCCCAAGGACAGAGGATCCTGGTGGGCTACAGTTCATAGAGTCACAAAGAGTCAGACACGACTGAATGACTAAGCACAATCACAGCACATATGGGTCTATTCATCACAAATCTACATCATTGCCGTCCCCATTAGAGAGACTGCGTTCATCCCTCTATCTGCAGCTGCTGGGGGATATTGGGGAAATCATTTCACAGATCTGGGTTGCTGAAGCATTGAGTGTCCACAAAAATATCAACTAATAGACTCTTCCGTATTACACAGTTTTGAACTCTGCAGTTGAGACTGATGTTCAGTGAGAAGATGAAAAGATATCTGATGGCAAGGACATTACAAGTCTCAGGAGTTAGAGAAAACAGGGCTGAGTCTTCAGACAAGGGCATTTACTGCATCAAAGAAATGAGGTGGTGATTGGTTAACTGCTTCTGTTAAATCAAGGACCCCAAAGACCAAGGTAAAATAAAATCAAGTAAAAGGCATGTTTCAACCTACAACAAATTTCAAAGCTGGTTGATGGAAGTTAAACTTTACATTTTTGATCAAGTGAGAATATTGATGCTTAAACAATGAATATGTACTATTTAATTGCATCTGCCTTTGCTTTTCAGTTACTTATTAAGAAGCTAAAGGTCAGTACTTTCTTCAGCTTTATCTTTCTGGGTTAGATGAAAGTCCACTGAGATCAGAGACTCAGAAGAGGAAATGAACAGAAGTAATGAACCAATCCATATTTCTTCCCCTAAGTCAGTTGTCGATTTTGAATAATGTACGGCATATGCAGACAGTTCACTACATCAAGAGGTCCCTAGAAATCAGAGAGAGTGATGATCAAATTGAAAACACTCTCATTAGAGAGCTAATATCTTGTTCCAACATATATGTAGGTACTGAGTTAATTCTTCTGCTGATTTTAGGTTTAATGGGTTGATATTCTTCTGATCCAAAAACTTAGAGGTTGAAATCTGATCATTCTAAATTTACTGCCTACTTTTGTCATCCTATGAACTTGTGCTTTATTGATTTTTAAGAAAAGAATCAAGTACTGACCATCCATGGACATAAAAGCCAGGAAAAAGATAAAATTTGCATTTTGAAAAAGGAAAAGATCTAAAATGACTATTGCTTTGAAATTTTTCCTCTTGAGAGGAATACACATGCTTTATAAATATTAACCCAAAGCTCTTTTGATATTTGGCCTGTGTGAAGGAGATTCTAAGACAAAGCCTGGAAGCCTTAAATCTCTTCTTTGAATGAGAAGGCTTCACTGTTGTCAAAGTCACATTTGAAACTTTTTGTAACTTTATTTTACTTTAACTTGGCCTGGGCTCCACCTCTGCCCCCCTGAGAATCAGAATTCATTTAGCATTCCAAATGTTCATGGCATTGAACTTAGGACTTGGATGGAGGTAAAAATGAGGAAAGGGAAAATGTTTGTTTGTGGCACTTAAGTTTTAAAATGGAAAAAATATAGGTTTTTAAAGAAAGTACATCACTCAAGACATTAGTCAAAAAGAATTTTGGCACATTTTTGGGAGGGGTCAGTATAACTTAGCATTTATCCTATACTTCTGTGACATTATTCCAATGATAAAATTTTAGATAAAAGAAGTTATAAGTGTTGAATTTTTCAAGCTTGTAACTGATTTTTTTTTTCCTGTACCATTTCTTTCAAATGTTAAAAATCATGACTTAGGCTTCTGATGGGTTCAAAATATATTCTGAGTAATGTTCAGCCCTGAATTCCACCACACGCTCTTGTATGAATAATGCCACCTCACCCCAAATCGAAGCATGGGAAATTTGCAATTCCCTCAAAGGATTGTAAATGAGCTGCTTGTCAAGCTGCCAAAGCAAATTAACAGGATTTAAATTCTGCCATAATATCTATCAGAAATTCAAATGACTAGTTATTAAAGCAGTGCTTGCTCTCCTGTGACGCATGCAGCGTGCCAAAGCAGTACCGATATGTCACCTCTCTGCTTCTGCCTATTTGATTACAGCTCGTTGGGCACCAGGTGGCTTCTCTGTAGAGTGTCTTGCAGTCTATTAAATTCTGAGTGTGAAATAGAAGTAAAGCACAATAAATATTTTATGGTATGGGTGTGTACATGTTCCTCAAAGCTGTTCTGTACTCTTGAGTTTTTATAAGGATAGCCTGTTCTCTTACAAAAAAATCATTATAGAAAAAAATACTTGAAAATAGGGAAAGACTACCCTAATCCATCACCCAGAGATAGTAGCTTTTAATATTATTTTTGTGTTTTGGGGCCCAGTTAATCCTAAAGGAAATCAGTCCTGAATATTCATTAGAAGGACTGATGCTGAAGCTGAAGCTTCAGTGCTTTGGCCACGTGATAGGAAGAGCCAACTCTTTGGAAAAGACCCTGATGCTGGGAGAGATTGAAGGCAGAAAGTGAAGGGGACAACAGAGGATGAGATTGTTGGGTGGCATCACCAATTCAATGGACAAGATTGCACAAACTCAGGGAGATAGTGAAGGACAGGGAAGCCTGGCACGCTGCAGTACATGGGGATTGAATGAGTCAGACACGACTTAGCGACTGAACAACAAGAACACAGTTTTGCTTATATTCAGAAATAAAAGATCATATGACACACAAATTGATTTTAAAACATCTCTTTTTGATTATGAAAGTAATTAGTAACATTACTGAACATTTGGAAAATAAAGAAAAGAAGAAGATAAAAGTGATATTGAATCCCACCCTGGCATAACCACTGTCAATAGTTTACTTATAATTTTTTTGCATATTTGTTTATATTTAAGAGTACACAATAGCAATGAATAATGGGTTGTTATGTAAATCATGGGTGAGGCTAATGTTAATAAAGGTACAGGTAACTGAAAATATATAAGGCCACAATAAATAGTAATTTTTACGGCATAATGAGAGGAGGAATATCACAAAACTTGGGTTGAAGATGCTGTGCAGTGGAGCTAAAGACAGATGATATGTTTATCTTTCATAGCAAAAGTTAATCATTCGGGTCATTAAAAATGAATTAAAATATTGAGAAGTTTTCAGGTTACTTGGCAATTAAATGGTTCCCACTTATTTCCAGGAAATTCTGATTGTATATATTGAGGGGTAAGGAGATAGAGCTTGGAGAAAAGAAACTTCCCTTTCAGGTTTCTCCCAGTCTGTGTCATAACTGCAGGAGATAATTTAGCCACTGTTAGCAATGCCAGAAATGGCAACCCACTCCAGTGTTCTTGCCTGGAGAATCCCAGGGACGGGGGAGCCTGATGGGCTGCGTCTATGGGGTTGCACAGAGTTGGACACGACTGAAGCAACTTAGCAGCTGCAGCAATGCCAGACCCAAACTTTGCCAAGTAATTTTTTTTGCCACACCTGGTGGCATGCAGGATCTCTGGTTCCCCAACAAGGGATCAAATCTGTGCCTCCTGCAGGGAAAGCCTGGGGTCTTAACCACTGGACCACCAGGAAGATCACCAGCCAAGTAGTCTTTTAAATGATCATTAGGTATGCCAAGGACTTCCCTGGTGGCTCAGCTGGTCAAGAATCTGCCTGCATTGTGGGAGACCTTGGATCAATCCCTGGATTGGGAAGATCCCCTGGAGAAGGGAACAGCTACCATTCCAGTATTCTGGCCTGGAGAATTCCATGGACAGAGGAGCCTAGTGGGCTACAATCCATGGGGTCACAAAGAGTCAGACATGACTGAGCAACTCTCACTTTCACTTTAGATATGCCAAAGGATTCCAGCTGAACTCTGGGGTGAAGAATGGGGTTCAAGAAACATGTTTTCTAGAATTATGGGAAGGACATGTCCCCAGGCTATTGAATACTTCTAACAACACATATCCAGTTGCATTTCCAAGTTTGGAATTCTAACTAAAAAAGTTAAGTCTCAAGAGACCTTTTATAAAGGTAGACTATTATTAAGTTTTTAAATTTTTGATTCATCTTGGTTGGAGTACTCTATGAAGTTTTTTTTTCCAAGCGAAGTCCATAGAGGGTTTGGGGGCATTTTCGTACCTGAGACTGACTTTCTGGACATTCTTGGTTCATATTCCTTTCCTCACAAATTTCACAGACATTGCTCCAATGTCTTTTGTCAACTGATCTTGTTGGTGAGACATTTTAAGTCTGTCTTTTTTTGTATATTTGTAAACAATGGATGATTGTCACTCGATCTTCAGGTAGATTTTTTTTTTCCCCTTTATTTTTCAATCTTGGTCCATTAGCTCTCATTTACATTCTGACGTTGAAACTAAAGAACTAGCTTTAAATCCCAAAGTCATTCATCAGGGATTTACATACCATGACACTATACGTGCAACAAGAATATTATTCAGCTGACACATAAGGCACCTGTCCCTCCTGTTCAGAGGGCATATGCTCACTGATCCTCACCTGAACAGCTTAATATGCTGTGTTTCTAAGACAGGCATTGCTTTTGCCTGTGACCTCTGGCTGGGTTGGGTTTTCCAAGTCATAGGCTTCCCAGTTGGCCCAGGGGCTTCCCAGGTATTGCGATGGTAAAGAATCTGCCTGCCAATGCAGGGGATGTAAGAGACATGGGTTCAATCCCTGGGTTGGGAAGACCCCCTGGGGTAGAAAATGGCAACCCGCTCCAGTATTCTTGCCTGAAAAATCCCATGGACAGAGGAGCCTGGTGGGCCACAGTCCATGGTGTCTCAGAGTTAGACATGACTGAGGTGATTGAGTGTATCACGCCGGTGAGATGAAGTTTATGAATCATTTTTCTAGAAAATGATGACCTCCGTGGATTAGTCTTAATGACTGCAATGCTTCACCTATTGATTAAAGAAAGGAATTTTGTAGTGACACCCTGGTGAGCCAGAATAGTGATGCCAGTGATTCCAGTGAGGGCTTGGAATCTACCACTGTCCAAGATGAAGGCTTGAACACTATAGCAAAGCAACAGCAGAATGTAGGTGGCAAATATGGAGGATCACAAGCAATCTAGTCTAATTACATGGCAGTAATTGAAAGTTTTACTCAGGATGTCAGACTATCATTGAGTTGAGTTTGTGTCTCAGTAAATTCCTTTAATCTTCACATTCAGTGTTTTATCAATTTCAAAAGAAATTCCTTCATTGTGCCTTTGCTCTTTTCATACATTTTTGTTATTTTCTCTTCAGAAGCACAAACATAATCCTTAAGAAATAATTAAATTTCCAGCTTTGGGCATATTCTTCTAGTTCCAGGGTGCTGATATGGGAATTTTTTTCCCTGGAATTTTTTTTTCCTTTCAACTTGGTACTCTGAGCAAATAAAATAGAGAAAAATGTGAGTATACTAATACCAAACTTTCTGTTTCTATCTTTAGGTCAGCACTGTGGGAACTCTGCATCCCTGGTGTCACCCTGTCTCCCCTACTTTATATTCTATTAGATGGAGAAGTTTCAGCTTCTGAGTGGATGGGGAAGGGCAGGGGCAGCCCACCCGCTCTGGCTGCCTCCCCATGGCTGTGGGCCTCCCCCTGATGCGACTGTTGCCTGGGGCTGTTGCTTATTTCAGAACTAATGGCTTAATGCCGGTCCTGAACCTCTTTCCCTGTCCATTCAGATGTCTGTTCCAGTAGTCTTTCTGATACAAAAAGATTGAGCATTTATAACATTAAAAGTAGATAAATGCCTAAATGAAATCCAATTTATAGTTGGTTTTTTGGCTACTGAATCTCTGAGTGATTTTATTATTCCTGTGATATGTCTTTTGGGTGATAATACAGTGAAAAGGAAATTAGTAATAATTACTCAAAGATTTGAAACAAGATTCATTACTGATATGTTCCTGCTACATTTCCAGACATTACAAAAGTGCATAAATTTTCCTTTGCTAAGGTCCTGCCTTGTTTCTAAAGATCACAGTATGAAATCCTTTAGCATCATGGAAATTACAGTTTGTAAAGGATGTGGACATGCATAAGATAAGGAAAATCTTACGCATGTTGCACAGGGATTTCTTATTGTGTCCTTGACCCAATATTTGACTCCAATATCTCAGAGGTGCTTAGAAACTAAAGACAAAAAGATGACACGTTAAGTGTATATTTTTCTGATTCCATTGATTCTCATATTACATGTGATGTAGTTTTAGTTTAATTGTATAATGACTGTGACAATAACTATAATAGTTAACAAATATAATGCTCATTCAAGCCAGTTTTCAGTTCTCCTCCTGAAAAATTCATCTTGTAGTTTAATGTATTTATATTTTTTATTCCAGAAAGAATTTTAAAAATTTCCTTTATGCTGTTTTAAACACATTCAAATACATTTTCTATATTTTTAAAAGAAAGATCTAAAACTGTTCTGAGGTGAAAATAGACTCACATGTTTAAATTAGTAATTAAGAGAAACTGATCTGCATTAACCTTGGGAGCCGTCGACATTTAAATGGAAATCCGTAATAGTTGCATATCTTTTTTGCATATTTTCCATCATGAATGCATGATTTTACTGTTCGTAATTCAGTTTTGCATGTATAACTTGTATGTGGGGTAGAAAGATTAGATGGTGATCGGCCATGACCACCATCTCTGCCATCCTGGGTTGAACAGTGTGTGGTTTCTTGTTTCCCAGTGCCTGCTTGCCTCTTCAGGGAACTGGGGAATAATGGATTTTCAGAATGGCCCTAGATGGGCGAATAGCCTGAGAAGCTGGTTTCTGATTATGCCTGTAATTGTATGTTTATGAGTTGACAGCCACACAATTTTGTCCTCTACTTAAATTACTCTGAAGTCTTTTTATCTCTGAACCCTATGGTCTGTGCAATGCTTCTGAATTCCTCATTATATACTGCTTTGTATTATTATTTAACTGTTTAATGTATTACAATTTTGCCTTTTCAACTAAATTTTTAGTTCCTTGAGGGCAAGAGAAGCATCTTATAAACTCTTTTCTTATTATCACTACATGTCAGGCATCCAATAAATATTTGATGAGTGAAACAGGACTGAATGCAATTGACTACATGCTCTCAGAATCAGAGTATTCAAAATCATTTGAGTTTCTGACTAAATGAGTATAAGTCAAGAAATTATTTTGTTTCAGGCCTCATTAACTTTCCTGATTTAGTAATATATATCTGAAGAGTTCTTAATGAAGGGAGACAACTTATGCTTTGATGTTAATCAGGATACAAAATTGAATATATTATATCATTTCAACTAGAATAGGAAAAATGTAGAAGTATTTACCTCTGGATGATTGCATGACTTTTCCTCTTTTTTTAAAAAAACTTTAATGAAATTTAAACATTTTTGACCCTGAAAACATTTGCTTTTATAGTTAAAAGGAAACAAGAGAAAAAAATCTTTGCAATCCTTGTATGTGTGTATATGTGGGTATGGAGGTAGGTGTGTGTATATGAGGAATAAGACTGAGGATTGTCCCTTTAAAGTAAAGTACAGCAATAACAACACACATCTTTAAATAGCATTGAGTCATGATTAATTGCTATTTTACTGAAACATGCATAACAGCTTGTTAGAATAAAAGTCATTTTGTTTAACACTTATTAATCAGAACTCTAGCTGTATGTTTAACATGTGCATATCCCCCTTCTATATTTGTAACATCTCTTTCCAACCTCTATTTTTAATACAGCAAGCTCTAACTTAAATCAAAACAGGTGTTCTGGTGAATCAATAGTCAGAGTTAAAAAGGAGAATAGCAATTTCTAGTTGGTAACATGCTAGAAAACAATATTTCTTATATTTATTGTTTCTTTTAATGGGCAATCACTGAGAAAAATTAAACTTCTGTACATAATATATATTACTATTTGGCTTCCTTCCTCAGTCGGATATGACTGAGCGACTTCACTTTCACTTTTCACTTTCATACATTGGAGAAGGAAATGGCAACCCACTCCAGTGTTCTTGCCTGGAGAATCCCAGGGACGGGGGAGCCTGGTGGGCTGCCATCTATGGGGTTGCACAGAGTCGGACATGACTGAAGTGACTTAGCAGCAGCAGCAGCAGCAGCTTCGCCCCCTGTCCCACCTTCAAAAGCAGAGTAGAACATCTAAGGAATTATAAAGCAATGATTCTGGAAACAAATGGCAGTAAAACTGTTTTGAGGCCCAGACTGTGACTCTGCTGGTCACCGATGGGACCTAAGCAGATTGGTGAGCCAGTTCCTGTTTCCTGAAGCCACATAAGTCCCTAGAGGCAACGAGGGGTCTACCAGCTACCTACTGAATGGCAGAAAGAGAAAAGGGAAGATACAAGAGAAAAGCAAAACCAGACCAAAGTCTTAAAGTATTACTGAGCCATACTAGATTTGTAAAAGTATCAGAAGAGCAATACTAGTTAACATTTACATAACTCTGATGTGGTGGTTTTAAATGAATGTGCATAAATTCTTTGATGGTCCTTTTTTCAAGAAGTAGAACTTAATTTTCCTCCTTTTGAATACTTTCTCTTTCCTTTGGATCACTTGCTCTGGGGGAAGCCTGCCTCTGTAGTGTGAGCTGTCTCCTGGAGGAACCCACAGGAAAAGAACTGAGGTCTGTCAGGAATGATGGGAACAATCTTAGATTCAGGTCTTCTGGCCCATTTGAGCCATGAGATTACTGCAACCCTGTTTGTCTGCAATCTCACAGGAGACCACTGAATTACATACATATATAGAATAAATTGGAACCATAGATGACCATTTAAGTACTATGAGATTTAATGGATGAAATTAATAGCAGAAAAAAAGTTATGTCCACCTCAGTTGTATCAAAGAAACCATTTCTGTGACAACACATTGAAAAATCACTGTTTGACAATAAGTTGAAATAAGGGAAGGCCAGCATGAAAGGTTTTACTACTCAGTAAACCTATGAAATGAGATGCCTGCATTACTCTGCTCAGAACCAACAGCAGTGTGTGGAGTAAGGAGCCCCAACCACTAAAACTGCATCTGTCTATAGTTTGCATTGTTGTAATCCTGGTCTAGAGTTAGTAAATTTGCTTTTCTCTTTACTCTGATGTTTAGCATCTGAAACATAATTGCCTTAACTTTGAAGCAATTTAAACAGTATTTTGTTAGAAAAATTACCCTTAAAAGTGTGATTTACAGAGAAGTCCACTGGTGTCAGCAGCCACGGTTATCTCTGTTGTCATAGTAACTTGCAGTTTGAGCCTAACCCAGGGTATTAAAGTAATGGAGTACTAGAGAAATGTTGGCAATATTGGAATACAGAAAGATACATACGCTACCATTGACATACAGAGACTTAGGCGTGAAATTGTCATCAAGATTTTAAATCACAAAAGGCAATTTGTTTTGAAAAAGCAGCACTTTCACTTGAACCAAAAATTACTGAGAATTTATATGTGATCTTTTATATGACAAAAAAAGTTTGGTTTCTGCTTTTTCTAGAAGTAAGGCATGGGCGAGAAATTCTGAAGGTTATGTTTGATGCCTACCCTAATGATTTCATTTCTCTCTCTGCATCAGGAATATTCTTAAACAAATAAATTTTGAATCATAGTTCCATTAAAGATCATGAGAAAAAGAAATGAGATCATGGCTTTGACAAACAAAATAAATATTCTGCACTCATATTCTCTAAAGTTTCATCACAATTTATGCCACATGCCTACGTGGTTATATACACACATAACCTTGAAACCTTAACAGAGTCAGTTTAGATGATTTTATGTGCTTTCTGTAGTTCAGATTGTATTAGTAGAGGTGCCTTGTAGAAGCTCCCATAGACTTAAAATAACCACTGAACAGTAAAATATTGCCTTTGTGACAATCTTACTGCTCTCTTCATGTGGGACATGGAGTAGGAACTGGGTGAGCCAAAATCAGGCAGTTAAGTTTGAAAGTTTTAATACTGACCTGCTCACACATTGTAATTTGAAGAGGGTCAGAATACGCCACCCCCAAATAAACCACTTTGGCATGTGTTACTTTGAGCTAAAGACATTTGAGATTCAACAGATGCAGAAATAAGCCTTCCTGGAACTTCCCTTATCTGACTAAAAGTAGAAACTCCTGAGAAATAAGAACTGCCATATATCCCCTCTCCCAGGTAAGTTGTATGGCCATGAAGAAGAGGGAAAGTTGGCACCAAGATGGACCTACACAAATAATCTTGGCTCACAGTGTTACCAAACCAGGTTGACTTTGCCCATTGCACAGCAAGCCAGAATATTGAGTTGCCAAGGCCTGCAGTGAAGTTTTATTCACAAGGCAGCCAAGAGAGGAGACGGGAAAACAAGTCTCAGATCTACCTCTCTGAAGACCAAGGGTTCCAGGTATTTATGGGATAAAGAAAAAAGAAGCAGGGTGGTCTGAGGCCTCAGGAGCACATGGCGGGCGTGGGGAATGGTGATTGGAAAAACAGGTGGTAACTGTCCTTCAGCACAGGCATAACGAAGCTGCAAGCATTGGCACATTCAAAAATAGAGCACTTAGTGCCCTCTGATGTCAAAAGGGCACCAAGCAGACACTTTTGCATGCCCTGTTGGAGGTTCTGTAGTCTTTTGTAGTACTAACCAGCTCAGCCTGGACTAAACACAGCTCACTTCAAGTTCCTAGAAAAGAACTCAGACAAACATCTTCCTTGTTTATGTTATATGCCTCTTGGAGGACATGGAAATCTTTTGCAGCAAAAGTTAAAATGACCTTGATTAATAAAGACAGGTGAAATAGATTTAATTAATGATCACCCATGGTTTCATAAGCCTTCATCTTCCATTCATTTCCCCCATATATTTATTTTTCTATGGTGAAGTCCCTTGAAACCTAAAATCCCCTCTTTGTTAAAAAAGGTATTAATATATAAGATCTCAGCCCTATCCACTTTGGGTTTTCACTTCTTTTCTAGGAAGACCCCCCACATCATGTAAAAATTAATATCAAATAAAATTTGTCTCCCTTTTATTAATTTGTCATATGTTATCTAATTTGCAGGGCCCTAGACAATGAACCTAAGAGTGTGGAGTAAACAGTTTTATTCCTCCCCTATATAATTGAAAGCCACACCTCAAAATATTATTTCTGGGGCATCCAATACTCAGGACCAGGGTAAAGAGAAGTCAGTTTTGAGTTCAGAAGTCTGGGGATGGGAGTACAGGGAGGAGAGAGATTTCTGAGTGAAACAAGGAAATGGAAAACAGAAAAACAGGGAGAGACTGGGAAAAACAGAGGCCCAGTCTGCTTCACCATCCACTCCTCACACTAGTACTATGTTGGACTTAACTCTAGAAGAATGTGGAAGAGTCAAGTTCTGAGAGGTGTTCATTAGGAAAAAAATCTGTCTTGTTTTTCTTCTTTCAGGCCTTTCAATTTCTGAGATAACATGAAGAACTCTGGTTGTGAAGAGATTCAACAGGCAGCTCCCACCTGATCCTGAGTCCCTGATCAATCTCCCCAAACCATGGGAGTGTGGTCTCTCTGAAGGGCAAACCTAGAAGGAGGTCACAGTTGGTATTTCCTAGGTTCTCAGCCCTCACTGTCTTTTCACAAAGGGCCTTAGGACACGTGAATCTTCCCATTTATTTGGAATTCAAATGTAAGCTGTCCTTTAAATCCAATCATGTATAAAGCAGTTTCCTGACTGCCCTCTGCAGTAGGATCTCTTCATTAACATCAGCAGCAGCAAGAAGAGGGACAGCAGCACTCGTCACCACTACTGTCATTTAACGAAAGTCGATTAAGTGACAAGTTCTGCCCTGGGCGTTTTAGAGATATTTATCTGACATAATTCTCTCAATGATCCCTGGAATAAGCATTATTACCCTTATTGATTAGGTGAGATATCTAGGTCTGATGAAACTAAGCAAGCATCAATATAGCTTCTCTGTTTTCTGAATTTATTTTATAAATTGAATCTCTTATCACCAATATAGAATTTAAAGGCCTTGGAGGGCTTAATTCAGCTATGAATTGTATTGATGAAATAAAAATTCATATTCTAAGGCAAGTCAAAAGAAATTTAAACAGAAAATATTTTCTCTGCCCTTTGGCTTCCTCTCTGCCCTCTACTGTGCATTATGTGTTTGCTTTATGCATGGAACAAACCTCGCCATCGGCAGAAATACCTGCTCAACTATGAAAAGCAACATTCTTCCAGCACCAACCAGACAACTCCTTAGGCGATAACCTTCCTTCTTTATCTTGTAAGGGATCATGATGATCCATGACTCATTACTTGCTTTGCTTGCATAGATCTGGATTGTGAAATTGTCAATAATACGTCATTTAAAGTACAGCCCTCAGTCTCAAAACCTTATATAACTGTGCTTTGACCTCTAATGAGTGGAACAGTTCTCAGAGCGTTCTGAGAGGCTGTTCCTGGGTTATAATCCTCAATCTGACTCAAGTAAAATTTTCCATTTCTTTCTTAGATTGACTGATTAAATTTTTTTTGCCAGCATTTAAAATTGAATGGCCTCACGGCACTGAGAGCAGTATTTTGTTCACAGATACTCAGTCGTTTGCTGATTGATTGATTGTTCTAGTTTGTACATGGGCATAATTTACCTAGCCTTATTATTTCTGTAGCTGATATGCCACCTATCTCAAAATTTCCTCTTAAGCTTTTGTGTTGTAATTTTGTGTTGTAATTTTGTTACAATTTTGTGTTGTAATAGTTATTACTGGTTAGAGAGCTTTGATGGAGAAGGCAATGGCACCCCACTCCAGTACTCTTGCCTGGAAAATCCCATGGGCGGAGGAGCCTGGTGGGCTGCAATCCGTGGGGTTGCAAAGAGTCAGACACGACTGAGTGACTTCACTTTCACTTTTCACTTTCATGCATTGGAGAAGGAAATGGCAACCCACTCCAGTGTTCTTGCCTGGAGAATCCCAGGGACAGGGGAGCCAGGTGGGCTGCTATCTATGGGGTCTCACAGAGTCGGACTCGACTGAAGTGACTTAGCAGCAGCAGCAGAGAGCTTTGAAAGGGAGGGATGGGCGGATCTTTAAAAATATTTTTTAGAGTCTATTTATTCCTAGCAGTAGTAGATTTTAAAACCTTAATCCATTTTCTATTTTGATAGCAAAACCTTGATATTATAATTTATAGATGCTTAATCCACATTTACAAAAGCACACTGTTAAAAGAGAGTATATTTAGATGGAAGACCCAAAGCAAAGTGAGTGTTTGGACTTTCCTAAGTTTCACAGTAAATGGTTTCATTTGTTTAGATGGTGAATTAAGAGTTCAGATTCTGAAGTTCAGAATGTTTGCGTTATCAAGATGCTGCAAAGGAAAAAGAAGCTAGAAACCTCATAACCTGGCCTTGATGATTTGGGGGTTCTGCTGCAATCATGTGGGTATTCCCATTACTCTTGAGATTACTGAAGTGTCAGAAATTACTCCAGTTGTTTCTCTTCTCAAATTTGGCAGCCTGTTACTCAGGCGATGCCACGTGATAAAAAGTTCAGAGTCAAAATCCACAATCAGAATATTTATTTATCACATCTTAGGATAACATTTCCTCTCCAAGATTACCAAAATAACCTGTGAACTTTTTACTTTGACTAAAGACATTTTTTTCTGTTAAAGTCATTTTCTATTTAAAAGTACAAGGAGGTCATTATAAAAAGCAACAAAAAGGTCAATACCTTATTTTGCTTAATATGATATGTAAATCCTTGTTTTCAGCTGACTGAATAGCTCACTGCTACTTTAGTAGAATCTGGCACCTCATGAATAAATGAAAATACACATGAATGTGGTCTAAATGGTATTGTCTAAAATACAAAGATAGCTATATTTAGCATCATCACAATTGCATTTTCTTAGCCTCTTTGTTCAGATTTTTCAGATAATCAGTTTGTTGACAGATAGTGGCAAGTGCTGATACAAACATTTAAACATAAACATAACACTTGCTCTTAACCAGCACACCTTTTCTTTTTTCTATTTTGTTCTTGAAAAAGCACTTGAAAAAGCATTTTGGTATGTTATTACTGCTGCTCTATAGATTATTCTCTAAAAGAGGAGATATTACTTTCTTAATTGGGCGTAAGCCAATATCACCTTGAAAAAAAAATAGTGATAGATAATCAATACATCATGAGACTGAGAAAATGTGAAAGGGGCTTAGTGTTGTAATCAAATATAACTTATAGAAAATGCATCATGTTCATAGTCATGACTGAGTTGCAAGTAACTTCCACATCAGTGGAAATTTATTTGTGGAAATGACTAATTTTTTTATTTTTACGGTACCAACTTGGATATATGTGGGGGCTGCAGAATAAAAAGAAAGGGGACCTGGGGAGATGCTGAACTTACTCTGGGGCCATAATCAAGAGTCCCAGGTGCTGTGGTTTGTATGCATTTTGATTAGAGGTGATGCTGTTTCTCCCAGTGATCGGTAGCTGGTCCAGGACAGAACCTAATACACTGGAAGGCAGAGTTCTACACATCCTCCTGTAATGAAAATTGTCTCCTTTCAATTGAGGGGTAGAAGCATTGCACCTGAGACTCTGATGGACTGCACTATGGGAATCAGACTATAGAAGAGTCAATTACACCTAACTAGTTCCTCCAGTAGAGAACCAATTCGCCAGTGATCGATTTTATACATAATGCACTGTCTAGGTCCTGCTGAGGACACAAAAATGAGAATGATCCAGTTGCTGTGGTACAAAGAATTCCTCTAAATCAGTTATCTAGGCCATCTTACTCCTATCATTGACTCTGGGGCTGTCTCTCAGTTAAAGTAGCAAAGTGGTTATTGGCGTAAAGGGAATTTTGTGTGCTATGCTGTGCTCAGTCAATCAGTCATGTCTGACTCTTTGTGACCCCATGCACTGTAGCTTGCCAGGCTTCTCTGTCCATGGGATTCTCTAGGCAAGAATACTGGAGCAGGTTGCGTTTCCTACTCCAGGGGATCTTCCCAACCCAGGGATCGAACCTGTGTCTCTCGCGTCTCCTGCATTGGCAGGCAGATTTTTTATGAACCTCTGATCCCTCTGTTGGGGAAGGAAATTGGTTTATCAACACTTTTCCTCCATCCTCCCTGGATCTTTATAGATACGAGAGTAGCCTAAAGGGTAAGATTTAGGTAAATTTCTCTTTTTCACCGTTAGCTCCTCTCTCCTTTTTCTATAACCTACATACAACACAGTTTAATATTTTACCAACTGAAAATCATTTGAGTTGGCAACACTTGGAAATTAGATAACTCCATATATCTCCTTAGGTAGCTTGCAAATATCACTTACACTTATCTTCCTGTGTCATTAAACCATTCAATATCTGACATATGTGAAATAAATGCATTGAATGAGATCTCAGTCATGAGATAGCCCTAGAAATGCAAGCTGAATGATAAATGAAGGATGTGGATCAATATAATTAAACTCCTTTTCTTCTACCATCTATCTAAGATTCAGGGGATGTAATCTGGAGTTTTCAATGGTGAGGAGTATGGAAAGAATGGCACTTTAATACAATGGGCAGGGGGCTCAGAGGGCAGCCAAAGGCAGCATAACTTTCACTGGGCTCCAAGGGATGGGGAGGGCTTTACTCTAGAAGGGAAAAAGCAGTGGGGAAAAGGGAGGTAAGGGGCTGGTAGAATTTTCCTAGAGGTAACTTGGTCTCATCCCAAGTAAATGTTGTACTTTCTGTGCATCTCCTCAAAGCCAGAGCATCAGTTTTCCTTCCGAATACCAGAGAGGTGAGAACAGAAGAGGGAATAAGGGAGTCTGATGTATTGGAGGAGCATAATACATACTGAGGGAAGGGGGCAGATTGAGCTAGAGGTTAGCTGGAAAGATTATTTAATGTGTGAAATACAAGTTTTATCAGATGCATCCATGGGCACTCTTTAACACACTTATTCGATCGTGTACCCAGCTCATCTGCAATTTCAGTCTTATGAAGTCTTCAAACAGAATGCACTGTCTGAGGACTCTTATCAGCTTTGGATGACTTCCTGGAAAAAAGGGAGGATTCTTAATTAGTAATCATGCAGATACCTTAAATCCAAGGGCTAATGTCCACAGTTGGCAATGGAAGAGATCTCACAGGAGATTTTTGTAGATAGATCTTGAAAGGAAAAAAGTCTGAAACCCTCTTATTTGGTAAACTTGGAAAATGAGATTTAGGAATGCTACAGACTTTATTACTTAAAAAGTTTGAAAATGAAAGCCACAGTGAATTGATTTCTAGAATGAGGATGAAAATAACAATGCCCTCAGTTTACTTTGTTCCTTTAGTGTTTTCTATTGGGCAAGTTCATGTAACCCCATGCATATCTATGTCTTCATTTAAAAATACTTATAATTCTATATATTAAGCTTACATGACTGATTAATAACATAGTCAAGACTAGAAACTAAAAGTCTTACTAACTCAAGTCTTTCCCTGGCCTATAGTTCATGGACACAGGAAGAAAGGAGACAGCAATAGTAATACTAATAGTAATACTATTATTAATAGTAATAATAATAATCTTAAAAAGGGCCATAGAGAAAGGGGTACTATTGAATCATCATAGTAAGCGTAAAGATGGAGGAAAATTACAACTACAAAGCAAAGT